>NC_135232.1:906112538-906795038 GCF_051348905.1 Ranitomeya variabilis
GCCCTGCTTACGCGGGGCCTGGTTAGCAGTACGGTCCTTGCGAGCCTGGGCTTTAACCTATAGATCCTGCTTGTCAAAGGCTCTGCACTGGGCCTGATGTTTCTCCTCCTTCTCTTCCCACTTGCGGGCGAGCTGGGACTGGTAGTCCTCCCAGCTTAGGACCTCTACGGTTTCTCCCTTCTGCTTCGCGGTCTCGGGGAACCCCATGAGGTCAGGGCCTTGGTTGACCCATCGGTACACAGTTCGCTCTGCATATAGCTCACCCGGCAGGGTGGTGGGCGCAATTTGGGCCTTCATAAATTGCTCCATTCCTGTGGCCTGGTCCCAAGGCTCAAGATGTTGGAGCCGGCTGGTACCGCGGGGAGGTGACGCTGCTACGCGGCCTATCAGCAGTCCCTCGGCGTCCTTACCTGCCACATCGGTGTCTTCGGTGCCGGTCGGTTCTGCTGGTGGCGGAATCTGCAGCGGTGCTGGCAGCGGCTCCGGAAGCGGTGGTGGAAGCGGTGCTGATGGATCCTCTGCAGGCGCTGTCCGACATGTGGCCTTAGCACTCAGCTGCAGCTGCAGGAGCTAGTCTATGAGTTCCTCCACGCCGGTCTGCAGGAAGTCAGGCCGAACGGGTGATGCCTGGCCGTGGTGTCTCTCCAGGTAGCTGGGGGAGTCCTCTGCTCCGACCCAACACTCTGGTTCCGGGCGGCTGGCCATGGCGTCATCCTCGTGGCTGGCTCCTTCCTGGTCTCTTTCCCGCTCTCTTCTCCGGGGGTGGTTTCTTTTTCTTTGTCTCCGCCCGCCATTGAGGATCAGAGGCGGATCTCGGCTGCTGACGGACACGTCCTCAAGGTACAGAGATATTTAGACTGGGCGGCCATTATTTTTCGCGCTTCTCAGTTCGTTCATGCCCACGATGGCACGCCCTTCTTCTTCTCCTGTGCTCCTCGTGGCACTGTAATGGCGGCGGTTTTGGCGGGAATTTTGGCGGTCTTTTGCAATACATAGTCCCTAGTAAATCACAGTTCAAGCACAATTCTGGCACAGTCTCTAGGCGCACATGACCCGATTTTCAGGCTTAAGTAGATCGTGTTCGTGAAGCCAAAGCTGGAGCGCCCCCGTGGGCAGTGGGGTACTCGGTACCGGGTCCTTCGGTTCTCAAGGGGATGTCACGGTGGCTGACCTGGTCCGTGGCCCTTCGGGAGGTCCGTTTAAAAGGGAAAGGTCTTTAAAAGGATAATGTTCGTGACGCCACCTGTGGTATTCGGTCAGAGTGACTGACGCTGCTTTAAGGGGTCCGCTGGGGTGATGTTATGGCAGCTAGATGGTATACCTTCACACAGGTGAAGTATGTCCCCAGGGCTTCCCAGTGTATAGATGGTGGATGGTGTGAGGCGCAGTGAAGAACGAGGACACAAGGTTGCAGTCTCTTTACCTTTTACTGAAGGCTTCAGCATCCACAGTCCAGAGCATCAGATCACAGGGAAGGCAGAGTCCGGCCAGTTTGGAGGCAAATCCAGAGTCCCCTTATCCAGGTGGAAATCAGTAGCCTTCCTCTAGCGCCGTGGTGTTGTAGTACCTTACTGCATGCAGAAAATAGAAATAAACAGGCCACAAGATAAATGCTCAAAAAATGGGCCTAAACAAATACTGGGAGCTTCAATAGTACAAACAGGATAACCCCTTTCTACAATATAATATAACCGCTGAATAGAGCCATGACCCGCAGACAATAGGCAGGCAGGGTACCAAAATGTTAGAAGCTATCTGCCCCTGACGAAGCCACCTAGCGGTGGCGATACGAGTCGGGCATCTCCACAGACTCCCCCACTATATGGCCATCTAGGTATTGCTCTGCCGGGTTTATCCTTTGGGTTATTGGTAGCTTCTAACATTTTGGTACCCTGCCTGCCTATTGTCTGCGGGTCATGGCTCTATTCAGCGATGTTATATTGTAGAAAGGGGTTATCCTTTTTGTGCTAATGAAGCTCCCAGTATTTGTTTAGGCCCGTTTTTTGAGCATTTATCTTATGGCCTGTTTATTTCTATTTTCTGCATGCATTTGTGTTCATTTGTTACTCCTTGTGTGTACTATTTACCTGTGCCATATTTTGAAGACATAAGCACCTTATTTATGTGAAAATGTACGGTACCTTCCACAAGTTGTTTAGCTATTGTGTTTATATGCATGCATGTTATTCTTTAGCCTTGTATGTACCTTGACATTCGGGCATATGGGAGAGGGGCCTTCTGGCTTTATTAAGAGCCACTTGACCTGTTACGTCATGTTAGTGACTTTTTAAATGTTTTTATGGTATTGGTCTGTTTTGTATTCAATTAATAAAATTTTCTAAATATTCATGGTGTGATCCCTGGTATTGGTCCGCAGCTTTTTCTTTGGTCTATATTCGTTATGTGTTAGTGTGGACCACAGGTGAATCCCCCTTCATTTCACTGTGTGGTGCCCTCCATAGCCTCACTACGCCACACAGTAGTATACAGCACAGCCCACACAGTAGTATACAGCACAGCCCACACAGTAGTATACAGCACTGCCCACACGGTAGTATACAGCACAGCCCACACAGTAGTATACAGCACAGCCCACACAGTAGTATACAGCACTGCCCACACAGTAGCATATAGCACAGCCCACATAGTAGTATATAGCACAGACTACATAGTAGTATACAGCACTGCCCACACAGTAGTATACAGGACTGCCCACATAGTAGTATACAGCACTGCCCACACAGTAGTATACAGCACTGCCCACACAGTAGTATACAGCACTGCCCACACAGTAGTATACAGCACAGCCCACACAGTAGTATCAGTAGTATATAGCACTGCACACACAGTAGTATATAGCACAGCCCACATAAGTAGTATACAGCACTGCCCACACAGCAGTATACAGCACAGCCCACACAGTAGTATATAGCACAGCCCACACAGTAGTATACAGCACAGCCCACACAGTAGTTTCAGTAGTATATAGCACTGCACACACAGTAGTATATAGCACAGCCCACATAAGTAGTATACAGCACTGCCCACACAGCAGTATACAGCACAGCCCACACAGTAGTATACAGCACTGCCCACACAGTAGTATACAGCACTGCCCACACAGTAGTATACAGCACTGCCCACACAGTAGTATACAGCACAGCCCACACAGTAGTATCAGTAGTATATAGCACTGCACACACAGTAGTATATAGCACAGCCCACATAGTAGTATACAGCACTGCCCACACAGTAGTATATAGCACAGCCCACACAGTAGTATACAGCACTGCCCACACAGTAGTATACAGCACTGCCCACACAGTAGTATACTGCACTGCCCACACAGTAGTATATAGCAATGCCCACACAGTAGTATACAGCACAGCCCACACAGTAGTATACAGCACAGCCCGCATCTCCTCTCCCCCGAGAATGGCCCCACAGTCCAGTTAAAAAAAAAACACACACTCCTCACCTCTCCTCGTGCCCGCGTTGCTCCCTGCTCCTGTCTCGGCGGCTGCCGCTGCACTGCCTGGGACACAGTGAGTGCGCACGCACCCACAGTGTCAGAGGCAGAGCCGGGAATGATGGGAGAGGGAGCGTCAGCGGACGCTCTCTCCTCCATCATTGCATTCAACTGTTCCGGCATCATAGACGCCAGTATAGTTGAATGCGGCAGCGGCACTGGGGGGGTGAGTCGGCGCGCAGTGGCCCACTACTGGCACCGGCCCTTCTGGCATTTGCCAGTTTTAACAAGTTTATATAATGGAGACATCAGTACATATGAGATCCCAGGTAAAAAATACTGAAATTACATGATATACAATATGTGCTGAAATGCATTATGATGAACACAATGGCTGCTCACGCCCTCATGTGAATAGGACTATATCTCAAATATATCTTGTGTTTACTGCGATATGGCATAGTGAGATATCGGGAGAGTACTATTATAAAAAGTATTGTAAATCATACTCCCTATTAAGTCCCTTGGGAAAGAGGGTTTGTAGTTGATGGATCCAATAGGACGCTCTGAGCATTTGGATCTGGTTGCCCTGAAATTTCAATTGGGCAATTGTATGCCCTTTGGTAATGAAGTGGAATGGAATTGGAAGTAGCATATTCTTGCAGCGTATATTTGATTTATGTTGTGAGATGCGGTCTTTTATAGGTTGTGTCATCTCACCTATATTTAAAACACCGCAAGGACATTTAATCAGATAGATCACATAGGAGGAATCACAGGGAGTAATCTCTAAATGTGTACTTCTTGCCCGAGTGTGGATGGTAAAAGTAGTTACCCTTCTGTACATTATTGCACTGATTCAATGTAAATATGGATATGTGACTACTTTGGGGGAATGGAGAAACCTCTGGGTGGATGAGCGCGTCCTGGTTTTAATGTCTGCTCGCACTAATGAGTTTCGGATGTAGGGGGGGCATTTGTAGCATGGTAGAAATGGATTGTGAAATTCCCTAACGTTAGTGTGCGCTGTTTTAAGGATAGTCCAATGTTTCCTAATTGTGCGGTGTAAAATGTGTACATAGGGGTGGTATGTATGTACCAAGGGTATTCGTTTGTCCACCGAACGATGTGAGACGTCTGATTGTCTCATGGCTTCAGAAAATACGGTTGCAGGATAGCCACGTTCTTTAAATTTCTCATGCATTTCATCTACCCTTAGTTGGATTTTTATAGGGTCAGTAACTATTCTTTGGACCCTCCTGAATTGTGATCGTGGTATGGATTTCTTCATGGGTAGGGGCACTCTGGTAATGCTGCATAATGTTATTCATAACTGATTTGATGCCGCAACTCTCTCTCCAGGTCCCTCCCTCTGGCTTCCCTTGGAAGTGTTTTCAGGAAATCCCTGGGGAGATGTAACTTGGAAAGAATATTATTTGTTTCATCAGGTTGATATGAAAAAGTAATAAAAGTACATACAGACCCCCACAGGGATCGCATGCCGTAGAAACCTTCATAGGGTTTATTGATAAATAATTTCAACAACTGCGACATGATATGGAAAGTGGTAAACTACATTACCAACCTAATCTGTCACCTTTGGACTTTCAAGCTCTTCAATCCCTTCCTCAGGATGATAACATTGTCATCAAACCTGCCGATAAAGGGGGAGATATTTTAGTGTTGGACAAGGAGTCTTAGGGTACCGTCACACATTGAAATTTTCATCGCTGCGACGGCACGATTCGTGACGTCGCAGCGTCGTATAATCATCGCTCCAGCGTCGTAGACTGCAGTCACACGTTGCAATCACGGCGCTGGAGCGATGCCGAAGTCCCCGGGTAACCAGGGTAAACATCGGGTAACTAAGCGCAGGGCCGCGCTTGGTAACCCGATGTTTACCCTGGTTACCAGCGTAAACGTAAAAAAACAAACCGTACATACTCACCCGTCGGTGTCCTTCAGGTCCCTTGCCGTCTGCTTCCTGCTCTGAGTGCAGCCGTACAGTGAGAGCAGAGCGCAGCACCGCTGTGATCTGCTCTCACTTTCCGGCCGGCACTCAGAACAGGAAGCAGACGGCAAGGGACCTGAAGGACACCGACGGGTGAGTATGTACTGTTTGTTTTTTTTACGTTTACGCTTGTAACCAGGGTAAACATCGGGTTACTAAGCGCGGCCCTGCGCTTAGTTACCCGATGTTTACCCTGGTTACAAGCGAAGACATCGCTGGATCGCTGTCACACACAACGATCCAGCGATGTCAGCGGGTGATCAAGCGACGAAAGAAAGTTCCAAACGATCTGCTACGACGTACGATTCTCAGCAGGGTGTCTGATCGCAGTAGCGTGTCAGACACAGCGATATCGTAACGATATCGCTAGAACGTCACGAATCGTAACGTCGTAGCGATGGAAATTTCAATGTGTGACGGTACCCTTACACTAATGAGGTATTACGTCAATTAAATGATAATTCGGTGTACACGAAATTAACTACCGATCCAACTAGTGAAACTGGGGACCTCATTCACTACATAGTGTCAGATTTCCTATCCCGGGGTGTCATTGACCTTAAGACTAAGGAATTTCTCATTAAGAAAGACCCTATAACTCCTGTGTTCTACATCTTACCTAAGATCCACAAGAGCTTAGATAATCCCCCGGGCAGACCTATAGTAGCCTCCACTGAATCCATTTTGTCCCCTCTCTCCATAATTTTGGAGAAGATACTTACACCTATGACACGACGTGCACCCTCATTTCTTCTTGATACCAGTGATTTTTTACAAACCATTCGTAATCTCAGCCAAATACCTGCCACTTCCATATTAGCTTCACTAGATGTGAAAGATCTGTACACATCCATCCCTCATCAACAGGGTATAGCCTGTGTCAAACGTCTTCTCGCAACCTCTGACATAAGTCGTGGAGTAGTAGAACTATGCCTTGAGCAACTTAAATTGGTTCTGACCAGGAACTACTTAATGTTCGAGGACAATTTTTACTTACAGACGAAGGGCACCGCAATGGGGTCCAATGTAGCACCGCCATATGCAAAGTGCTACATGGCTACATTTGAAGAAGTAGTGTACACAGACCCTCTCTTCAAGGCCCATTGTCTTGTCTGGAGAAGATTCATAGACAACGTTTTTTGTATTTGGACCGGCCCACTTGATTCTTTGAATCTTTTTTTTTTCCAAATTAAATTCTTCCTGGCCAGGCCTAACCTTTACTCTGACCCACAATGATAAACAAGTGAGCTTTTTGAATACTCTAGTTCTTAAAGATGAGCAGGGTTGTACCAGCAGTGACTTATATACAAAACCCACCGATCGAAACGGTCTATTGCATTTCAACAGCCTACACCCCCTACCCATGAAGAAATCCATACCACGATCACAATTTAGGAGGGTCCAAAGAATAGTTACTGACCCTATAAAAAGCCAACTAAGGGTAGATGAAATGCATGAGAAATTTATAGAACGTGGCTATCCTGCAACCGTATTATCTGAAGCCATGAGACCATCAGACGTCTCACATCGTTCGGTGGACAAACGAATACCCTTGGTACATACATACCACCCCTACGTACACATTTTACACTGCACAATTAGGAAACATTGGAATATCCTTAAAACAGCGCACCCTAACGTTATGGAATTTCACAATCCATTTCTACCATGTTACAAACGCCCCCCCAACATCCGAGACTCATTAGTACGAGCAGACATTAAAACCAGGATGCGCTCGACCACCCAGAGGTTTCTCCATTCCCCCAAAGTCGGCACATATCCATGTTTACATTGCAATCAGTGCAATAATGTACAGAAGGGTAACTTCTTTTACCATCCACACTCGGGCAAGAAGTATACATTTAGAAATTACTCCACCTGTGATTCCTCCTGTGTGATCTATCTGATTAAATGTCCTTGCGGCCTTTTATATATAGGTGAGATGACACAACCTATAAAAGACCGCATCTCAAAACATAAATCGACTATACGCTGCAAGAATATGCTACTTCCAATTCCATTCCACTTCATTACCAAAGGGCATACAAGGATTAAGGATAGACTGGAGAGGGGAACGTCGAGTAAGGGGGAGGCCAATTAATAGAGCTTTGCAGTAGTCCAGGCGGGAGTAGATCAGGGCGACAGTGACTGTTTTTGTTGCTTCCATAGTGAGAAAAGGGCGGACACTAGAGATGTTCTTTAGGTGTAAGCGGCACAAGCGGGCAAGAGATTGTATGTGGGAGGTGAAGGAGAGATTGGAGTCAAGCATAACACCCAGACAGCGCACCTGCTGCCGGGGTGTTATTATGGTGCCACCCACGGAGAGGGAAACGTCAGGTTTAGGGAGGTTAGTAGATGGTGGGAGCAGAAGAAGTTCAGTTTTGGAGAGGTTGATTTTCAGATAAAGAGCGGACATGATGTTGGAGACTGCGGACAGACAGTCACTGATGTTTTGTAGTACAGCGGGAGTAAGGTCAGGGGATGACGTGTATAGTTGTGTGTCGTCGGCATAAAGATGTTGTAATAGTATGCAGGTACTGAGTGTGTCACCACGGAACAGACAGACCAACTGTTGGGGGGAATTTATTAACAGGGACCATATTCTCCTCGCAGGGAGAAAACAGTAGAAAATTAACTGAAAAGAATACGGTGCAAAATATGGGAGTCAAACAGTGTAACAGAATTAAGCAGGATTTCTTGAGGAAAAGAACACTTATCAGTCTGATGAGGACTTGCTTGAAGGGTCGTCTTCTCCAACGTAGGCGCCGAGAAACAGCGGCACTTGTCGTCCCTCTATTGTCCGTGGGCTGAGTAGTCTCTAGGAGCCCGCTGGCTGGGGTTTCGGGAGTTAATGTGATATGCACAGGCTCTGAGTCTTTAGCTTTTGCAGCACAGCCTATCCCGGGAAAACGATGCTCAGTCTATTATTAAGTCTCTTAACAGGAATCAGGGGCTCTGCACTGATACCGTGGGTACCAGGGGGTCATAGTCTCTGCACGGCCACTGTCTCTGCACGGGTGTCAAGGCGCCCCTCTCCAGTCACAGCAGAGTCCGCTTTCATGTACTCACAAGATGCAGTCTTTCTGGGCAATCTCCCTGCATTTGTCCTCTGACTGGGAGCCCTCTCTCCTCCCCGGAGCGCAGCTGCGTCCTGCCCTGACCGCTGCACACGCTGCTCTGCCACTTGCGCGCGTGCCTTTCCTGCCCTCTGCCAGGCTTCCTTCCTGTCCCAGTCTACAAGTTTGCCCCCAGGGGAACCTATAGCACAGCTCAATGGTTCCAGGCACGGAGCAGAGAAGGTACCCGCCCCCGGACTCTTCTTGTGTTCCACCTCCTTACAATGGTACTGAAAGACAAATCTGCTGATGGTCTGTCCAATTGGGGCCATGTAGAGAGAGAAAAGAAGGGGGCCAAGGACTGAGCCCTGAGGTACCCCGACATTGAGAAAAAGAGGAGACGAAGTGCAACCAGAGAACAGAACACCGAAGGAGCAGTCAGAAAGATAGAAGGAGAACCAGGAGAGAGCAGTGTCCGTAATGCTTAGTGACTGGATCCTAGAGAGTAGGAGAGGGTGGTCAACAGGGTCGAAAGCTGCAGAAAGATCAAGAAGAATGAGCAGAGTGGTCACCATTACATTTTGCTGTGACAAGGTCGTTGGTCACTTTGATGAGTGCAGTTTCTGTCGAGTGTAGGGGGCGGAAGCCGGACTGTGAAGGGTCTAGGTGGGAGTGAATGGAGAGGTAACGGGTAAGGCGGAAGTAGACTAGGAGCTCCAAGAGTTTAGAGATGATGGGGAGGTTGGAGACCGGTCTATAGTTATTTGTGCAGGATGGGTCGAGGGCGGGTTTCTTTAATAACGAAGTAGTGATAGAGTGTTTGAAGGAGGACGGGAAAATACCTGAGGAGAGTGAGAGATTAAAGATTGTAGTGAGGTGAGCAGTGACGACTGGAGAGAGAGACTGGAGGAGATGAGAGGGAATGGGGTAGGTAGTGCATGTAGTCAGACGAGAAGAAGAGAAAAATAGACATGCTGGGGTCTGGAAAAACGCGCCGCATGTCAGTGTCCGTGGATATCAGTGCACGCATAGTGGACATAGGATTTCTTAAAATCCCATTCACTACGCTGTAACATCTGGACGCTGCGGGTTGGATGCAGCGGATGTACGCAGCATCCAACCCGCAGCTGTTACTGACCGTGGGAACATACCCTTAGAGGGGGTGACGGGTTTTCACACACACTAGCCCTATTTACACAGCAGTATACACACACACTAGACCTATATACATAGCAGTATACACAGACACACTCTAGACCTATACACACACACTAGACCTATATACACAGCAGTATACACACACTAGCCCTATATACAAAGCAGTATACACACACACTAGCCCTATATACAGCAGTATGCACACACTAGCCCTATATACACATCAGTATGCACACACTAGCCCTATATACACAGCAGTATACACACACTAGTCCTATATACACACAGCAGTATACATGCACACTAGCCCTATATACACAGCAGTATACACAAACACACTAGCTCTATATACACAACAGTATACACACACACTATCCCTATATACACAGCGGTATGCACACACACACACTAGCCCTATATACACAGCAGTATACACACATATTCGCCGTATATACACAGCAGTATACACACACTAGACCTATATACACAGCAGTATACACACACACTAGTCCTATATACACAGCAGTATGCACACACACACACTAGCCCTATATACACACCAGTATACACACACTAGCTCTATATACACAGCAATATAGACACACAGCAGTACATACACACACACTAGCCCTATATACACAGCAGTATACACACACTAGCCTTATATACACAGCCGTATACACACACACTAGCCCTATATACACAGCAGTATACACACACACTAGCCCTATATACACAACAGTATGCACACACTAGCTCCATATACACAGCAGTATACAAACACTAGCCCTATGTACACAGCAGTATACACAAACACACTAGCTCTATATACACAGCAGTATACACACACTAAATGTATATACACAGCAGTATACTCACACACTATCTCTATATTATTATTATTATTATTATTTATTGTTATAGCGCCATTTATTCCATGGCGCTTTACATGTGAGGAGGGGTATACATAATAAAAACAAGTACAATAATCAGATATAACCAGATATACACAGAGGTATACACACACACTCACACATTAGCCCTATATACACAGCAGTATACACACACACACTAGCCCTATATACACAGCAGTATACACACATATTCGCCCTATATACACAGCAGTATACACACACTAGCCCTATATACGCAGCAGTATACACACACTAGACCTATAAACACAGCAGTATACACACACACGCTAGCCCTACATACACAGCAGTATACACACACTAGCCCTATATACACAGCAGTACGCTCAACACTATTGTCAACATATTCAATATGACGATCTAATGTTATCAAATTCTGTGTCATACCTGTGGGTTCAAAATGCTCACTATACAACTGGAAAAAATCTTTGAGGGGTGTGATTTCCAAAATGGGGTTACTTGTGGGGGGTTTCCACTGTTTAGGTACATCAGGAGGTCTCCAAATGTTACACGGTGCCCGCCATCGATTCCAGCCAATTTTGCGTTTAAAAAGTCAAACAGAGCTCCTTCCCTTCTGCGCCCAAATAGTAGTATTTCACCACATATGGGGTATCGGCGTACTCAGAAGAAATTGCACAACAAATTTTGTGGTCCATTTTCACCTGTTACTCTTGTGAAAATAAAAAAGTTTGGGTCTAAAGTAAGTTCATTTTTTCCTTACACATTGCTTCTGTTCTCGTGAAGATAATTAACAAATTGTTGAGAACCCCGAATGAGCCCCCACTAGAAAGCCTAAAATCTAACTTTTAATTTGATTTTAAAATTATGAGCAAAAGGGTACAAAGATTTTGGTCCCTAATCTGCTAAAGCTTCAAGCCTATGTCCCATCCCCTGATGACGCCGCTAAAATTCTAAAATTCACTGTCCTATTATGCCAGATATGTGCTAGCATCCCGGGTGCTATACACTTCATCAATACAGAGTAGCATGCACTCTGTTTAAATATAATTGAAATAATAGAGGCAGATTAAGGACTAGAACTTGTATAACCTTTTGCTCATAATTAAAAAAATGTTTCCAAAATTGTGCTGATGTAAAGTATAGATGTGGGAAATGTTATTTGTGAGCTATTTTGTGTGACATCACTCTCTGATATAAAAACACAAAAATTTTAATTTTGAAAACTGCAAAATTTTCAAAAGTTTTTCCAAGTTTTCGTTTTTTTCATAAATAAATGCAAGTCCTTTCAAAGAACTTTTACCATTATCATGAAATACAATATGTCACGAAACAATCTCAGAATCTGTGGGATCCGTTGAAGCATTCCAGAATTATTACAACATAAAGTGACAGTGGTCAGAAATGTAAAAATTGGCCTGGTCATTAAGGTCAAAATTGGCTGGGTCACTAAGGCCCACAAAGACTCTTTCACTCGGGGCCCATGAAAATCTGGAGCCGGCCGTGGGTACAAGTCTCTAGTTTTCAAGGTCACCATTGATGGGCCTGGCGGCACCCTCTAAAGATAAAATGTGCATAAAATTATATAATAATATATAGGAGGCATTGGTTGTTTATTCAGTATTTTGCACCTGTGTTACTTCCTTTTGTAAAGGGGATCTGCTACCTCCTGTTTGTGCATTTTCCTTTGTGACCTTGGCTGGTAAATACCATTGCCTTTTTGTTATGTTTATAATTTAATTATTTGGGGAATTTTTAATGTTACTTTTATTTTAAAGTTCCAGATATTTTTTTACACAATCGTAAGAGTCTGAAGAATTATTTTAACAGGCTATAACAAAAATTGGATGCAGCTAAGTGTCTCCCTCTGGCTTCTCCCTGACTGGCTCTGCTTAATAAACATTTCTTCTCTTAAATGCAAATAGGAAGGAATCTGTCAATCATGTCAAGCCAGACGTGGAGAATCTAAAGGGTCTTCCCACAGTATATGTATATAGGGAGGGACCTGTCAATCAATTCAAGCCAGACATGAAGACTCTGTAGCGTCTTCCCACAGTATATGTAAATAGGGAGGGACCTGTCAATGACGTCAAGCCAGAAATGGAGAATCTGTAGGGTCCTCCTACTGTATATGTAAATAGGGAGGGACCTGTCAATCAAGTCAAGCCAGACATGGAGAATCTGTAGGGTCCTCCTACTGTATATGTAAATAGGGAGGGACCTGTCAATCAAGTCAAGCCAGACATGGAGAATCTGTAGGGTCCTCCTACTGTATATGTAAATAGGGAGGGACCTGTCAATCAAGTCAAGCCAGACATGGAGAATCTGAAGGGTCCTCCTACTGTATATGTAAACAGGGAGGGACCTGTCAATCATATCAAGCTATGGAGACATGGAGTATCTGTTGGGAAGCCTGAGGACACGTTTCCCCATGTCCAGTTTTCACTGAAGATCCACAGTGTTACAGAGAAAAGCGTATTTCTTTGTAACATGGAGCCATATTTTCTTTTAGATGTTTAAATGCTTTTGTGCCTTCACTTATTACTATCATCTGAGCCCTATTGCTGAAGAGCTTCATGTTTTATTTTCTTTACAATATCAGTTAAGACAACCATTTCCCTTGGTGCAGACTGTAGTGCTAATCACAGGATGCCCACTTAACCATAAATAATTATAATCCTCTTGTATCCTGTACTGTTATTAATATCCTTTTGTATTTCTTAGGTAAACTAACAGTAGAACAAAGTTTAACCAGGGTCTTGCCAAACTACACAACATTCATTGTATTCCGTGGAGCATAATGGACCTTGCCGTGAATTTACAGAAACTCAATATCAGAATGTGTCTGAGTTTATCATAGTATATCTGCAATTCTTTAACATAAATATTAAAGTAACATAAACCTCACATTAAGTTCATTTGGGGAACGAGGGCATATTTTAACATTCCCATTGTATTAGTGTAATTCCCAATTGTATGCATTCTATGTAAAGCAATATGTGGTAATTGTCCAGTGAAGCCGTGTAATGCTGATTGATATGCCTTTTCTGGTTAACTGTATTCCCCAAGTTTTCTGCTCTTAAATTAGTCGTCCTGAAAAAGGATACATTCTGAAGATCTGTCCATGACCTGAAAAATGAAATAAAATTACTTATAAGTAATTGATGGGCACTCTATCCAGTAGCTTCAGTAGGTCAGCAATCAGTCACCCATTAAATCGAAGCATTCCTTCATGAGAAAGACAGGATTCTGTACTGGAATTTTTTTCCAATGGCCTTGATCCAAGTCTGCTTGGCTGGATGACATGAGTTGAACTGGTGTGTTAATGACTCGAGATCTCTGTGGTGTCAGTTCACTCTTTCAGCGGATACTATCGGTCTTGTGTGACCCCAGTGTTGATTTAGTTTCATAGCACATCCAGCAAATACAGGAACATCTAAAGTATATTTACATGTTTCATACATTTTATTTTTTCGAAACATGCATCTATATCCTATTCACTGGCTGGACTGCTCTGCTAAGTGTTTGCTTTGAGTAAAATCCAGATGGTCAGACACTCAGTGGTATTTGAGCAAGCTGGTCTGGAAGATAAACTACTGTAAGGTCATTTTTGTTCTATCCATATGTTTTAGATTATGTACAAGCGAGCTTCAGGACAAGGTGCATGTTAGGTGTAAGAGGGAAGCTGTATTACAAAATTATAGTATAGTACTGATGGTGCTAGCCCAGGCCTAAATTCAGCCATATCGGGTGACCATGCACTTGGTTGTGTAACCAATACTCTTTTATGATTTCATTCATCTCCATTAGCAATTAGGAATAAATATTCATTACTGAGAAACCCGCATTTGAATTTGTATGCAATTGAGAATGAAGGACTATGATAAAAATGAAGCCTCTGACACTCCAGCTCTATTCCTTACCTACCTCCGCCTACTACTGATTGACTGACAGTCTCTATGCTATCTGACTTCAGGCAAAGCAGTCATCAGTCAAGCAGGAGGAGATAATGCTGTGCAGCAAATAGAGCTGGAGTGACAGAGGCTTCAGATGTACAATCGCTTTGTACAGTATATCAATACAAATACTGATTTATCAGTAAAAGAGGATTGGGCTGGCAATATAAAAGTATTACTAGCCTTGTCTTTGAAAGTACTACATGTGCATGTAAATAGTTTGAGGGGTGAAATCCTGTTGACAGACTCCCATTATGGGGTCTTGCTGGAATTTTTTTATATAGTTTTGAAGGAAAATGTTGAGCATAAATATTGTTTAATTAATTGAAATCACTGTTTTTATACTTAAGAATTTTGATTCACCCCTAATCAGTGGTTGACAGCTGTCACATTCCGCCTTTGTGTCTGAAAGCAGTGAGTCACAGTTCAGCCGTCCAATCAGAGGCTGGGTAATGCTGAGCTAGCAATGTGTGGAGTGACACTTCAGCTGTCCAATCAGGGTCGGGGAGTTGCCTTACCTCTGTTCAATCACATACCCAATAGATTTATCAAAAGGGATACGGATGCTACATCTGCCCTTTGTGAACTCTCATACAGTGATTTCTTGTCCTCCAAAATCAGCGACCAAGAAAACCCCCCAGGAGAGCTAAACATAAGTCCTTTAATTCCAAAGAAGCGCAACAGACAGTACAAAGAATAATCATCATGAAATGCAACAGGAAAATATACAGGATAGCTGTCTGGAAAAGTCTGGGTGATTGTTGAGGAGGTCACCCAGACTCACAGATACATTTTAATTCCTCAGATAAAGTACTGCTGAATGTAGACTACTTTTACAAAGCCAGTCATTATCAGCATTAGCTTTTATTGATTGTGGGTCTGCAGCCAACTTCATCGTTTAAGCACTGGTTCTGAGATTAGGATTAGGGACAGTTAGGTCGAAAGGACCCATTCAAATTGTTGCCATTGACAGGACATTGTTACTCCAGAATAGTGTTGAGCGATACCGTCCGATACTTGAAAGTATCGGTATCGGAAAGTATCGGCCGATACCGGCAAAGTATCGGATCTAATCCGATACCGATACCCGATACGAATACAAGTCAATGGGACTCACGTATCGGACGGTATTCCTGATGGTTCCCAGGGTCTGAAGGAGAGGAAACTCTCCTTCAGGCCCTGGGAACCATATTAATGTGTAAAATAAAGAATTAAAATAAAAAATATTGCTATACTCACCTCTCCGACGCAGCCTGCACCTTACCGAGGGAACCTGCAGCGTTGTTTGCTTAAAATTCGCGCTTTAACTTCCTTACGTGAAGTCCCGGCTTGTCATTGGTCGCGCGCCGCCCATGTGGCTGCGACGCGACCAATCACAGCAAGCCGTGACGTAATTTTAGGTCCTTCAGTATTTTAAAATTACGTTCCGGCGTTGTGATTGGTCGCGTCACGGTCACATGGGCGACGCGACCAATCACAAGCCGTGACGTCACGGGAGGCAGGAGACGCGCGCATTTTAAAATGCGCGCGTGTCCAGCCTCCCGTGACGTCACGGCTTGTGATTGGTCGCGTCGCCCATGTGGCCGCGACGCAACCAATCACAGCAAGCCGTGACATAATTTCAGGTCCTTCAGGATTTTAAAATTACGTTCCGGCGTTGTGATTGGTCGCGTCGCGGTCACATGGGCGACGCGACCAATCACAAGCCGTGACGTCACGGGAGGCTGGACACGCGCGCATTTTAAAATGCGCGCGTCTCCTGCCTCCCGTGACGTCACGGCTTGTGATTGGTCGCGTCGCCCATGTGACCGTGACGCGACCAATCACAACGCCGGAACGTAATTTTAAAATACTGAAGGACCTAAAATTACGTCACGGCTTGCTGTGATTGGTTGCGTCGCGGCCACATGGGCGGCACGCGACCAATCAGAAGCCGTGACGTCACGGAAGGAAGGAAAAGCGCGCATTTTAAGCAAAGAACGCTGCCGGTTCCCTCGGTAAGGTGCAGGCTGCGTCGGAGAGGTGAGTATAGCAATATTTTTTATTTTAATTCTTTCTTTTACACATTAATGTTGTTTCGATACCGATACCTGATACCACAAAAGTATCGGATCTCGGTATCGGAATTCCGATACCCGCAAGTATCGGCCGATACCCGATACTTGCGGTATCGGAATGCTCAACACTACTCCAGAACCTTCTGCAGTTGGTAACGGTGGAATTCACTTTTACGGTAGGAACACTTCATTCTGAGTCTATCTCCTGCTAGGATTTGCACAATTTACCTGCTGGGTTGGTATTGGGGTTTTCATGGCTGCGTATTATCAATCCTTTTATTAAATGGTGTCTGACATATGTTGTTAAGTGGAGCCCTAAGTGTCATAATAGATGTCTTAGTTCTGTACAAATTTTCTCCACTAGTCTGGAGGGTCAACCGGGGTACCTGAAAGACTTCGGAGATGTGTTCTCAGAAAAAGAGGCAGATATATTACCTCCCCATCAGCCTTATTTTTTGATTCAGATCATTTTAATTGATAAGAAAGAATACATAACATTGTTACCAATATACCATCAAATAATAACTTGTTCACACTTAAAGATTAAGCCTTTACATTACTGCTATGCAATTAATTGTATCAACAACTTTCCATATATCCATCTCTAACTAAGTTTTATTGATTATATTTATAAATGAGAACAAAAGCAAACACTGCTCCCCCCTCCCTCCAATAACACACCAGACCAAGCTATATTCATAGTGCACTACATCCAATATACCCCGACTTGACTGACACACAATAGTCAGTTCTATTTATGATGTCAACTGACTACCCCTATATCCAAAACCCAGGAGTATTGTAGCCCTCTATGCGGGAACCACTGGCTGCCATATCCTATCTCTCACCAGAGCTGCAGACGGTAGACCCAGCATATTTACCGTAACTATGGTCCCCATATATTTTCAAATTTCGTTATTGCCTTTTTTTCTATAAACCCCCTTTTCCATCCAGATGTTATCATTTATCCTGTTTATTAGTACATTAACCGACGGAGGTTGGACATCCAATCAATGTGATGGAATCAGTTCGCGAGCCTGGTATAATGCTCATGATGACCCAATGGCCAGCAGAGATTCAAAATCCGTTGACTTGCCCAGATATCCCAGCACACACACCTTTGGGTCTTCCTGAAGTTACACTCCAAACACCCTTTGTATTAGAGCTAACGTGCTTTTCCAATATGAGCCCAGTTTACTGCATTCCCAGAACATGTGCATTAAATGCACATCCTCTGCTCCACATCTAGGACAGTCTGCATCAGAGCGGACCCATATCTTAAAAAGGAAGCTCGGCATTCTATACACCTTGTGCATGAGATATATCTGCGAGAGTCTCTGAGACTAACACGGGGACAGTCTGGGAACCTGCTCCAAAACCTCTTTCCATTGTTCTACTGTGATCTGTCCCACATCTTATTCCCACTGCAACATCCAGGGGTGGATTAAGGGTAGCCAGGGCCCCGGGCTGTTCAGACTCTGTGGGCCCCCCGTTCATGCGACGGGTCATGCGACGGGGTCATCATATACCTGAACCAGATTATTCCAGAAAAATAGTTGCTGAGTGAAACTCCACTTCTCACCTATCACACATTAACAGTTCCCATCACAAGATCACACATATAGCCGGCAGCTTTGGTTTTGGCCAAAAGATTTTTTAAGCCGCCACCATAACATGGTAGACACTTTTGGCCGGGCCCTACTCTACTGTAACCTATTAAATATTTGTTAAAATATGCAATACAATTTAGGTATATTTTTATTTATTTTTCAATTTTTAAAATGACCAATAATATCGCACACAAGGAACAAATACCGCTACACCATGACTAGACCACATATTACCACCACAAAGTGACCAAATAGCACATACAAGGGACAAATACCGTAACACCATGTCCAGACCACATATTACCACCACATAGTGATTGAATACTACAATACTGATCAGTAATAAAAAAAAACACAATACTGTCACCATTAGTGCCCTTATACACAGGAGATCTGCACTTAGTATGCAGTGTCTGTATACAGGTAATACAGTGATCACTCGTGACATTATACACAGGAGCTCTGTATATAATATATAGGTAATACTGTGATCACTGGTGACATTATGCACAGGACCTCTGTATATAGTATACAGTGTAAAGTGTCCGTGTATAGGTAACACACTGACTCAACAGTAACGTCTCTAGGTGAAGTCCTTCATCTTTCATCCAGCACAGACCACCATCACTTCTTCCAGCCGGGGCTCGTCTCCCCAGGAAATAACACAGTTATCTAGAGCAACACTTGCAGAACACATAACTTACTTTTTCCCAACTTCTACATTACACCACATGAAGAAAAAAAGGGGACATAGTGTCACTCTACACAGTAACAGGACCGCCCCCCCCCATTTAAAACAGTATACTCAAAAAATAAAATAAATACATCACTGCAGTAATAATATCCCTTAATTAGCCCCTATGGTAATACTATTCCCCATCCTAGCCCCCGTGTGTCTCATTCCTGGCTTCAGCCATATGTTCTCCCATCCTGCCCTCATGAATATCCATCCTGCCCCATATGATCTCCCCATCCTGCCCCATCTGTCTCCATCGTATCCATCCTGCCCCATGACCCTGCACGATCTGTCTGCAATCATGCCCCCATGTCTTTCATCCTACCCCGTATCTCCATTCTGCCCCTATCTCCATTCTGCCCCCTATGTCTCCAATCCTGCCCCATCTGTCTCCAATCCTGCCCCATCTGTCTCCAATCCTGCCCCCAGTGTCTCCAGTCCTGCCCCCAGTGTCTCCCTGTTCTGACCCCAGTGTCTCCAGCATTCTGACCCCAGTGTCTCCAGCATTCTGCCCCAGTGTGTCCAGCATTCTGCCCCCAGTGTGTCCAGCATTCTTCCCCCCGTGTCTCCAGCATTCTGCCCAGGGCCCCCTGGATCGCCGCTCTCAATAAAAAAAACAAACATCAAAACGAGTTCTTCTTACCTGGCCGCGCTCCTGCAGCGAAGCCCCCTCTAGCTGAAGCGCCCACGTCACCAGAGACTGACAATGACGTCAGACGCCGGCGACGTGCGCGCTGTGGCTGACGTCAGCTGCCAGCCTTCGATTGGCTTGTGGCTGTTAACTATTGATGTGCGGGCCCGCACCCACACGTCAATAGCGTTAAACTGCCGCAGCATCGGTAGGGGCCTGGTGAGCAGATGAGACGGTGCCCGATGCGGGCCCCCTCTGCCCACCGGACCTCATACGCCAGTAAGGGCAGTAATGCCCTGATGGTGGCTGAGGTCAATCTGAGCGGTAACCCAGGGCCCCCTCACACCACTGGGCCCTGGGCTACCGCCCAGATTGACCTCATTATAATCCGCCACTGGCAACATCTGCTGATATATTCTAGAGATTAGACCAGTCGTATACTTTGCCGATGCTAATGACTCAAGTGCTTTTTTGGATTTTGGGTGCACTAACACCAAACTGGGACCAGAAAGCATGCCTCAGTTGTAGGTATTGAAAGAAGGAATCATTAGGAAGCCCATATTCTTGTTGGAGTTTATTAAAGCTTTTAAGTGTTCCGTTTTCTAGTATATTTTCCATAGTTTGTATTCCATTCAGCTCCCACCCTCTAAACCCCTTTAACTTGTCAAACTCTGCTAATTTATGATTGTGCCATATTGGAGTAAATTTGGAGTATCCAGTAATTCCCAGCTATCTCTTTCCCCTATCCCACACCTTGTATACTAATGCCATAGTGGACCACTCTCCATCCACGAGGCTCGCACCCCCTTCCAATATGTGAATAGGTGAAAAGTATTTTTTGTTATGTAAAACAAGTCTTCCCACTTTGCCCACACTCTCCCTCTTTTCTCAGCCATGAAGCCGTGACAATGCTGCATCCATGGATCTGGTATCACCAGCCCACCCTCTGTTTTATTACTGTGAAGGGTTAGTAATTTAATTCTTGCATTGCGTTTGGACCAAATTAGTTCTCTAAACATTGACTGCACTTTACGGAATATAGGAGGAATCCAATATGGAGAGTTGTGTAGTATGTATAGCAATTGTGGCATTACTATAATTTTAATGAGATTTCCTCTACCTGTTACCGATAGCAGGAGTTTGCACCATGCATTGATTTTAGACCTGAATCACTCTAACAAGGAGTTAATGTTTAGCATTATATAATCTTATATGTGTGCATCAATCACTAGTCCAAGATATGTACATTTTTCTACCACATGAATCTGTTTATATGTTATATAAATTCTGTGGGGGAAAAAGGATCCACCGGTAACGACAAAATTCTTTAATTTCCACCATTATTGGTCCCAAAGATGTCTCTATATTCCCCACATATAACAGCATTTCATCAGCATATAAACTTACCTTTCCTCTATATCATTACACCTAAAACCCACAAAGTTGCTTGTATCCCTCAATCTAGATGCCAACATGCCATCGCCATAGCAAACAGGAGTTGCGAAAGTGGGCAACCCTGGCGCGTGCCCCGACCCAAGGTAAATGTACTTGATATATGTCCGTTAACCTTCAACCTAAGTTTTGGTGATGGTACATTAATTTGACCCAAATTACAAATTTCAAGCCACCTCCCATTCTACTCATGATGACTTCCCATAGATAATTTCACTCGACACTGTTGAAAGCCTTCGCAGCGTCAAGTGACACTATTGCTCTATGCCCTGTTTCCACACTACATCATTTCATGTTAAGATATACATGTCTAATATTGATAGTCGTGGATCTATTTGGCTTAAAACTTGTTTGATCTTCATGTATTAGCTCCGGTATTATTTTATTAAGTCTTATAGCTAATATTTTAGCAAATAGTTTTACTTCTACAGGGAGAAGAGATAGTGCTCTATAGGATATATAAGGCAGCACCCCCATAGGCAGACCCTTCACTATAAGGCAGCACTCCATAGGCAGACCCTGTACTATAAGGCAGCACCCCCATAGGCAGACCCTGTACTATAAGGCAGCACCCCTAAAGGCAGATCCTGTACTGTAAGGCAGCACCCCTATAGGCAGACCCTGAACTATAAGGCAGCACCCCTATAGGCAGATCCTGTAGTATAAGACAGTACCCATATAGGCAGACCCTGTAAGTATAAGCCAGACCCCCCTATAGGCAGACCCTGTAGTATTAGGCAGCACCCCACAAACAATAAATAAATACTCACCTGTCATCTTCCTGGTTCCTCATCTCCTGACAGCGAACGCCGGGCAGTGACGTCATCGCACCCGCTGTCAGCGTCGGCGACATCAGATGCTGAGAGGGGGATGATGGGGGAAGGAGCGCAGCTCTCCTTCCCTCATCATTGCGGTCAGCTGTATCAGCTAAATGCCAGTACAGCTGATCTTGCGATGACAGGCGGGGGGCCCACTGCTGGCACCGGGCCCCCCACCTGCCCAGGAGCCCCATAGCGGCCGGCAGCAGAGCGGGGAGATCGATTCTCCCTGCTCTGCTGCAGAAGGTAATTGTATCAGCGTACAGTTACAGTAGCATAGTTCCGGGTGGGCCCCCTCTGAGCAGCGGACCTGGGGCGCCCGCACCCTCTGCCCCTCGGTAGCTACACTACTGCCCACCTGTAACTGTATTAATAATGGGGAATGGTCCAAAATGTTGCTGGGAAGAAATTCTATTGACTTGATATATCTCAGAATGGCTTCATTCCCAATAGCCAGATCTATGCTGAGCAACGAACGATAGGAAGAGGAGTAGCAAGAGAATTGTTTGACTCCTGGATGACCTACATACCAGAGATTTAGCATTCCCGCCTCCGATAGTAAGTAATGCAGAGATGTTGGCCTGATGCATTGGGAGATAGTGCCCACATGATGATTATCCCAATACGGATGTGGATATGCGTTAAAATCTCCCACCACAATAACAGGGAAATCTGGAAAATCTTTTGTAAAAGAAATGATTAACTTCAGCACCTGTGAGGAGTAAGGCGGGGGGATGTACAAAGCTACTATAATTATTTTTGTATTATAAATTACACAAGCAATACATATATATCTACCATTTGCATCAGGTTTTGTTGCTTGCCCCATAAATGGGATATCCCGACCTTGTGTACTAATAAGCTGACTCCCCTAGCATGAGACGAGTAGACTGAATGAAATGCTTTCCCCTACCATGCCCTTTTCATTAAATGTAATCTGTCATTTGTCGTATGTGTTTCTGCTAGGCAGACTATACCAGGCTGGTATTGGCATAACCAATCAAACATCGCACCCCTCTTCATCACCTCACCCAGCCCCCTGACATTCCAGGCCACAATGTTAGCTAGATACGCCATTCCCATATATAAGTTTATATGTATCGGCATACATCCAGACTCTCAATTTTCCTACACTTTCTTGATGATGAGTAATGTCTCTGGCATGTTGTCCCTTTTTACATCTGTAACTAGAACCATACAACTTAAAATTAAACTAAAACCTCCCATCCAGTGAAAGGTAGGGCGATTAGGAAGCCTGAGATTGGCAAACATAACCGTTACCATTTTCCTCAAGTCATAACAATCTGAACAGTCAAGCACATCCTGCAGACCTTGGATCCCTCCAACTTTAAAGGATCCGTACATCAGACCCATGCCGAACTAGCCGTTTCTCATAAGTGTTGGAAACAAAAGTAAAAAAACATAGTGGCATGAACACGAGACCAGTGTCCCTCTTTTCACGAAACACCTCCCTCTCCCTTATCATGGCGCAGGATTCAGGAACCTTTCATTAGTGTCCATTCAAGCCATTGCCTCTGGGATTGTCAAACATCTGGACTTTTCCTGCCGCAGCCACTCTGAGATGTGCTGGATATAGCATGGAATATTGGATTTGTTTTTCACGTAGTCTCCTTTTTATGCCCAAAAATTGTGCTTTCTTCCTCTGCACCTCCCCCCATCAGCCTTATGACAGTGAAATTAATCTTATTCCTAATGCCAAAAATCCTAAATCTTGCCTGTATAATTTATTGGATCCTGAATGTACGGCCATGAAAGAATGTGTAAACAAAAGTTTATCCATCCTTCCTCCTTGCGTAGCTGCTGGGTGGTTCCCTGTTAAAAAGAAAGATGGGTAGTCTCCATCCTTGCAGTGAACTAAACAAAATTAAGGTTAAGAATATAAACCACTTCCAATCATCCCTGACCTATATAATCAGCTTACGGGGGCTAAATAGTTTTCTAAAGTTAATCTTGGAGGGACTTATAATTTTCTATGCATTCGGAAGGATAATGAGTGGAAAATGGCATTTTTAACGTCTGTGGATCTATTTGACAATCTTGCTTTGCCTTTTGGGTTAACCAATGCACCAGCAGGATTTCAAAACTTTATGAATGATATCTTTTCTGATTGTATTGGACTTTTTTTCCCTTGATGATATTCTAATTTTTTCGCCTGATCTGGATTTGGACAATGAACATGTCCGTTTTGTTTTACAAAAGCTTAGGAAAAATTCTTTGTTTGCTACGTTGGAGAAATGTACTTTTTCTGTTCAAGAAATGTCATTCCTGAGGTTTATTGTATCGGCTGAAGGGTTTATTATGGATCTGGTGAAGGTGTAGGACGTAATTGATTGCGTTCAATCTCGTGACCTTAAAGCATTGCAAGTTTTCCTAAGATTCACCAATTACTTTAAAAAATGTATTGATCTCATATGTTTGGGGGCGTATCTGTAGTAAATTCAAAAGGTGCTTCATGTCCGTTCCAGTTTTAATCCCACCTGATCTTCAGAAAACCTTCACTGTGGAGGTGAATGCTTCAGAGGTCAGGGTAGGACCTGTATTATCTCAAGGTTCCAAAACTCTGACAAACCTCGGAGTTGAAAGAGGAAATCCGTAAAGTCCAGTTGTTGGCTCCTTCCACTACTCCAGGGTACACATGATTTGTGCCTGTACATTTAAGATTATGCCTGTTGCAGCAGTTTCATGACTCTATCTTGAGTAGTCATCCTGAGGTATAATGATTGTGATGGTGTGATATACTATGTGAGTATCATTTTTGTGTATATTACTATTTTACTTATTTTCATGGTGTTCTCTTGTAGAAGTAGTTATTTGCTAATTGATGAATGGCTGCTGCTGCCATCTGATATCAGCTCCCACAGTACTGTATTGTTTGCTCATATGCTAATGACATGTTGACCTAGCTTGTTGAAACAATGAGCCCCTGAGACCTTCCCCCTCATGACCTGTGAATGAGGAGACTTTTAAAAAATATCAGTGAGGTGAGACACAGATCAGATCCAGTGTGGAATGATGATGTGAACACAGCACCTCAAAGAGAAAGAAGAGTATACGGACTATGCTATCCTCTGTCTGCTGGATTGTTGGACTTTTATCCTGTTACTGAACTGCATTCGTGTTCTGGACTATTTTATCCTTTGTGTGGTGGATCGTATATGGACCTTTCATATTTTTGCCTAAATAAAGGTCATGGAATTGTTTACTATACTCTAGCTCTGTTGATTGTGTGGAATTGGAGAAGGACCCAGTGACAACTGGTGGCAGCAGTGGGATCAACAGAGCGTAACCAAATGGAGAACCACACAAGAGTGAGTACAGAAATTGGATTGTATCCAGTTTACAGGAGAGAGCCAGAGACCTGGGCCTGAACTACCAGAGACTGATTAAAGAAGCCTTAATTGACCTACTGGTGGGTGCTAGCCCGGCCACCTCCTCCCAGATGTCTGAAGGACAAGCACTGGAGACCGGGATCCCCACCCCAAAAAGCCAGTCGGTAGTGTGGTACGAAAAAGAGATGGCGGTTCTGGGCTCTGGTGTCTCTCAGGAGTATAAGGAGGAGGCTGAGGCTACAAGACGCGATGGAGATCGAAAGAGGGAGTAATGTAATGTGATGTGTAAAGCCAACAATTTGGAAGCCTGCACGGATCACTCGGACAGAGTTTAAGCCATTTGATGAGGCTTCCGGAGATGTGGAGGGGTTCTTCAAGGACTTTGAGCAACAGTGTGCTGTGATGGAGGTGCTCCACTCTGGCTGGATGCATTTGTTAGTGGGACTCCTGAACGGTAGCCTGGCGGAGGCTTACCGAACCATTGACTCACGGCGGAATCGGGATTATAACATTGTAAAGTGGACTATCCTGGATTACCATGCTATCACCCCAGACTCATATAGGGCCAAGTTCCAAGACCTCCCATGCACCACGAGGGGGATCGTTTAGGATGTATGCACATAAGATGTCTCAGGCATGTCGGAGATGGCTGGAAGCAGAAAATGCCTTCACTGTGGAAGATGTTATACAGGTGTTCCTTATAGAACAATTTCTTGCCAAGTGCCCCACAGAGGTACGGGAATGGGTCCGGAAGCGTACGCCGTGTACCGTGGATAGAGCTGCAGCCCTAGCTGATGAAGCCCTAACTATCCAACCGCAATGGAGGAGGCTTCTTGACAATGAACCACAGCCTGCTCCCATGCCGCTTCCCCCTCCAATTATAGCTGCCCTTCCACCTAGTCGCAAGCCGAGGACAATCATTCCTCACAATCCTGGGCTCCATCAGTTCCGACCACGACCTGGGGATATCACAGAGAGGAGATATTATGGGTGTGGGCATCCTGGACATTTGTAGTCTGGCTGTCCCTCAAGGATTCAGAGGGAGCCCCATGCAGCCCCACCTTGTCCAGTGCATTTTGTGCACTCCATCCCACCTAAGGAAGAGCTACCACCACCCCCACCAGAGTGGACAACCGACCACGGCACCATAGATACCCCTCCTGGAGTGTACAGACTCCATCCTTTGTCCATCAGAAATACAGAGCAACGGCTTTGCCACCTGCAGGATGTCTTAATTGATGGATACAAAGTGTCGGGATTTAGAGACACGGAGGAATTCCTGACTATCGCTGACCCCCGTGTGGTTCGACCCGAGGCAATTCACCAGGGCCCGAGAATTTCCATTGTCTGCAAATATATACAGCGAGCTTTGGTACGTTTGGATTATGGTTTTGGACAAAAACTGTGTTGGATTGGAGTATTGGGAGGACTTGCTGCAGATATCCTCCTTGGAAATGACATTGGGGAGTTACAAAGTCATTTATGGGAGCAGAAGATCCGTGGGCCTCTCACTCTTCTGAAAGAACAATTGGAGGGAGATATCGCAGATACCAGAACGCCCATCATTCTATGTTCTAGAGTTCAGAGACTGTCTCGCCCAGCTAGCTACCTTGGCTAATGAACATTAGCAAATGGCCCAGTCTAGTCAAAAAGCCTGGTATGACCCAGGTATGGACTGGGGCTGAAATTCAGCCCTGGCATTTGAAATCACACAGGCCCATGCTGTCTCTGTCCCTAAGCACCAGATGGGGATATATTACAAATATTACCACTGGATGGAGTAAAGCAAGATTTACTACAAGACCAATCTTTCTAATGATATCTGTGGCCTGCTGGGGTAAGTGATGGCATCAGTGACTTTGTGCACCATCACAACTCTTAACAGTATGGGTGTCTTAAGAACACCGATTCTGCTAACAACGTAGCAGACAAGGCAGCCCATGACCAGACAGGCCCTTCTGGCATTTGCCAGAATTGCCAAATGGCCAGTCCGGCCCTGGACTATGACCATAAAGCCAGGCCCTGGGAATTTATGGACAAGTGCTCATGATTATTGCAGCCCCTGCCACTGTACAAGGAACTATAAACTATTGAGCAATGTGCACTAAAGTGAGCAGGCCAGAGGTCTGTGTAGACCTCATAGCGTGCTCACTTATTATGAGGGGGGATAGGTTGTGATGGTGTGATATGCTATGTGGGTATCATTTTTGTGTATATTTCTATTTTACTTATTTTCATGGTGTTCTCTTGTAGAAGGAGTTATTTGCTAATTGATGAATGCCTGTTGCTGCCATCTGATATCAGCCCCCACAGCACTGTATTGTTTGCTAATATGCTAATGACATATTGACCTAGCTTGAAACAATGAGCCCCTGAGACCTTCCCCCTCCAGACCTGTGAATGAGGAGGGAGACTTTTAAAAAATATCAGTGAGGTGAGACACAGATCAGATCCGGTGTGGAATGATGATGTGAACACAGCACCTCAGAGAGAAAGAAGAATATATGGACTATGCTATCCTCTGTCTCCTGGATTGTTGTACTTTTATCCTGTTACTGAACTGCATTCATGTTCTGGACTATTTTATCCTTTGTGTGGTGGATCGTATATGGATCTTTCGTATTTTTGCCTAAATAAAGGTCTTGGGAATTTTCACTCTTCGCTGGCTCTGTTAATTGTGTGGTACTGGAGAATGACCCTGTGACAATGATATTAAAGATTTAGTATATGCTTGTGAAGTTTGTGCATGTGCTAGTGCAGCGCCCCAGAGTCCTGGTCGTTGCAGTACTGTGGCTCCGCCACTAAGGGGAGCTACGGTGCGTCCGATGGCACTGAAGGAGTTCATCTGATCAGGTATCACAGACACCAATACATTTCACAGCTGGGCCTCCGGGGGGAGCTAAGGGTTCTATTCAATAGGCCACTCCCCACCATAGTGGGTAAACTGGGGGTCAGGCAGGAAGTTAGATCAGAAAGCTGACTGGATTGGACGAAGCAACACCTGGTGGCAGAGGGTGTTGTGGAGGAAGAGACAGTAGGGTCTCTGTCAGGGGTGGGATCCTGACAGAGGCTTGGCATTGAAAAGAACGTAACGGGTCCGCGCCAGCTCCGGGAAGCGGCGGGACCCAAGAAAGGACTAGAAGCGAGATAGATTGTGCTGAGTGAGAAACAAGATCAAGCAATAGGAGAATACCAGTAGGGGTCATGCTGTAAGACCGGAGCAACACCCTACTGAGGCGCATTACCGGTGGCCGGAACGCCGAGGGAATGGAATAACATTCAGCTTCAAGCAATACTCCAAACAGCGGCAGGGCAGTCAGTCTCAGGCGGGCTGTCTCACCTAAATCACCTATGAAGTCTTGGGAGGCAATTGCGGGAGAGGGGCGACTCTAGGGTCCCGGAAGAACTCCAGGCCTACCCGACAAACGGGTGCCGTTCTAACTGTGACATCAGGAAGGGACGGATGATTAGCAGAAGATCAGTTAATCGAGTTGTTGTGAGGGAACTTAAGAAACAGACACAACAGTTGTGGGGTACTTTCCGTAAGCATAGCAGGGAAGGACTACAACACATAGCGCTAAGAAGGAAGGCACCGATTTCCACCTGTGAAGAGAACTCTGGAGGTGCCATTGGACCGGCCGGACTTGCGCAGCCTGGTGAACCGTATTCTGGACTGAGGACCCAGAGATCTTCAGTAAAGAGGTAAAGAGACTGCAACCTGGTGTCCTCGTTATTTACCGCGACCTGCACCCCACAACTGCACCGTTACAACACCACTTATTGCACCGGACGTCCCCCACTGACAGAGAGGGCCACGGACCGGGTCTAGCCACCGTGACAACCCCAGAACTGATAACTCAGAGGCCCGGCTCCGGGTACCCCTCGGCCCTGCGGCGGTGTGGGGGCGCTCCACTAAATTCTGTCATAACCAGCTGACTGGGGAACTGACTCCATATAATCAAAGACCATAGAATCATTTGTCCATGGATTTCATCATGGATTTGCCTTTGTCTCGAGGGGAAACTGTTATTTGTGTGGAAGTTGACCGATTCAGTAAACATACTTATCGGGGTTACTGAATGCTGAAATGCTTTCTAGGTTGTTTAACAATCATGTGGTGAGGTTACATGGAATCCCTCTGAACATTGTATCAGATAGAAAGATGCAATTTGTCACCAAATTCTGAAGAGCATTTTGTAGGAAATTGAGGATTGAGTTGTCATTTTACTCTCCTTACCACCATAAAACCAACAGTCAGGCAGAAAGGACAAATCAATCAGAACAAATTTTAACGTGTTTCATTGCAGTTCAGCAAGAGAACTCTACATCATGTTTATCTCTTGCTGAGTTCGCCTTTAACAGTCAGGTCAATCAGTCAATCAGCAATTATGGTTGTCATTCCCATTTTGGTGAATTTTCTAGGATGAGTTCTGGGTATTATGGAGTAGAGGCTACCATACAGAAACTTGGGGATATCTGGATGGAGATTCAGAAGAATATTTTGTGTGTCTCAGCTTCGCCAAAAAATGGAAGGCCAATAAGAAACGTTTAGCAGGTCTCATCTTCAAGGTGCATGTTAAGGTTTGGTCATCTTCCAAAAATATTGAGCTAACTTTTTTGGCCCATATGAGATTCTGGAGGTAGTTAATCCTTTGGCCTTTAGATTAAGCATTCTTTCAACGCTTCACATCCAAAATGTGTTACATAGATCCTTGTTGAAACAGTTTGTCCTGTTAGTGTTGTCTGCCTCGTTTCCACCCCTTCCTGTTTCTGTTAATGGAGTTTCAGATTACAAGGTGGAGCGGATCATGGATTCTCTGAGGGTCCGATATTCTCTCCAACATCTCGTTCAGTGGAGGCCATATGGACCTGAAGAGAGTTCCTAGGTTCTGGCGCATTCCGTCAAGGCTAATTGTCTGGTCAGGGTGTACCTTTGTAGGTTTCTTGGGAAACCTGAGGGTCCAGTGGCCCCACTAGAAGAGGGGGTACTGTCACGATTTTGCCTAACAGTGTGTCTGGAAGCAGTGAGTGATAGTTCAGCCGTCCAGTGGATGAAAGGGGCATGCTAAGCTGTCAGTATGGTGATGGACAGCTCAGCTGTCCATTCAGAGGCTGGGGCAAGCTGAGCTGTCAGTGTGTTGACTGACCGTTCAGCCATACAATCAGGGCCGGAGAATACAAGGCCTTCCTCCATGTGTCTCTGATTCACGTGATTGCCTGGCTGTTTAGCTGGCCCTCTGCCTCCAAGTAGTGCCAGTTGTAGCTTAGCCCAAGTGGTATGTGCTTGCTCTGTACTCTGTGTTCCTGTATTTGATCTTGTTGCCTGACTTGGACCTTGCCTTTGACCATCTGTTTGACTTGCCCGTTTATCTCAATCTACCACCTTTCCGGAATTCTGACCTCAGACTGTGACTTGAATAAGCCTTTGCCTTACCCCTTTGTTTATGAAGAGCCTACTTGGTTTCTAACACCAGGCCTTTTGACTATGCAGCCTCATGTCTTGTCCCGTGAGTAGTGACTAGCATCACGCTATCTCTGTATGCAAGGAAGGCTGTCAATCATAACCACCCACTGAACTCCAATGCTCAGAGTAGGTAAAAATTTTAACTGATTACAAGTTAAACAGTATAATTTACCACAAAACTATATATTTATCCATTCAGCGTCTACTAATCTAATAAATGCAACGCATTTCCAAGCTCAAAGGTTCCTTTTAAAATATTTTGCAGTTTATATTTACAAAAAACAAGTTGTGATTTCACCCTGTGTCATAAAATATGTAAAGTAGATTAAGTACCTAAAGAGAACAGCATTGCCTTGCTTGCCATAAAGAGGCAGTGCATAAATAATATATGCAATATCAGCACACACCTTCTATATAGGGCATCTTGCCCATGAGGAATGGACTGATTCTTCAGGAAAGCTTCCAGAAGCTGCTGCCCTGGCTGTGCCTCACATTTGCAGAAGGTCTAACTACTAAAGACAATTGTCTTGAGAGGCTGAATAATTTGGAGCCTGCAGTAGGCAATAAATAAATAAATAAATGGAGTGTTGCCCTCCCTCTAATTGAGGTAATGGGACTGGGTAGTATGCTTAGTAGGCAATAAACATTGCATTTTGTGTTGAATTTGGATACGCCACTTGTTATATTAGTTGTACTGAGGTGTTTAAAATGTTCTTGTTTTAGTAATTTATTGCATACAGCAGAAAGTTTGTACATTTTGCTAAGAAACATAATTTACAATGTGGGTTGATTGAATAATTTTGACTGCAACTAAATGTCTTTTATATTTCTGCACAGTTCCATTACCATATTCCTGCCTGCCCTAACTTGTTGAAAGGAATGTCTCCACAGTCTATAAATCTATTTTAACTTGAGTTAATAATACATGAAATATCTATACAATTTGGCATGCAGTTTCTTGTTTTTCTATTGTCTTTCTTTCCAATAAATTTGATTCTCTCTATTCAGAGTTGTATATATAGAATAACAATAAAACAATATGTAGGAAACCTAGCTCTGGAGATTTCAATTATGAATAATTTGAAGGTAACAGGGTTGCATTGCAAAAAAAATACATTTTGAAATCTGAATTGCCATAAAATGAATATATATTTGTTTTGTTTAATGTTTTATGAAGTTGTGGCAATGCACTTTATTTATGCAGTAGAGTTTAGTGCTTGCAAAAAGGAAAACTAGTAAGCATAAACATAACATCTCGAGGACCTGGGTACTTTTGGCTTCACCCTCTTCACGACATTTGACATAAGTTTATATCATGGTCAAGAAGGAGTTTCCGAAAAATTACGTAAATTTACATCATGGCAATCAAGTAAGTCCGAGCTCCGGCTGTCACAATGCCGTAATGTCCTGAGCCATATAACCCCCCTCAGTCGATAGTGATCACAGCGTTTCGTAGGCTGGAAGAGGGAGGGATCTCCCTCTCCCATGTAATTGATACCTCCGTGACATCATCACGAAGGTCTGATTGTTGCCATGGCAACCCGAGATCATAATGACGACCTCCTGGTTTTGCCAGCTATGTTGGCCTGTTTGAATTATGCCCAAAGCATGATAAAAATAACGGTGTCTTGCAGCAGTTCAATATTTGACAATTAAAAAGGGCACATAGGCACAAATGGGACACACCATCAAAAAAGCTCAGAGTCTTCTTGGAAAAAATTCAATAGAAGAAAGAAACAGCATCCAATTCAGGTGAAAAAACCTGTTAAGGTTTTATTCATTCTGCCATAGATGTGACGTTTCAACCAACCATAGGTCTTTTTCCCCTCACAACAATATAATCGAACCTATTATAAAACCTATACATGTGTATATACATGAGGCCAGTCTCACACGTCCAGATAATTCCGGTACCGGAGAAATCGGTACCGGAGTTATCCGTGTCCATGTGTCCGTGTGCTCACGTGGCACATCAGTGTGGCACACGTGCGGCAGCCGTGAATATGCGGTTCCATTCCTATGGGAGGTGGAGCCGCATATTATTCCCTGTAATGAGCGGTACCACGTGACCGCTCACACAGGACAAGCTGCCAGCGCTGAGAGGAGACATCGCGGGTGCTGGGTGAGTATTTTAATGCAAACGGGCGGGCGCACAGGGGGTGGGAGGTGGGAGGTGAACCCAAACTTTATTCTTAACAAAAAATAAATAAAAAAACCTTGATTTTTCATTCCTTCTCTCCAGCGAACGCTGCTGAGGAGAAGGAATGAATGCCGGCTTCGGCACCAAAAGCAGGGGACAGCGCTTAACTCTAGCGCTGTTTCTCCTGCATCGGTACGTGCACACGGAGGAGAGTGCACACTGTTCTCCGTGTGCACATGTGCGGGACGTTTTGCGGATTGTGCTGCCGGAGAAATGTGGACATGTCTCCGTGTTTTGCACACGGACACACGGTCCGCGAAAAATCACTGACATCTGCAAAGACACATTGATTTTAATGTGTCTACATGTGTCAGTGTCTCCGGTACGTGAGGAAACTGTCACCACATGTACCGGAGCCACTGACGTGTGAAACAGGCCTAAGTCAGTGTATAGATCATACATTATCCAAATGTTTAGCATTTCTGTAATGAAGAAAGCCTGCTTAATTTATGGGTGCATGTCTCCAGAAGCATGATCTGAGCATAATGTATAATGTGCGGGAACTATAATGTACTGGACACTACGATGTACTGGGCAATATACTGGCAGATTTGCAATTTTCACTCAATAACAACCACTGCTGTTTGTTTCTGGAAAACACCTATGGAGTCAAATTGTCAATATATTTGTAAATAAATTCCCAGAGAGGTGTAATTTCCACAATGGGGTCACTTGAGATTTGATCCTGCTCTTGTGGCACTCAAGGGCTCAGTTTATGGAGTCCGCAAACTATTCTAGGATGTAATTTGTTCTCCAAGAGTGAAATAGTGCTCCTTCTCTCCCAAGTCTCACAGTGTGGCTAAGCAGTACTGTACAGCCACATATAGGGTATTGCCACGTTCAGCAGAAATTGTGTGACAAATTTTGTTGCCATATTTTACCCATTTCCGCATGTGAAAATGTAAAATTATGGACTAAAATACAATTTTTGTGGTAAAAATGTGATTATTTTTTCTTCTATGTCCAATGCTATAAAATTCTGTGACACATTTGTGATGCCAATATAATCACTGTATCTTTAGATGAATTAATTGAGAGGTGTAGTAAAATGGGGTCACTTATGGGGAAGTTCTGCTGTTCTGGCATCTCATGGGCTCTTCCAGTGTGTCATGGCACTTGCAAATCATATCAGTAAAATCTGCACTACAATATACTGTATACACTCCTTCATTTCTGAGCCTTCCACTGTGCCTGAAAAGTATTTCCTGATTACATGTAGGGTATTGGTACACTCAGGAGAAATTGCACAACAAACTGTGAGGTCCATTTTGGCTATTGGCCCTTATAAAAATTAAAAACTTGGGGCTAAAACAACATTTTAGTGGTAAAAATGTAATTATTCTTTCTTCACCACCCAGTTCTGTGAGGCACATGCAGGGGTCAACATGCTCACTGCACCCTTAGATGAATTAATTGGGGTGTGTACTTTGTAAAATGTAAAACTTATGGAGGGGTTCTGCTGTTCTGTCACCAAAGGGTCTCTGTCAATGTGTCATGGCAACCTCAAACCATTCCAGCAAAATCTGAACTCCAATATGGCGCTTCTTCCCTTCAGAGCTTTGCACTGTGCCTCAAAAGTAGTAGTAGCAGTTTTTGACTATAAATGAGGTATTGGCACACTCAGGAGAAATTGTGTATCAAAATTTACCATTCATTTCCTCCTATTATTCCTTTTGAAAAATAAAAACTTGGGGCCAAAGCAACATTTTAGTGTAAAAGATTGCCTGAAGGTTAAAAATGCTTACTACACCCCTAGATGAATTCCGCAAGAGGTGTAGTTTCCAACATGGGGTCACTTGTGGGGGTTTCTGCTCTTTTGGCATGTCAGGGGCATGTCAAATGTGACATGGCATCCTCAATCTATTCCAGTCAAAATTGCACTCCAGAATTCAGTTGGTGCTCCTTCCCTTCCAAGCCTTGCCGCGTGCCCAAACAGTAGTTTTCCGACATATGTGGGGTATCGGATTACTCAAGAGAAATTGCACAACACTTTTATGGTTCATTTTCTTACCCTTCTGAAATGAAAAAGTTAAGGCAAAACCAACATTTTTGCAGGAACATTTTTTATTTTTATTTTCACAACTCAATGTTATAAAATTCTGTGAAGCACCTGTGCGTTCAAGGTGCTCGCCATACCTCTAGATAAATTCCTTGAGGATTGTAGTTTTCAAAATGGGGTCACTTGTGTTTTTTCTGTCTATTAAGGCACTGAATCAATGTCTAGTATCGATTCCAGACAATTTTGACCTCCAAAGTCAAATGGTGCTTCTTCCCTTCCGAGCCCTGCTGTGCCCCCAAGCAGTACTTTTCCACCACATATGGGCTATTGGTGCGCTCAGGAAACCTGCACAATAACTTTTTGGGTACATGGTATCCTGTTGCCCTTGTGAAAATGTAAAATTTTGGGCTAAAGCAACATTTTTGTGCAAAAAAGAAAAATTGTAATTTTTTCCTTCCACATTGATTTAATTCTATATGAAGCACCTGAAGGGTTAATACACTTATTGAATGTGGTTTTGAACACTTTGAGAGGTGCAGTTTTTAAAATGTGTCACTTTTGGGTATTTTCTGTCACATAGGCTCCTCAAAGTCACTTCAAATGTGATGTGGTCCCTAAAAAAATTGGTTTTGTAAATTTAGTTTGAAAATTGAGAGATGGATCAACTTTTATCCCTAATAACTTCCTGACGAAAACAAAATGCTGTTTAAAAATTATGCTATTATGAAGCATCTATGGTGTGTGATATAACTATCTAATTTAAGGGCATAAAAATTAAAAGTTTGAAAATTGTGAAATTTGGGCCAAACTTCTGATATTTTCACAAATACAACCCCTGGCAAAAATTATGTAATCACCGGCCTTGGAGGATGTTCATGCAGTTGTTTAATTTTGTAGAAAAAAAGCAGATCACAGACATGGCACAAAACTAAAGTCATTTCAAATGGCAACTTTCTGGCTTTAAGAAACACTAAAAGAAATCAAGAACAAAAAATGTGGTAGTCAGTAATGGTTACTTTTTTTAACCCCTTCACCCCCGGAGCTTTTTCCGTTTTTCCGTTTTCGTTTTTCGCTACCCTCCTTCCCAGAGCCATAACTTTTTTATTTTTCCGTCAATTTGGCCATGTGAGGGCTTATTTTTTGCGGGACGAGTTGTACTTTTGAACGACATCATTGGTTTTAGCATGTCGTGTACTAGAAAACGGGAAAAAAATTCCAAGTGCAGTGAAATTGCAAAAAAAGTGCAATCCCACACTTGTTTTTTGCTTGCCTATTTTGCTAGGTTCACTAAATGCTAAAACTGACCTGCCATTATGATTCTCCAGGTCACTACGAGTTCATAGACACCTAACATGACTAGGTTATTTTTCACCTAAGTGGTGAAAAAAAATTCCAAACATTGCAAAAAACAAAACAAAACAAAATTGCGCCATTTTCCGATACTCGTAGCGTCTCCATTTTTCGTGATCTGGGGTCAGGTGAGGGCTTATTTTTTGCGTGCCGAGCTGGCGTTTTTAATGATAGCATTTTGGTGTAGATACGTTCTTTTGATCGCCCGTTATTGCATTTTAATGCAATGTCATGGCGACCAATAAAACGTAAATCTGGCGTTTCGAATTTTTTTCTCATTACGCCATTTAGCGATCAGGTTAATTCTTTTTTTTTATTGATAGATCGGGCGATTCTGAACGCGGCGATACCAAATATGTGTAGGTTGGGTTTTTTTTTAATTGATTTATTTTGATTGGGGCGAAAGGGGGGTGATTTAAACTTTTATATTTTTTTATTTTTTTCACATTTTTAAAAACTTTTTTTTTTTACTTTTGCCATGCTTCTATAGCCTCCATGGGAGGCTAGAAGCAGGCACAGCCCGATCGGCTCTGCTATGCAGCAGTGATCATAAGATCGCTGCTACACAGCAGATTTGCAGGTGTGCTGTGAGCGCCGACCACAGGGGGGCGCTCACAGCCACCGACAATCAGTAACCATAGAGGTCTCAAGGACCTCTATGGTTACAATGGAGGAGCATCGCCGACCCCCGATCATGTGACGGGGGTCGGCGATGCGCTCATATCCGGCCGCACGGCCGGATGCGGTAGTTAAATGCCGCTGTCTGCGTTTGACAGCGGCATTTAACTAGTTAATAGCGGCGGGTGATCGCGATTTCACCCGCCGCTATTGCGCGCACATGTCAGCTGTAAAAAACAGCTGACATGTCGCGACTTTGATGTGCGCTCACCGCCGGAGCGCACATCAAAGCAGGGGTCCCGACATGTGACGTACTATACCGTCACATGTCGGGAAGGTGTTAACCAAGCATAGGGGAAAAATTATGGAATCACTCAATTCTGAGGAAAAATTTATGGAATCATGAAAAGCAAACAAACAAAAAAACAGTCCAAAACATCACTAGTATTTTGTTGCACCACCTCTGACTTTTATGACAGCTTGCAGTTTCTGAGGCATGGACTTAATGAGTGTCAAACAGTACTATTCATCAATATGGCTCTAACTTTCTCTGATTGCTGTTGCCAGATCAGCTTTGCAGGTTGGAGCCTTGTTATGGACCATTTTCTTCAACTTCCACCAAAGATTTTCAATTGGATTGAGATCCAGACTATTTGCAGGCCATGACATTGACCTTATGTGTCTTCGTCCCCAAACATCCTTTCAATTGATGGGATAAGAAAAGTGTCCAAAATATCAACATAGACTTGTGCATTTATTGAAGATGTAATGACAGCCATCTCCCTAGTGCCTTTACCTGACATGCAGCTCCATATCATCAATTACTGTGGAAATTTGCATGTTCTCTTCAGGCAGCCATCTTTATAAATCTCATTGGAACGGCACCAAACAAAAGTTCCAGCACCATCACCTTGCCCAATGCAGATTCGCGATTCATCACTGAATGACTTTCATCCTGTCATCCACAGTCCACGATAATGATGGCTTTCGTTTAGCTTTTCTGTATGTAAATCCCATTTCCTTTAGGCGTTTTTTTACAGTTCGGTCACAGACGTTGACTCCAGTTTCCACCCATTCGTTCCTCATTTGTTTTGTTGTGCATTCCCTGTTTTAGAGAGATATTGCTTTAAGTTTCCGGTCTTGACGCTTTGATGTCTTCCTTGGTCTACCAGTATGTTTGCCTTTAACAACCTTCCCATGTTGTTTGTATTTGGTCCAGATTTTAGACACAGCTGAACAACCAACATCTTTTGCAACATTGCGTGATGATTTACCCTCTTTTAAGAGTTTGATAATCCTCTCCTTTGTTTCAATTGACATCTCTCGTGTTGGAGCCATGATTCATATCAGTCCATTTGGTGCATCAGCTCTCCAAAGTGTGATCACTCCTTTTTTAGATGCAGACTAACGAGCAGATCTAATTTGATGCAGGTGTTATTTTTAGGTATGAAAATTTACAGGGTGAATCCATAATTTTTTCCTCAGAATTGAGTAATTCCATCATTTTTTCTCTGTGATCTGCTTTTTTTCTACAAAATTAAACAACTGAATGAACATCCTCCAAGGCCGGTGATTCCATAATTTTTGCCAGGGGTTGTAAACACAAAAAAATAACAAAAAATATGGGACTAAATTTACCACTAACATGAAAGACAATGTGTCGTAAAAAAAACATTATCAGAATCAATGGGATACATTGAAGCGTTCTAAAGTTGTTACCACATAAAGTGACACTGGTCAGAATTGTAAAACTTCCTTCTTCTACTTAGTGCTTAGAAGGATTCAGCTACTCAATTTTTAATCACATGATGTAATAAACCTAAGGAAAAAGAGAAGAATTAACTAAGTAGAGGGGCAAAATGAGCAATTGTAAGTACACAATGCCATATAATATGATGACTGCAATAAGATAAGAGGATAAAAACTTTGCTTCTTTAATCCTGGACTACTTTCTTTGCCTAACATCTGTCTCACCTTCTGGACTTGACTACACCTTTGTATACAATTTTGTCATTGTCTCCACCTATCTTCTGACCCAGCTTGAACACATTTCTTCCGTCAACTTGTTCCACTGGCCCGCTGCTGATTCATGGATGCAAACCTAAATACCTCCACAGCGAAAGCTAGCTCCCTGTTTATGAGTAAAAGGATGAATACCAGGGAGCCCATGGGATTTTATTTGCGAAATAGCTAAGGCCAAGTCAAGTCTGTCCATAGAAGTCTATTTCAGCTGATGGATTCATAACAGAGTCTCATAAATATACATATGGTTAAGAAAGGATGATGCAAGCTTTATAATTTTTTATTTTAAGGTTGGATTTGGTTGGAAGGCGCTTATGGCAAAAAATTTGGACCTGTCAACTTCCCAAAAATAGCTTTTAAAAAAGCACACACAGAGATGGTTCATAGACAAAATACTGGCACATCCAGACTAGTGTGAATACGTGTATACCAGGAGGAGCTACCTCCATATACAATACCAGATGGTGGCCGGATTCTAATGCATCGGGTATTCTAGAATATATATGTAGTTTATTTATGAAGATTTCAGAATAATGCAATGAATACACAGGATTCGGCCGGCCGGCCGCGACCAATTAGCGAAGCGTGGTTCAAATCCCACAGCAATTCCTGGACGGACTGCGCCTGTCGCTGATTGCTCGCGGCCGGCCACATAGTATATAGCACAGCTACGTAGTATATAGCAGAGCCACGTAGTATATAGCACAGCCGATGTAGTATATAGCACAGCCTACGCAGTATATTACACAGCCCATGCAGTATATTACACAGCCCACCTAGTATAGAGCACAGGCCACGCAGTATATAACACAGGCACGTAGTATATAGCACAGCCACGTAGTATATTGCACAGCTACGTAGTATATTGCAGAGCCACGTAGTATATAGCACAGGCCACGCAGTATATAACACAGCCCATGTAGTATATAGCGCAGGCCACGTAGTATATAGCACAGCCCACGCAGTATATACCACAGCCCACGTAGAATACAACACAGCCCACGTAGAATATAGCAATGTGGGCACCATATCCCTGTTAAAAAAAGGACTTAAAATAAAAAATTGTTATATACTCATCTTCCGGCGGCCCCTGGATCCAGCCCAGGCCTTTAGCGATGCTCGTCGTGAAGCTCCGTTCCCAGTAATTCCTTGTGGCAATAACACGTGATGATGTAGCGGTCTTGCGAGACCACTATGTCATCACGGGTCATTGCTGCAATGCATTCTTGGGACCGGAGCGTCGCGAGGAGCGGGAAAAGCTGGTGCGGACGACGGAAGGTGAGAATATAATGATTTTTTAAAAAAATTATTTTTAACATTATATGTTTTTACTATTGGTGCTGCATAGGCAGTATCAATAGTAAAATGTTAGTCAAACAGGGTTAATTGCACCGTTAACGGACTGCATTACACCGCGTTATGCCACGGTGTAACGCAGTCCGTTTAACGGACTTCTGAGGGCGCTGACTGGAGGGGAGTTTGGACGGGGCACTGACTGGATGGGAGTATGGAGGGGGCACTGACTGGAGGGAAGTAGGGAGGGGCCAATTCACGGCCGGACTGTGGCTGTCACTGATTGGTCGTGCCCAGCCGGCTGTGACCAATCAGCGACGCAGGATTTCCGTGACAGAGAAACAGACAGACAGACAAACAGACGGAAGTGGACCTTAGACAATTATATAGATAGATACAATAAAGGTTGCACTCTAACTTGCTAAAGCATGTCAATATGAAATATATGAAATATGAATAGCAATACGGCTTTTGAACATTAGGAAAAAATTAGATGCTAATGTAACACCCCAGGAAGCCAGATGTTACAGTGGTGTTGCCTTCCTTTCAGAGAGGGTGATGCCATGCTTGGAAGCGACGGGGATCCCTTTATCAGGTGGCACAATACATGCAACATGTTCTGACTCCAGGCCAGAAGGGGGAGCTCTAGACCCAGTTTCAGGGGACCTTCCCTAGATATATTCTGGCTTGAAGGAGGAGTTAGGCAGTCTGAGTGAGGAGATAGAGAGGAGCAGGAGAGCTGGAGCAATGCAGACATGTGGTTCTGCAGCTCCTGACCAGGAGTGGAGGAGTGAGAGTTGTGTTTGTGTAAAGTGCGAGGGGAAAGAAGGCACAGGAGAAGTGAAGAGCTGGAGGGAAGCTGCGACTGAGCTCCCTCCACGCTGAAGCGCAGGAACCGGACACCGGGAGTCCGAGGCTGCGTGGGACCGTATGCCCCATGGCAGAAACCGGAGGGCAGGAGATTTCAAGTCGTCTGTCCACAACCACACCCGAAGGCACAGCAACATATAGAACCTGGAGTTGCAACCAGAGACACCTGTAAAAAGGCTCGCGTTGCCTGCCATGCGGGTACTGTTCTACATATAGGACAGAGAGAGGGGACCTTGTGAGAAGCCATAGGCAGCAAGGGACGAACACTACAGCACAGATAGGAAGGCTTTCAACCCCACCTGCAAGGGGGATTCCTAATCGCTTCCAGGCTGGCCAGATATCACCATCACCTGCGATCCATACCCTGGACTGTAAAGGTAAAGAGACTGCTACTTTGTGTCCTCTGATTCTTTCTGGTGCCACACTATCTACCATCTGTCCCCCACTACACCGGGAGCCCTGGTGATCCAGCTTCACCTGTGGGAAGCCATACCATCCCTGCTGCAGTACCATCATTCTCAGTGGACCCCTTTAAGCAGTGTCAGTCATCCCTGATGGAATACCACAGGTGGCATCACGAACATTCTTTATTCAACAACCCCTTTAAAGACCTTCCCTTTAACTTGGACGCCAAGGGCCACGGACCAGGTCGCTGCCACCATGACTACCCCTGTAACGACCGCCGGATCCAGTACCGAGTATCCCCTAGGCCCTAGCGGGCGCTCCACTTAGCATAGAATTTGGCCATATTATATCTGCCCATCAACCGACGTCAGTTTGGTCTGAAAGACTGATGGGTCCCTACATGTGTGAATACCTCTCCTGGTGCCATCAGCCCCCCTGAGGAATCTGTAGCGAAACGCTCATAGGGCGGCGTGTTCACATCATAGACAAGGTAAGAACTCTTAATGGAAATACCAGTCTCCCTATTGCACTGACTGACTGAGCGGTCACTGACCTTGAAAAAACTCATACCATACTATTATACTTATGTGGGAATAGGGAGCTTTGATACTCCTTATTATAAAAAAAAAAATTCTTTGCAGTGTCACTTCATACAGTATGGAATTCCTTTGAAAGGAGGTTTATTTTAAGATTGTTCCATCCTATGCTTTGGTGTTTGTGATGTAACACCATTTTTTGGTGTACCTGTAACCGCATTCAAATTTCTCTGTTCTAAAAACTGCTCTGCGATATATGGGACTAATTGTCTTTTTAAAATATTTTGCTATTAAAATACTTTTTTATTATTATGATTTGATTGGTGATTGATAAGCTCCATGTTCTTTTGTGTTTTCAATTTAAGTGGGGAGCTCCACTGGGTGGGTATAACCCATACCAGTCCTGGTTGGCAGTTCTAGGATGGTTATGTATTACTAGACTGTGGCCCGATTCTAATGCATCGGGTATTCTAGAATATGCATGTCCCCGTAGTATATGGACAATGATGATTCCAGAATTCGCGGCAGACTGTGCCCGTCGCTGATTGGTCGAGGCAACCTTTATGACATCATCGTCGCCATGGCAACCATTATGACATCTACGTCGATATTGTGCCCGTCGCTGATTGGTCGAGGCCTGGCGGCCTCGACCAATCAGAGACGCGGGATTTCCATTATGATATCATCGTCGCCATGCTGTGCCCGTCTCTGATTGGTCGAGGCCTGGCGGCCTCGACCAATCAGAGACGCGGGATTTCCAGGACAGACAGACAGACAGACAGACAGAAAGACAGACAGACAGAAAAACAGACAGACGGAAAAACCCTTAGACAATTATATATATAGATGATATCTGTTTCTGAGATCTTGTTTCTTATTGCTGACAGAGGTGTCCACATTCACACAGGAATTCAGACATCAGCCTGAGAGAGGTGTTCACACACGTAGGGACCCATCAATCTTTGAGACCACCTTGACGTCGGTTGATGGGCAGATATAATTTGGCCAAATTCTAATTCTATGCTAAGCGTCTCATTTTTTTTCCTAATATTCAAAAGCCGTACTGCTATTCATATATTTCACATTGACATGCTTTAGCGCGATAGAGTACAACCTTTTTTCGTATAGGTTCATAGACGAAGACAGAAAAGGAAGTTCAGCATTGTGGAGAGCTTTGCAATTCAACAAATGGAGTTTTAAATATTTATCTAGGAGAAACAGGTAACTTTAGCACAAATATAACCATTAAATAGAGAGCTCAGCCAGGGTTCATGGTGGACTGCATATGCAATTTAGTTAATGGATTGTCAATTAAGCGTTGGTTTAGACATCCATTTTTTTCACGTATGAGAAACATGGACAGAGTGTTTCAATTGAGTTTCATCAGAGTTTGGTCCGAGTTTGATTAGTTTTTTTCTTGGATGAGAAAAGAAAAACTGTTTCTCCAGCTTCTCCTATTAACCAGCCTGTGAAAAACGGACAGAAGCGCACGGCATCCGAGTGCTGGACAATTTTTTTCATGGACCCATAGATTTGCATTGGCGATTTGGTTCCAACAGAATCTGAAAAATAAAATATGACTCTGAGCAGTGTAAAGGCAACAGAATTTGGTAATGGGTTAAATGAAAAAAAAGACAAATCTGTACATATATATATATATATATATATATATATATATATATATATATATATATATATATAACTCCAGGACAGCCACCTTGGAATCAGATAGGCTGCTGGCATTGCACACAGACTAGAAACATCTGATTTAAGTGAATAGAGGTTTTGATACATTAAAAAGTATATTGCACCCCTATGAATGTACTTATTAGTATGGAAATGAGGTGTGTAGTTACCAATGATATGATAACCCTGAGAGTAAATATCTTACAAATAAAACTGTGGAGATGGACTGATTGCCATCATGCTGTTTAGTATAGTCTCTGGGGCATAATTCTTTTTAGACATTATTATTGAAAATCATAGAAGAACAGTTTTGAATAGTTTTATGTCATCGTTATAGACTGAAGAACTAGTTACAGGAAGGTTGCACACTTTATTTTAGAGGGCAATCAAATTGTCATATTTTATCATATTGAAGAGGACATTGAATCACGAGGAGGTCAGAAGCTCTCTAGTGAGGAGAGCATAATGTGATGTCTGTTACATTCGCCTCTTTTTCTATTATATTCTCCATTATGCTGAATAGGAAGTAAATAGATGTCAGAGGTGCTCCCTGGTGTGCAAAACTTAAAAGACATAATAAAGGGAATAAGATAGCAGAATACACTTATTTGCTGGGAGAGCATAAAAAAACTACAGCGGAAACCTGTTAAAATTACATTTCATATGCAGAACTGAGTAACACTGAGAACAGGAATAAACAAGTCGCACAAGACTCAGAAATGTAAGACGCAAAATTGACAATGCAAAGACAGTGTCACGGGTTTACTGCGACTGAGAGGGGTCAGAAGACCGCAGCGTCTGATTTCACATACACCTGTACAGACCAGAAGCACTTCTTCATATTAAATGGTGCATGTTTCTGTTAGCAGTGCAGGGGTTAATCTGTTCAGCTTTTAGTCTTTGTAGTTTCCCAGCTTGGATGATCTCTGCTGCTCAGTGTTGACCTCTCCGATATATACCTGCCTCTGGCAATTTAGATTGCCAGTGTCAAGTCTTGTACTGTCTCATGAGAAGTGGAGGAGTTGGTTGTTGGTAGAGGCATTTTGGAGTGTTTATCTTTGATTGTTGCTAGGTGTTTTGGCTGTGTGCAATCACTTGTCCTCTTCTATTTAGTTTCCCTACCTTTTTCTACACGGTGTTCTCTTTCTGTTGTCTGTGAGTGCATATTTGTATGATAGATATATTAATTTATCCCTGTTCTTCCTTCCTTGTTTGTGTATATACATACACCATTACTCTCCACTTCCCTGGGTGGGGGAGGGGGAGACATATGGGCTGATTCAGGAGTTCAGCAAGGTATGTGGCCCCAGCATCTTCACCATCAGAAATTAGCTGGGGAGGAGGGATAGCTAGGGTGCACCTAACATTAGGGACAGGGAATTAGCCCCTGGCCTCGTGTAATCTGACAACAGGGATGTGACAGACAGTGTCTGAGGGTCCACCAGGATCTTCCATAGGTTCAGGCTTTGAAGCAACTATGGCCCCAAATATCTAGCAGAAAAAAAGCTCTATTGTAAGTGGACTTTGAGTATGGGCATAATGACTGCGGTCACCGATTCGACCAGGCTATATAAGTAAGCGGTCCACCGATGCCAGCGCAATGTTCAACTGGGTGTGATTCCCCGGACGCAGATTCAGCTGAAGTGTATTATGGTGCAGAGACCTGTTCGGTCCATGTGTAGCAATACACGCAGCTGCACAATCAGAGGCCAGCAGCTGAGATCGACTTGCAGGAGACTGAAGTCAGCTGCCGGCTTCAGTAGAGGACACCACATGGTGGGGGAGCCACACTGGCCACGTGAACACACTGGCCATTAAACAGACCTAAGACAGAAAAAAAAATGAACATATACCCTGCTGTAAGTAAATAAGTAAAAGCAGCAGTGCATATAAATAATACAGGGTACTTGGTAAACACTGTTTTGATTAAAAAAAACCCATTAAAGCTATCCCACCTGATCGACCCTTATTCACATTGACGTCACCTTGACACATGGTAAGGTTTTAATACTAGATGTTAGGACTAGGGTTGAGCGACTTTCATTTTTTTAAGATCGAGTAGGGTTTTGGGAAACCCGATTTTGTCCAGAGTCGAGTCGAGTGCAGTCGGCCGATTATCGCTAAAAGTCGGGGATCGACCGAAACACGAAACCCAATGCAAGTCAATGGGGAAGCATAGTCGGCAGTGAGTGGAGGCCAGGAAAACACCTACAGTGCCCATTTTAATGCCAAAAACATCCATTCTTGTTTCTGAAGCTTGCCAATCTTAATTAACTGTATAATAATAGTTGGGCATAGGGAATTGGGGGAAAGTTGTGGGGGGAGTAGGGCTGGCTCAAGTTTTTCGTGGGCCCAGGAAATGCGGACTACGTCACGGCGGTGTTGCAGGGAAAGGTAAGTATTTAAAAGTTGCAAGTGCTGTGATCCTGAGCAAGCAGGGGGGGCCCACTCGTTCGCATTGCCACTGGCACAGGGCCCCTCAAAGTACGGCGGTGTGTTTGCATGGCGGGGGCGCCTCCCACCAGCAGCGACACTTTTGCGTACTCTGAGGGGCCCTGTGCCAGTGACGTCGCCAACGAGTATGCCCCCCCACCTGATGAAGGAACCTGCACTTTCATCTGCACCTTCCTCTTTGTCCCTGTGTAAGGTGGTATAACATGCGGGAAGGGGAACCTTACTTTCAGCAGGGTCAGATTCTGGCTGTGTAGAGTACAAGGGGAATGTAGTGGTCTAGGTCAATGTACCAGCAGACTCATTTAGCAGTGGCTGGGCAATGGGCAGGATGAGGAGGAAACAGATATAGGGCCAAAGAATAAAGTAGGCTACATGCAGTTCAAAATTGGTAACAGGACTAAACAGGCGGCATTGCTTTGTTCAGTGGAGTAGCAAACCCAAGAGCAGCAGACACTGTTTCAAGGGCCTAACCACACTAGTAGGCCAAATGCAGTTTAATATCTGATAGTATAGGGCGAAAGCCAGAATGTGGAAGCTCAGCTTTGTTCAGTTGAGGACAACACCAGGGAGGGGCAGACACCTTTAGTAGGCCGGAAAAGCCTATTGCATTTTTTAAAATGGTAATTTGGAGCAGAAGGTTGAAGCTCAGCTTTATTTAGTTGAGGGCAACACCAGGGAGGGGCAGAAGCCGTTAGTAGGCCCTAACCACCATTTTTTTTTTTTTTAAAACCACTTAATGAGAGCCGGAAGGTTGAAGCTCAGCTTTATTTAGTTGAGGACAACACCAGGGAGGGGCAGAAGCCGTTAGTAGGCCCTAACCACCATTTTTTTTTTAAAACCACATAATGAGAGCCGGAAGGTTGAAGCTCAGCTTTATTTAGTTGAGGACAACACCAGGGAGGGGCAGAAGCCGTTAGTAGGCCCTAACCACCATTTTTTTTTTAAAACCACTTAATGAGAGCCGGAAGGTTGAAGCTCAGCTTTATTTAGTTGAGGACAACACCAGGGAGGGGCAGAAGCCGTTAGTAGGCCCTAACCACCATTTTTTTTTTTTTTAAAACCACATAATGAGAGCCGGAAGGTTGAAGCTCAGCTTTATTTAGTTGAGGACAACACCAGGGAGGGGCAGAAGCCGTTAGTAGGCCCTAACCACCATTTTTTTTTTAAAACCACTTAATGAGAGCCGGAAGGTTGAAGCTCAGCTTTATTTAGTTGAGGACAACACCAGGGAGGGGCAGAAGCCGTTAGTAGGCCCTAACCACCATTTTTTTTTTTTAAACCACATAATGAGAGCCGGAAGGTTGAAGCTCAGCTTTATTTAGTTGAGGACAACACCAGGGAGGGGCAGAAGCCGTTAGTAGGCCCTAACCACCAATTTTTTTTTTTTTAAAACCACTTAATGAGAGCCGGAAGGTTGAAGCTCAGCTTTATTTAGTTGAGGACAACACCAGGGAGGGGCAGAAGCCGTTAGTAGGCCCTAACCACCTTTTTTTTTTAAAAACCACTTAATGAGAGCCGGAAGGTTGAAGCTCAGCTTTATTTAGTTGAGGACAACACCAGGGAGGGGCAGAAGCCGTTAGTAGGCCCTAACCACCATTTTTTTTTTTTTTAAAACCACATAATGAGAGCCGGAAGGTTGAAGCTCAGCTTTATTTAGTTGAGGACAACACCAGGGAGGGGCAGAAGCCGTTAGTAGGCCCTAACCACCATTTTTTTTTTAAAACCACTTAATGAGAGCCGGAAGGTTGAAGCTCAGCTTTATTTAGTTGAGGACAACACCAGGGAGGGGCAGAAGCCGTTAGTAGGCCCTAACCACCATTTTTTTTTTTTAAACCACATAATGAGAGCCGGAAGGTTGAAGCTCAGCTTTATTTAGTTGAGGACAACACCAGGGAGGGGCAGAAGCCGTTAGTAGGCCCTAACCACCAATTTTTTTTTTTTTAAAACCACTTAATGAGAGCCGGAAGGTTGAAGCTCAGCTTTATTTAGTTGAGGACAACACCAGGGAGGGGCAGAAGCCGTTAGTAGGCCCTAACCACCTTTTTTTTTTAAAAACCACTTAATGAGAGCCGGAAGGTTGAAGCTCAGCTTTATTTAGTTGAGGACAACACCAGGGAGGGGCAGAAGCCGTTAGTAGGCCCTAACCACCATTTTTTTTTTAAAACCACTTAATGAGAGCCGGAAGGTTGAAGCTCAGCTTTATTTAGTTGAGGACAACACCAGGGAGGGGCAGAAGCCGTTAGTAGGCCCTAACCACCATTTTTTTTTTTTAAACCACATAATGAGAGCCGGAAGGTTGAAGCTCAGCTTTATTTAGTTGAGGACAACACCAGGGAGGGGCAGAAGCCGTTAGTAGGCCCTAACCACCAATTTTTTTTTTTTAAAAACCACTTAATGAGAGCCGGAAGGTTGAAGCTCAGCTTTATTTAGTTGAGGACAACACCAGGGAGGGGCAGAAGCCGTTAGTAGGCCCTAACCAAAGTTGAAGGCCAAATGCAGTTTAATTTCTGATACTATAGGCCGAAAGCCAGAAGGTGGAAGTTCCGATTTAGACAGTGGAGGACAATTTGAATTAGGGACTGCAGACAGACTTAGTAGGCTGTCCCCTGTGGACCATGCATCCACCACATTAACCCATTGCGCCGTAATGGACACGTAATCTTCCGTGGCCATGCCTACAGGTCCATGCGTCTGTTGTCAGGTGCACCTTTGTACTCACAGATTGCCAGAGTGCATGGACAATGCGGTCTTCTACATGCTGGTGGAGGGTTGGGATGGCTTTTCTCGCAAAAGAAGTGTCGACTGGTTAGCTTGTAGCGTGGTACAGCGTAGTCCATCATGGCCTTATTAATAGTAAATAAAATATATAACTAGGCTCTATGAACTTTTAAATAGGTTCCAGGGGTACACGGGCAGCATTGGTGTGGTCAGTGGAGGAGTATTGCAAGTAGGGGCTGCAGACAGGCTATCAAAGGCCTAAAATAACAAACAGTAGGCAGTCATGGCAGTTTTACATCGGTTACATGGATACACAGGCAGGCACTCCAGGCAGCATTGTGCTCAGTGGAGGAGTATTGCAAGTAGGGGCCGCAGACAGGCTATCAAAGGCCTAAAATAACAAACAGTAGGCAGTCATGGCAGTTTTACATCGGTTACATGGATACACAGGCAGGCACTCCAGGCAGCATTGTGGTCAGTGGAGGAGTATTGCAAGTAGGGGCCGCAGACAGGCTATCAAAGGCCTAAAATAACAAACAGTAGGCAGTCATGGCAGTTTTACATCGGTTACATGGATACACAGGCAGCTAGGTGGTGAGTGGAGGAGTATTTAAAGTAAGGACCGCAGACAGGCTATCAAAGGCCTAACATAACAAACAATAGGCTCATGGCAGTTTTACAGCGGTTACATGGATACACGGGCAGGCAGCTTGGTGGTGAGTGGAGGAGTATTTAAAGTATGGACCGCAGACAGGCTTCGAAGGCCTAACACAATAAAATGGGCTGGCTGTAGGCACTTTAAAATTGGTTCCAGGGGTACACGGGCAGCAGTGGTCTGGTCAGTGGAGGACTAGTGGAAGTATGGACCGCAGACAGGCTTCGAAGGCCTAACACAATAAAATGGGCTGGCTGTAGGCACTTTAAAATTGGTTCCAGGGGTACACGGGCAGCAGTGGTCTGGTCAGTGGAGGCCTAGTGGAAGTATGGACCGCAGACAGGCTTCGAAGGCCTAACACAATAAAATGGGCTGGCTGTAGGCACTTTAAAATTGGTTCCAGGGGTACACGGGCAGCAGTGGTCTGGTCAGTGGAGGCCTAGTGGAAGTATGGACCGCAGACAGGCTTCGAAGGCCTAACACAATAAAATGGGCTGGCTGTAGGCACTTTAAAATTGGTTCCAGGGGTACACGGGCAGCAGTGGTCTGGTCAGTGGAGGCCTAGTGGAAGGAGGGACCGCAGACAGGCTTCGAAGGCCTAACACAATAAAATGGGCTGGCTGTAGGCACTTTAAAATTGGTTCCAGGGGTACACGGGCAGCAGTGGTCTGGTCAGTGGAGGCCTAGTGGAAGGAGGGACCGCAGACAGGCTTCGAAGGCCTAACACAATAAAATGGGCTGGCTGTAGGCACTTTAAAATTGGTTCCAGGGGTACACGGGCAGCAGTGGTCTGGTCAGTGGAGGCCTAGTGGAAGTATGGACCGCAGACAGGCTTCGAAGGCCTAACACAATAAAATGGGCTGGCTGTAGGCACTTTAAAATTGGTTCCAGGGGTACACGGGCAGCAGTGGTCTGGTCAGTGGAGGACTAGTGGAAGGAGGGAGCGCAGAAAGGCTTCAAAGGCCTAAAATAACAAACAATAGGCTCATGGCAGTTTTACAGCGGTTACATGGATACACGGGCAGGCAGCTTGGTGGTCAGTGGAGGAGTAGGGACCGCAGACAGGCTATCAAAGGCCTAAAATAACAAACAATAGGCTCATGGCAGTTTTACAGCGGTTACATGGATACACGGGCAGGCAGCTTGGTGCTGAGTGGAGGAGTAGTGCAAGGAGTGTCTGTCCCAGTACTCCCAAAATATAAATAGATGTTAATGTCTCGCAAAACAACCAAAACAAAAAAAAAGATGGCATACTTAGGTACAGGGGTGGGCTCATCTGCTGTGTTTCTGACATAGTAATTTGGCAGTAACTATTTAATGGTGCCAATATAGGACACAGACACAGACTACTTTAAGTTGCATCATAGATGTCTACAAATTTGTATTGTCAGTGCCAGACATTGAATGATGTCAGCGAATAGACTAAAGATTGGTGGAGCTGTGCGACATAATTTTGCACGTAGTACAGCCCAGTTTGAGCTGGGGTAGGGGGGAACTCTCTTGAGGCCGGCGGGACCGCCCCAGGGCCACTCATGTTACAACGGTGTGTCTGACGTTGGGTGCGCACCACCACCGCCAGAGACACTACATTGTACTATGAGGGACCCAGTAGCAATGCCGTCAACCAAAAGCGAGCACACCCACCTCTTCAGACAAACAGCAGTCTCACGGGTGCTTGCGCCAAGTCGCGATACCACGGCCCCGTGTGGGGAGTTTGGCCATTTAGGGAGGTGTAAACATGTCGTATGCTGTACAATCTGCAGCAGCAAATTAGACATTAGAAAAGTAATTCACAGGCAAGAGCTTTTCATAGGAAAGCTAGGTGTCGGCCGGGCAAGGTGGGGCAAAAGATTTTGAAATCCAGTTGTGGTTCATTTTAATGAATGTTAGATCGTCAACATTTTGGGTAGCCAGACGAGTCCTTTTTTCGGTTAATATTGACCCTGCAGCACTGAATACTCTTTCTGATAGGACACTTGCTGCCGGGCAAGCAAGCTCCTGCAATGCATATTCTGCCAATTCTGGCCAGGTGTCTAATTTGGAGGCCCAGTAATCAAATGGGAATGACGGTTGAGGGAGAACATCGATAAGGGATGAAAAATAGTTAGTAACCATACTGGACAAATGTTGTCTCCTGTCACTTTCAATTGATGCAGCAGTACCTGTCCTGTCTGCGGTCATAGCAAAATCACTCCACAACCTGGTCAGAAAACCCCTCTGTCCAACGCCACTTCTGATGTGTGCACCCCTAACACTCCTAGTCTGCTGCCCCCTGGAGCTCGTGTGAGAACGATCACGTGCGCTGTGTGCTGGGAATGCCTGAAGCAAACGGTCAACAAGAGTTGATTGTTTGGTTGCTAATATTAGTTCCAAGTTCTCATGTGGCATAACATTTTGCAATTTGCCTTTATAGCGTGGATCAAGGAGGCAGGCCAACCAGTAATCGTCATCGTTCATCATTTTCGTAATGCGTGTGTCCCTTTGTAGGATACGTAAGGCATAATCCGCCATGTGGGCCAAAGTTCCACTTGTCAAATCTCCGGTTGTGATTGGTTGAGGGGCAGTTGCAGGCAAATCTACGTCACTTGTGTCCCTCAAAAAACCAGAACCCGGCCGTGACACGCAACCAATTTCCTGTGCCCCCGTGAAAGTTTCCGCATTAAAAATATACTCATCCCCATCATCCTCCTCGTCCTCCACCTCCTCTTCGCCCGCTACCTCGTCCTGTACACTGCCCTGACCAGACAATGGCTGACTGTCATCAAGGCTTCCCTCTTCCTCTGGTGCAGACGCCTGCTCCTTTATGTGCGTCAAACTTTGCATCAGCAGACGCATTAGGGGGATGCTCATGCTTATTACGGCGTTGTCTGCACTAACCAGCCGTGTGCATTCCTCAAAACACTGAAGGACTTGACACATGTCTTGTATCTTCGACCACTGCACACCTGACAACTCCATGTCTGCCATCCTACTGCCTGCCCGTGTATCCTCCCACAAATAAATAACAGCACGCCTCTGTTCGCACAGTCTCTGAAGCATGTGCAGTGTTGAGTTCCACCTTGTTGCAACGTCTATGATTAGGCGATGCTGGGGAAGGTTCAAAGACCGCTGATAGGTCTGCATACGGCTGGCGTGTACAGGCGAACGTCGGATATGTGAGCAAAGTGCACGCACTTTGAGGAGCAGGTCGGAGAACCCAGGATAAGTTTTCAATAAGCACTGCACCACCAGGTTTAAGGTGTGAGCCAGGCAAGGAATGTGTTTCAGTTGGGAAAGGGAGATGGCAGCCATGAAATTCCTTCCGTTATCACTCACTACCTTGCCTGCCTCAAGATCTACTGTGCCCAGCCACGACTGCGTTTCTTGTTGCAAGAACTCGGACAGAACTTCCGCGGTGTGTCTGTTGTCGCCCAAACACTTCATAGCCAATACAGCCTGCTGACGCTTGGCAGTAGCTGGCCCATAATGGGACAACTGGTGTGCAACAGTGTCATCTGCCGATGGAGTGGTTGGCCGACTGCGTTCTGTGGAAGAGCTGTAGCTTCTGCAGGAGGACGAGGAGGAGGAGGAGGGGGTGCGAACGCCTACAGCCAACTGTTTCCTAGACCGTGGGCTAGGCACAACTGTCCCTAAATTGATGTCGCCTGTGGACCCTGCATCCACCACATTCACCCAGTGTGCCGTGATGGACACATAACGTCCCTGGCCATGCCTACTGGTCCATGCATCTGTAGTCAGGTGCACCTTTGTACTCACAGATTGCCTGAGTGCATGGACGATGCGCTGTTTAACATGCTGGTGCAGGGCTGGGATGGCTTTTCTGGAAAAAAAGTGTCGACTGGGTAGCTCGTATCGTGGTTCAGCGTACTCCATCAGGGCTTTGAAAGCTTCGCTTTCAACTAACCGGTAGGGCATCATCTCTAACGAGATTAGTCTAGCTATGTGGGCGTTAAAACCCTGTGTACGCGGATGCGAGGATAAGTACTTCCTTTTTCTAACCAGAGTCTCATGTAGGGTGAGCTGGACTGGAGAGCTGTAGATCGTGGAACTTTCGGGTGTGCCGGTGGACATGGCAGACTGAGAGACGGTTGGAGACGGTATTGTTTCCGCCGGTGCCCTACATGCAATATTTCCTCCTACAAAACTGGTGATTCCCTGACCCTGACTGCTTTTGGCTGGCAAAGAAACCTGCACAGATACTGCCGGTGGTGCGGAAAATGGTGGCCTTACAGTGACGGAAGGGATGTTGCGTTGCTGACTAGCTTCATTGGCCGAGGGTGCTACAACCTTGAGGGACGTTTGGTAGTTAGTCCAGGCTTGAGAATGCATGGTGGTTAAGTGTCTATGCATGCAACTAGTATTTAGACTTTTCAGATTCTGACCTCTGCTTAAGCTAGTTGAACATTTTTGACAGATGACTTTGCGCTGATCAGTTGGATGTTGTTTAAAAAAATGCCAGACTGCACTCTTCCTAGACTCTGATCCCTTTTCAGGGATTGCAGACTGAGCTTTAACCGGATGGCAACGCTGTGCTCCAACAGGTTTTGGCTTTGACACGCGTTTTGGTCCAGATACGGGCCCGGCAGATGGAACCTGTTGCGATGTTGATGCCTGCTGCGGCCCCTCCTCCACCTCCGCTTCTGAACTACTGCCGCCTGCACCCTGTTCCCCCAATGGCTGCCAATCGGGGTCAATAACTGGGTCATCTATTACCTCCTCTTCGAGCTCGTGTGCAACTTCGTCTGTGTCACTGTGTCGGTCGGTGGTATAGCGTTCGTGGCGGGGCAACATAGTCTCATCAGGGTCTGATTGTGGATCTGTACCCTGAGAGGGCAATGTGGTGGTCTGAGTCAAAGGAGCAGCATAGTACTCTGGCTGTGGCTGTGCATCAGTGCACTCCATGTCAGAATATACTTGTAATGGGCATGGCCTGTTAAATGTTTCACTTTCTAAGCCAGGGACGGTATGTGTAAAGAGCTCCATGGAGTGACCCGTTGTGTCGCCTGCTGCATCCTTCTCTCTTGTTGTAGTTTTTGCTGAGGAGGACAAGGAAGCGACTTGTCCCTGACCGTGAACATCCACAAGCGACGCGCTGCTTTTACATTTACCAGTTTCGGAAGAGGAGGCAAAAGAGCTAGAGGCTGAGTCTGCAATGTAAGCCAAAACTTGCTGTTGCTGCTCCGCCTTTAAAAGCGGTTTTCCTACTCCCAGAAAAGAGAGCGTTCGAGGCCTTGTGTAGCCTGACGACGAAACTGGCTCCACAGCTCCAGACTTAGGTGGAATATTTTTATCCCCACGACCACCTGATGCTCCACTACCACTACCATCATTACCAGCTGACAATGAACGCCCACGACGACCTCTTGCACCAGACTTCCTCATTGTTTTAAAATCTTAACCAAAGTAACTTTATTTGTTGCTATCAAACAACTTACACGGTGAGCTATAACTTCAGTATGATTTCAATATCCCTTAACAGGTTGGTGAGACCACAAGGAAAATCAGGCACAATGTTACACACTCTGTTTTCTGTGGCACAAAATCACAGAGATGACACACACGCAGGACTGTCACTCAAGCACTAATGTCAATATTAATCTCCCACCTAATTTATTTATTTTTTTTTCTCAGGGAGACTTTAGAAACCAAATAATATTAAAAAAAAAAAAAAAAAAGGCTTTCTATGGCCCACAATTAGAGAGAGAGAGGTGGCACAACCAGGAGTCAAGACTGGCGCACAAGCTGAAAGGGCAATATTACTCTCCCACTGTTTTTTATGTTTTTTTTGTTTTTTTCAGGGAGACTTTAGAAACCAAATAATATTAAAAAAAAAAAAAAAAAAGGCTTTCTATGGCCCACAATTAGAGAGAGAGAGGTGGCACACCCAGGAGTCAAGACTGGCACACAAGCTGAAAGGGCAATATTACTCTCCCACTGTTTTTTATGTATTTTTTGTTTTTTCAGGGAGACTTTAGAAACCCAATAATATTTTAAAAAAAAAAAAAGGCTTTCTATGGCCCACAATTAGAGAGAGAGAGGTGGCACAACCAGGAGTCAAGACTGGCGCACAAGCTGAAAGGGCAATATTACTCTCCCACTGTTTTTTATGTTTTTTTTTGTTTTTTTCAGGGAGACTTTAGAAACCAAATAATATTAAAAAAACCAAAAAAAAAAAAGGCTTTCTATGGCCCACTGAATGAGAGGGAGAGAGGTGGCACACCCAGGAGTCAAGACTGGCACACAAGCTGAAAGGGCAATATTACTCTCCCACTGTTTTTTTATGTATTTTTTGTTTTTTTCAGGGAGACTTTAGAAACCCAATAATATTTAAAAAAAAAAATAAATAGGCTTTCTATGGCCCACTGAATGAAAGGGAGAGAGGTGGCACACCCAGGAGTCAAGACTGGCACACAAGCTGAAAGGGCAATATTACTCTCCCACTGTTTTTTTATGTATTTTTTGTTTTTTCAGGGAGACTTTAGAAACCCAATAATATTTTAAAAAAAAAAAAAGGCTTTCTATGGCCCACAATTAGAGAGAGAGAGGTGGCACAACCAGGAGTCAAGACTGGCGCACAAGCTGAAAGGGCAATATTACTCTCCCACTGTTTTTTATGTTTTTTTTTGTTTTTTTCAGGGAGACTTTAGAAACCAAATAATATTAAAAAAACCAAAAAAAAAAAAGGCTTTCTATGGCCCACTGAATGAGAGGGAGAGAGGTGGCACACCCAGGAGTCAAGACTGGCACACAAGCTGAAAGGGCAATATTACTCTCCCACTGTTTTTTTATGTATTTTTTGTTTTTTTCAGGGAGACTTTAGAAACCCAATAATATTTAAAAAAAAAAATAAATAGGCTTTCTATGGCCCACTGAATGAAAGGGAGAGAGGTGGCACACCCAGGAGTCAAGACTGGCACACAAGCTGAAAGGGCAATATTACTCTCCCACTGTTTTTTTATGTATTTTTTGTTTTTTCAGGGAGACTTTAGAAACCCAATAATATTTAAAAAAAAAAAAAAGGCTTTCTATGGCCCACAATTAGAGAGAGAGAGGTGGCACAACCAGGAGTCAAGACTGGCGCACAAGCTGAAAGGGCAATATTACTCTCCCACTGTTTTTTATGTTTTTTTTTGTTTTTTTCAGGGAGACTTTAGAAACCAAATAATATTAAAAAAACCAAAAAAAAAAAAGGCTTTCTATGGCCCACTGAATGAGAGGGAGAGAGGTGGCACACCCAGGAGTCAAGACTGGCACACAAGCTGAAAGGGCAATATTACTCTCCCACTGTTTTTTTATGTATTTTTTGTTTTTTTCAGGGAGACTTTAGAAACCCAATAATATTTAAAAAAAAAAATAAATAGGCTTTCTATGGCCCACTGAATGAGAGGGAGAGAGGTGGCACACCCAGGAGTCAAGACTGGCACACAAGCTGAAAGGGCAATATTACTCTCCCACTGTTTTTTTAGGTTTTTTTTTTTTTTCAGGGAGACTTTTGAAACCAAATAATATTAAAAAAAAAAAAAAAAAAAAAAATATAGGCTTGCTATAGCCCACTGAATGAGAGATAGCGCACACACAGCAGTGGCACACAAGCCCTGACTGAGGCCAATATTTTTCTCCCACTGATTGATGTAGTGTTTCTGTGTTGAGGTAGATTTTAGAACACAAATCACGGAAAAAATAAATAGGCTTTCTATGGCCCACTCAGTGAGAGATGGCACACACAGGGATGGCACTGTAGCAGAAATGCCAATCTTAATCTCCCCCAAAAAAAAAACAAAAAAAAAAAAAAAACTGTCCTACAATTACTATCTCCCTGCAGTAATGTAAGCCAGGTATGGCAGGCAGCAATAGGAGTGGACTGATGCACAAATTAAATAAAAAGTGTGGACAAACAAAAAAGATAGCTGTGCAGAAAGGAAGGAACAAGAGGATATGTGCTTTGAAAAAAGCAGTTGGTTTCCACAGTGGCGTACACACAGCAATACAGCTATCACGGAGCCTTCTAGGGCAGCCCAATGAGCTACAGCGCTGAGGGGAAAAAAAAAAAAAAATAGCTTCCACTGTTCCTGCACACCGAAGGTGGTGTTGGACAGTGGAAATCGCTGCAGCACAAGCGGTTTGGTGGTTAGTGGACCCTGCCTAACGCTCTCCCTGCTTCTGATGAAGCGGCAGCAACCTGTCCCTAAGCTCAGATCAGCAGCAGTAAGATGGCGGTCGGCGGGAACGCCCCTTTATAGCCCCTGTGACGCCGCAGACAGCAAGCCAATCACTGCAATGCCCTTCTCTAAGATGGTGGGGACCAGGATCTATGTCATCACGCTGCCCACACTCTGCGTTCACCTTCATTGGCTGAGAAATGGCGCTTTTCGCGTCATTGAAACGCGACTTTGGCGCGAAAGTCGCGTACCGCATGGCCGACAAGCACAGGGGTCGGATCGGGTTTCATGAGACGCCGACTTAGCCAAAAGTCGGCGACTTTTGAAAATGATCGACCCGTTTCGCTCAACCCTAGTTAGGACCATCCCGATTTGGGTGCATCTTGTCGTGGGGGGATGACTTTTAAATTTTTTTAATCAAAAGCAGTGTTTACTAAATACCCTGTATTATTTATGCCCTATTGCTTTTACTTATTTACTTGCAGCAGGGTATATGTTCATTTTGATTCTACATTAGATTAAAGTCAGCCAAATAAGCAAGTATCAGTGGGATTGTCCGACTCTCCTCAAGCAAATGATGTTTGGGGAGATAAGGATTAGGCAGTCTGATTTTAAATTCCCAACCCTTTTATTCTCAGGATGGTAGGACTGCCAGAGGTGACAGCCAGGGCCGGTTTCAGACAAAGTGGGGTCCACATCCCCACACCAAATATCCCTCCATGCACTTAATCTTCGGTGTCTTCAGCTCCACTGGAGCACTTACCACCAATGTACCCCCATCCCCACACTAAATCTCCCCACACACATTAAATACTCTCATCTCCACACACATTAAATACCCCCTTCCCCACATCAAATCTCCCAACACACATTAAATACTCTAATCCCCACACCAAATCTCCCCACACACATTTACTCCTTTCTGACATCAGGCATAATAGAATGTCAATGTTGGAATCCCTAACTTTGATGTGGGCTCTGGCGCTAAGCCCTCATCTTTTTGGCACATGTCAGCTGTTTTGAACAGCTGACATGTGTCTCTAACGGCCACGGATGGAATTGAGATCCACCAGCGGCTGTTAAATAGTTAAATGCCGCTATCAATCTTTGACAGTAGCTTTTAATTCGCGCTTCCGGCAAGCGCTCTGGAAATCCCGCCCATCGGTGACCCCATCACGTTAAAACGGGTCACCGATGAGTTGACGTGACAACCAAAGGTCTCCAGAGACCTCTATGGTTGTCACTGCTGGATTGCTATGAGCGCCGCCCCGTGGTCGGAGTTCATAGCAAGTGAACATTTTTGCTACATACAGGCAATCTGATCATCGCCTGTATGAAGCAGAGCCTATCAGATTATGGCAGCTTCTAGTCTCCATGGAGACTATTGAAGCATGCTAAAAGCACAAAAAAAAGTTTTAAAAATTTAAAAAAATAAAAAAGTTCAAATCACCTCCCTTTTGCCCCATTCAAAATAAAACAATAAAAAAATTAAACATACATATATTTGGTATCTCTGCATTCAGAATCACCCAATCTATCAATATAAAAAAAGAATTACCGTAACCTGATCGTTAAACGTCATAATGAGAAAAAAAAGTCAAAACGCTAGAATTACTTTTTTTGGTCGCTGCAACATTGCATTAACCCCTTAACGACCGCCGATACGCCTTTTAACGGCGGCCGCTAAGGGTACTTAAACCACAGCGCCATTAATTAACGGCACTGTGGAAAAAGTGAATAGCGCCCCCCAGAGTCGGATTTTCTCTGGGGTCTCGGTTGCCGAGGGTAGCCGAGACCCCAGAGAACATGATTCGGGGGGTTTTTACCGACCCCCGAGTTGCGATCGCCGGTAATTAACCGTTTACCGGCGGTCGCAACAAAAAAAAAAAAACGCGATTTGCCATTTAATTTCTCTGTCCTCCGATGTGATCGCACATCGGAGGACAGAGAAATAGGGTCCCCGATGGCCCCCAATAGCCCCCCAATACTCACCTATCTCCCCCGGTGCTCCTCGTGGCTCCCGATGGGCGCCGCCATCTCTTTCCGGGGAAAAAATGGCGGGCGCATGCGCAGTGCGCCCGCCGCCCGGCCCCTGGAAGATCTTTGGGGTCTCGGCTGCCGGGGGTAGCCGAGACCCCAAAGAACATGATCGGGGTCGGTTTTTACCGACCCCTGTTTTGCGATCGCCGGTAAAAAAAAGCGATTTGTAATTCTCTGTCCTCTGATGTGATCGCACATCAGAGGACAGAGAAATAGGGGGATTCGGGGACCCTATCATACTTACCGGTGTCCCTGGGTCCTCCTGCGTCTCCTCCTGCCGGCCGGCTTCTTCCTCGGGAAAGAAAATGGCAGGCGCATGCGCAGTGCGCCCGCCATCTGCTGCCATCTGCCGGCCAGCAGGAGAGACGAGTTGGGGCTAAAATTAGGGTTAGGGTTAGGGCTAGGGTTAGGGCTAAATTTAGGGTTAGGGATGGGGCTAAATTTAGGGTTAGGGCTAGGGTTAGGGTTAGGGCTAGGGTTAGGCGACTTTCACACTAGCGTTTTTTGGCTTCCGTCGCAATGCACCGTTTTGGAGAAAAAAACGCATCCTGCAAAAGTGCTTGCAGGATGCATTTTTTCTCCATTGACTTGCATTAGCGACACATTGCGACGGATTGCCACACATCGCATCCGTTGTGCGACGTATGTTTTGTGCTTTGGCGGACCGTCGGCACAAAAAAAGCTACATGTAACTTTTTTTGAGCGACGTGTCCGCCATTTCCGACCGCGCATGCGCGGCCGGAACGCCACCCCCGCCTCCCCGCACCTCACAATGGGGCAGCGGATGCGTTGAAAAACAGCATCCGCTGCACCCGTTGTGCGGCGCTTACAACGCTAGCATCGGTACGTCGGCCCGACACACTGCGAAGGGCCGAGTACGACGCTAGTGTGAAAGTAGCCTTGGGCTTCTTTCACACTTGCGCCGGTACGGGGCGGTCGCAATGCGTCGGCCCGACGTACCGACGCACGATGTGAAAATTGTGCACAACGTGGGCAGCGGATGCAGTTTTTCAACGCATCCGCTGCCCAGTCTATGTCCTGGGGAGGAGGGGGCAGAGTTACGGCCACGCATGTGCGGAAATGGCAGACGCGACATACACAAAAAAGGTTACATTGAACTTTTTTTGTGACGACGGTCCGCCAAAACACAACGGATCCAGTGCACGATGGACGCGACGTGTGGCCATCCGTCGGCAATACAAGTCTATGGGCAAAAAAGGCATCCTGTGGGCACATTTGCTGGATCCGTTTTTTGTCCAAAACAACAGATTGCGACGGATGCCACATGACGCAAGTGTGAAAGTAGCCTTAGGGCTAGGGTTAGGGTTGGGGCTAAAGTTAGGGCTAGGGTTAGGGTTAAATTTTGGGTAAGGGTTGGGGCTAAATTTAGGGTTAGGGCTAAAGTTAGGGTTAGGGCTAGGGTTGGGGCTAAAATTAGGGCTAGGGTTGGGGCTAAAGTTAGGGTTAGGGTTGGGGCTAAAGTTGGGTTAGAGTTTGGATTAGGGTTAGGGTTTGGATTAGCGTTGGTATTAGGGTTACGTTTGGGATTAGGGTTGGGATTAGAGTTACGTTTGGGATTAGGGTTGGGATTAGGGTTAGGGTTGGGATTAGGGTTAAGGTTAGGCTTGGGATTAGGGTTAAGGTTAGGGTTGGGATTAGGGTTAGGGGTGTATTGGGATTAGGGTTAGGTTTGAGATTAGGGTTGAGATTAGGATTAGGGGTGTGTTGGATTTAGGGTTTTGATTAGGGTTATGGTTAGGGTTGAGATTAGGGCTGTTTTGGGGTTAGGGTTGTGATTATCGTTAGGGTTGTGATTAGGATTATGGATCGGGTTGAGATTAGGGTTAGGGGTGTGTTGGGGTTAGGGTTGGAGTTAGAATTGGGGGGTTTCTGTTATGACCCCAATGGCGAGGGTCTCAGAGGAACGTGGAAGTCTGCAGAATACAAAATCCAGCTCATAGGGCAGTGGTAACTGGGTTGACCATATATCTACTCCTAACGCCAACACTAGAAGTAGCCGGGGATCATTCCTACGTTGATTCTAGATGACACGCGCCAGCCGGAGAATCTAGCTACCCCTAGTAGAGGAAAACAAAGACCTTTCTTGCCTCCAGAGAAGGGGACCCCAAAGCTGGATAGAAGCCCCCCACAAATAATGACGGTGAGGTAAGAGGAAATGACAAACACAGAAATGAATCAGGTTTAGCACAGAGAGGCCCGCTTACTGATAGCAGAATAAAGAAAGGTAACTTATATGGTCAACAAAAACCCTATCAAGATCCACACTGGAAATTCAAGAACCCCCGAACCGTCTAACGGTCCGGGGGGAGAACACCAGCCCCCTAGAGCTTCCAGCAAAGGTCAGGATATAGATTTGGAACAAGCTGGACAAAAATACAAAACCAAAACAAATAGCAAAAAGCAAAAGGCAGACTTAGCTGATATAACTGGAACCAGGATCAGTAGACAAGAGCACAGCAGACTAGCTCTGATAACTACGTTGCCAGGCATTGAACTGAAGGTCCAGGGAGCTTATATAGCAACACCCCTAACTAACGACCCAGGTGCGGATAAAAGGAATGACAGAAAAACCAGAGTCAAAAAACTAGTAACCACTAGAGGGAGCAAAAAGCAAATTCACAACAGTACCCCCCCCCCTTAGTGAGGGGTCACCGAACCCTCACCACGACCACCAGGGCGATCAGGATGAGCGGCATGAAAGGCACGAACTAAATCGGCCGCATGAACATCAGAGGCGACCACCCAGGAATTATCCTCCTGACCATAGCCCTTCCACTTGACCAGGTACTGAAGCCTCCGCCTGGAGAGGCGAGAATCCAAGATCTTCTCCACCACGTACTCCAACTCGCCCTCAACCAACACCGGAGCAGGAGGCTCAGCAGAAGGAACTACAGGCACAATGTACCGCCGCAACAAGGACCTATGAAATACATTGTGAATAGCAAACGACACAGGAAGATCCAGACGAAAAGATACAGGATTAAGGATTTCCAATATCTTGTAAGGCCCAATAAAACGAGGTTTAAATTTGGGAGAGGAGACCTTCATAGGAACAAAGCGGGAAGAAAGCCATACCAAATCCCCAACGCGTAGTCGGGGACCCACACCGCGGCGGCGGTTGGCAAAGCGCTGAGCCTTCTCCTGTGACAACTTCAAGTTGTCCACCACATGATTCCAGATCTGCTGCAACCTATCCACCACAGAATCCACCCCAGGACAGTCAGAAGGCTCCACATGACCCGAAGAAAAGCGAGGATGGAAACCAGAGTTGCAGAAAAAAGGCGAAACCAAGGTGGCGGAACTAGCCCGATTATTAAGGGCAAACTCAGCCAACGGCAAGAATGTCACCCAATCGTCCTGATCAGCAGAGACAAAACACCTCAAATAAGCCTCCAAAGTCTGATTGGTTCGCTCCGTCTGTCCATTAGTCTGAGGATGGAAAGCAGACGAAAACGACAAATCAATGCCCATCCTACTACAAAAGGATCGCCAGAACCTGGAAACGAACTGGGATCCTCTGTCTGACACAATATTCTCAGGGATGCCGTGCAAACGAACCACGTTCTGGAAAAACACAGGAACCAGATCGGAAGAGGAAGGCAGCTTAGGCAAGGGAACCAAATGGACCATCTTGGAGAAGCGATCACATATCACCCAGATAACGGACATGCCCTGAGATAGCGGAAGATCAGAAATGAAATCCATGGAGATATGTGTCCAAGGTCTCTTCGGGACAGGCAAGGGCAAGAGCAAACCGCTGGCACGAGAACAGCAAGGCTTAGCTCGAGCACAAGTCCCACAGGACTGCACAAATGACCGCACATCCCTTGACAAGGAAGGCCACCAAAAGGACCTGGCCACCAGATCTCTGGTGCCAAAAATTCCCGGGTGACCTGCCAACACCGAGGAATGAACCTCGGAAATGACTCTGCTGGTCCACTTATCCGGGACAAACAATCTGTCAGGTGGACAAGACTCAGGCCTATCAGCCTGAAATCTCTGCAACACACGTCGCAGATCCGGAGAAATAGCTGACAAGATAACTCCATCTTTAAGAATACCAACAGGATCAGCGACTCCAGGAGCATCAGGCACAAAGCTCCTAGAAAGAGCATCGGCCTTCACATTCTTTGAACCTGGTAAATACGAGACAACAAAATCAAAGCGGGAGAAAAACAATGACCAGCGGGCCTGTCTCGGATTAAGGCGTTTAGCAGACTCGAGATACATCAGATTTTTGTGATCAGTCAAGACCACCACACGATGCTTAGCACCCTCGAGCCAATGACGCCACTCCTCAAATGCCCATTTCATGGCCAACAACTCCCGATTGCCCACATCATAATTTCGCTCGGCAGGCGAAAACTTCCTAGAGAAAAAGGCACAAGGTTTCATAACAGAGCAACCAGGGCCTCTCTGCGACAAAACGGCCCCTGCCCCAATCTCCGAAGCATCCACCTCAACCTGAAAGGGAAGTGAGACGTCAGGCTGGCACAAAACAGGCGCCGAAGTAAACCGGCGTTTCAACTCCTGGAAAGCCTCCACGGCAGCAGGAGCCCAGTTAGCTACATCGGAGCCCTTCTTGGTCATATCCGTCAAAGGTTTCACAATGCTAGAAAAATTAGCAATAAAACGACGGTAGAAGTTAGCGAAGCCCAAGAACTTCTGAAGACTCTTAACTGACGAGGGCTGAGTCCAATCAAGAATAGCTCGGACCTTGACTGGGTCCATCTCCACAGCAGAAGGGGAAAAAATGAACCCCAAAAAGGGAACCTTCTGTACACCAAAGAGACACTTTGAGCCCTTGACAAACAAAGAATTTTCACGCAAAATTTTAAAGACCAACCTGACCTGCTCCACATGCGAATCCCAATTATCAGAAAAAACCAAAATATCATCCAGATAAACAATCAAAAATTTATCCAGATACTTCCGGAAAATGTCATGCATAAAGGACTGAAAAACTGAAGGCGCATTGGAGAGCCCAAAAGGCATCACCAAGTACTCAAAATGACCTTCGGGCGTATTGAATGCGGTTTTCCATTCATCACCTTGCTTAATGCGCACAAGGTTGTACGCACCACGAAGGTCTATCTTGGTGAACCACTTGGCACCCTTAATCCGGGCAAACAAGTCAGACAACAGCGGTAAAGGATACTGAAATTTGACAGTGATCTTATTTAAAAGCCGATAATCAATGCAAGGTCTCAAAGATCCGTCCTTTTTTGCCACAAAAAAGAATCCCGCACCAAGAGGGGAAGAAGACGGACGAATATGTCCTTTCTCCAGAGACTCCTTGATATATGAACGCATAGCGGTATGTTCAGGTACCGACAGATTAAACAGTCTTCCCTTAGGAAACTTACTGCCTGGGATCAAATCTATAGCACAGTCACAGTCCCTATGAGGAGGCAGTGCACTGGACTCAGACTCACTGAAGACATCCTGATAATCAGACAAATACTCCGGAACTTCCGAAGGCGTAGAAGAAGCAATAGACACAGGCAGGGAATCCCCATGAATACCACGACAGCCCCAACTTGAGACTGACATAGCCTTCCAGTCCAGGACTGGATTATGGGTCTGTAACCATGGCAGCCCTAAAACAACCAAATCATGCATTTTATGTAAAACCAGGAAACGTATCACCTCGCGGTGTTCAGGAGTCATGCACATGGTAACCTGTGTCCAATACTGCGGTTTATTTGCTGCCAATGGTGTAGCATCAATACCCCTAAGAGGAATAGGATTTTCTAATGGTTCAAGAGTAAAACCACAGCGCTTAGCAAATGAGAGATCCATGAGACTCAGGGCAGCACCTGAATCTACAAACGCCATGACAGGATAAGATGACAGTGAGCAAATCAAAGTTACAGACAGAATAAATTTAGGTTGCAAATTACCAACGGTGACAGGACTAACAACCTTAGCTATACGTTTAGAGCATGCTGAGATAACATGTGTAGAATCACCACAGTAGTAGCACAAGCCATTCCGGCGTCTATGAATTTTCCGCTCATTTCTAGTCAGGATTCTATCACATTGCATTAAATCAGGTGTCTGTTCAGACAACACCATGAGGGAATTTGCGGTTTTTCTATCACATTGCACCGAATTAGGTGTCTGTTCAGACAACACCATGAGGGAATTTGCGGTTTTGCGCTCCCGCAACCGCCGGTCAATTTGAATAGCCAGTGCCATAGTATCATTCAGACCTGTGGGAATGGGAAAACCCACCATAACATTCTTAATGGCTTCAGAAAGGCCATTTCTAAAATTAGCGGCCAGTGCACACTCGTTCCAATGTGTCAGCACGGACCATTTCCGAAATTTTTGGCAATACACTTCAGCCTCGTCTTGCCCCTGAGACATAGCCAGCAAGGCCTTTTCTGCCTGAATCTCAAGATTGGGTTCCTCATAAAGTAAACCGAGCGCCAGAAAAAACGCATCAAGATCAGCCAATGCCGGATCTCCTGGCGCCAGTGAAAAAGCCCAATCCTGAGGGTCGCCCCGTAAGAACGAAATAACAATTTTTACTTGCTGAGCAGAATCTCCAGATGAACAGGGTCTCAGGGACAAAAACAATTTACAATTATTCACGAAATTCCTAAACTTAAACCTGTCTCCGGAAAACAGTTCAGGAATCGGTATTTTAGGTTCTGACCTAGGATTTCTGATAACATAGTCTTGTATGCCCTGCACACGAGTAGCCAGCTGGTCCACACTTGTAATCAAGGTCTGGACATTCATGTCTGCAGCAAGCATAGCCACTCTGAGGTAAAGGGGAAGAAGAAAAAAAAAAAAAAAAAAACTCAGAATCTTCTTTCTTATAATCCCTCTTCTGCAATGCATTAAACATTTAATACAGGCCTGGCAAACTGTTATGACCCCAATGGTGAGGGTCTCAGAGGAACGTGGAAGTCTGCAGAATACAAAATCCAGCTCATAGGGCAGTGGTAACTGGGTTGACCATATATCTACTCCTAACGCCAACACTAGAAGTAGCCGGGGATCATTCCTACGTTGATTCTAGATGACACGCGCCAGCCGGAGAATCTAGCTACCCCTAGTAGAGGAAAACAAAGACCTTTCTTGCCTCCAGAGAAGGGGACCCCAAAGCTGGATAGAAGCCCCCCACAAATAATGACGGTGAGGTAAGAGGAAATGACAAACACAGAAATGAATCAGGTTTAGCACAGAGAGGCCCGCTTACTGATAGCAGAATAAAGAAAGGTAACTTATATGGTCAACAAAAACCCTATCAAAATCCACACTGGAAATTCAAGAACCCCCGAACCGTCTAACGGTCTGGGGGGAGAACACCAGCCCCCTAGAGCTTCCAGCAAAGGTCAGGATATAGATTTGGAACAAGCTGGACAAAAATACAAAACCAAAACAAATAGCAAAAAGCAAAAGGCAGACTTAGCTGATATAACTGGAACCAGGATCAGTAGACAAGAGCACAGCAGACTAGCTCTGATAACTACGTTGCCAGGCATTGAACTGAAGGTCCAGGGAGCTTATATAGCAACACCCCTAACTAACGACCCAGGTGCGGATAAAAGGAATGACAGAAAAACCAGAGTCAAAAAACTAGTAACCACTAGAGGGAGCAAAAAGCAAATTCACAACAGGTTTCCACTGTTTAGGTACATCAGGGGGTTTCCAAACACGACAGCCAATTTTGCGCTCAAAAAGTCAAATGGTGCTCCCTCCCTTCTGTGCTCTGCCGTGCGCCCAAACAGTGGTTTACCCCCACATATGGGGCATCAGCGTACTCGGAATAAATTGGACAACAACTTATGTGGTCCAATTTCTCCTGTTACCCTTGTGAAAATAAAAACTTGGGGGCTAAAAATCTTTTTTGTGGAAAAAATTTTTTTTTTTATTTTCACTACTCTGCATTATAAACTTCTGTGAAGCACTTGGGCATTCAAAGTTCTCACCACATATCTAGATAAGTTCCTTGGGGGGTCTAGTTTCCAAAATGAGGTCACTTGTGGGGGGTTTCTACTGTTTAGGTACATCAGTGGCTCTGCAAATGCAACATAATGCCCGCAGACCATTCTATCAAAGCCTGCATTTTAAAATGGCGCTCCTTCCCTTCCGAGCTCTGCCGTGCGCACAAACAGTGGTTTACCCCTACATATGGGGTACCAGCATACTCAGGACAAATTGGACAACAACTTTTGGGGTCCAATTTCTCTTGCTACCCTTGTGAACATAAAAATTTGGGGGCTAAAAAATCTTTTTTGTGGGGAAAAAATATTTTTTATTTTCACTACTCTGCATTATAAACGTCTGTGAAGCACATGGGCATTCAAAGTTCTCCCCACATATCTAGATAAGTTTCTGGGGGGTCTATTTTCCAAAATGGGGTCACTTGTGGGGAGTTTCTACTGTTTAGGTACATTAGGGGTCTGCAAAAGCAACATAACGCCCGCAGACAATTCTATCAAAGTCTGCATTCCAAAACGGCACTCCTTCCCTTCCGAGCTCAGCCATGCGCCCAAACAGTGGTTTATCCCCACATATGGGGTACCAGCATACTCAGGACAAATTGGACAACAAAATTTGGGGTCCAATTTCTCTTGTTACCCTTGTGAAAATAAAAACTTGGGGGCTAAAAAAATCTTTTTTGTGGGAAAAAAAAATATTTTTTATTTTCACTACTCTGCATTATAAACTGTGAAGCACATGGGCATTCAAAGTTCTCACCACATACCTAGATAAGTTCCTGGGGGGGTCTATTTTCCAAAATAGGGTCACTTGTGGGGGGTTTCTACTGTTTAGGTACATTAGGGGTCTGCAAACGCAATATAACGCCCGCAGACAATTCTATCAAAGTCTGCATTACAAAACGGCGCTCCTTCCCTTCCGAGCTCAGCCATGCGCCCAAACAGTGGTTTACCCCCACATATGGGGTACCAGCATACTCAGGACAAATTGGACAACAACTTTTGGGGTCCAATTTCTCTTGTTACCCTTGTGAAAATAAAAACTTGGGGGCTAAAAAATCTTTTTTGTGGAAAAAAAAATATTTTTTATTTTCACGGCTCTGCATTATAAACTTCTGTGAAGCACTTGGGCATTCAAAGTTCTCACCACACATCTAGATAAGTTCCATGGGGGGTCTAGTTTCCAAAATGGGGTCACTTGTGGGGGGTTTCTACTGTTTAGGTACATCAGAGGCTCTCCAAACGCGACATGGCGTCCGATCTCAATTCCAGTCAATTTTGCATTGAAAAGTCAAATGGCGCTCCTTTGCTTCCGAGCTCAGCCATGCGCCCAAACAGTGGTTTACCCCCACATATGGGGTGTCGGCGTACTCAGAACAAATTGTACAACAACTTCTGGGGTCCATTTTCTCCTGTTACCCTTGGTAAAATAAAAATTTGGAGGCAAAAAATCATTTTTGTAGAAAAAATGCGATTTTATTATTTTCACGGCTCTACATTATAAACTTTTGTGAAGCACCTGGGGGTTTTAAGTGCTCACCACACATCTAGATAAGTTCCTTAAGGGGTCTAGTTTCCAAAATGGTGTCACTTGTGGGGGGTTTCCACTGTTTAGGCACATCAGGGGCTCTCCAAACGTGACATGGCGTCCGATCTCAATTCCAGCCAATTCTACATTGAAAAAGTAAAACGACACTCCTTCTCTTCCAAGCTCTGCGGTGCGCCCAAACAGTGGTTTACCCCCACATATGGGGTATCGACATACTCAGGAGAAATTGCACAACAACTTTTGTGATCTAATTTCTCCTGTTACCCTTGTGAAAATAAAAATTTTGGGGCAAAAAGATCATTTTTGTAGAAAAAATGTGATTTTTTATTTTCACGGCTCTACGTTATAAACTTCTGTGAAGCACTTGGGGGTTCAAAGTGCTCACCACACATCTAGATAAGTTCCTTAAGGGGTCTAGTTTCCAAAATGGTATCACTTGTGGGGGGTTTCCACTGTTTAGGCACATCAGGGGCTCTCCAAACGTGACATGGCGTCCGATCTCAATTCCAGCCAATTCTACATTGAAAAAGTAAAACGGCACTCCTTCTCTTCCAACCTCTTCGGTGCGCCCAAACAGTGGTTTACCCCCACATATGGGGTATCGACGTACTCAGGAGAAATTGCACAACAAAATCCGTGGTTAAATTTCTGTTTTTACACTTGTGAAAATTAAAAAAATGGTTCTGAAGTAAAATGTTTGCAAAAAAAAGTTAAATGTTCATTTTTTTCTTCCACATTGTTTCAGTTCCTGTGAAGCACGTAAAGGGTTAATAAACTCCTTGAATGTGGTTTTGAGAAGCTTGAGGGGTGCAGTTTTTAGAATGGTGTCACACTTGGTTATTTTCTATCATATAGACCCCTCAAAATGACTTCAAAGGTGATGTGGTCCCTAAAAAAAAGATTGTGTTGTAAAAATGAGAAATTGCTGGTCAACTTTTAACTCTTATAACTCCCTAACAAAAAAAAATTTTGTTTCCAAAATTGTGCTGATGTAAAGTAGACATGTGGGAAATTTTATTTATTAACTATTTTTTGTGACATATCTCTCTGATTTAAGGGTATAAAAATACAAAGTTTGAAAATTGCAAAATTTTAAAAATTTTCGCCATATTTCCATTTTTTTCATAAACAATCGCAAGTAATATCGAAGAAATGTTAACACTAACATGAAGTACAATATGTCACGAAAAAACAATCTCAGAATCAGCGGGATCCGATAAAGCGTTCCAGAGTTATAACCTCTTAAAGTGACAGTGGTCAGAATTGTAAAAATTGGCTCGGTCATTAAGTACCAAATTGGCTCTGTCACTAAGGGGTTAAAATGCAATAATGTCCGATCAAAAGATCGTACACCAAAATGCCATAATTAAAAACGTAAGCTTGGCATGCAAAAAATAAGCCCTCACCCAACCCAAGATCACGAAAAATGGAGACGCTACAGGTACCGGAAAATGGCGCAATTCTTTTATTTTAACAAACTTTGGAATTGTTTTTCACCACAAATAAAAAGGAACCTAGACGTGTTTGGTGTCTATGAACTCATAATGACCAGGACAATCATGATAGCAGGTCAGCTTTAGCATTTAGTGAAAATGGTAAAAAAATCCCAAAAAACAACTGTGAGATTGCACTTTTTTTCAGTTTCACAGCACTTGGAATTTTTTTCCCAGTTTCGAGTACAAAACATGGTAAAGCCAATGGTGTCGTTCAAAAGTACATCTCGTCCCGCAAAAAAACAGGTCCTCACATGGCCATTTTGACCAAAAACTAAAAAAGTTATGGCTCTGGGAAGACGGAGAGCAAAAAGCAAAATCAAAAATACATTTGGTCGTTAAGGGGTCCCCACACTAAAGGTACCGTCACATTAAGCGACGCTGCAGCGATAGCGACAACGATGCCGATCGCTGCAGCGTCGCTGTTTGATCGCTGGAGAGCTGTCATACAGACCGCTCTCCAGCGACCAACGATGACGAGGTCCCCGGGTAACCAGGGTAAACATCGGGTTGTTAAGCGCAGGGCCGCGCTTAGTAACCCGATGTTTACCCTGGTTACCAGCGTAAAAGTAAAAAAAACAAACAGTACATGCTCACCTGCGCGTCCCCCAGCTTCTGCTTCCTGACACTGACTGAGCTCCGGCCCTAACAGCACAGCGGTGACGTCACCGCTGTGCTTTCACTTTCACTTTAGGGCCGGATCTCAGTCAGAGCAGGAAGCAGACGCTGGGGGACGCGCAGGTGAGCATGTACTGTTTGTTTTTTTTACTTTTACGCTGGTAAACATCGGGTTACTAAGCGCGGCCCTGCGCTTAGTAACCCGATGTTTACCCTGGTTACCAGTGTAAAACATCGCTGGTATCGTTGCTTTTGGTGTCAAACACAACGATACACAGCGATCGGACGACCAAATAAAGTTCTGGACTTTATTCAGCGACCAGCGACATCACAGCAGGATCCTGATCGCTGCTGCGTGTCAAACTAAACGATATCGCTAGCCAGGACGCTGCAACGTCACGGATCGCTAGCGATATCGTTTAGTGTGACGGTACCTTAAATCTCCCCACACACATTAAATACCCCCATCCCCAGACTAAATCTCCCCATCCCCACACCAAATCTCCCTCCATGCACTTAATCTTCGGTGTCTTCAGGTCCACTGGAGAACTTACCACCAATGTGCACCTCTGTAGCACCAGCGAGTGATATCAGCAGCTTGATCACATGACAGAGGTCAGAGTTTTATGAGATGTCTATTGCATATAATAGAGCTATAGGCTCTATAAATAGCATGATGGGACCATAATAACTACTCAAAAAGATATGGAAGATGCATGAAAACAGAGAGTATATACACTCACCGGCCACTTTATTAGGTACACCTGTCCAACTTCTTGTTAACACTTAATTTCTAATCAGCCAATCACATGGCGGCAACTCAGTGCATTTAGGCATGTAGACATGGTCAAGACAATCTCCTGCAGTTCAAACTGAGCATCAGTATGGGGAAGAAAGGTGATTTGAGTGCCTTTGAACGTGGCATGGTTGTTGGTGCCAGAAGGGCTGGTCTGAGTATTTCAGAAACTGCTGATCTACTGGGATTTTCACGCACAACCATCTCTAGGGTTTACAGAGAATGGTCCGAAAAAGAAAAAAAATCCAGTGAGCAGCAGTTCTGTGGGCGGAAATGCCTTGTTGATGCCAGAGGTCAGAGGAGAATGGGCAGACTGGTTCGAGCTGATAGAAAGGCAACAGTGACTCAAATCGCCACCCGTTACAACCAAGGTAGGCCTAAGAGCATCTCTGAACGCACAGTGCGTCAAACTTTGAGGCAGATGGGCTACAGCAGCAGAAGACCACACCGGGTACCACTCCTTTCAGCTAAGAACAGGAAACTGAGGCTACAATTTGTACAAGCTCATCGAAATTGGACAGTAGAAGATTGGAAAAATGTTGCTTGGTCTGATGAGTCTCGATTTCTGCTGCGACATTCGGATGGTAGGGTCAGAATTTGGCGTAAACAACATGAAAGCATGGATCCATCCTGCCTTGTATGGAGCATCTTTGGGATGTGCAGCCGACAAATCTGCGGCAACTGTGTGATGCCATCATGTCAATATGGACCAAAATCTCTGAGGAATGCTTCCAGCACCTTGTTGAATCTATGCCACGAAGAATTGAGGCAGTTCTGAAGGCAAAAGGGGGTCCAACCCGTTACTAGCATGGTGTACCTAATAAAGTGGCCGGTGAGTGTATATTTGTGTGCATCAGGCAATATAGTCTTTGCTTTATACTTTATTATGCCTTCAAAAATTTTGTACATCACTGATGTCAAACTTACTGGACAGTAGTTACACGGACCCACCTTTTATTTCTTCTTAACCCCTTCGCGACATGCGCCGTACTAGTACTGCGCTGCCGGCACTGCATTTGTGCCAGCAGCAGTACTAGTACGGCGCATCGATCACCGCGGTCTCGCGCTGAGCGCCGCGGTGATCGGGTGCGGGTGTCAGCTGTATATGACAGCTGACACCCCGCAGCAATGCCCACGATCGGCGCTATCGCCGATCGCGGGCATTTAACCCCTCTGATGCCGCTGTCAATAGTGACAGCGGCATAGAGGGGGATCGCGCAGGGACGGGGGCTCCCTGCGCTCTCCCACCGGAGCAACGCGATGAGATCGCGCTGCTCCGGTGACCTGGAAGGAGTCCCCGGATCCAAGATGGCCGTGGGACTCCTTCCGGGTCATGAGATGACCTAGCTTGCCGGCGCCTGCTGAGAGTTCCTAATAGCAGGCGCCGGCAAGCCTCTGCCCTTGCCTGTCACATCGGTGATCTGACAGAGTGCTGTGCACACTGTCAGATCACCGATCTGTAATGTCCCCCCCTGGGACAAAGTAAAAAAGTAAAAAAAAAAATGTCCACATGTGTAAAAAAAAGTTAGAATTGGGGAGTTTTCACTGTTTAGGCACATCAGGGGCTCTCCAAACGCGACATGGCATCCGATCTCAATTCCAGCCAATTCTGCTTTGAAAAACTAAAACAGTGCTCCTTCCCTTCCGAGTTCTCCTGTGCGACCAAACAGTGGTTCCCCCCAACATATGGGGTATCATCGTTCTCAGGACAAGTTGGACAACAACTTTTGGGGTCCAATTTGTCCTGTTACCCTTGGGAAAATAAAAACGTGGGGGCTAAAATATCACTTTCGTGGAAAAAAAATATTTTTTATTTTCACGGCTCTGCGTGATAAACTGTAGTGAAACACTTGTTGGTTCAAAGTTCTCACAACACATCTAGATAAGTTCCCTGGGGGGTCTAGTTTCCAATATGGGGTCACTTGTGGGGGGTTTCTACTGTTTAGGTACATCAGGGGCTCTGCAAATGCAACATGACACCTGCAGACCAATCCATCTAAGTCTGCAATTCAAACGGCGCTCCTTCCCTTCCGAGCTCTGCCGTGCGCCCAAACAGTGGTTCCTGTTGTGAACTCTGTTTTCAGGCTCCCTCTTGTGGTCACTGGTGGTATGGTGTGACTTTTGCTTTGGGCTCCCCCTGGTGGCTTTGTTTGTTATCCTGCTGGTCTCTGGCTATCAGCTGGTTCATTATCCTCTGGGAGGTTCCTATATAGCTCGTTTCACTTACACTTGTTGCCAGCTGTCGATGTAATCAGTGCTACTCAGATTCCTTCTGACTACCTTGCTCCCAGTCCATCCAGGACAAGCTAAGTTTTGTTTGCTCATTTTTTGATCAGCAGTGTTTATCATGTTGTCTTGTCCAGCTTGCTAAAATGTGATTCCCTCGCTTGCTGGATGCTCTAGTGGACTGAGTTTCTCCCCACACACCATTAGTTGGTGCGTGGGTTCTTGAATTCTCAGGATGGATATTTTGTAAGGGTTTTTTATTGATCGCATAGACCCCTGCTCTATTTTCTGCTTTCTAGTACTAGTGGGCCTCTTTTGCTGAATCTGATTTCATCCCTACGTATGTGCCTTCTTCTTACTTCATCGTTAATATTTGTTGGGGGCTTCTATATCTTTGGGGATTATTTCTCTGGAGGCAAGCGAGGTCTCTCTTTCTCTTTAGGGGTAGCTAGTTCCTCAGGCTGGCTCGAGACGTCTAGGAAATTTTTTAGGCACGTTCACCGGCTACCTCTAGTTGTGTTACATAGGTTCAGATTTGCGATCAGTCCAGTTACCATCTCCCTAGAGCTTGTCCTTAGTTTATTCACTTGCTGGTCTATTCGTGATCCTCAGCCACTAAGGATCATAACAGTACAGCCGGCCACTAAAGTATTAATTGCATGGCAGAAGCAGGAGAAAAGAAGCCTTGAGAATTTTTTTTTTTTTTGTTGTTGCCGTGTGTCTAGCTGCTGTGGCTAGCTTCTCTCCTCCTCTTAATCTTGGTGTGGCTCTGAGTTCAGCTGCTGACATGGATGTCCAGAGCTTGGCTTCCAGTCTGGATCATCTTGCTGCTAGGGTTCAAAGTATTCAGGATTTTGTTGTTCACAGTCCTATGTCAGAGCCTAGAATACCTATTCCGGAGTTGTTTTCTGGAGATAGATCTAGGTTCCTGAATTTTAAGAACAATTGTAAATTGTTTCTTTCTTTGAAACCTCGTTCCTCTGGTGATTCCGTTCAGCAAGTTAAGATTATTATTTCTTTCTTGTGCGGCGACCCTCAAGATTGGGCCTTCGCTTTGGCGCCAGGGGATCCTGCATTGCTTAGTGTAGATGCGTTTTTTCTAGCCCTTGGATTGCTCTATGAGGAACCTAACCTTGAGAACCAGGCTGAAAAAACGTTATTGGCCCTCTCGCAGGGGCAAGATGAAGCAGAGGTATACTGCCAGAAATTTCGGAAATGGTCGGTGCTTACTCAGTGGAATGAGTGTGCCCTGGCTGCAAATTTCAGAGAAGGTCTTTCTGAAGCCATTAAGAATGTCATGGTGGGGTTCCCTACGCCTGCAGGTCTGAATGAGTCAATGACTCTGGCCATTCAGATTGATCGGCGTTTGCGGGAGCGCAAACCTGTGCACCATTTTGCGGTGTCTTCTGAACAGACACCTGAATCTATGCAATGTGACAGAATTCTGACCAGAAGTGAACGGCAAAATTATAGACGGCAAAATGGGTTGTGCTTTTACTGTGGTGACTCAGCTCATGTTATCTCAGCATGCTCTAAGCGCAAAAAAAAGGTTGATAAATCTGTCACTATTGGTACTTTACAGCCTAAGTTCATTTTGTCTGTTACCCTGATTTGTTCCCTGTCATCTTACCCGGTTAATGCTTTTGTAGATTCAGGTGCCGCCCTGAGTCTGATGGATTGGTCATTTGCCAGGTGCTGTGGTTTTGATTTGGAGCCTTTAAAATTCCCTATTCCACTAAGGGGAATTGATTCTACACCATTGGCTATGAATAGACCTCAGTACTGGACACAAGTGACCATGTGCATGACTCCTGTTCATCAGGAGGTGATTTGCTTTCTTGTACTGCATAATTTGCATGATGTCGTCGTGTTGGGTCTACCATGGTTGCAGACTCATAATCCAGTCCTGGATTGGAAAGCTATGTCGGTGTCAAGTTGGGGTTGTCAGGGAATTCATGGTGACGCTCCTGTGGTGTCAATTGCTTCGTCCACTCCTTCTGAAGTCCCTACGTTTTTGTCAGACTACCAGGATGTATTTGAGGAGCCCAAACTCAATTCTTTACCTCCTCATAGGGACTGTGATTGTGCTATAAATTTGATTCCTGGTAGTAAGTTTCCTAAGGGACGACTTTTCAATTTATCTGTGCTGGAGCATGCTGCCATGCGGAGTTATATAAAGGAGTCTTTAGAGAAGGGACATATTCGCCCGTCCTCATCCCCTCTTGGTGCAGGATTCTTTTTTGTGGCTAAAAAGGATGGTTCCCTGAGACCCTGTATTGATTATCGCCTTTTGAATAAAATCACGGTCAAATTTCAGTATCCTTTGTGTTGTGAATTAGACTTTTTGGCTCCCTCTTGTGGTCACTAGTGATATGACTCTGGGATTGTCTTTCTTCAGTTTGGCACTCACCTGGGTCGTTAGTCCAGGGGTGTCGCTATATAAACTTCCTGGATCCTTAGTCCAGTGCCGGGCATCGTTGTAATCAGATCCTTCTGTTGCTCCTGTCTGCTGGTCCTGGTTCTTGCAAAATTAAGCTAAGTCTTGCTTCTTTGTTTTTTGGGTTATTTGCTTTGCTTCTATTTTTGTCCAGCTTGTACTAAATGTGAGTTCTGACCTTGCTGGAAGCTCTAGGGGGCTGGTGTTCTCCCCCCGGCCGTTAGTCGGTTCGGGGGTTCTTGAATATCCAGCGTGGATATTTTAATAGGGTTTTTACTGACCATATAAGTCATCTTACTATATTCTGCTATTAGCTAGTGGGCCTCTCTTTGCTAAATACCTAGCTCATTCTTATGTTTGTCTTTTCCTCTTACCTCACCGTTATTATTTGTTGGGGGCTTGTATCCAACTTTTGGGGTCTTTTCTCTGGAGGCAAGAAAGGTCTATCTTTTCCCTTCTAGGGTTAGTTAGTTCTCCGGCTGGCGCGAGACGTCTAGAACCAACGTAGGCACGTTCCCCGGCTACTGCTATTTGTGGTGCTAGGATTAGATATATGGTCAGCCCAGTTACCACTGCCCTATGAGCTGGTTTTTTGTGTTTGCAGACTTGGTATTTATTCCTGAGACCCTCTGCCATTGGGGTCATAACACCTTTGCCATTGTTAACTGATTTGTTTGCTCGCATTAGGGGGTCTAGTTGGTTCACCAAGATAGATCTTCGTGGTGCGTATAACCTTGTGCGTATAAAACAGGGTGATGAATGGAAAACTGCATTTAATACGCCTGAAGGCCATTTTGAGTACTTGGTGATGCCTTTTGGACTTTCTAATGCTCCTTCAGTCTTTCAGTCCTTTATGCATGATATCTGGATAAGTTTATGATTGTGTATCTGGATGATATTCTGGTTTTTTCGGATGATTGGGAGTCTCATGTTAAGCAGGTCAGGATAGTCTTTCAGGTCCTGCGTGACAATGCTTTATTTGTGAAGGGCTCAAAATGTCTTTTTGGAGTCCAGAAGATTTCTTTTTTGGGTTTCATTTTTTCTCCTTCTACTATTGAGATGGACCCAGTCAAGGTTCAGGCTATTCATGACTGGACGCAGCCTACATCTGTTAAGAGTCTTCAGAAGTTCTTGGGTTTTGCTAATTTTTACCGTCGCTTCATAGCTAATTTTTCTGGCGTTGTTAAGCCTTTGACGGATTTGACCAAGAAGGGTTCTGATGTGACTAATTGGTCTTCTGCGGCTGTGGAGGCTTTTCAGGAGCTGAAGCGTCGGTTTTCTTCGGCTCCGGTCTTATGTCAGCCAGATGTCTCACTTCCCTTCCAGGTGGAGGTTGATGCTTCCGAGATTGGAGCAGGGGCTGTTTTGTCGCAGAAAAGCCCCGATGGCTCTGTGATGAAGCCATGTGCTTTCTTTTCAAGAAAGTTTTCGCCTGCCGAGCGGAATTATGATGTCGGTAATCGGGAGCTGTTGGCTATGAAGTGGGCATTTGAGGAGTGGCGACATTGGCTCGAGGGAGCTAAACATCGTGTGGTGGTCTTGACTGATCACAAGAATTTGATTTATCTCGAGTCGGCCAAGCGGCTGAATCCCAGACAGGCTTGTTGGTCGTTGTTTTTCTCTCGTTTTGATTTCATGGTCTCGTACCTGCCGGGTTCGAAGAATGTGAAGGCTGATGCTCTTTCTAGGAGTTTTGTGCCTGACTCTCCTGGAGATTCAGAGCCGGCTGGTATCCTTAGAGAAGGGGTGATTTTGTCTGCCATCTTCCCAGATTTGCGACGTGTGCTGCAAGAGTTTCAGGTGGATAGACCTGACCGCTGTCCACCGGAGAGACTGTTTGTCCCGGATAGATGGACCAACAGAGTCATCTCCGAGGTTCATTCTTCGGTGTTGGCGGGCCATCCTGGAATATTTGGTACCAGAGACTTGGTGGCCAGGTCTTTTTGGTGGCCTTCCTTGTCGCGGGATGTGCGTTCCTTTGTGCAGTCTTGTGGAATTTGTGCTCGGGCGAAGCCTTGCTGTTCTCGTGCCAGTGGGTTGCTGTTACCTTTGCCTGTCCCGAAGAGGCCTTGGACGCACATTTCCATGGATTTTATTTCAGATCTCCCTGTCTCTCAGAGAATGTCTGTCATCTGGGTGGTGTGTGATCGTTTATCTAAGATGGTCCATTTGGTGCCCTTGCCTAAGTTGCCTTCCTCCTCCGAGTTGGTTCCACTGTTTTTTCAAAATGTGGTTCGTTTGCACGGGATTCCTGAGAACATTGTTTCTGACAGAGGATCCCAGTTTGTGTCTAGATTTTGGCGGACCTTTTGTGCTAAGTTGGGCATTGAATTGTCTTTTTCGTCGGCCTTCCATCCTCAGACGAATGGCCAAACCGAGCGAACTAATCAGACCTTGGAGACTTATTTAAGATGTTTTGTTTCTGCTGACCAGGACGACTGGGTTACTTTTTTGCCGTTGGCCGAGTTTGCCCTTAATAATCGGGCTAGTTCTGCTACTTTGGTTTCTCCTTTTTTTTGTAAATCGGGGTTTCATCCTCGTTTTTCCTCGGGTCAGGTGGAGCCTTCTGACTGTCCTGGAGTGGATGTTGTGGTTGATAGGTTGCATCAGATTTGGAATCATGTGGTGGACAATTTGAAGTTGTCACAAGAGAAGGCTCAGCTCTTTGCCAACCGCCGTCGCTGTGTGGGTCCCCGACTTCGCGTTGGGGACTTGGTGTGGTTGTCTTCTCGCTTCGTTCCTATGAAGGTCTCCTCTCCTAAGTTCAAGCCTCGGTTTATTGGTCCTTATAAGATTCTGGAAGTCCTTGGCCCTGTGTCATTCCGTCTGGACCTCCCGGCATCATTTGCTATTCATAATGTGTTCCATCGCTCGTTGTTGCGGAGGTATGTGGTACCTATGGTTCCTCCGGTTGAGCCTCCTGCCCCGGTGCTGGTTGAGGGAGAATTGGAATACGTGGTGGAGAAGATCTTGGATTCTCGTGTTTCTAGACGGAGGCTCCAGTATTTGGTCAAGTGGAAGGGCTATGGTCAGGAGGATAATTCTTGGGTTGTCGCCTCTGATGTTCATGCGGCCGATTTGGTTTGTGCCTTCCATGTGGCTCATCCTGATCGCCCTGGGGGTTTTCATGAGGGTTCGGTGACCCCTCCTTAAGGGGGGGTACTGTTGTGAACTCTGTTTTCAGGCTCCCTCTTGTGGTCACTGGTGGTATGGTGTGACTTTTGCTTTGGGCTCCCCCTGGTGGCTTTGTTTGTTATCCTGCTGGTCTCTGGCTATCAGCTGGTTCATTATCCTCTGGGAGGTTCCTATATAGCTCTGTTTCACTTACACTTGTTGCCGGCTGTCGATGTAATCAGTGCTACTCAGATTCCTTCTGACTACCTTGCTCCCAGTCCATCCAGGACAAGCTAAGTTTTGTTTGCTCATTTTTTGATCAGCAGTGTTTATCATGTTGTCTTGTCCAGCTTGCTAAAATGTGATTCCCTCGCTTGCTGGATGCTCTAGTGGACTGAGTTTCTCCCCACACACCATTAGTTGGTGCGTGGGTTCTTGAATTCTCAGGATGGATATTTTGTAAGGGTTTTTTATTGATCGCATAGACCCCTGCTCTATTTTCTGCTTTCTAGTACTAGTGGGCCTCTTTTGCTGAATCTGATTTCATCCCTACGTATGTGCCTTCTTCTTACTTCATCGTTAATATTTGTTGGGGGCTTCTATATCTTTGGGGATTATTTCTCTGGAGGCAAGCGAGGTCTCTCTTTCTCTTTAGGGGTAGCTAGTTCCTCAGGCTGGCTCGAGACGTCTAGGAAATTTTTTAGGCACGTTCACCGGCTACCTCTAGTTGTGTTACATAGGTTCAGATTTGCGATCAGTCCAGTTACCATCTCCCTAGAGCTTGTCCTTAGTTTATTCACTTGCTGGTCTATTCGTGATCCTCAGCCACTAAGGATCATAACAGGTTCCCCCCATATATGGGGTATCAGCGTATTCAGGACAAATTGGACAACAACTTTTGTTTTCCAATTTCTCCTGTTACCCTTGGGAAAATAAAAATGTGGGGGCTAAAATATCATTTTCGTGGAAAAAAATATATTTTTTATTTTTGATAAACTGTAGTGAAACACTTGTTGGTTCAAAGTTCTCACAACACATCTAGATAAGTTCCTTGGGGGGTCTAGTTTCCAATATGGGGTCACTTGTGGGGGGTTTCTACTGTTTAGGTACATCAGGGGCTCTGCAAATGCAACATGACACCTGCAGACCAATCAATCTAAGTCTGCACAACGCACAACGCAAACAAAAACGCAACAAAACGCACGCTAAAACCCTGCGTTTTGCGACGCATGCGTCCTTTTTGGCCGAAAGTTGGACCCCAAAAAAATGCAACTTGCTGCGTTTTCTGTGCTCAATGCTTGCGGCCAAAAAAACGCAGCACAACGCATGTCCATGCGCCCCCATGTTAAATATAGGGGCGCATGACGCATGCGGCGACGCTGTGGCGCCCGAAGCTGCGGCGCCGAACGCTAATGTGAACGTAGACTTAGAGGGTCTACTTTCCAAAATGGTGTCACTTGTGGGGGTTTCCACTGTTTAGGCACATCAGGGGCTCTCCAATCGCGACATGGGTTCCAATCTCAATTCCAGCAAATCTTGCATTGAAAAGTCAAATGGCGCTCCTTCCCTTCCGAGCTCTGCCATGTGCCCAATCAATGGTGTACCCCAACATGTGGGGTATCGGCGTACTCAGGACAAATTGTACAATGACTTTTTTGGTCCAATTTCTCCTGTTACCCTTGGTAAAATAAAACAAATTGGATCTGAAGTAAAAATGTTGTGAAAAAAAAGTTAAATGTTCAATTTTTTTTAAACATTCCAAAAATTCCTGTGAAGCACCTGAAGGGTTAATAAACTTTTTGAATGTGGTTTTGAGTACCTTGAGGGGTGCAGTTTTTAGAATGGTGTCACTTTTGGGCATTTTCTGTCATATAGACCCCTCAAAGTCACTTCAAGTGTGAGGTGGTCCGTAAAAAAATGGTTTTGCAAATTTTGTTGCAAAAATGAGAAATTGCTGGTCAACTTTTAACCCTTATAACTCCCTAACAAAAAAAAATTTTGTTTCCAAAATTGTGCTGATGTAAAGTAGACATGTGGGAAATGTTATTTATTAACTATTTTTTGTGACATATCTCTCTGATTTAAGGGTATAAAAATACAAAGTTTGAAAATTGCAAAATTTTAAAAATTTTCGCCATATTTCCATTATGTTGTGCTGATGTAAAGCAGACATGTGGGAAATGTTGTTTATTAACTATATTATGAGATATAACTCTCTAATTTAAGGGCATAAAAACTAAAAGTTTGAAAATTGCTAAATTTTCATAATTTTCGACAAATTTTTGTTTTTTTCACAAATAAATGCAAGTCATATCGAAGAAGTTTTACCACTATCATGAAGTACAATATGTCACGAGAAAACAATGTCAGAATCGCCAGGATCCGTCGAAGCGTTTTAGAGTTATGACCTCATAAAGTGACAGTGGTCAGAATTCTAAAAATTGGCCCTGTCACTTAGGTGAAAACAGGCTTCGGGGTGAAGGGGTTAAATATCAGTACCACTTTTGGCTATGTGCAAGTGTGTGGGAGGGCCAGGGCCGTAGTCATGGCTGAGAGTATCTGCTTTTCTGCGCCCTGGCCTTCCCGCCACATGAAAACAGTGTCCCCTTTTTAGCGTACCTTCGGCTACATCATCTGCACCGACAGGGTCCCATCTGAGCGGCTGAAGCTCTACTGCTGGTGTTGTGACACAAATAGAAACAGAGTTCACATTTAACTTGAAACAGATAACTTTACTGGTTTCTTCTCTCAGCACATCCATATTTTTTTGCAGCATCCAGATTCCACACAGCATATTTCCTTTGCTTCTTCAGTCACAACATCAGCATTAGGCTCTGCACAACATATTTCCTTCTCTTTCCCTGTGCTTTTCCCTGCATCCTTCAGGGTGTTCCCGGGATGTCCCGTCCTGCACAGTATCGCAGCATCCTCCCTGCCCAGCTTGGCTACCTTTGGGAGTTTTCTCGTCCGTTTTGCGCCAGACATGAGGGTATGAGCCCAAGAAGTAAGCTGCCACATTTTCGGAGCGACCTGCGTACTGTCCTGCTGTGACTCCTGCGATAGCTCCTGCTCTACTACCGCTGTCACTTCAATCCGTCTGTATGGAAAAGTAAAACTGTGCACCCCCATTTATCTCCACAGCTTCATAGTATAAGCAGAATTACAGCATGCATACACGAAACACACTGTGGAGAAATAAGAGCGTCCCTTTCCCTTTAAATTCCGTTTGCAATATGACACTAGTCAGCAGCCAATAGGATCACGGCATTTGACTTTGAAAAGAAAGCAAACCGTCAATCCTCCTCAGTCTGTTACAGGACTGTGAGCAGTGAAGATGAATGTCGGTGAGAGCACCCATCCGATTATCTGATGGAACTGACACTGATTTATCTCATCTCCCTAACGATTTATTCTTGTTATCTGGAATCCGCTGATGATTTTTTGTCATTTCACCTAAACTTAAAATAGGAGGGAAAATGGGTAGAGCAGGCAAATCTGCCACAACTGCTGTTGTCCCCCACCACTAGGGGGAGCTATCAGCATAATATTTTTACTGGTGCACTGCACTCCCCCAAGTGGCTGCAGGAAAGCAGAAATGTATCATTAGGTTACACAGGACACTGTGCTGCCAGTAAAATTTATTGAGGAACTTTTTTTGCAACTATTGTCAATGGGATTAGTGTTCTGGCACTGTTAATGGGGGTTAGGCCTTATACGCTGTCAATGAGGAGTATTTGGCTGTCATTTTTGAGGACTTACCTGCACTTATGTGCATGAAGGGCATAGAAATACATGCATGCTATATATCTTTATTTACAGGGCACCAGTACAATCCAGTGCACCATATATTTTGCATGTGGTGTTACTAGTGATGGGCGAGCACTAAAATGCTCGGATGCTCGTTGCTCGGGTCGAGCTAATTGGAATACTCGGGTGCTCGATCCGAGCAATGAGCCCAATGTAAGTCTATTGGAAACTCAAGCATTTTTCCGGTGGCCCCCAGGCGATCTGCAGAGGGACAAGAAATTGCAGAAATCGATGGGAACAGTGCTCAAATGGGAACAGCATGGGGAAGACCCCGGACGCATTTCTGACTCCCAGGTCACTGCTGTGAACAATGTTGTCAGAGTCTTACTCCACTTTTACAGACTCACAATAAAACATACAAAAACTAAACCAAAATGGATTTTCCTGGGAAATATGTTAAGGAACATTCTTTCCAGGTTAATGACTTGTTTATAAGGCAAAGTAAAATAACCAAAAACAAAAATGCTCCTCCACATCTTGGGCTATGTTCACACGTAGCATTTTTTATGCATTTTTGAACTTTAGCATTGCTTTCAACCAAGACAAATGCATTCACAGGGAAATGTCATTTTGACATTTTACAACATTATTTGGCAATATGGTGTGTGACACTTCATCAGACACATCATGTTAAATTTATGAAAGAGGAACTCTGAAAGTCACAAAGCCTATTTTTATAGGGTCATCAGGCGGCCTTTACTATTCTTAAAGGGCCAGCAGTCGGCCCTCACTATTCTTAGAGAGTCATCAGCCGGCTATGCTTTGTTGTTCCCATTATTAAACAGTTGGTCTCCTATACTGTTATTGCATATGCAGTGAGTGGCAGGGCTGCCCAAAATTTGGACAACCCCAATACCCCTTTGAAGAGACATACAGGAGGGCCTCCTGAAAACAATGTTCCCATTATTATAAAGTGGGTCTCCCATAGTGTTTGCCTCTGCAGTGAATGCAAAGGTTGACACAAATTTGGAGGCACTCCAATGCCCCTTGGAAGAGACGTGGAGGAGGGTCTCATATAAAAATGTTCCCATTAGAAAGGAGCGGGTCTCCTATACTTGTAATGCCCATGCACTAAGTGAATGGGTTGACAAACATTTACCCCTGGGGTTATACATGAACATACTGTATAACAATTTTTTTTTTAACATCATAAACACCCTTTAAAAATATTATGTGGGTGTTGCATCACGGGCCACGGTCACCCTGGTGATATGGTGGTCAAGGATGAGGATGAGGAGAAGGAGGAGGACAACAGCAAATAGCCAAAATCGGGAAGCGTATACCCATGTGTGAGTGTGAAGAGGTGCATGGGAATAGACCTCCCAAAAAAAGACACTGGATTTGAGTTTGTTATGCTGCTATCATTCGGTGTTGTTGAGAAGTCTGGCCCAATCCAGCCCTTGTTCCTTTTTCATAAGAGTCAGCCTGTCAGCATTTTCAGTTGACAGGCAGATGTGCTTATCAGTTACTAGCTATTGAACCCGTTCTACGCCCGGGTGGCGAGCATTTATATTGGTATATGGCCTCCATCCTGGTATGTGCTGCTCTCATCTTGCTCTCCCATCCTGTCATGTGCTGCTCCATCCTGCATCCCCATCCTGTCATGTGCTGCTCCATCCTGCATCCCCATCCTGTCATGTGCTCCCATCCTGCGCCCCCATCCTGTCATGTGCTGCTCCATCCTGCATCCCCATCCTGTCATGTGCTCCCATCCTGCGCCCCCATCCTGTCATATGCTGCTCCATCCTACACCCCCATCCTGTCATGTGTGTGCCCCCATCCTGTCATGTGCTGCTCCCATCCTGCGCCCCATCCTGTCATGTGCTCCCATCCTGCACCCCCATCCTGTCATGTGCTGCTCCCATCGTGCACAATCATTCTGTCATGTGCTGCTCGCATCCTGTGCCCCCATTCTGTCATGTGCTGCTCCCATCCTGTGTCTCCATTCTGTTGTAATGTGCTGCACCCATTCTGCCTGTTCCTGTTTCCATTCTGCCATATGTTGCTCCCATCTTTCTCTCTCCGGCTCTACTGCCCGAGTGCGGCTGTGCTGAGTGCGGGCGGCTGTGCTGAGTGCGGGAGGCTGTGCTGAGTGCAGGCGGCTGTGCTGAGTGCGGGCGGCTGTGCGTGGCTGTGGTGAGTGCGGGCGGCTGTGCGTGGCTGTGGTGAGTGCGGGCGGCTGTGCGTGGTGGTGGTGAGTGCGGGTGGCTGTGCTGAGTGCGGGCGGCTGTGCTGAGTGCGGGCGGCTGTGTGTGGCGGTGGTGAGTGCGGGCGGCTGTGCTCAGTGCGGGCGGCTGTGCTCAGTGCGGGCGGCTGTGCTCAGTGCGGGCGGCTGTGCGTGGTGGTGCTGAGTGCGGGCGGCCGTGCTGAGTGCGGGCGGCTGTGCTGAGTGCGGGCGGCTGTGCTGAGTGCGGGCGGCTGTGTGTGGCTGTTCTGAGTGCGGGTGGCTGTGCGTGGCTGTGGTGAGTGCAGGCGGCTGTGCGTGGCGGTGGTGAGTGCGGGCGGCTGTGCGTGGCGGTCGTGAGTGCGGGTGGTGTTATGATCCGGTGACTTTGAAGCCGCATGAACTGGAGTAGGTGGAAACTGTACTGACCGCAAAACCTGAACTAACACCGCAACTAGAAGTAGCCGTGGGGTGTGCCTAACAAACCCTAGACACCTCGACACAGCCGGAGGACTAAATACCCCTATAGATGGAAATAGGAATACTACCTTGCCTCAGAGCAGAACCCCAAAGGATAGGCAGCCCCCCACGAATATTGACTGTGAGTAGGAGAGGAAAGACACACGCAGGCAGAAAACAGGATTCAGCAAAAGAGGCCACTCTAGCTAAATAGGGAAAGATAGGACAGAATACTAAGCGGTCAGTATTAAAACCCTTCCAAAAATATCCACAGCAGATAATACAAAAAGTTCCACAATCTAACTAAAGACATGGAATGTATATCTGCCACTCCAGAGAATCCAACAAGACTGAGAAAATACTGACACAATCTAAGCTGGACAAAAAAAACCCACTGAATAGCACAGAATTATTAAGCACACAGCATGTGTGCCACAGAAACCAAAACCAGACGCTTATCTTTGCTGATTTGGCAGAAGGCAGAAGGAACCAAACCAGGACGAAAACCTCCCAACAACCATGGACAACTGGCAAGGACTAATGAATCCTGCACGCCTAAATACCCCAGTCAGAACTGCAATCAGCAGATACACCTGACCAGAACTGCAACTCAGGGACAACTGCATTACCACCTACAACCACCGGAGGGAGCCCAAAAGCAGAATTCACAACAGGGCGGCTGTGTGAGTGTGGGTGGCTGTGCTCAGTGCGGGCGGCTGTGCTGAGTGTGGGCGGCTGTGCTCAGTGCGGGCGGCTGTGCTCAGTGCGGGCGGCTGTGCGTGGCGGTGGTGAGTGCGGGCGGCTGTGCGTGGCGGTGGTGAGTGCGGGCGGCTGTGCGTGGCGGTGGTGAGTGCGGGCGGCTGTGCGTGGCGGTGGTGAGTGCGGGCGGCTGTGCTGAGTGTGGGCGGCTGTGCTCAGTGCGGGCGGCTGTGCTCAGTGCGGGCGGCTGTGCTCAGTGCGGGCGGCTGTGCGTGGCGGTGGTGAGTGTGGGCGGCTGTGCGTGGCGGTGGTGAGTGCGGGCGGCTGTGCGTGGCTGTGGTGACTGCGGGCGGCTGTGCGTGGCGGTGGTGAGTGCGGGCGGCTGTGCGTGGCGGTGGTGAGTGCGGGCGGCTGTGCGTGGTGGTGCTGAGAGTTCGGGCGGCTGTGCTGGGGGCCTGAGCAGGCGGGGACACCGGCGCGCTGTGGGGGTCAGCTGCCGGAGTCGCCGCTAGCTCAGGCCCCCAGCAATTGCTATATTTACCTGTCCCCCGTTCCACCGCTCCGTCTTCCGGGTCCTCTGGCTGTGACTGTTCAGTCAGAGGGCGGCGCGCATTAAGTGCGTCATCGCGCCCTCTGAACTGAACGTCACAGGCATCCGCGCTTTCCGGCGCCATTTTCCTGAAGACACGCAGTGTGTCTTCAAGAAAATGGCGCCGGAAAGCGCGGACTGCGCAGGCGCCGATTCCGGGAGCAGGGGGACATTCATGGCCCGGAATCACGTCGGTGGAACGGGACAGGTAAGTATTGCATACTCACACTCCTGGCTCGTCCCTGCTTCTCCATTGGAGATCGCGGTGTGCGTTCAGCGCTTACGCATACCGCGATCTCCTGGGAGCGTCACTCTGTGGGGTCCAGACTGCGCCGGCGCTTGCGCTTGTGCAGTCTATAAAGGCTTCGGACAGAGTGACGCTCCCAGCGTTATATTATAGATAATTCCACCAGCGGCACTAAAAACCTGCTCTGACAAAATGCTAGTGGCAGGGCAGGCCAGGACCTCCAAAGCGTAGAGAGCCAGTTCATGCCATGTGTCCAGCTTGGATACCCAATAATTATAAGGCACAGAGGAATCACGGAGGACATTGGTATGGTCAACATCTTCTCAAATTTTGCACACCTTGTGAGAGTACCCCACGCCTCGGGGCCTGTGCGATGGGAGGGTTTGAGAAAACTCTCCCAGAACTTTGACAGTTTTGCCATGCCTCTGCTGGATTGGAGTTGTGTCTCTCTCTCGCCTGTACTCCTTGGTTGTCCAACAAACTGTGATCTCTGCCTCCAGCATTTTCAGATGTGAATTTTTTTAATAATTCCGCAATAATTCTGGTTCTGCCCCATTTTAGTAGACCTGTCCATCTCGGGAATACGAGATAGAAATTTTTCCTTGTAGCGTGGGTCTAGAAATGACACCAAACATTAATGACTAATATTCATAAGCAAAAAAGACAGCGCCTCACAAGTTGTTGAAAATGAAATCACATTTTATTCTGCCTTCTGTGGCGAAGTTTCGATCCCAATGATCTTTATCAAGCAAAGATCATTGGGATCCCAAAGATCATTGGGATCAAAACGTCACCACAGAAGGCAGAATAAACTGTGATTTCATTTTCACCAACTTGTGAGGCGCTGTCCTTTTTGCTTATGAATATTGGACTTTATTCCAAGAGGGACTCCTTGGATGAGACGTGTGCCTCATGTATGGGTAAAGTTGACCCTGTTTTTCTATGACGTGCTGTGTACCATTGTTGAATTAACATACAACCAGTAATGACTGTCACCAAAAAATTTGAGAACGCGAGGGTCATGGGAAAGGCAGCGTAACATAAACTCAGCCTTGGGTGCCAGAATGCTATCAGGCAAAACTTTGGTGTCCTCACATGGAGGACGACCGACCATGCTCTCCTTTTCCTCCTCCTCCTCCCTGTCCTCAGGCCATCCACGATGGTATGACAGTTGTGCAGGTAGTACCATCTATAGCACATGAAAATAGCTCCTGTTCTTCCTCCTCCCCCTCTTCCTCATTGTCACTCAATCCACAATGGGATGAGATAATGCTGGGCTGTGTGTAATCACCCTTTATGGTTCCTTGCTTCATCTCATCGTGCTCAGCCTGCAGTGCATCCTCTTTGGTTGTGAGCATTGAGCGTTTCAGAACACAGAGAAGCGGGATGGTGACGCTAATTATGGTGTCATCGCCGCTCACTATCTTGGTGGAGCCCTCAAAGTTTTGGAGGATGGTACGTATGTCTGACATCCATGTCCACTCCTGTGGTCCTATGTGTGGAGTCTGAACTGAATACTGATGGCCTTTTTGGTGCTGGCAGTCAAGAACTGCCCTCTTTTGCTCACAAATCCTTCCCAACATCTGCAGTGTAGAGTTCCATCTCATGGAGATATCAAAAACCAGTCGGTGAGCCAGAAGCTGCACGGGCAGCGCAAGCTGTAGCTGACTTTCTAAAATAGGCACACAGATGGCGTACTTTGACAAGCAGATCCGACAGCTCTGGGTAGGTTTTGAGAAACCGCTGAACCACGAGGTTAAGCACATGGGCCAGGCGATAGCAAAAATATAAATACTGCTCTAGGGAGGTGGAAACTGGGCTAACCGCATACCTGATCCTGACACAAACAACTAAAAGTAGCCGGTGAACGTGCCTACGTTGGTTCTAGACGTCTCGAGCCAGCCGGAGAACTGACTACCCCTAAAGGGAAAAAATAAGACCTCGCTTGCCTCCAGAGAAATTGAACCCCAAAGATATAGAAAGCCCCCAACAAATAATAACGGTGAGGCAAGAGGAAAACACAAACGTAGAGATGAACTAGATTCAGCAAAGTGAGGCCCAATAGTCTAGATAGCAGAAAATAGATAGTGGACTATGCGGTTAGCAGAAAACCCTACAAAACATCCACGCTGAACATTCAAGAACCCCCACATCGACTGATGGTGTGGAGGGAGAATATCAGCCCCCTAGAGCTTCCAGCGAGTCAAAAATCAAATGTAAAGCAAGCTGGACAAAAACACTGAATAATGCAAACGATCCAAATTGTACAAAACAGACTTAGCTTTTCTTGCATGAGGCAGACTGAAAGGAATCCGGAGGAGACCAAATAGGTCTGGATACAACGATGCCAGGCAAGAGACTGAGTCCAGAGGAGACTCAAATAGGAAACACCCGCTGCTTAACGACACAGCTGGAGCTCAGGCCTGCAACAAGACATACCTAACACAATACCGTTAGTGACCACCAGAGGGAGCCCAGAAACACAGTTCACAACACTTGTCCACGTGTTCGTGGTTAGGTGGACTTTCCTAGTAACTGCATTGTTGAGGGAACGGCTAACGTTGTGGTACACGTGCTTATGTAATTCGGGGATGGCACACCAGGAGAAATAGTGGTGGCTGAGGACCAAGTACCAAGGGACAGCTGCCGCCATCAGGTTGCGGAAAGCTTCCATCTCCACGAGCCTAAAAGGTAATATTTCGAAAGCAAGCAGTCGCGAAATGTGGGAATTTAGTAGTGTGGCCTGTGGGGCGTTGGCTGCGTATTTGTGCTTGTGCTCCAAGGACTGGGGTATGAACAACTGAACGCTGCGCTGGAACAAGAACGTGGACGTGCTTGCTCATGGTGCTAGTTGAGTGTGTGCAACGACAGGTGCAAAGCAGGAGGCATCTTCGCATGCAGCATGGACAGAGGATTGGAATGCACGCACAACAGCATAAGAAGCAGTGGTGTCACCCAGAGACACTGTTTCTGGACCCTGAGGTTTGACCCACAAAGTCAGGTGCAAATCGAATTTTTAAGGTTTATCGGCACAGTCTCTAAAAAACAACCAGACTCGGGAAGACCTAACAGTTGTACTGGCAACTTCCATCGTGTTGGTGTTATAGAGAATGGTTGCCCACCTCTGTCTGCGGCCAGCACTCTGCTTGTTCCAGCCTGTTAGGGTGCTATGCCTCCCTCCCCCTGTGTGCTGCTATCCTCGCTCTTCATGTCCTCCTGTCAGGTTGGGTCAGTTATTATATCATCCACCACCTTGTCTTCCATTTCCGCACCCCGGTCCTTCTCCTGACTTTCTGGCAATTGTGTCTCATCATCATCCACCTCTTGTGACACTTTCCCAATGTCGCCTTCGTGTGACCGTGGCTAATCAAATATTTGGGCATCGCTACATGTGATCTCCTCTTGCCCTGCTTCAAGTGGACCAGGCGAGAGGCCCAAAACTGTAAATGGAAAACTGAACAGCTCTTCGGAGTGTCCGGTGTTCTCTGAATTTCTTTTTAAGCAAATAATCAGAACTAAGATCCCCAAAAAATTATTCCTGGCCCCTGATACCTGGGGCTATGTCTACAAATATCTGTAAAAGCAGCAGACACAGAACTGGAATGGACCCTCTTGCTTTATGCACTGCAGTCTGCCACATACACTGCCTGACTAGCACTGATATCTATGCAGCTGGATTAGTCCTCAGAAGGACTGTTAGTTGAGATGGATATGTGTATAATATATTGTGGTATACCTACACTAAGTAAGAAACAAGCAAATCTCTCCCTAACTCAGCAGCACCTCTCCCTACACTGCTTGATTACACAGTAGACTGTGATGAGCATGGCGGTGCCAGGTCTGATATAGACCTGATGACGCCGTGCGGCCAGCCAGTCACTGTAATGTCACAACCAACATGGCTGCGGTATTACAGTCTTTGGTAGACAATCCCTGCATGTCCATTGGCTCTCTAAAGAAATACTCGGCGAGCTCCAAGCATCTCGAGAAGTGAGATGCTTAGGCGAGTACCGAGTCGTGGCAAGCATACTCGCTCATCACTAGGTGTTACATATACCGGTGCCCAGGTACAGACTGGGGATGAAATTCAGCCCTGGCATTTGAAATAACACAGGCCCAAGTTGTCCCCGTCCCCAAGCACCAGATGGGATATATTACTAATATTACCCTGGATGGAGGAAAGCAAGTTTTACTACAAGACCTGTTGTGAATTCCGTCTGGGCTCCCTCTGGTGGCCTTTAGCGATACTGCGGGTCTGGAGCTGGGCTCAGCTGCCTCATTTCCTGCTATGCTGGTTCCTATTTAATTCCGCCTGGACCTTTACTTGTTGCCTGCTGTCGTTGTATTCAGTACTGGTTCTGACCTCTCCTGGATTTTCCTGGTGACCTGTCTATTTCTGAGAAGCTAAGTCTTGCTTGTTATTTTTGCTCATTGTTTCCTTGAAAATGTTTCTCAGTATATGATGTGTTCAGTCCAGCTTGCTTATATGTGATTTTTCGCTTGCTGGTAGCTCTGGGGAGCAGAGTGCGCCCCTCACATCGTGAGTCGGTGTGGGGGTTCTTGTACTTTCTGCGTGGATAGTTTTTGATAGTTTTTGTACCGACCGCACAGATCCCTGCTATCTTCTGTCTATTTAGTGTTAGCGGGCCTCATTTGCTTAAACCTGTTTTTCATTCCTACGTTTGTATTTTCCCCTTAACTCACCGTTATTATTTGTGGGGGGCTGTCTAAACTTTGGGGTTATTTCTCTAAGGCAAGTGAGGCTTTGCTTTCTCTCTAGGGGTTGATAGTTTCTCAGGTTGTGAAGAGGCGTCTAGGTTTTTAGGTAACGCTCCACGGCTGCCTTTAGTGTGTGTGGATAGGATCAGGATTGCGGTCGGTATAGTTTCCACATCCCCGGAGCTTGTCCTACTATTCAGGTTTACCTATCAGGTCAGTTTTGTGATCCTACCACCGGATCATAACAGTACAGCAGGCCCATAAAAAGTTAATGCATCGCAAAAGAGGGATAAGAGAAATCCTGAGTTCATTTTTTTTTCTCCTCTGCAGTGTGTCTAGCCTCTCTCCTCCCCTTAATCTCTGGGTGGTTCAGAATTCAGCTGCAGCTATGGACCTTCAGAGTCTGTCTTCTAGTGTGGATCATCTCACTGCTAGGGTACAAGGCATTCAGGATTATGTAGTCCGCAGTCCTATGTCAGAGCCTAAGATACCTATTCCTGAGCTGTTCTCCGGAGACAGATCTAGGTTTTTGAACTTTAAAAATAATTGCAAATTATTCCTTTCTCTGAGACCTCGTTCCTCTGGTGATCCGGTTCAGCAAGTTAAAATTATTATTTCTTTGTTGCGGGGTGACCCTCAAGATTGGGCATTCTCTCTGGCGCCGGGAGATCCTGCATTGCAAAATGTGGATGCGTTTTTTCTGGCGCTTGGAGTGCTTTATGAGGAACCTAATCTGGTAGACCAAGCAGAAAAGGTTTTGCTGGCTCTCTCCCAGGGTCAGGATTAAGCAGAGGTTTTCTGTCAGAAGTTTAGGAAATGGTCTGTGCTCACTCAATGGAATGAGTGTGCCCTGGCAGTGATTTTCAGAAAGGGTCTTTCTGAAGCCATTAAGGATGTTATGGTGGGGTTCCCCACGCCTGCGGGTCTGAATGAGTCAATGTCTTTGGCCATTCAGATTGATCGGCGTTTACGGGAGCGCAAACCAGTGCACCATCTGGCGGTATTTTCTGAGCAGAAGCCTGAGTCTATGCAATGTGACAGGATTCTGACCAGAATTGAAAGGCAAAATCACAGACGTCAGAATGGGTTGTGCTTTTACTGTGGTGATTCTGCTCATGTTATCTCAGATTGTTCTAAGCGCATAAAAAACTTCGCTAAGTCTGTCACCATTGGTACTGTACAGCCTAAATTCATTTTGTCTGTTACTTTGATTTGCTCTCTGTCATCCTACTCAGTTATGGCTTTTGTGGATTCAGGTGCTGCCCTGAATTTGATGGATTTGTCTTTTGCCAGGCGCTGTGGTTTTATCTTGGAGCCTTTGCAATTCCCTATTCCACTAAAGAGAATTGATGCCACGCCATTGGCCAAGAATAAACCTCAGTACTGGGCTCAAGTGACCATGTGCATGACTCCTGCACATCAGGAGGTGATTCGCTTTCTTGTGTTACATAATTTGCATGATGTTGTCGTGTTAGGTCTGCCATGGCTGCAGGCTCATAATCCAGTCCTGGATTGGAAAGCAATGTCTGTGTCAAGTTGGGGTTGCCAGGGGATTCATGGCGATGCTCCTTTGGTGTCAATTGCTTCTTCTACTCCTTCTGAAGTCCCTCAATTTTTGTCGGACTACCAGGATGTATTTGATGAGCCCAAGTCCAGTGCCCTACCTCCTCATAGGGATTGTGATTGCGCCATAAATTTGATTCCTGGTAGTAAGTTCCCTAAGGGACGACTTTTTAATTTGTCTGTACCAGAACATGCCGCTATGCGGAGTTATATCAAGGAGTCTTTGGAGAAGGGGCATATTCGCCCGTCCTCGTCCCCTTTGGGTGCGGGGTTCTTTTTTGTGGCCAAGAAGGATGGTTCTCTGAGACCCTATATAGATTATCGCCTTCTAAATAACATCACGGTCAAATTTCAGTATCCTTTGCCACTGTTGTCCGATCTGTTTGCTCGGATTAGGGGGGCCAGTTGGTTCACCAAGAAAGATCTTCGTGGAGCGTATAATCTTGTGCGTATAAAGCAGGGCGATGAATGGAAAACAGCATTCAATACGCCCGAAGGCCATTTTGAGTACTTGGTGATGCCTTTTGGGCTTTCTAATGCCCCTTCTGTGTTCCAGTCCTTCATGCACGACATCTTCCGAGAATATCTGGATAGGTTTATGATTGTGTACCTGGATGATATTTTGGTCTTTTCTGATGATTGGGAATCTCATGTGAAGCAGGTCAGGATGGTATTTCAGGTCCTGCGAGCCAATGCCTTGTTTGTAAAGGGCTCTAAATGTCTCTTCGGAGTCCAGAAGGTTTCCTTTTTGGGCTTTATTTTTTCTCCTTCTACCATTGAGATGGATCCAGTCAAGGTCCAGGCTATTTATGACTGGACTCAACCTACATCGGTAAAGAGTCTTCAGAAGTTCTTGGGTTTTGCTAATTTTTACCGTCGCTTCATCACTAATTTTTCCAGTGTGGTTAAGCCTTTGACGGATTTGACCAAAAAGAGTTCTGATGTGACGAATTGGTCTCCTGCGGCCGTGGAGGCCTTTCAGGAGCTCAAACGTCGGTTCTCTTCGGCTCCTGTCTTGCGTCAGCCGGATGTCTCTCTGCCCTTCCAGGTCGAGGTTGATGCTTCTGAGATTGGAGCTGGGGCTGTCTTGTCACAGGGAAGCTCTGATTGCTCTGTGATGAGGCCATGTGCTGTCTTTTCAAGAAAGTTTTCGCCTGCCGAGCGGAATTATGATGTTGGTAATCGGGAGTTGTTGGCAATGAAATGGGCATTTGAGGAGTGGCGACATTGGCTTGAGGGAGCCAAACATCGTGTGGTGGTCTTGACGGATCACAAGAATTTGACTTATCTCGAGTCTGCTAAACGGCTAAATCCTAGACAGGCTCGATGGTCACTGTTTTTCTCCCGTTTCGATTTCGTGGTTTCATACCTTCCGGGTTCGAAGAACGTGAAGGCTGATGCTCTTTCTAGGAGCTTTGTGCCTGACTCTCCGGGAGTTTCTGAACCGGCTGGTGTCCTCAGAGAGGGGGTGATTTTGTCTGCCATCTCCCCTGATTTACGACGGGTACTGCAGGAATTTCAGGCCAATAGACCTGACCGTTGTCCACCGGAGAGACTGTTTGTCCCGGAGAGATGGACCAGTAGAGTCATTTCCGAGGTTCATTCTTCGGTGTTGGCGGGTCATCCTGGGATTTTTGGTACCAGGGATTTGGTGGCTAGGTCCTTTTGGTGGCCTTCCTTGTCACGGGATGTGCGTTCGTTTGTGCAGTCCTGTGGGATTTGTGCTCGGGCCAAGCCTTGCTGTTCTCGTGCCAGTGGATTGCTTTTGCCTTTACCTGTCCTGAAGAGGCCCTGGACGCATGTTTCCATGGATTTTATTTCGGATCTTCCAGTCTCTCAGAAGATGTCTGTTATCTGGGTGGTTTGTGATCGTTTTTCTAAAATGGTCCATTTGGTGCCCTTGCCTAAGCTGCCTTTCTCCTCCGATTTGGTTCCACTGTTTTTTCAGAATGTGGTTCGTTTGCATGGTATTCCTGAGAATATTGTGTCTGACAGAGGATCCCAGTTTGTGTCCAGATTTTGGCAGTCCTTTTGTGCTAAGATGGGCATTGAATTATCTTTTTCATCAGCCTTCCATCCTCAGACGAATGGCCAAACCGAACAAACTAATCAGACCTTGGAGACTTATCTGAGATGTTTTGTTTCTGCTGATCAGGATGATTGGGTGACTTTTTTGCCATTGGCTGAGTTCGCCCTCAATAATCGGGCTAGTTCTGCTACTTTGGTTTCGCCTTTTTATTGCAATTCTGGTTTTCATCCTCGTTTTTCCTCAGGTCAGGTTGAGCCTTCTGACTGTCCTGGGGTGGATTCTGTGGTGGATAGGTTGCAGCAGATTTGGAACCACGTGGTGGACAATTTGACGTTGTCACAAGAGAAGGCTCAGCGCTTTGCTAACCGCCGTCGCTGTGTGGGACCCCGACTTTGTGTGGGGGATTTGGTATGGTTGTCTTCTCGTTATGTTCCGATGAAGGTTTCCTCTCCGAAGTTCAAGCCTCGTTTCATTGGTCCTTATAAGATTTTGGAAATCCTCAACCCTGTGTCATTTCGTTTGGACCTCCCAGCATCATTTGCCATTCACAATGTGTTCCATAGGTCATTGTTGCGGAGATATGTGGTGCCTGTGGTTCCTTCTGTTGACCCTCCTGCTCCGGTCTTGGTCGAGGGAGAATTAGAGTATGTGGTGGAGAAGATCTTGGATTCTCGTGTTTCGAGACGGAAGCTTCAGTACTTAGTTAAATGGAAGGGCTATGGTCAGGAGGATAATTCCTGGGTTGTCGCCTCTGATGTCCATGCGGCCGATTTGGTTCGTGCCTTTCATTCGGCTCGTCCTGATCGGCCTGGGGGCTCTGGTGAGGGTTCGGTGACCCCTCCTCAAGGGGGGGGGGTACTGTTGTGAATTCCGTCTGGGCTCCCTCTGGTGGCCTTTAGCGATACTGCGGGTCTGGAGCTGGGCTCAGCTGCCTCATTTCCTGCTATTCTGGTTCCTATTTAATTCCACCTGGACCTTTACTTGTTGCCTGCTGTCGTTGTATTCAGTACTGGTTCTGACCTCTCCTGGATTTTCCTGGTGACCTGTCTATTTCTGAGAAGCTAAGTCTTGCTTGTTATTTTTGCTCATTGTTTCCTTGAAAATGTTTCTCAGTATATGATGTGTTCAGTCCAGCTTGCTTATATGTGATTTTTCGCTTGCTGGTAGCTCTGGGGAGCAGAGTGCGCCCCTCACATCGTGAGTCGGTGTGGGGGTTCTTGTACTTTCTGCGTGGATAGTTTTTGATGGTTTTTGTACCGACCGCACAGATCCCTGCTATCTTCTGTCTATTTAGTGTTAGCGGGCCTCATTTGCTTAAACCTGTTTTTCATTCCTACGTTTGTATTTTCCCCTCAACCCTGGGGGGCTGTCTAAACTTTGGGGTTATTTCTCTAAGGCAAGTGAGGCTTTGCTTTCTCTCTAGGGGTAGATAGTTTCTCAGGCTGTGAAGAGGCGTCTAGGTTTTTAGGTAACGCTCCACGGCTGCCTTTAGTGTGTGTGGATAGGATCAGGATTGTGGTCGGTATAGTTCCCACATCCCCGGAGCTTGTCCTACTATTCAGGTTTACCTATCAGGTCAGTTTTGTGATCCTACCACCGGATCATAACAAAGACCAATATTTCTAATGATACCCATGGCCTGCTGGGGTAAGTGACAGAGCCAACAACTTTGTGCTCCATCACAACTCTTGACAGTATGGGTGTCTTGAGAACACCGATTCTGTTAACAAAGTAGCAGACAACGCAGCCCATGACCAGACAGGCCCTTCTCTCATTTGCCAGAATTGCCAAATGGCCAGTCCGGCCATGCCGGTGCCTCTACTGTGAGGAGACTTTACAAACACCAAGTAAAGGCTACAATGTGGCTACAATGTGTACTATGTGGTCATATTGCCTGCGTCAATGAGCATAATGGGGGTCCGATACCAGGGGGACATTCTCTATGAATATGTGTGGAAAGCTGCGGTGTTTGTGTCTTTATCAGATCTGTGACTAAATCTTTTTTGGATTCCCAGATTTTCTTATGGTTTCTACAGAAGAGTAGATATAAAGTATGGCAACGAGCCATAGATCTTCAGGGGGTCAACAGTTTCAATATAACCGGACCCCTTGTCCTATTCTCCATCCCTGATGATTGATTGCTCGCTCACCAGATTCTGTTTTCTTTAGGATGTTGGGACCTGGACACTTCTCATGTGAGATTATTTTTTAAATAAAAAGAATTCCCAGTTAAGGTGAAAATAAAGTACCATTCCTTTAATCCAGAATTTAATAATCTAATACATCTATTAGTCCAGCATAATGTAGATGAAGCAGAAAGACAGTTTAAAAACCGTTTTTAATAGATTGTATGTTTTTCTATGCCCAAAATCTAGCAGGTCACTTTGTTGTTGGGTTAAAGGAATTTTCCCTTAATTTTAATGATTTCATGCCTCTGAACATTGTGTGATTGATCTCATTAACTGCTTGTGTTTTATTTCCAGCTTATCCCAACACAAAGGAGGAGAGAGAACAACTACTCATCTATAGCACCTGATTCCTGCCATCACCGATCTTCAAGATTGAGGTCACAGATCATACTGCATATTATGTTGTCCTTGTTCTGTCAATAGATGTGACGGAAAATCTCAGTAGACAATTTTCTGAATCTATTCTTTTCTTAGCGCCTCATGCCGACCAACTGAGAACTTCAAAAGAAATATCTGCCATATCCTTTAGATTAAAAAAATCCTGAGCCGAGAACAATAATGCCAGATGAGCTGAAAGAAGAGGAACCTGGGATGTCCAAGTAGGCAATGAAATACCGGGAGGTAAAAGAGCTTGAAGAAAATGAGGCAGAGTAATAAAGTATACTGTAGTAATGATCATAAAACAGAATTAATTTCACTATAAAGTAATAATAAAATTATGCTATAAATCTAAAACTAAAACATTAATTATATTTATTACAATTTCAATAGGTATTAGGGGATTTGCTCCAGGGTTCTAGGACTGATCGCCTTTTCCTGAGGTCAACAAGGAATTTTCCCCCTGTGGCCCAAATTGGCTGAATGTGCCCAGGTTTGTTTTTTGCCTTCATCTGGATCAGTAGCATTAGAAATAGGGATATAATTAATAGTAAATACAGAAATAATAGAAATATTAGTAACAATAGCCATAATATTAGAAATAGTAATTAAAAAATATATATATATTTTAAAAAATAGTGGTAGTAATAAAATAGCCATATAAATTATAATAGTATAGCATTATTAGATATGGTATAATAATAGCATAGTACATTATTAGGCATCACCAGGTTTGATTCAGGATTTTACGACTGATCGCTTTTTCCCGGGGTCAAGAAGGAATTTTTCCCCTTGACACAAATTGGCTTTATGTGTCCAGAGGTTTTAGCCTTCTTTTGGGTCAACAGCTTTAATTCTAGGCATCTCATAATACTAATGTGATAATAGTAATATTAAGTATAATAATATTGTAATATTAATAAAAGGATTGTGATGATGATAATAAGAGTAATATAAACACAATAAATAGGTTACTCTGTTAGTGTAGGGCCCTATCTGATGAGGTCGCTTTGTCGTTAGCACATGGGCTTGCACAAATAATCAAAATGTGCACTAAGAACCTCAAATGTATAAGTACAGTAAATAAAGAAGTATTAGAGGAAGTTATTTCCTCTAATAAAGAAAAATTTAACGCAAATCCATAAGAAATTGGTATATTCTTTCTTGCAATGAGGCGCACAATGCAAATGTCTCCTGACACATACCGCCATGTAACCCTAGCACAAAATGCATTACTGGTAGACAATTAACCAGTAATTGTGAGCTATGGAATTGATTATTAAAATTGCACTCATTTGCATATATTCTTATAGGCAGTGGGAAGAACAGTACATTTGCTATGTCTAATAGCGCCCCCCGGAGGAAGCAATTGTGCGAAACGCGCGTCGGGGCTTTCCTTTCCCACGTTCTGGAGCAGGTTGGTTCATTTTGTGTCATGTGAATTCCCTTTAGGGGATTTCTGGCTGTATTTCTTTGCTACATTAGTGTGGTCTTTACCCTATAGTAGGTCTTCTGGTATACCCTTATATATTGGATCTGTCACTTTGTGGATATGATCCATAGTGACTCCCATCAATTATACTAGCCACTGTGGCTATGGGTTTTGGTACACTTGGTTGCACCTTATACCTACTTGCATGATGCACTTTATTATGACCATATTTAGCCTTTTTGATCAAATTCTATCTTTTTATTAGCCCACATATATTGATTAGGGGCAACATAATGATCTATTGTCTAATGTGTAATTATGAGATTTCTTACACAGTATAATTTTGCTTACACTTGGTTAGCTATATTATAGCCACTTTGGCTTTATCATGTGGGTATATTATCTATTTTCATTGGCAATATGTATTTATTACAATTGACACACTGAATGTATTCTATATGATATTATGAACCATTAGTCCACTTCACACAGCTGTAATCTACTTCAATAATCCTATAGAGAATGACTCTGAGATTATTTACCGTACCTTTACTTGTTTATATATGGTGTGTAGTGGCTTATTGTGAATTATCCTGCAACACTTCTTTTCCTGTTCGTTGTACAAGTTTTGTTGCCTGCCCCTTTTCTATTGTGTCTTTTTTGTTGTATATTATTATTGTGTTTGAGAACTTTTTAGAGTATTTCTAATAAAATTTCTAATATTTTTAGCTCCAGTGTCCATTTCTTGTTTTGGGTTTTATGTCTAATAGCGTCTGACAGCTACAAGCAAACCGATTTAATAGCCTCTTTATGCAGTATGAAGGAGGTGATGAGAATCGTTTAGCAGGACCTGGTCCATCAGCCATGTCAGCAGTCTGTAGCTGGAAAAACAGAAGTCCTGAGAATTGCCTTCTAACACCTGGAATATGCAACTGTTTGTCTGAGTCGCCGGCCAGGTACAACGTCATTGTTGCAGCATGATGTACACATGACATTGTGCCAGGGTGGCTAATAAAAAGAAGAGCCACAGTTGCCAGGAGGAAAGTAGTGGTTTCTAGGACTCCTGTCCGATGACTACAGATTACTGACATTGCTAATTGAACTGTGTCCTGCAAATCCATTTGCATTAATTCTCTCACAGAACAATAATTTTATGCAAATACTCGTGACTGCTATGGGGCCCTTGAGCCCCCTCCGCCCATCATCATTATCACAAAAATTAAGATGGAGGATGGAGCATCATTTCATCCACAGCATCTGACTTCTCAGTGTAGTGACATTATTACAGCGTACCCGTTGCGCTTCACACCACACACTCAGGAGATCAAAGCATCAGGTGGAACGAGAAGAGGTGAAAATTGTATTTGTTTTTAAACAGTGGCTGGTGACCATATTAGAGTATGGAGGACCATGGAAAATGCATTATATTCTATGGAGAACCATGTATACTCTATGGACTACCATGGGGAATGCATTATATTGTATTGAGAACTATGTGGAGTTCATGTTATATGGAGGACAATGGGGAGAGTATTATATTATATGGAGGGCCATAGGGAGAGTATTATATTATATGGAGGGCCATAGGGAGAGCATTATATTATATGGAGGACCATTGGGAGAGCATTATATTATAAGGAGAACTATGGGGAGAACATTCCATTACATGGAGGACCACGGGGAGAACATTACATTATATGGAAAACCATGGGGAGAGCAATATATTATATGCAGGACCATGGGGAGAGCATTATATTATATGGAGGGCCATGGGGAGAGCATTATATTATATGGCGGACCATGGGGAAAGCATTATATTATATGGAGGACCATGGGGAGAGCATTATACTATATGGAAGAACATATACTATATGGTGAGTGAGAAAGAGCATGTGCTCCAATGGATGGCAAGTGCTGCATCAAGTGGCCTCCCTTCCTCCACCTTAACATCACACACAGTACAATCCTCAGAGGTGGCACCTCAATCACCCATCCCCCCCGTGTCATAACCCTGTGTTCCCCATGTGGGGAACCTCAGTTGGTCTGGTCTGCATTTGGGTATGTTTGACGAAGCATTCGGTGAACATGTTCGGCAAACATTGGGATGTTTACCAAACCGAATAGAACCCAAAGGTTAGCTCATCTCTAGTTAGTTGTACTCTGGTCCGTACTATTTTTATCACAATCAGTTTTATAAACCGAACCATTTTGTGTGGCTTTAATGCAATTTCCGGGGATCCTCATGGTGTTAGGTTTCATTGCCTTTAGTTTAGGTCTTAGGACTGCCAAAGTTACACTGAATGTAATTGTTATGCTCCAGGATTCAAAAACTTGAGCCTGTGTTTTGTTGTCGGCTTCTCTGTCACAGCAGACACACATTTTCTCTTTAGATTCTGTTATTCTGGCTGCAGTCTCTTTTGCACAACACAGGTGTTTTCTTTTGTCTGCCCTATCATCTTTCGTGTGCGGCTTTAACTCATGGTTAATCCTCATGGTGTTAGGTTTCATTGCCTTTAGTTTAGGTCTTAGGACTGCCAAAGTTACACTGAATGTAATTGTTATGCTCCAGGATTCAAAAACTTGAGCCTATGTTTTGTTGTCGGCTTCTCTGTCACAGCAGACACACATTTTCTCTTTAGATTCTGTTATTCTGGCTGCAGTCTCTTTTGCACAACACAGGTGTTTTCTTTTGTCTGCCCTATCATCTTTCGTGTGCGGCTTTAACTTCTTTCCCTCTGCTGGTGCAGCGCCCCAGGGTCCTGGTCGTAGCAGTAATGTCATTCTTCCACCAGGGGGAGTGATGTTATGTCCGAAGGCAATAAAGGAGATCACTTTACCAGGTATCACAAACAACACAACACACTTCACACTCCAGTCCACCAGGGGGAGCTATGCTCCTATTTATTAGGGCACTCTTCACAATTAGGTAAAACTGGTGGTCTGGATAGGAAGTTAGGCAGAAGCTGACTGGGCTTCACCCAGACAGCACCTGTCAGGCATCCAAAGGGGAAGGAGGAACATCTAAGAGCTGCAGACAGAGAGGTCCCTGACAGTGGTGGAATCCTGTCAGAGTCCTAGACAGAAGGCCACAGAGCTGCGTCGGCCTGGCGTGCGGCAGCATCCTAAGAAAGGACACAAAAGAGAATTGTATTGTAGAGGGTGAGAAACGAAGTCATAGCAAAAGGAAAGGAAACCAGAAGGAGTTCTGCCCTGCAAAAGGCTGCCTCCTTTCTGAGGCGCAGGATCCGGTAGCCGGAACACCGAGGGAGCAATCGTCTCCAAGCATTGCTCCAGAGACCGGCAGGACAGATAATTCCATATTACCTGCCCGACCTATACCCAGGAGGCACGGTGGTAACTTGTGGGGGCTAGGGCATGCTAGAGTCCCTGTAAAAAGCCTCAGACCATCAGTCATACGGGTTGTTCCTATCCATCTGGGGGACAGAGAGAAAGACATAACATCTAGAACATCTACAACAGTTGTGAGGACCTTATGAGATGTTCAGCAGTAAGGTACTACAACATCCAGGCGCTAGAGGAAGGCTACTGATTTCCACCTGGTTAAGGGGACTCTGGATTTGCCTTCGGACTGGCCAGACTCTGCCTGCCCTGTGGTCTGGTGCTCTGGACTGTGGATGCTGAAGCCTTCAGTAAAGGTAAAGAGACTGCAACCTTGTGTCCTCGTTCTTCACTGCGCCTCAAACATCCACCATCTATACACTGGTGTCAGGACTCTGAACATTTTTTACCTTTTGTGCATTACTGCCCTTTTCCAAGATGGCGTCATTGGTCTCATGTGCACTGTGTCTTCCTGCTATAAAACTCCACCCCAGCCTTCAGTCTGTGCTAGAGTATTCTGCCTTGCATCCAGCTCCTGACCTCTGATTACTCCCTGGCTATATACCTGCTCCTGTGAACCTGTGGGGTTATCCTGCTACTCTGCTCTGAGTTCCTGCTGCATACACCAGTTTCCAGTAATCCTCCTTCATCTGCTGCTCGTGTTTACTTCCATCTCATTTGCTGGACATGTAAGCTGTTTCTGCTCTGCAAAAACCTGAGACTATTGACCAGGCCTCCCTGGTTGAGCTGAGATATGATTTGAACTGCCTTATAAGCTTATCTATCTGTGTTTTGGACTAAGACAAGGATTTATTCGTGTCAAGTATCCTCAAGAATAACTGTGCTTCATAGACTTTCTGCTTGATTGCATTTTCCTCTGAAGTTTCCTATAGACTGCTAAGCTGCGTTTAATATTTACACCAAGTGTTGTGGACTTGAGTTTCTCTCTGCACCTGTTTGAATCATCGTGTGATAATATAGACTTTACCACTTATAAAACTGTGTCCTGTAGTTGTCTTGTTCCACGCAAAGAGTCTCCTGAGTTATCCTCTATAATTATTACAGGATACTCTAGCCATAAAAAAAGGAGACTGCTGGAACAATGACTGCAGAGAGCAGATGTTTTCCATAATTAGATCACTGCAGAAAGATGTGGAAGGTCTGCAAAAGAAGTTTGGAAGCTTTGAACACAATCAACAAGTGTTTGGACAAACTTTGCAGGACTTAAGCAACCGCATGGCAGCCCAGGAAAACAAACTTGCTGGCATAGAGTCCCAGTATGGACAGGCTTTTCAGGACATAAGCACGCAAATAGCTGCACAAGTGACTTTACCCTCTGGGCAACCGCCACCAGCTAGCCCACCTAAGTTGCCCCCAGTCAGATTTAATGGTGATCGCGACAAATTTCGTGGCTTTGTGAATCAATGTATGCTATATTTTGATGTGCATGCTGACCGTTTTCCTACTGATAGATTCAAAGTATTGTGTGTAATAATGCTACTGACCTCATGAGTGCTCGCCTGGGCGAATCCGATGATTGAGTCTCGTGACCCACGGTTAAATAACTTGGATGATTTCTTAGCCGCTATGGCATTAATGTTTGATGACCCTAATCACTGTGCAACCGCTGAATATGCTTTGTTGTCTTTACACCAGGCTAAACGTTCTGTTATTGAGTATGCCACTGAATTCAGGAGATTAGCGGTAGATACCAATTGGGACAGTTATGCACAATTGCCTATTTTTAAAAGGGGTCTGTCTAGTATTATAAAAGATGAATTAGCTCGCTCTGAGTCACCACAAGAGCTAGAGACATTTATACAGCATTGTGTGCGCATAGACATTCGCCTTACTGAGCGTAGGCAGGAGAAATTTGCTGCATATAACTGTATTTCTAACGTTTCCCTTCCTTCCAAAGAGCCTGCAGGTAAAACCTCTCGGGAGGTGGAGGAGGTGCCCATGCAAATTGATTCTGTTCAGAGGCGCGAGATCAATGAGCGCCGGGAGCATCGCCTTCGTGAAAGTCTATGTTTCTACTGTGGCCAGTCTGACCACTTCTTGATCAATTGTCCTAAGTGTCCTAGACGGTCTACAAGGTGCTAGAAGCAGTAGGGGAGAATGACAACTGTGATGATGAATCTGACATCTCTGAATGTAGCCTGCCTTTAAACGCTGTATTCCATTCACTTTCTATGACTTCACCCCCAAGGAGCTGAAGGAGAAGAACTCTCACTGGTCTCTCCCTATTAAGATCCTGTGTTCAGGACAGTGGATTTCCAGTGCAGCTATGATTGACTCTGGTGCAGGTGGCAATTTCATGGATATCGCATTTGCCAAGGAACATGGTATTGAAATTCAGCAAAGAGCCTCTCCAATTACCATGGAAACAGTGGATGGGTCACCTTTAATCTCTGGGCCTGTGGATCAGGAGACTGTACCCCTTGAAATTTTGTTGGAGCCTAATCATCAGGAACAACTTTCTTTCTTGCTAATTTCTTCTCATTTTCCTGTGATTTTAGGCATTCCTTGGTTGCGTTCTCAGAACCCAATTATCAACTGGGAGACCAAGGAGATTATCTTTCCAACAAGGAGCAACTCAGCGATAACAGAAGCTGTCCCTGAGTCCACGGCTACGGAACCACATGTACAGGTATTTTCTGTACCTCCAGCATATAAAGAGTTCTCTGACATCTGTGACAAGAAGAATGCAGATCAGCTTCCTCCACACAGGCATTATGACTGTCCCATTGAGTTGCTTCCTGGGGCAGCTATTCCTTTTGGTAATGTATACCTTTTGGCGGCACCTGAGCTTCAAGCCTTAAAGGAGTATATTGATGAAAATCTGGCCAAAGGCTTCATATGTCCTTCTTCCTCACCAGCAGGGGCACCTATATTTTTTGTAAAAAAGAAGGAAGGGACCCTGAGACCCTGTGTTGACTATCGGGAACTCAATAAGGTAACCATACGAAACCGTTACCCTTTGCCTCTGATTCCCGAATTACTGGAAAGAGTCCGCCATGCTAAGGTGTTCTCTAAACTGGATCTTCGTGGGGCTTATAATTTGGTGCGTATTCGTCCAGGGGATGAGTGGAAGACAGCATTCCGATGCCCGGTATGGACACTTTGAATATCTCGTGATGCCCTTCGGGCTTTGTAATGCCCCTGCAACGTTTCAACACCTTGCTAATGACATTTTCAGAGATTTGTTGGACCAGTTTGTGGTGATCTATATGGACGATATTCTAATCTTTTCTGACTCTCTACAGGAACATGAAGAACATGTCAAAGCTGTTTTAAGACGTCTGAAAGAGAACCATCTGTATATCAAGCCGGAAAAATGCGAGTTCCATCATTCTGAGATACAGTTCTTGAGTTATATCATCTCTCCCCAGGGGCTGAACATGGAATCTGGTAAGATTCGGGCTATCCTTGACTGGCCGGTGCCCAAGAACGTTAAGGAGGTCCAACGTTTTATTGGTTTTGCAAATTTCTACAGACGCTTCATTCGAAATTTTTCTGATATTGTCCGTCCCATTACTTCCTTGACAAAGAAGTAAAAGCCCTTTAAGTGGTCATCACAGGCTCAAGAAGCTTTTGATCGGCTTAAGATTTGTTTCACATCAGCACTGCTGTTGATACACCCAGATCCAACACTTTCATTCATTGTGGAGGTGGACGCTTCTGATAATGCTTTGGGGGCTATTCTCTCCCAAAGAACTGAAGAGAAGGGTCTGCTACATCCTTGTGCTTTCTTTTCCCGTAGACTAACCTCAGCATAGAAGAATTACGACGTGGGAGACAAGGAATTGCTGGCTATTATTGTGGCTTTCAAAGAATGGAGGCATCATCTGCAACGAGCTGCACAACAGATCATAGTGCTAACTGACCATCGCAATTTAGAGTTCCTTAGATCCGCTAGATGTCTTTCTAATCGTCAGGCTCGTTGGAACTTATTTTTAAATCAATTTAACTTTGTTATCTCGTACCATCCAGGTTCTCGTAATGGGAAGGCTGATGCTTTATCCCGAATCCATGCTGCGGATTCCGTACGTGGAGCCCCATCCAAGACCATTCTATCTGATGCCAATTTCATCGGAGTTATCCACGATCAGGACTTGTGGAAGGAGTGCAGGGAGGTCTATGACAGTGATGTATTTCTGGCCAACCCACCTGTGGATAATTATCTTGTCTTTAAGGGTGGCATGTGGTTCAGAGATCGACGTATCTACGTCCCTGAGGTCATCCGTCTGAAGATCCTCAAGTTGGTACATGACTCCAAGTTGGCTGGTCACAGGGGTACAGAACACACAAGAGTTCCTGAGCCGATTCTTCTGGTGGCCAACTTGCCTGAAGGATACCAAGGACTATGTTCTCTCTTGCGAGGTATGTGCTCGTTACAAGACTCCTCATGTGGCACCTACGGTTCTTCTACAACCATTACCTGTTCCGTCCCGCCCTTGGGGGTCTATATCAATGGACTTTATTGTGGAGCTGCCTACATCGGGGGGCATGAATACAATCATGGTGGTAGTTGATCGCCTGACTAAAGCTGCTCATTTTGTTCCATGCACCGGCCTCCCCTCAGCTAAAGATACAGTGAACTTGATTATACAGAATGTCTTTCGGTTGCATGGGGTTCCGGATGAGATCATCTCTGACCATGGAGTACAGTTCACTTCAAGATTCTGGAAGGGGTTTTGCTCTGCACTCAATATTAATGTCTGTCTCTCTTCTGCTTACCATCCCCAGACAAATGGTCAGACTGAGCGTACCAACCAGACGCTGGAACAATATCTAAGATGCTATGTCAGCCATCTCCAGGATGATTGGTTGGAGTTGCTGCCGTTAGCCGAATTTTCATATAATAATTCTCAGAGCGCCTCCACTAAATTTACACCTTTCTTTGCCAATCTGGGTTATCATCCGTGTATTTTACCTAGGTCTCCAATTAATTCTCCGGTTCCAGCAGTGGAGGAAAGGCTGACTGCGATGAGACAAAATCTGGAGGTTCTGAAGGAATCCCTGACCACAGCTCAAGAACGCTATAAGAGATCGGCTGATAGATTCCGTAAACCTGCACCCATGTTCAAGGTAGGAGATTCCGTGTGGTTAGCAACTAAGAATCTGAAGTTAAACATTCCTTCACAAAAACTTGGACAGAAATTCATTGGCCCTTTCAAGATCAATGGTATTGTGAGCTCTGTGGCCTGCCGGCTGAAGCTGCCTAGGACTATGAAGGTACACCCAGTTTTTCATGCATCTTTACTAAAGCCTGTATCTCCTAATACCTTCCAGGGACGTGTTTTGCCACCTCCGCAGCCTGTGGTGATTGATGGGCAAGAACAATTTGTGGTGGAGGAAATTATTGATTCCAGGATTCGCAGGAATCGGCTCCAATATCTGATAAGATGGCAGGGATATCCCCCTGAGGAAGACTCTTGGAAACCTGTGGAAAACATCAATGCCCAACAGAAGATTTCTCGTTTTCATCAGAGATTCCCTGAGACACCAGGTCCAGGATCGTCCTGAGGCCGCTTCTAAGGAGGGAGTAATGTCAGGACTCTGAACATTTTTTACCTTTTGTGCATTACTGCGCTTTTTCAAGATGGCGTCTTTGGTCTCATGTGCACTGTGTCTTCCTGCTATAAAACTCCACCCCAGCCTTCAGTCTGTGCTAGAGTACTCTACCTTGCATCCAGCTCCTGACCTCTGATTACTCCCTGGCTATATACCTGCTCCTGTGAACCTGTGGAGTTATCCTGCTACTCTGCTCTGAGTTCCTGCTGCATACACCAGTTTCCAGTAATCCTCCTTCATCTGCTGCTCGTGTTTACTTCCATCTCATTTGCTGGACATGTAAGCTGTTTCTGCTCTGCAAAAACCTGAGACTATTGACCAGGCCTCCCTGGTTGAGCTGAGATATGATTTGAACTGCCTTATAAGCTTATCTATCTGTGTTTTGGACTAAGACAAGGATTTATTCGTGTCAAATATCCTCAAGAATAACTGTGCTTCATAGACTTTCTGCTTGATTGCATTTTCCTCTGAAGTTTCCTATAGACTGCTAAGCTGCGTTTAATATTTACACCAAGTGTTGTGGACTTGAGTTTCTCTCTGCACCTGTTTGAATCATCGTGTGATAATATAGACTTTACCACTTATAAAACTGTGTCCTGTAGTTGTCTTGTTCCACGCAAAGAGTCTCCTGAGTTATCCTCTATAATTATTACAGGATACTCTAGCCATAAAAAAAGGAGACTGCTGGAACAATGACTGCAGAGAGCAGATGTTTTCCATAATTAGATCACTGCAGAAAGATGTGGAAGGTCTGCAAAAGAAGTTTGGAAGCTTTGAACACAATCAACAAGTGTTTGGACAAACTTTGCAGGACTTAAGCAACCGCATGGCAGCCCAGGAAAACAAACTTGCTGGCATAGAGTCCCAGTATGGACAGGCTTTTCAGGACATAAGCACGCAAATAGCTGCACAAGTGACTTTACCCTCTGGGCAACCGCCACCAGCTAGCCCACCTAAGTTGCCCCCAGTCAGATTTAATGGTGATCGCGACAAATTTCGTGGCTTTGTGAATCAATGTATGCTATATTTTGATGTGCATGCTGACCGTTTTCCTACTGATAGATTCAAAGTATTGTGTGTAATAATGCTACTGACCTCATGAGTGCTCGCCTGGGCGAATCCGATGATTGAGTCTCGTGACCCACGGTTAAATAACTTGGATGATTTCTTAGCCGCTATGGCATTAATGTTTGATGACCCTAATCACTGTGCAACCGCTGAATATGCTTTGTTGTCTTTACACCAGGCTAAACGTTCTGTTATTGAGTATGCCACTGAATTCAGGAGATTAGCGGTAGATACCAATTGGGACAGTTATGCACAATTGCCTATTTTTAAAAGGGGTCTGTCTAGTATTATAAAACATGAATTAGCTCGCTCTGAGTCACCACAAGAGCTAGAGACATTTATACAGCATTGTGTGCGCATAGACATTCGCCTTACTGAGCGTAGGCAGGAGAAATTTGCTGCATATAACTGTATTTCTAACGTTTCCCTTCCTTCCAAAGAGCCTGCAGGTAAAACCTCTCGGGAGGTGGAGGAGGTGCCCATGCAAATTGATTCTGTTCAGAGGCGCGAGATCAATGAGCGCCGGGAGCATCGCCTTCGTGAAAGTCTATGTTTCTACTGCGGCCAGTCTGACCACTTCTTGATCAATTGTCCTAAGTGTCCTAGACGGTCTACAAGGTGCTAGAAGCAGTAGGGGAGAATGACAACTGTGATGATGAATCTGACATCTCTGAATGTAGCCTGCCTTTAAACGCTGTATTCCATTCACTTTCTATGACTTCACCCCCAAGGAGCTGAAGGAGAAGAACTCTCACTGGTCTCTCCCTATTAAGATCCTGTGTTCAGGACAGTGGATTTCCAGTGCAGCTATGATTGACTCTGGTGCAGGTGGCAATTTCATGGATATCGCATTTGCCAAGGAACATGGTATTGAAATTCAGCAAAGAGCCTCTCCAATTACCATGGAAACAGTGGATGGGTCACCTTTAATCTCTGGGCCTGTGGATCAGGAGACTGTATCCCTTGAAATTTTGTTGGAGCCTAATCATCAGGAACAACTTTCTTTCTTGCTAATTTCTTCTCATTTTCCTGTGATTTTAGGCATTCCTTGGTTGCGTTCTCAGAACCCAATTATCAACTGGGAGACCAAGGAGATTATCTTTCCAACAAGGAGCAACTCAGCGATAACAGAAGCTGTCCCTGAGTCCACGGCTACGGAACCACATGTACAGGTATTTTCTGTACCTCCAGCATATAAAGAGTTCTCTGACATCTGTGACAAGAAGAATGCAGATCAGCTTCCTCCACACAGGCATTATGACTGTCCCATTGAGTTGCTTCCTGGGGCAGCTATTCCTTTTGGTAATGTATACCTTTTGGCGGCACCTGAGCTTCAAGCCTTAAAGGAGTATATTGATGAAAATCTGGCCAAAGGCTTCATATGTCCTTCTTCCTCACCAGCAGGGGCACCTATATTTTTTGTAAAAAAGAAGGATGGGACCCTGAGACCCTGTGTTGACTATCGGGAACTCAATAAGGTAACCATACGAAACCGTTACCCTTTGCCTCTGATTCCCGAATTACTGGAAAGAGTCCGCCATGCTAAGGTGTTCTCTAAACTGGATCTTCGTGGGGCTTATAATTTGGTGCGTTGTTATGACCCCAATGGCGAGGGTCTCAGAGGAACGTGGAAGTCTGCAGAATACAAAAATCCAGCTCATAGGGCAGTGGTAACTGGGTTGACCATATATCTACTCCTAACGCCAACACTAGAAGTAGCCGGGGATCATTCCTACGTTGATTCTAGATGACATGCGCCAGCCGGAGAATCTAGCTACCCCTAGTAGAGGAAAACAAAGACCTTTCTTGCCTCCAGAGAAGGGGACCCCAAAGCTGGATAGAAGCCCCCCACAAATAATGACGGTGAGGTAAGAGGAAATGACAAACACAGAAATGAACCAGGTTTAGCACAGAGAGGCCCGCTTACTGATAGCAGAATAAAGAAAGGTAACTTATATGGTCAACAAAAACCCTATCAAAATCCACACTGGAAATTCAAGAACCCCCGAACCGTCTAACGGTCCGGGGGGAGAACACCAGCCCCCTAGAGCTTCCAGCAAAGGTCAGGATATAGATTTGGAACAAGCTGGACAAAAATACAAAACCAAAACAAATAGCAAAAAGCAAAAGGCAGACTTAGCTGATATAACTGGAACCAGGATCAGTAGACAAGAGCACAGCAGACTAGCTCTGATAACTACGTTGCCAGGCATTGAACTGAAGGTCCAGGGAGCTTATATAGCAACACCCCTAACTAACGACCCAGGTGCGGATAAAAGGAAAGACAGAAAAACCAGAGTCAAAAAACTAGTAACCACTAGAGGGAGCAAAAAGCAAATTCACAACAGTACCCCCCCCTTAGTGAGGGGTCACCGAACCCTCACCACGACCACCAGGGCGATCAGGATGAGCGGCATGAAAGGCACGAACTAAATCGGCCGCATGAACATCAGAGGCGACCACCCAGGAATTATCCTCCTGACCATAGCCCTTCCACTTGACCAGGTACTGAAGCCTCCGCCTGGAGAGGCGAGAATCCAAGATCTTCTCCACCACGTACTCCAACTCGCCCTCAACCAACACCGGAGCAGGAGGCTCAGCAGAAGGAACTACAGGCACAATGTACCGCCGCAACAAGGACCTATGAAATACATTGTGAATAGCAAACGACACAGGAAGATCCAGACGAAAAGATACAGGATTAAGGATTTCCAATATCTTGTAAGGCCCAATAAAACGAGGTTTAAATTTGGGAGAGGAGACCTTCATAGGAACAAAGCGGGAAGAAAGCCACACCAAATCCCCAACGCGTAGTCGGGGACCCACACCGCGGCGGCGGTTGGCAAAGCGCTGAGCCTTCTCCTGTGACAACTTCAAGTTGTCCACCACATGATTCCAGATCTGCTGCAACCTATCCACCACAGAATCCATCCCAGGACAGTCAGAAGGCTCCACATGACCCGAAGAAAAGCGAGGATGGAAACCAGAGTTGCAGAAAAAAGGCGAAACCAAGGTGGCGGAACTAGCCCGATTATTAAGGGCAAACTCAGCCAACGGCAAGAATGTCACCCAATCGTCCTGATCAGCAGAGACAAAACACCTCAAATAAGCCTCCAAAGTCTGATTGGTTCGCTCCGTCTGTCCATTAGTCTGAGGATGGAAAGCAGACGAAAACGACAAATCAATGCCCATCCTACTACAAAAGGATCGCCAGAACCTGGAAACGAACTGGGATCCTCTGTCTGACACAATATTCTCAGGGATGCCGTGCAAACGAACCACGTTCTGGAAAAACACAGGAACCAGATCGGAAGAGGAAGGCAGCTTAGGCAAAGGAACCAAATGGACCATCTTGGAGAAGCGATCACATATCACCCAGATAACGGACATGCCCTGAGATAGCGGAAGATCAGAAATGAAATCCATGGAGATATGTGTCCAAGGTCTCTTCGGGACAGGCAAGGGCAAGAGCAAACCGCTGGCACGAGAACAGCAAGGCTTAGCTCGAGCACAAGTCCCACAGGACTGCACAAATGACCGCACATCTCTTGACAAGGAAGGCCACCAAAAGGACCTGGCCACCAGATCTCTGGTGCCAAAAATTCCCGGGTGACCTGCCAACACCGAGGAATGAACCTCGGAAATGACTCTGCTGGTCCACTTATCCGGAACAAACAGTCTGTCAGGTGGACAAGACTCAGGCCTATCAGCCTGAAATCTCTGCAACACACGTCGCAGATCCGGAGAAATAGCTGACAAGATAACTCCATCTTTAAGAATACCAACAGGATCAGCGACTCCAGGAGCATCAGGCACAAAGCTCCTAGAAAGAGCATCGGCCTTCACTGTTGTGAATTTGGATTCTGGGCTCCCCCGGTGGCCGCTTGTGGAATTGGACTTGTCATCCTCTTTCCTGTTTCACCTGGTTCCATCAGTAGTGGGTGTCGCTATTTAAGCTCATTTCTCTGGTGGTTTCTTGCCGGTCAACAATGTTATCTGATGCCTCTCAGTGCTTGTTCCTGCTTCTGACAACTACTAGATAAGTTGGACTTTTGTCCATGTTTCGTTTGCCTATTTTGTTCCAGTTCACAGCTGAAGTTTTGTTACTGTGTCTGGAAAGCTCTCGTTGATCAGGGATTGCTACTCTGGTGTTATGAGTTAATGCCAGAGTTTAAGGTAATCTCTGGATGGTGTTTTGTTAGTGTTTTTCTGCTGACCATGAAAGTATACCATCTGTCTTCTGCTATCTAGTAAGCGGACCTCAAATTTGCTAAGACTATTTTCCTGCTGCGTTTGTTGTTTCATCTGAACTCACCGTCATTATATGTGGGGGGCTACTGTCTTCTTTGGAATATTTCTCTAGAGGTGAGCCAGGTCTTATATTTCCCTCTGCTAGCTATTTAGGTCTTAGGCCAGAGCTGGGCATCTAGCAATAAATAGGAAATGCTACCTGGCTATTTCTAGTTGCGCGGCAGGCTTAGTTCATGGTCAGTATAGTTCCATCTTCCGAGAGCTTGTCCCTCTATAGGCTTGCTATGATCTCTGCTTGCAGAGATCATGACAGTTTGACCGGCCCATAAAGTGTTAAAGACCCAGGTTGAGAAAGGAGAGTTATAAGAAATCTGCTGGAATTTTTTTTTTTTTTTTCCCTCCAGTTTGCCTTGCTGCAGTCTTTTTTCTCTCTCTCCTCCTCATCTCTGTATGGCTCTGTGTGCACCTGACAATAATGGATCTTCAGAGTGTAACTGCGGGTTTGAATAATCTCATCACGAAAGTACAAAATTTACAAGATTTTGTGGTACATGCTCCAGTATCTGAGCCGAGAATTCCTTTGCCGGAGTTCTTCACAGGGAATAGAGCTAGCTTCCAGAATTTCCGAAATAATTGTAAGCTTTATTTGTCCCTGAAGTCTCGTTCAGCTGGAGACCCTGCTCAGCAGGTTAGGATTGTGATTTCCTTGCTCAGGGGTGACCCTCAAGATTGGGCCTTCTCATTGCCAGCAGGGGATCCTGCGTTGCGCGATGTGGATGCGTTTTTTCTGGCCTTGGGCTTGCTTTATGAGGAACCTCATTTGGAACTTCAGGCAGAAAAAACTTTGATGGCACTATCTCAGGGGCAAGACGAAGCTGAGGTTTACTGCCAAAAATTCCGTAAATGGTCTGTGCTTACTCAGTGGAATGAGTGCGCCTTGGCGGCAACTTTCAGAGAAGGTCTCTCTGATGCCGTTAAGGATGTTATGGTGGGGTTCCCTGTGCCTGCAGGTCTGAATGAGTCCATGACAATGGCTATTCAGATTGATAGGCGTCTGCGGGAGCGCAAACCGGTGCACCATCTGGCGGTGTCTATGGAAAAGACGCCAGAAAGTATGCAGTGTGATAGAATTCTGTCCAGGAGCGAGCGACAGAATTTTAGACGGAAGAATGGATTGTGCTTCTATTGTGGGGATTCTACTCATGTTATATCAGCATGCTCTAGGCGTACAAAGAAGCTTGATAAGTCTGTTTCCATTGGCACCATTCAGTCTAAGTTTATTTTGTCTGTAACCCTGATTTGCTCTTTGTCATCCATTGCCACGGACGCCTATGTTGACTCTGGCGCCGCTCTGAGTCTTATGGATTGGTCCTTTGCCAATCGTTGTGGTTTTGATTTAGAGCCTTTGGAGACTCTTATTCCTCTGAAGGGGATTGACTCCACCCCATTGGCTAATAATAAACCACAATACTGGACACAAGTAACCATGCGTATCAATCCGGATCACCAGGAGATTATTCGTTTCCTGGTGCTGTATAATTTACATGACGATTTGGTACTGGGATTGCCATGGTTGCAGTCTCACAATCCAGTCTTGGACTGGAGAGCAATGTCTGTGTTGAGCTGGGGATGTAAGGGTATTCATGGGGACTTACCTTTGGTTTCTATTTCGTCGTCCATTCCCTCTGAAGTCCCTGAGTTCCTCTCAGATTATCAAGACGTCTTTGACGAACCCAAGCTTGGGTCGTTACCTCCGCACCGTGAGTGCGATTGTGCCATAGATTTGATACCGGGTTGCAAATATCCAAAGGGTCGTTTGTTTAATTTGTCCGTGCCGGAACATGCTGCTATGCGGGAATATATAAAGGAGTCTTTGGAAAAGGGACATATTCGTCCATCTTCTTCTCCCTTGGGAGCTGGGTTTTTCTTTGTCTCAAAAAAGGACGGCTCTTTGAGACCATGTATTGATTATCGGCTTCTGAATAAGATCACTGTTAAGTACCAATACCCATTGCCATTGCTTACTGATTTGTTTGCTCGTATAGAGGGTGCTAAGTGGTTCTCTAAAATTGATCTTCGTGGGGCGTATAATTTGGTGCGGATCAGGCAGGGGGATGAGTGGAAGACCGCATTTAATACGCCCGAGGGCCACTTTGAGTATTTGGTCATGCCTTTTGGTCTTTCTAATGCCCCTTCAGTTTTCCAGTCTTTTATGCATGATATTTTCCGCGATTTTCTGGATAAATTTATGATAATATATCTGGATGATATTCTGATTTTTTCTGATGACTGGGACTCTCATGTCCAGCAGGTCAGGAGAGTTTTTCAGGTTCTGCGGTCTAATTCTTTATGTGTGAAGGGGTCTAAGTGCGTTTTTGGGGTCCAGAAAATTTCCTTTTTGGGGTATATTTTTTCTCCCTCTTCCATTGAGATGGATCCCGTCAAGGTGCAAGCTATTTGTGACTGGACTCAGCCCTCCTCTCTTAAGGGTCTTCAGAGATTTTTGGGCTTTGCCAACTTTTACCGCCGATTTATTGCTGGTTTTTCGGATGTCGTTAAACCACTGACTGATTTGACCAGACATGGCGCTGATGTTGCTAATTGGTCCCCTCATGCTGTAGAGGCCTTTCAGGAGCTTAAGCACCGTTTTGCCTCTGCCCCTGTGTTACGTCAGCCTGATGTGAATCTGCCTTTTCAGGTTGAGGTTGACGCTTCGGAGATCGGAGCTGGGGCAGTGTTGTCGCAGAAAGGTTCCGACTGCTCCGTCATTAGACCTTGTGCCTTCTTTTCTCGCAAATTTTCGCCCGCAGAGCGGAATTATGATGTTGGGAATAGGGAGCTTTTGGCCATGAAGTGGGCGTTTGAGGAGTGGCGCCATTGGCTAGAGGGGGCTAAGCATCAGGTGGTGGTATTGACTGACCACAAAAATTTGATTTATCTTGAGACTGCCAGGCGCCTGAATCCTAGACAGGCGCGCTGGTCTTTATTTTTTTTCTCGCTTTAATTTTGTGGTGTCATACCTACCGGGTTCTAAGAATGTTAAGGCAGATGCCCTTTCTAGGAGTTTTGACCCGGACTCTCCTGGTAATACTGAACCCACAGGTATCCTTAGGGAGGGAGTAATTTTGTCGGCCGTTTCTCCTGATCTGCGGCGGTCCTTGCAAGAGTTTCAGGCGGATAGACCGGATCGTTGTCCGCCTGATAGACTGTTTGTTCCGGATGATTGGACCAGTAGAGTCATCTCTGAGGTACATTCTTCTGCATTGGCAGGTCATCCCGGAATTTTTGGTACCAGGGATTTGGTGGCAAGATCCTTCTGGTGGCCTTCCCTGTCACGAGATGTGCGAGTCTTTGTGCAGTCATGTGACATTTGTGCTCGGGCCAAGTCTTGTAGTTCTCGGGCTAGCGGACTGCTGTTGCCCTTGCCTATTCCTAAGAGGCCTTGGACACACATCTCGATGGATTTTATTTCAGATCTGCCTGTTTCCCAGAAGATGTCTGTCATCTGGGTGGTCTGTGACCGTTTCTCTAAAATGGTCCATTTGGTTCCTCTGCCCAAGTTGCCTTCTTCTTCTGAGTTGGTTCCTCTGTTTTTTCAGAATGTTGTCCGATTGCACGGTATTCCTGAGAATATTGTTTCTGACAGAGGTACCCAATTTGTGTCTAGATTTTGGCGGGCATTCTGTGCTAGGATGGGCATAGATTTGTCTTTTTCATCTGCTTTTCACCCTCAGACTAATGGCCAGACCGAGCGGACTAATCAGACCCTGGAGACATATCTGAGGTGTTTTGTCTCTGCTGACCAGGATGATTGGGTTGCTTTTTTGCCATTGGCAGAGTTCGCCCTCAATAATCGGGCCAGCTCTTCCACCTTGGTGTCCCCGTTTTTCTGTAATTCGGGGTTTCACCCTCGATTTTCCTCCGGTCAGGTGGAATCCTCGGATTGTCCTGGAGTGGATGCGGTGGTGGAGAGATTGCATCACATCTGGGGGCAGGTTATGGACAATTTGAAGTTGTCCCAGGAGAAGACTCAGCGTTTTGCCAACCGTCATCGTCGTGTTGGTTCTCGGCTTTGTGTTGGAGATTTGGTCTGGTTGTCTTCTCGTTTTGTCCCTAAGAGGGTCTCTTCTCCTAAGTTTAAACCTCGGTTCATCGGCCCTTATAGAATATTGGAGATTCTTAATCCTGTTTCTTTCCGTTTGGACCTCCCTGCGTCCTTTTCCATTCATAACGTTTTTCATCGGTCGTTATTGCGCAGGTATGAGGTGCCTGTTGTACCTTCAGTTGAGCCTCCTGCTCCGGTGTTGGTTGAGGGTGAGTTGGAGTACGTTGTGGAGAAAATTTTGGACTCTCGTGTTTCCAGACGGAGACTCCAGTATCTGGTCAACTGGAAGGGTTACGGCCAGGAGGATAATTCTTGGGTCAATGCATCTGATGTTCATGCTTCTGATCTTGTTCGTGCCTTCCATAGGGCTCATCCTGGTCGCCCTGGTGGATCTGGTGAGGGTTCGGTGCCCCCTCCTTGAGGGGGGGGTACTGTTGTGAATTTGGATTCTGGGCTCCCCCGGTGGCCGCTTGTGGAATTGGACTTGTCATCCTCTTTCCTGTTTCACCTGGTTCCATCAGTAGTGGGTGTCGCTATTTAAGCTCATTTCTCTGGTGGTTTCTTGCCGGTCAACAATGTTATCTGATGCCTCTCAGTGCTTGTTCCTGCTTCTGACAACTACTAGATAAGTTGGACTTTTGTCCATGTTTCGTTTGCCTATTTTGTTCCAGTTCACAGCTGAAGTTTTGTTACTGTGTCTGGAAAGCTCTCGTTGATCAGGGATTGCTACTCTGGTGTTATGAGTTAATGCCAGAGTTTAAGGTAATCTCTGGATGGTGTTTTGTTAGTGTTTTTCTGCTGACCATGAAAGTATACCATCTGTCTTCTGCTATCTAGTAAGCGGACCTCAAATTTGCTAAGACTATTTTCCTGCTGCGTTTGTTGTTTCATCTGAACTCACCGTCATTATATGTGGGGGGCTACTGTCTTCTTTGGAATATTTCTCTAGAGGTGAGCCAGGTCTTATATTTCCCTCTGCTAGCTATTTAGGTCTTAGGCCAGAGCTGGGCATCTAGCAATAAATAGGAAATGCTACCTGGCTATTTCTAGTTGCGCGGCAGGCTTAGTTCATGGTCAGTATAGTTCCATCTTCCGAGAGCTTGTCCCTCTATAGGCTTGCTATGATCTCTGCTTGCAGAGATCATGACACTTCACATTCTTTGAACCTGGTAAATACGAGACAACAAAATCAAAGCGGGAGAAAAACAATGACCAGCGGGCCTGTCTCGGATTAAGGCGTTTAGCAGACTCGAGATACATCAGATTTTTGTGATCAGTCAAGACCACCACACGATGCTTAGCACCCTCGAGCCAATGACGCCACTCCTCAAATGCCCATTTCATGGCCAACAACTCCCGATTGCCCACATCATAATTTCGCTCGGCAGGCGAAAACTTCCTAGAGAAAAAGGCACAAGGTTTCATAACAGAGCAACCAGGGCCTCTCTGCGACAAAACGGCCCCTGCCCCAATCTCCGAAGCATCCACCTCAACCTGAAAGGGAAGTGAGACGTCAGGCTGGCACAAAACAGGCGCCGAAGTAAACCGGTGTTTCAACTCCTGGAAAGCCTCCACGGCAGCAGGAGCCCAGTTAGCTACATCGGAGCCCTTCTTGGTCATATCCGTCAAAGGTTTCACAATGCTAGAAAAATTAGCGATAAAACGACGGTAGAAGTTAGCGAAGCCCAAGAACTTCTGAAGACTCTTAACTGATGAGGGCTGAGTCCAATCAAGAATAGCTCGGACCTTGACTGGGTCCATCTCCACAGCAGAAGGGGAAAAAATGAACCCCAAAAAGGGAACCTTCTGTACACCAAAGAGACACTTTGAGCCCTTGACAAACAAAGAATTTTCACGCAAAATTTTAAAGACCAACCTGACCTGCTCCACATGCGAATCCCAATTATCAGAAAAAACCAAAATATCATCCAGATAAACAATCAAAAATTTATCCAGATACTTCCGGAAAATGTCATGCATAAAGGACTGAAAAACTGAAGGCGCATTGGAGAGCCCAAAAGGCATCACCAAGTACTCAAAATGACCTTCGGGCGTATTGAATGCGGTTTTCCATTCATCACCTTGCTTAATGCGCACAAGGTTGTACGCACCACGAAGGTCTATCTTGGTGAACCACTTGGCACCCTTAATCCGGGCAAACAAGTCAGACAACAGCGGTAAAGGATACTGAAATTTGACAGTGATCTTATTTAAAAGCCGATAATCAATACAAGGTCTCAAAGATCCGTCCTTTTTTGCCACAAAAAAGAATCCCGCACCAAGAGGGGAAGAAGACGGACGAATATGTCCTTTTTCCAGAGACTCCTTGATATATGAACGCATAGCGGTATGTTCAGGTACCGACAGATTAAACAGTCTTCCCTTAGGAAATTTACTGCCTGGGATCAAATCTATAGCACAGTCACAGTCCCTATGAGGAGGCAGTGCACTGGACTCAGACTCACTGAAGACATCCTGATAATCAGACAAATACTCCGGAACTTCCGAAGGCGTAGAAGAAGCAATAGACACAGGCAGGGAATCCTCATGAATACCACGACAGCCCCAACTTGAGACTGACATAGCCTTCCAGTCCAGGACTGGATTATGGGTCTGTAACCATGGCAGCCCTAAAACGACCAAATCATGCATTTTATGTAAAACCAGGAAACGTATCACCTCGCGGTGTTCAGGAGTCATGCACATGGTAACCTGAGTCCAATACTGCGGTTTATTTGCTGCCAATGGTGTAGCATCAATACCCCTAAGAGGAATAGGATTTTCTAATGGTTCAAGAGTAAATCCACAGCGCTTAGCAAATGAGAGATCCATGAGACTCAGGGCAGCACCTGAATCTACAAACGCCATGACAGGATAAGATGACAGTGAGCAAATCAAAGTTACAGACAGAATAAATTTAGGTTGCAAATTACCAACGGTGACAGGACTAACAACCTTAGCTATACGTTTAGAGCATGCTGAGATAACATGTGTAGAATCACCACAGTAGTAGCACAAGCCATTCCGGCGTCTATGAATTTTCCGCTCATTTCTAGTCAGGATTCTATCACATTGCATTAAATCAGGTGTCTGTTCAGACAACACCATGAGGGAATTTGCGGTTTTTCTATCACATTGCACCGAATTAGGTGTCTGTTCAGACAACACCATGAGGGAATTTGCGGTTTTGCGCTCCCGCAACCGCCGGTCAATTTGAATAGCCAGTGCCATAGTATCATTCAGACCTGTGGGAATGGGAAAACCCACCATAACATTCTTAATGGCTTCAGAAAGGCCATTTCTAAAATTAGCGGCCAGTGCACACTCGTTCCAATGTGTCAGCACGGACCATTTCCGAAATTTTTGGCAATACACTTCAGCCTCGTCCTGCCCCTGAGACATAGACAGCAAGGCCTTTTCTGCCTGAATCTCAAGATTGGGTTCCTCATAAAGTAAACCGAGCGCCAGAAAAAACGCATCAAGATCAGCCAATGCCGGATCTCCTGGCGCCAGCGAAAAAGCCCAATCCTGAGGGTCGCCCCGTAAGAACGAAATAACAATCTTTACTTGCTGAGCAGAATCTCCTGATGAACAGGGTCTCAGGGACAAAAACAATTTACAATTATTCACGAAATTCCTAAACTTAAACCTGTCTCCGGAAAACAGTTCAGGAATCGGTATTTTAGGTTCTGACCTAGGATTTTTGATAACATAGTCTTGTATGCCCTGCACACGAGTAGCCAGCTGGTCCACACTTGTAATCAAGGTCTGGACATTCATGTCTGCAGCAAGCATAGCCACTCTGAGGTAAAGGGGAAGGAGAAAAAAAAAAAAAAACTCAGAATCTTCTTTCTTATAATCCCTCTTCTGCAATGCATTAAACATTTAATACTGGCCTGGCAAACTGTTATGACCCCAATGGCGAGGGTCTCAGAGGAACGTGGAAGTCTGCAGAATACAAAAATCCAGCTCATAGGGCAGTGGTAACTGGGTTGACCATATATCTACTCCTAACGCCAACACTAGAAGTAGCCGGGGATCATTCCTACGTTGATTCTAGATGACACGCGCCAGCCGGAGAATCTAGCTACCCCTAGTAGAGGAAAACAAAGACCTTTCTTGCCTCCAGAGAAGGGGACCCCAAAGCTGGATAGAAGCCCCCCACAAATAATGACGGTGAGGTAAGAGGAAATGACAAACACAGAAATGAACCAGGTTTAGCACAGAGAGGCCCGCTTACTGATAGCAGAATAAAGAAAGGTAACTTATATGGTCAACAAAAACCCTATCAAAATCCACACTGGAAATTCAAGAACCCCCGAACCGTCTAACGGTCCGGGGGGAGAACACCAGCCCCCTAGAGCTTCCAGCAAAGGTCAGGATATAGATTTGGAACAAGCTGGACAAAAATACAAAACCAAAACAAATAGCAAAAAGCAAAAGGCAGACTTAGCTGATATAACTGGAACCAGGATCAGTAGACAAGAGCACAGCAGACTAGCTCTGATAACTACGTTGCCAGGCATTGAACTGAAGGTCCAGGGAGCTTATATAGCAACACCCCTAACTAACGACCCAGGTGCGGATAAAAGGAAAGACAGAAAAACCAGAGTCAAAAAACTAGTAACCACTAGAGGGAGCAAAAAGCAAATTCACAACAGTGCGTATTCGTCCAGGGGATGAGTGGAAGACAGCATTCCGATGCCCGGTATGGACACTTTGAATATCTCGTGATGCCCTTCGGGCTTTGTAATGCCCCTGCAACGTTTCAACACCTTGCTAATGACATTTTCAGAGATTTGTTGGACCAGTTTGTGGTGATCTATATGGACGATATTCTAATCTTTTCTGACTCTCTACAGGAACATGAAGAACATGTCAAAGCTGTTTTAAGACGTCTGAAAGAGAACCATCTGTATATCAAGCCGGAAAAATGCGAGTTCCATCATTCTGAGATACAGTTCTTGAGTTATATCATCTCTCCCCAGGGGCTGAACATGGAATCTGGTAAGATTCGGGCTATCCTTGACTGGCCGGTGCCCAAGAACGTTAAGGAGGTCCAACGTTTTATTGGTTTTGCAAATTTCTACAGACGCTTCATTCGAAATTTTTCTGATATTGTCCGTCCCATTACTTCCTTGACAAAGAAGTAAAAGCCCTTTAAGTGGTCATCACAGGCTCAAGAAGCTTTTGATCGGCTTAAGATTTGTTTCACATCAGCACTGCTGTTGATACACCCAGATCCAACACTTTCATTCATTGTGGAGGTGGACGCTTCTGATAATGCTTTGGGGGCTATTCTCTCCCAAAGAACTGAAGAGAAGGGTCTGCTACATCCTTGTGCTTTCTTTTCCCGTAGACTAACCTCAGCAGAGAAGAATTACGACGTGGGAGACAAGGAATTGCTGGCTATTATTGTGGCTTTCAAAGAATGGAGGCATCATCTGCAACGAGCTGCACAACAGATCATAGTGCTAACTGACCATCGCAATTTAGAGTTCCTTAGATCCGCTAGATGTCTTTCTAATCGTCAGGCTCGTTGGAACTTATTTTTAAATCAATTTAACTTTGTTATCTCGTACCATCCAGGTTCTCGTAATGGGAAGGCTGATGCTTTATCCCGAATCCATGCTGCGGATTCCGTACGTGGAGCCCCATCCAAGACCATTCTATCTGATGACAATTTCATCGGAGTTATCCACGATCAGGACTTGTGGAAGGAGTGCAGGGAGGTCTATGACAGTGATGTATTTCTGGCCAACCCACCTGTGGATAATTATCTTGTCTTTAAGGGTGGCATGTGGTTCAGAGATCGACGTATCTACGTCCCTGAGGTCATCCGTCTGAAGATCCTCAAGTTGGTACATGACTCCAAGTTGGCTGGTCACAGGGGTACAGAACACACAAGAGTTCCTGAGCCGATTCTTCTGGTGGCCAACTTGCCTGAAGGATACCAAGGACTATGTTCTCTCTTGCGAGGTATGTGCCCGTTACAAGACTCCTCATGTGGCACCTACGGTTCTTCTACAACCATTACCTGTTCCGTCCCGCCCTTGGGGGTCTATATCAATGGACTTTATTGTGGAGCTGCCTACATCGGGGGGCATGAATACAATCATGGTGGTAGTTGATCGCCTGACTAAAGCTGCTCATTTTGTTCCATGCACCGGCCTCCCCTCAGCTAAAGATACAGTGAACTTGATTATACAGAATGTCTTTCGGTTGCATGGGGTTCCGGATGAGATCATCTCTGACCATGGAGTACAGTTCACTTCAAGATTCTGGAAGGGGTTTTGCTCTGCACTCAATATTAATGTCTGTCTCTCTTCTGCTTACCATCCCCAGACAAATGGTCAGACTGAGCGTACCAACCAGACGCTGGAACAATATCTAAGATGCTATGTCAGCCATCTCCAGGATGATTGGTTGGAGTTGCTGCCGTTAGCCGAATTTTCATATAATAATTCTCAGAGCGCCTCCACTAAATTTACACCTTTCTTTGCCAATCTGGGTTATCATCCGTGTATTTTACCTAGGTCTCCAATTAATTCTCCGGTTCCAGCAGTGGAGGAAAGGCTGACTGCGATGAGACAAAATCTGGAGGTTCTGAAGGAATCCCTGACCACAGCTCAAGAACGCTATAAGAGATCGGCTGATAGATTCCGTAAACCTGCACCCATGTTCAAGGTAGGAGATTCCGTGTGGTTAGCAACTAAGAATCTGAAGTTAAACATTCCTTCACAAAAACTTGGACAGAAATTCATTGGCCCTTTCAAGATCAATGGTATTGTGAGCTCTGTGGCCTGCCGGCTGAAGCTGCCTAGGACTATGAAGGTACACCCAGTTTTTCATGTATCTTTACTAAAGCCTGTATCTCCTAATACCTTCCAGGGACGTGTTTTGCCACCTCCGCAGCCTGTGGTGATTGATGGGCAAGAACAATTTGTGGTGGAGGAAATTATTGATTCCAGGATTCGCAGGAATCGGCTCCAATATCTGATAAGATGGCAGGGATATCCCCCTGAGGAAGACTCTTGGAAACCTGTGGAAAACATCAATGCCCAACAGAAGATTTCTCGTTTTCATCAGAGATTCCCTGAGACACCAGGTCCAGGATCGTCCTGAGGCCGCTTCTAAGGAGGGAGTAATGTCAGGACTCTGAACATTTTTTACCTTTTGTGCATTACTGCGCTTTTTCAAGATGGCGTCTTTGGTCTCATGTGCACTGTGTCTTCCTGCTATAAAACTCCACCCCAGCCTTCAGTCTGTGCTAGAGTACTCTACCTTGCATCCAGCTCCTGACCTCTGATTACTCCCTGGCTATATACCTGCTCCTGTGAACCTGTGGAGTTATCCTGCTACTCTGCTCTGAGTTCCTGCTGCATACACCAGTTTCCAGTAATCCTCCTTCATCTGCTGCTCGTGTTTACTTCCATCTCATTTGCTGGACATGTAAGCTGTTTCTGCTCTGCAAAAACCTGAGACTATTGACCAGGCCTCCCTGGTTGAGCTGAGATATGATTTGAACTGCCTTATAAGCTTATCTATCTGTGTTTTGGACTAAGACAAGGATTTATTCGTGTCAAGTATCCTCAAGAATAACTGTGCTTCATAGACTTTCTGCTTGATTGCATTTTCCTCTGAAGTTTCCTATAGACTGCTAAGCTGCGTTTAATATTTACACCAAGTGTTGTGGACTTGAGTTTCTCTCTGCACCTGTTTGAATCATCGTGTGATAATATAGACTTTACCACTTATAAAACTGTGTCCTGTAGTTGTCTTGTTCCACGCAAAGAGTCTCCTGAGTTATCCTCTATAATTATTACAGGATACTCTAGCCATAAAAAAAGGAGACTGCTGGAACAATGACTGCAGAGAGCAGATGTTTTCCATAATTAGATCACTGCAGAAAGATGTGGAAGGTCTGCAAAAGAAGTTTGGAAGCTTTGAACACAATCAACAAGTGTTTGGACAAACTTTGCAGGACTTAAGCAACCGCATGGCAGCCCAGGAAAACAAACTTGCTGGCATAGAGTCCCAGTATGGACAGGCTTTTCAGGACATAAGCACGCAAATAGCTGCACAAGTGACTTTACCCTCTGGGCAACCGCCACCAGCTAGCCCACCTAAGTTGCCCCCAGTCAGATTTAATGGTGATCGCGACAAATTTCGTGGCTTTGTGAATCAATGTATGCTATATTTTGATGTGCATGCTGACCGTTTTCCTACTGATAGATTCAAAGTATTGTGTGTAATAATGCTACTGACCTCATGAGTGCTCGCCTGGGCGAATCCGATGATTGAGTCTCGTGACCCACGGTTAAATAACTTGGATGATTTCTTAGCCGCTATGGCATTAATGTTTGATGACCCTAATCACTGTGCAACCGCTGAATATGCTTTGTTGTCTTTACACCAGGCTAAACGTTCTGTTATTGAGTATGCCACTGAATTCAGGAGATTAGCGGTAGATACCAATTGGGACAGTTATGCACAATTGCCTATTTTTAAAAGGGGTCTGTCTAGTATTATAAAACATGAATTAGCTCGCTCTGAGTCACCACAAGAGCTAGAGACATTTATACAGCATTGTGTGCGCATAGACATTTGCCTTACTGAGCGTAGGCAGGAGAAATTTGCTGCATATAACTGTATTTCTAACGTTTCCCTTCCTTCCAAAGAGCCTGCAGGTAAAACCTCTCGGGAGGTGGAGGAGGTGCCCATGCAAATTGATTCTGTTCAGAGGCGCGAGATCAATGAGCGCCGGGAGCATCGCCTTCGTGAAAGTCTATGTTTCTACTGCGGCCAGTCTGACCACTTCTTGATCAATTGTCCTAAGTGTCCTAGACGGTCTACAAGGTGCTAGAAGCAGTAGGGGAGAATGACAACTGTGATGATGAATCTGACATCTCTGAATGTAGCCTGCCTTTAAACGCTGTATTCCATTCACTTTCTATGACTTCACCCCCAAGGAGCTGAAGGAGAAGAACTCTCACTGGTCTCTCCCTATTAAGATCCTGTGTTCAGGACAGTGGATTTCCAGTGCAGCTATGATTGACTCTGGTGCAGGTGGCAATTTCATGGATATCGCATTTGCCAAGGAACATGGTATTGAAATTCAGCAAAGAGCCTCTCCAATTACCATGGAAACAGTGGATGGGTCACCTTTAATCTCTGGGCCTGTGGATCAGGAGACTGTACCCCTTGAAATTTTGTTGGAGCCTAATCATCAGGAACAACTTTCTTTCTTGCTAATTTCTTCTCATTTTCCTGTGATTTTAGGCATTCCTTGGTTGCGTTCTCAGAACCCAATTATCAACTGGGAGACCAAGGAGATTATCTTTCCAACAAGGAGCAACTCAGCGATAACAGAAGCTGTCCCTGAGTCCACGGCTACGGAACCACATGTACAGGTATTTTCTGTACCTCCAGCATATAAAGAGTTCTCTGACATCTGTGACAAGAAGAATGCAGATCAGCTTCCTCCACACAGGCATTATGACTGTCCCATTGAGTTGCTTCCTGGGGCAGCTATTCCTTTTGGTAATGTATACCTTTTGGCGGCACCTGAGCTTCAAGCCTTAAAGGAGTATATTGATGAAAATCTGGCCAAAGGCTTCATATGTCCTTCTTCCTCACCAGCAGGGGCACCTATATTTTTTGTAAAAAAGAAGGATGGGACCCTGAGACCCTGTGTTGACTATCGGGAACTCAATAAGGTAACCATACGAAACCGTTACCCTTTGCCTCTGATTCCCGAATTACTGGAAAGAGTCCGCCATGCTAAGGTGTTCTCTAAACTGGATCTTCGTGGGGCTTATAATTTGGTGCGTATTCGTCCAGGGGATGAGTGGAAGACAGCATTCCGATGCCCGGTATGGACACTTTGAATATCTCGTGATGCCCTTCGGGCTTTGTAATGCCCCTGCAACGTTTCAACACCTTGCTAATGACATTTTCAGAGATTTGTTGGACCAGTTTGTGGTGATCTATATGGACGATATTTTAATCTTTTCTGACTCTCTACAGGAACATGAAGAACATGTCAAAGCTGTTTTAAGACGTCTGAAAGAGAACCATCTGTATATCAAGCCGGAAAAATGCGAGTTCCATCATTCTGAGATACAGTTCTTGAGTTATATCATCTCTCCCCAGGGGCTGAACATGGAATCTGGTAAGATTCGGGCTATCCTTGACTGGCCGGTGCCCAAGAACGTTAAGGAGGTCCAACGTTTTATTGGTTTTGCAAATTTCTACAGACGCTTCATTCGAAATTTTTCTGATATTGTCCGTCCCATTACTTCCTTGACAAAGAAGTAAAAGCCCTTTAAGTGGTCATCACAGGCTCAAGAAGCTTTTGATCGGCTTAAGATTTGTTTCACATCAGCACTGCTGTTGATACACCCAGATCCAACACTTTCATTCATTGTGGAGGTGGACGCTTCTGATAATGCTTTGGGGGCTATTCTCTCCCAAAGAACTGAAGAGAAGGGTCTGCTACATCCTTGTGCTTTCTTTTCCCGTAGACTAACCTCAGCAGAGAAGAATTACGACGTGGGAGACAAGGAATTGCTGGCTATTATTGTGGCTTTCAAAGAATGGAGGCATCATCTGCAACGAGCTGCACAACAGATCATAGTGCTAACTGACCATCGCAATTTAGAGTTCCTTAGATCCGCTAGATGTCTTTCTAATCGTCAGGCTCGTTGGAACTTATTTTTAAATCAATTTAACTTTGTTATCTCGTACCATCCAGGTTCTCGTAATGGGAAGGCTGATGCTTTATCCCGAATCCATGCTGCGGATTCCGTACGTGGAGCCCCATCCAAGACCATTCTATCTGATGCCAATTTCATCGGAGTTATCCACGATCAGGACTTGTGGAAGGAGTGCAGGGAGGTCTATGACAGTGATGTATTTCTGGCCAACCCACCTGTGGATAATTATCTTGTCTTTAAGGGTGGCATGTGGTTCAGAGATCGACGTATCTACGTCCCTGAGGTCATCCGTCTGAAGATCCTCAAGTTGGTACATGACTCCAAGTTGGCTGGTCACAGGGGTACAGAACACACAAGAGTTCCTGAGCCGATTCTTCTGGTGGCCAACTTGCCTGAAGGATACCAAGGACTATGTTCTCTCTTGCGAGGTATGTGCTCGTTACAAGACTCCTCATGTGGCACCTACGGTTCTTCTACAACCATTACCTGTTCCGTCCCGCCCTTGGGGGTCTATATCAATGGACTTTATTGTGGAGCTGCCTACATCGGGGGGCATGAATACAATCATGGTGGTAGTTGATCGCCTGACTAAAGCTGCTCATTTTGTTCCATGCACCGGCCTCCCCTCAGCTAAAGATACAGTGAACTTGATTATACAGAATGTCTTTCGGTTGCATGGGGTTCCGGATGAGATCATCTCTGACCATGGAGTACAGTTCACTTCAAGATTCTGGAAGGGGTTTTGCTCTGCACTCAATATTAATGTCTGTCTCTCTTCTGCTTACCATCCCCAGACAAATGGTCAGACTGAGCGTACCAACCAGACGCTGGAACAATATCTAAGATGCTATGTCAGCCATCTCCAGGATGATTGGTTGGAGTTGCTGCCGTTAGCCGAATTTTCATATAATAATTCTCAGAGCGCCTCCACTAAATTTACACCTTTCTTTGCCAATCTGGGTTATCATCCGTGTATTTTACCTAGGTCTCCAATTAATTCTCCGGTTCCAGCAGTGGAGGAAAGGCTGACTGCGATGAGACAAAATCTGGAGGTTCTGAAGGAATCCCTGACCACAGCTCAAGAACGCTATAAGAGATCGGCTGATAGATTCCGTAAACCTGCACCCATGTTCAAGGTAGGAGATTCCGTGTGGTTAGCAACTAAGAATCTGAAGTTAAACATTCCTTCACAAAAACTTGGACAGAAATTCATTGGCCCTTTCAAGATCAATGGTATTGTGAGCTCTGTGGCCTGCCGGCTGAAGCTGCCTAGGACTATGAAGGTACACCCAGTTTTTCATGTATCTTTACTAAAGCCTGTATCTCCTAATACCTTCCAGGGACGTGTTTTGCCACCTCCGCAGCCTGTGGTGATTGATGGGCAAGAACAATTTGTGGTGGAGGAAATTATTGATTCCAGGATTCGCAGGAATCGGCTCCAATATCTGATAAGATGGCAGGGATATCCCCCTGAGGAAGACTCTTGGAAACCTGTGGAAAACATCAATGCCCAACAGAAGATTTCTCGTTTTCATCAGAGATTCCCTGAGACACCAGGTCCAGGATCGTCCTGAGGCCGCTTCTAAGGAGGGAGTAATGTCAGGACTCTGAACATTTTTTACCTTTTGTGCATTACTGCGCTTTTTCAAGATGGCGTCTTTGGTCTCATGTGCACTGTGTCTTCCTGCTATAAAACTCCACCCCAGCCTTCAGTCTGTGCTAGAGTACTCTACCTTGCATCCAGCTCCTGACCTCTGATTACTCCCTGGCTATATACCTGCTCCTGTGAACCTGTGGAGTTATCCTGCTACTCTGCTCTGAGTTCCTGCTGCATACACCAGTTTCCAGTAATCCTCCTTCATCTGCTGCTCGTGTTTACTTCCATCTCATTTGCTGGACATGTAAGCTGTTTCTGCTCTGCAAAAACCTGAGACTATTGACCAGGCCTCCCTGGTTGAGCTGAGATATGATTTGAACTGCCTTATAAGCTTATCTATCTGTGTTTTGGACTAAGACAAGGATTTATTCGTGTCAAATATCCTCAAGAATAACTGTGCTTCATAGACTTTCTGCTTGATTGCATTTTCCTCTGAAGTTTCCTATAGACTGCTAAGCTGCGTTTAATATTTACACCAAGTGTTGTGGACTTGAGTTTCTCTCTGCACCTGTTTGAATCATCGTGTGATAATATAGACTTTACCACTTATAAAACTGTGTCCTGTAGTTGTCTTGTTCCACGCAAAGAGTCTCCTGAGTTATCCTCTATAATTATTACAGGATACTCTAGCCATAAAAAAAGGAGACTGCTGGAACAATGACTGCAGAGAGCAGATGTTTTCCATAATTAGATCACTGCAGAAAGATGTGGAAGGTCTGCAAAAGAAGTTTGGAAGCTTTGAACACAATCAACAAGTGTTTGGACAAACTTTGCAGGACTTAAGCAACCGCATGGCAGCCCAGGAAAACAAACTTGCTGGCATAGAGTCCCAGTATGGACAGGCTTTTCAGGACATAAGCACGCAAATAGCTGCACAAGTGACTTTACCCTCTGGGCAACCGCCACCAGCTAGCCCACCTAAGTTGCCCCCAGTCAGATTTAATGGTGATCGCGACAAATTTCGTGGCTTTGTGAATCAATGTATGCTATATTTTGATGTGCATGCTGACCGTTTTCCTACTGATAGATTCAAAGTATTGTGTGTAATAATGCTACTGACCTCATGAGTGCTCGCCTGGGCGAATCCGATGATTGAGTCTCGTGACCCACGGTTAAATAACTTGGATGATTTCTTAGCCGCTATGGCATTAATGTTTGATGACCCTAATCACTGTGCAACCGCTGAATATGCTTTGTTGTCTTTACACCAGGCTAAACGTTCTGTTATTGAGTATGCCACTGAATTCAGGAGATTAGCGGTAGATACCAATTGGGACAGTTATGCACAATTGCCTATTTTTAAAAGGGGTCTGTCTAGTATTATAAAACATGAATTAGCTCGCTCTGAGTCACCACAAGAGCTAGAGACATTTATACAGCATTGTGTGCGCATAGACATTCGCCTTACTGAGCGTAGGCAGGAGAAATTTGCTGCATATAACTGTATTTCTAACGTTTCCCTTCCTTCCAAAGAGCCTGCAGGTAAAACCTCTCGGGAGGTGGAGGAGGTGCCCATGCAAATTGATTCTGTTCAGAGGCGCGAGATCAATGAGCGCCGGGAGCATCGCCTTCGTGAAAGTCTATGTTTCTACTGCGGCCAGTCTGACCACTTCTTGATCAATTGTGCTAAGTGTCCTAGACGGTCTACAAGGTGCTAGAAGCAGTAGGGGAGAATGACAACTGTGATGATGAATCTGACATCTCTGAATGTAGCCTGCCTTTAAACGCTGTATTCCATTCACTTTCTATGACTTCACCCCCAAGGAGCTGAAGGAGAAGAACTCTCACTGGTCTCTCCCTATTAAGATCCTGTGTTCAGGACAGTGGATTTCCAGTGCAGCTATGATTGACTCTGGTGCAGGTGGCAATTTCATGGATATCGCATTTGCCAAGGAACATGGTATTGAAATTCAGCAAAGAGCCTCTCCAATTACCATGGAAACAGTGGATGGGTCACCTTTAATCTCTGGGCCTGTGGATCAGGAGACTGTATCCCTTGAAATTTTGTTGGAGCCTAATCATCAGGAACAACTTTCTTTCTTGCTAATTTCTTCTCATTTTCCTGTGATTTTAGGCATTCCTTGGTTGCGTTCTCAGAACCCAATTATCAACTGGGAGACCAAGGAGATTATCTTTCCAACAAGGAGCAACTCAGCGATAACAGAAGCTGTCCCTGAGTCCACGGCTACGGAACCACATGTACAGGTATTTTCTGTACCTCCAGCATATAAAGAGTTCTCTGACATCTGTGACAAGAAGAATGCAGATCAGCTTCCTCCACACAGGCATTATGACTGTCCCATTGAGTTGCTTCCTGGGGCAGCTATTCCTTTTGGTAATGTATACCTTTTGGCGGCACCTGAGCTTCAAGCCTTAAAGGAGTATATTGATGAAAATCTGGCCAAAGGCTTCATATGTCCTTCTTCCTCACCAGCAGGGGCACCTATATTTTTTGTAAAAAAGAAGGATGGGACCCTGAGACCCTGTGTTGACTATCGGGAACTCAATAAGGTAACCATACGAAACCGTTACCCTTTGCCTCTGATTCCCGAATTACTGGAAAGAGTCCGCCATGCAAAGGTGTTCTCTAAACTGGATCTTCGTGGGGCTTATAATTTGGTGCGTATTCGTCCAGGGGATGAGTGGAAGACAGCATTCCGATGCCCGGTATGGACACTTTGAATATCTCGTGATGCCCTTCGGGCTTTGTAATGCCCCTGCAACGTTTCAACACCTTGCTAATGACATTTTCAGAGATTTGTTGGACCAGTTTGTGGTGATCTATATGGACGATATTCTAATCTTTTCTGACTCTCTACAGGAACATGAAGAACATGTCAAAGCTGTTTTAAGACGTCTGAAAGAGAACCATCTGTATATCAAGCCGGAAAAATGCGAGTTCCATCATTCTGAGATACAGTTCTTGAGTTATATCATCTCTCCCCAGGGGCTGAACATGGAATCTGGTAAGATTCGGGCTATCCTTGACTGGCCGGTGCCCAAGAACGTTAAGGAGGTCCAACGTTTTATTGGTTTTGCAAATTTCTACAGACGCTTCATTCGAAATTTTTCTGATATTGTCCGTCCCATTACTTCCTTGACAAAGAAGTAAAAGCCCTTTAAGTGGTCATCACAGGCTCAAGAAGCTTTTGATCGGCTTAAGATTTGTTTCACATCAGCACTGCTGTTGATACACCCAGATCCAACACTTTCATTCATTGTGGAGGTGGACGCTTCTGATAATGCTTTGGGGGCTATTCTCTCCCAAAGAACTGAAGAGAAGGGTCTGCTACATCCTTGTGCTTTCTTTTCCCGTAGACTAACCTCAGCAGAGAAGAATTATGACGTGGGAGACAAGGAATTGCTGGCTATTATTGTGGCTTTCAAAGAATGGAGGCATCATCTGCAACGAGCTGCACAACAGATCATAGTGCTAACTGACCATCGCAATTTAGAGTTCCTTAGATCCGCTAGATGTCTTTCTAATCGTCAGGCTCGTTGGAACTTATTTTTAAATCAATTTAACTTTGTTATCTCGTACCATCCAGGTTCTCGTAATGGGAAGGCTGATGCTTTATCCCGAATCCATGCTGCGGATTCCGTACGTGGAGCCCCATCCAAGACCATTCTATCTGATGACAATTTCATCGGAGTTATCCACGATCAGGACTTGTGGAAGGAGTGCAGGGAGGTCTATGACAGTGATGTATTTCTGGCCAACCCACCTGTGGATAATTATCTTGTCTTTAAGGGTGGCATGTGGTTCAGAGATCGACGTATCTACGTCCCTGAGGTCATCCGTCTGAAGATCCTCAAGTTGGTACATGACTCCAAGTTGGCTGGTCACAGGGGTACAGAACACACAAGAGTTCCTGAGCCGATTCTTCTGGTGGCCAACTTGCCTGAAGGATACCAAGGACTATGTTCTCTCTTGCGAGGTATGTGCCCGTTACAAGACTCCTCATGTGGCACCTACGGTTCTTCTACAACCATTACCTGTTCCGTCCCGCCCTTGGGGGTCTATATCAATGGACTTTATTGTGGAGCTGCCTACATCGGGGGGCATGAATACAATCATGGTGGTAGTTGATCGCCTGACTAAAGCTGCTCATTTTGTTCCATGCACCGGCCTCCCCTCAGCTAAAGATACAGTGAACTTGATTATACAGAATGTCTTTCGGTTGCATGGGGTTCCGGATGAGATCATCTCTGACCATGGAGTACAGTTCACTTCAAGATTCTGGAAGGGGTTTTGCTCTGCACTCAATATTAATGTCTGTCTCTCTTCTGCTTACCATCCCCAGACAAATGGTCAGACTGAGCGTACCAACCAGACGCTGGAACAATATCTAAGATGCTATGTCAGCCATCTCCAGGATGATTGGTTGGAGTTGCTGCCGTTAGCCGAATTTTCATATAATAATTCTCAGAGCGCCTCCACTAAATTTACACCTTTCTTTGCCAATCTGGGTTATCATCCGTGTATTTTACCTAGGTCTCCAATTAATTCTCCGGTTCCAGCAGTGGAGGAAAGGCTGACTGCGATGAGACAAAATCTGGAGGTTCTGAAGGAATCCCTGACCACAGCTCAAGAACGCTATAAGAGATCGGCTGATAGATTCCGTAAACCTGCACCCATGTTCAAGGTAGGAGATTCCGTGTGGTTAGCAACTAAGAATCTGAAGTTAAACATTCCTTCACAAAAACTTGGACAGAAATTCATTGGCCCTTTCAAGATCAATGGTATTGTGAGCTCTGTGGCCTGCCGGCTGAAGCTGCCTAGGACTATGAAGGTACACCCAGTTTTTCATGCATCTTTACTAAAGCCTGTATCTCCTAATACCTTCCAGGGACGTGTTTTGCCACCTCCGCAGCCTGTGGTGATTGATGGGCAAGAACAATTTGTGGTGGAGGAAATTATTGATTCCAGGATTCGCAGGAATCGGCTCCAATATCTGATAAGATGGCAGGGATATCCCCCTGAGGAAGACTCTTGGAAACCTGTGGAAAACATCAATGCCCAACAGAAGATTTCTCGTTTTCATCAGAGATTCCCTGAGACACCAGGTCCAGGATCGTCCTGAGGCCGCTTCTAAGGAGGGAGTAATGTCAGGACTCTGAACATTTTTTACCTTTTGTGCATTACTGCGCTTTTTCAAGATGGCGTCTTTGGTCTCATGTGCACTGTGTCTTCCTGCTATAAAACTCCACCCCAGCCTTCAGTCTGTGCTAGAGTACTCTACCTTGCATCCAGCTCCTGACCTCTGATTACTCCCTGGCTATATACCTGCTCCTGTGAACCTGTGGAGTTATCCTGCTACTCTGCTCTGAGTTCCTGCTGCATACACCAGTTTCCAGTAATCCTCCTTCATCTGCTGCTCGTGTTTACTTCCATCTCATTTGCTGGACATGTAAGCTGTTTCTGCTCTGCAAAAACCTGAGACTATTGACCAGGCCTCCCTGGTTGAGCTGAGATATGATTTGAACTGCCTTATAAGCTTATCTATCTGTGTTTTGGACTAAGACAAGGATTTATTCGTGTCAAATATCCTCAAGAATAACTGTGCTTCATAGACTTTCTGCTTGATTGCATTTTCCTCTGAAGTTTCCTATAGACTGCTAAGCTGCGTTTAATATTTACACCAAGTGTTGTGGACTTGAGTTTCTCTCTGCACCTGTTTGAATCATCGTGTGATAATATAGACTTTACCACTTATAAAACTGTGTCCTGTAGTTGTCTTGTTCCACGCAAAGAGTCTCCTGAGTTATCCTCTATAATTATTACAGGATACTCTAGCCATAAAAAAAGGAGACTGCTGGAACAATGACTGCAGAGAGCAGATGTTTTCCATAATTAGATCACTGCAGAAAGATGTGGAAGGTCTGCAAAAGAAGTTTGGAAGCTTTGAACACAATCAACAAGTGTTTGGACAAACTTTGCAGGACTTAAGCAACCGCATGGCAGCCCAGGAAAACAAACTTGCTGGCATAGAGTCCCAGTATGGACAGGCTTTTCAGGACATAAGCACGCAAATAGCTGCACAAGTGACTTTACCCTCTGGGCAACCGCCACCAGCTAGCCCACCTAAGTTGCCCCCAGTCAGATTTAATGGTGATCGCGACAAATTTCGTGGCTTTGTGAATCAATGTATGCTATATTTTGATGTGCATGCTGACCGTTTTCCTACTGATAGATTCAAAGTATTGTGTGTAATAATGCTACTGACCTCATGAGTGCTCGCCTGGGCGAATCCGATGATTGAGTCTCGTGACCCACGGTTAAATAACTTGGATGATTTCTTAGCCGCTATGGCATTAATGTTTGATGACCCTAATCACTGTGCAACCGCTGAATATGCTTTGTTGTCTTTACACCAGGCTAAACGTTCTGTTATTGAGTATGCCACTGAATTCAGGAGATTAGCGGTAGATACCAATTGGGACAGTTATGCACAATTGCCTATTTTTAAAAGGGGTCTGTCTAGTATTATAAAACATGAATTAGCTCGCTCTGAGTCACCACAAGAGCTAGAGACATTTATACAGCATTGTGTGCGCATAGACATTCGCCTTACTGAGCGTAGGCAGGAGAAATTTGCTGCATATAACTGTATTTCTAACGTTTCCCTTCCTTCCAAAGAGCCTGCAGGTAAAACCTCTCGGGAGGTGGAGGAGGTGCCCATGCAAATTGATTCTGTTCAGAGGCGCGAGATCAATGAGCGCCGGGAGCATCGCCTTCGTGAAAGTCTATGTTTCTACTGCGGCCAGTCTGACCACTTCTTGATCAATTGTCCTAAGTGTCCTAGACGGTCTACAAGGTGCTAGAAGCAGTAGGGGAGAATGACAACTGTGATGATGAATCTGACATCTCTGAATGTAGCCTGCCTTTAAACGCTGTATTCCATTCACTTTCTATGACTTCACCCCCAAGGAGCTGAAGGAGAAGAACTCTCACTGGTCTCTCCCTATTAAGATCCTGTGTTCAGGACAGTGGATTTCCAGTGCAGCTATGATTGACTCTGGTGCAGGTGGCAATTTCATGGATATCGCATTTGCCAAGGAACATGGTATTGAAATTCAGCAAAGAGCCTCTCCAATTACCATGGAAACAGTGGATGGGTCACCTTTAATCTCTGGGCCTGTGGATCAGGAGACTGTATCCCTTGAAATTTTGTTGGAGCCTAATCATCAGGAACAACTTTCTTTCTTGCTAATTTCTTCTCATTTTCCTGTGATTTTAGGCATTCCTTGGTTGCGTTCTCAGAACCCAATTATCAACTGGGAGACCAAGGAGATTATCTTTCCAACAAGGAGCAACTCAGCGATAACAGAAGCTGTCCCTGAGTCCACGGCTACGGAACCACATGTACAGGTATTTTCTGTACCTCCAGCATATAAAGAGTTCTCTGACATCTGTGACAAGAAGAATGCAGATCAGCTTCCTCCACACAGGCATTATGACTGTCCCATTGAGTTGCTTCCTGGGGCAGCTATTCCTTTTGGTAATGTATACCTTTTGGCGGCACCTGAGCTTCAAGCCTTAAAGGAGTATATTGATGAAAATCTGGCCAAAGGCTTCATATGTCCTTCTTCCTCACCAGCAGGGGCACCTATATTTTTTGTAAAAAAGAAGGATGGGACCCTGAGACCCTGTGTTGACTATCGGGAACTCAATAAGGTAACCATACGAAACCGTTACCCTTTGCCTCTGATTCCCGAATTACTGGAAAGAGTCCGCCATGCTAAGGTGTTCTCTAAACTGGATCTTCGTGGGGCTTATAATTTGGTGCGTTGTTATGACCCCAATGGCGAGGGTCTCAGAGGAACGTGGAAGTCTGCAGAATACAAAAATCCAGCTCATAGGGCAGTGGTAACTGGGTTGACCATATATCTACTCCTAACGCCAACACTAGAAGTAGCCGGGGATCATTCCTACGTTGATTCTAGATGACACGCGCCAGCCGGAGAATCTAGCTACCCCTAGTAGAGGAAAACAAAGACCTTTCTTGCCTCCAGAGAAGGGGACCCCAAAGCTGGATAGAAGCCCCCCACAAATAATGACGGTGAGGTAAGAGGAAATGACAAACACAGAAATGAACCAGGTTTAGCACAGAGAGGCCCGCTTACTGATAGCAGAATAAAGAAAGGTAACTTATATGGTCAACAAAAACCCTATCAAAATCCACACTGGAAATTCAAGAACCCCCGAACCGTCTAACGGTCCGGGGGGAGAACACCAGCCCCCTAGAGCTTCCAGCAAAGGTCAGGATATAGATTTGGAACAAGCTGGACAAAAATACAAAACCAAAACAAATAGCAAAAAGCAAAAGGCAGACTTAGCTGATATAACTGGAACCAGGATCAGTAGACAAGAGCACAGCAGACTAGCTCTGATAACTACGTTGCCAGGCATTGAACTGAAGGTCCAGGGAGCTTATATAGCAACACCCCTAACTAACGACCCAGGTGCGGATAAAAGGAAAGACAGAAAAACCAGAGTCAAAAAACTAGTAACCACTAGAGGGAGCAAAAAGCAAATTCACAACAGTACCCCCCCCTTAGTGAGGGGTCACTGAACCCTCACCACGACCACCAGGGCGATCAGGATGAGCGGCATGAAAGGCACGAACTAAATCGGCCGCATGAACATCAGAGGCGACCACCCAGGAATTATCCTCCTGACCATAGCCCTTCCACTTGACCAGGTACTGAAGCCTCCGCCTGGAGAGGCGAGAATCCAAGATCTTCTCCACCACGTACTCCAACTCGCCCTCAACCAACACCGGAGCAGGAGGCTCAGCAGAAGGAACTACAGGCACAATGTACCGCCGCAACAAGGACCTATGAAATACATTGTGAATAGCAAACGACACAGGAAGATCCAGACGAAAAGATACAGGATTAAGGATTTCCAATATCTTGTAAGGCCCAATAAAACGAGGTTTAAATTTGGGAGAGGAGACCTTCATAGGAACAAAGCGGGAAGAAAGCCACACCAAATCCCCAACGCGTAGTCGGGGACCCACACCGCGGCGGCGGTTGGCAAAGCGCTGAGCCTTCTCCTGTGACAACTTCAAGTTGTCCACCACATGATTCCAGATCTGCTGCAACCTATCCACCACAGAATCCATCCCAGGACAGTCAGAAGGCTCCACATGACCCGAAGAAAAGCGAGGATGGAAACCAGAGTTGCAGAAAAAAGGCGAAACCAAGGTGGCGGAACTAGCCCGATTATTAAGGGCAAACTCAGCCAACGGCAAGAATGTCACCCAATCGTCCTGATCAGCAGAGACAAAACACCTCAAATAAGCCTCCAAAGTCTGATTGGTTCGCTCCGTCTGTCCATTAGTCTGAGGATGGAAAGCAGACGAAAACGACAAATCAATGCCCATCCTACTACAAAAGGATCGCCAGAACCTGGAAACGAACTGGGATCCTCTGTCTGACACAATATTCTCAGGGATGCCGTGCAAACGAACCACGTTCTGGAAAAACACAGGAACCAGATCGGAAGAGGAAGGCAGCTTAGGCAAAGGAACCAAATGGACCATCTTGGAGAAGCGATCACATATCACCCAGATAACGGACATGCCCTGAGATAGCGGAAGATCAGAAATGAAATCCATGGAGATATGTGTCCAAGGTCTCTTCGGGACAGGCAAGGGCAAGAGCAAACCGCTGGCACGAGAACAGCAAGGCTTAGCTCGAGCACAAGTCCCACAGGACTGCACAAATGACCGCACATCTCTTGACAAGGAAGGCCACCAAAAGGACCTGGCCACCAGATCTCTGGTGCCAAAAATTCCCGGGTGACCTGCCAACACCGAGGAATGAACCTCGGAAATGACTCTGCTGGTCCACTTATCCGGAACAAACAGTCTGTCAGGTGGACAAGACTCAGGCCTATCAGCCTGAAATCTCTGCAACACACGTCGCAGATCCGGAGAAATAGCTGACAAGATAACTCCATCTTTAAGAATACCAACAGGATCAGCGACTCCAGGAGCATCAGGCACAAAGCTCCTAGAAAGAGCATCGGCCTTCACATTCTTTGAACCTGGTAAATACGAGACAACAAAATCAAAGCGGGAGAAAAACAATGACCAGCGGGCCTGTCTCGGATTAAGGCGTTTAGCAGACTCGAGATACATCAGATTTTTGTGATCAGTCAAGACCACCACACGATGCTTAGCACCCTCGAGCCAATGACGCCACTCCTCAAATGCCCATTTCATGGCCAACAACTCCCGATTGCCCACATCATAATTTCGCTCGGCAGGCGAAAACTTCCTAGAGAAAAAGGCACAAGGTTTCATAACAGAGCAACCAGGGCCTCTCTGCGACAAAACGGCCCCTGCCCCAATCTCCGAAGCATCCACCTCAACCTGAAAGGGAAGTGAGACGTCAGGCTGGCACAAAACAGGCGCCGAAGTAAACCGGTGTTTCAACTCCTGGAAAGCCTCCACGGCAGCAGGAGCCCAGTTAGCTACATCGGAGCCCTTCTTGGTCATATCCGTCAAAGGTTTCACAATGCTAGAAAAATTAGCGATAAAACGACGGTAGAAGTTAGCGAAGCCCAAGAACTTCTGAAGACTCTTAACTGATGAGGGCTGAGTCCAATCAAGAATAGCTCGGACCTTGACTGGGTCCATCTCCACAGCAGAAGGGGAAAAAATGAACCCCAAAAAGGGAACCTTCTGTACACCAAAGAGACACTTTGAGCCCTTGACAAACAAAGAATTTTCACGCAAAATTTTAAAGACCAACCTGACCTGCTCCACATGCGAATCCCAATTATCAGAAAAAACCAAAATATCATCCAGATAAACAATCAAAAATTTATCCAGATACTTCCGGAAAATGTCATGCATAAAGGACTGAAAAACTGAAGGCGCATTGGAGAGCCCAAAAGGCATCACCAAGTACTCAAAATGACCTTCGGGCGTATTGAATGCGGTTTTCCATTCATCACCTTGCTTAATGCGCACAAGGTTGTACGCACCACGAAGGTCTATCTTGGTGAACCACTTGGCACCCTTAATCCGGGCAAACAAGTCAGACAACAGCGGTAAAGGATACTGAAATTTGACAGTGATCTTATTTAAAAGCCGATAATCAATACAAGGTCTCAAAGATCCGTCCTTTTTTGCCACAAAAAAGAATCCCGCACCAAGAGGGGAAGAAGACGGACGAATATGTCCTTTTTCCAGAGACTCCTTGATATATGAACGCATAGCGGTATGTTCAGGTACCGACAGATTAAACAGTCTTCCCTTAGGAAATTTACTGCCTGGGATCAAATCTATAGCACAGTCACAGTCCCTATGAGGAGGCAGTGCACTGGACTCAGACTCACTGAAGACATCCTGATAATCAGACAAATACTCCGGAACTTCCGAAGGCGTAGAAGAAGCAATAGACACAGGCAGGGAATCCTCATGAATACCACGACAGCCCCAACTTGAGACTGACATAGCCTTCCAGTCCAGGACTGGATTATGGGTCTGTAACCATGGCAGCCCTAAAACGACCAAATCATGCATTTTATGTAAAACCAGGAAACGTATCACCTCGCGGTGTTCAGGAGTCATGCACATGGTAACCTGAGTCCAATACTGCGGTTTATTTGCTGCCAATGGTGTAGCATCAATACCCCTAAGAGGAATAGGATTTTCTAATGGTTCAAGAGTAAATCCACAGCGCTTAGCAAATGAGAGATCCATGAGACTCAGGGCAGCACCTGAATCTACAAACGCCATGACAGGATAAGATGACAGTGAGCAAATCAAAGTTACAGACAGAATAAATTTAGGTTGCAAATTACCAACGGTGACAGGACTAACAACCTTAGCTATACGTTTAGAGCATGCTGAGATAACATGTGTAGAATCACCACAGTAGTAGCACAAGCCATTCCGGCGTCTATGAATTTTCCGCTCATTTCTAGTCAGGATTCTATCACATTGCATTAAATCAGGTGTCTGTTCAGACAACACCATGAGGGAATTTGCGGTTTTTCTATCACATTGCACCGAATTAGGTGTCTGTTCAGACAACACCATGAGGGAATTTGCGGTTTTGCGCTCCCGCAACCGCCGGTCAATTTGAATAGCCAGTGCCATAGTATCATTCAGACCTGTGGGAATGGGAAAACCCACCATAACATTCTTAATGGCTTCAGAAAGGCCATTTCTAAAATTAGCGGCCAGTGCACACTCGTTCCAATGTGTCAGCACGGACCATTTCCGAAATTTTTGGCAATACACTTCAGCCTCGTCCTGCCCCTGAGACATAGACAGCAAGGCCTTTTCTGCCTGAATCTCAAGATTGGGTTCCTCATAAAGTAAACCGAGCGCCAGAAAAAACGCATCAAGATCAGCCAATGCCGGATCTCCTGGCGCCAGCGAAAAAGCCCAATCCTGAGGGTCGCCCCGTAAGAACGAAATAACAATCTTTACTTGCTGAGCAGAATCTCCTGATGAACAGGGTCTCAGGGACAAAAACAATTTACAATTATTCACGAAATTCCTAAACTTAAACCTGTCTCCGGAAAACAGTTCAGGAATCGGTATTTTAGGTTCTGACCTAGGATTTTTGATAACATAGTCTTGTATGCCCTGCACACGAGTAGCCAGCTGGTCCACACTTGTAATCAAGGTCTGGACATTCATGTCTGCAGCAAGCATAGCCACTCTGAGGTAAAGGGGAAGGAGAAAAAAAAAAAAAAACTCAGAATCTTCTTTCTTATAATCCCTCTTCTGCAATGCATTAAACATTTAATACTGGCCTGGCAAACTGTTATGACCCCAATGGCGAGGGTCTCAGAGGAACGTGGAAGTCTGCAGAATACAAAAATCCAGCTCATAGGGCAGTGGTAACTGGGTTGACCATATATCTACTCCTAACGCCAACACTAGAAGTAGCCGGGGATCATTCCTACGTTGATTCTAGATGACACGCGCCAGCCGGAGAATCTAGCTACCCCTAGTAGAGGAAAACAAAGACCTTTCTTGCCTCCAGAGAAGGGGACCCCAAAGCTGGATAGAAGCCCCCCACAAATAATGACGGTGAGGTAAGAGGAAATGACAAACACAGAAATGAACCAGGTTTAGCACAGAGAGGCCCGCTTACTGATAGCAGAATAAAGAAAGGTAACTTATATGGTCAACAAAAACCCTATCAAAATCCACACTGGAAATTCAAGAACCCCCGAACCGTCTAACGGTCCGGGGGGAGAACACCAGCCCCCTAGAGCTTCCAGCAAAGGTCAGGATATAGATTTGGAACAAGCTGGACAAAAATACAAAACCAAAACAAATAGCAAAAAGCAAAAGGCAGACTTAGCTGATATAACTGGAACCAGGATCAGTAGACAAGAGCACAGCAGACTAGCTCTGATAACTACGTTGCCAGGCATTGAACTGAAGGTCCAGGGAGCTTATATAGCAACACCCCTAACTAACGACCCAGGTGCGGATAAAAGGAAAGACAGAAAAACCAGAGTCAAAAAACTAGTAACCACTAGAGGGAGCAAAAAGCAAATTCACAACAGTGCGTATTCGTCCAGGGGATGAGTGGAAGACAGCATTCCGATGCCCGGTATGGACACTTTGAATATCTCGTGATGCCCTTCGGGCTTTGTAATGCCCCTGCAACGTTTCAACACCTTGCTAATGACATTTTCAGAGATTTGTTGGACCAGTTTGTGGTGATCTATATGGACGATATTCTAATCTTTTCTGACTCTCTACAGGAACATGAAGAACATGTCAAAGCTGTTTTAAGACGTCTGAAAGAGAACCATCTGTATATCAAGCCGGAAAAATGCGAGTTCCATCATTCTGAGATACAGTTCTTGAGTTATATCATCTCTCCCCAGGGGCTGAACATGGAATCTGGTAAGATTCGGGCTATCCTTGACTGGCCGGTGCCCAAGAACGTTAAGGAGGTCCAACGTTTTATTGGTTTTGCAAATTTCTACAGACGCTTCATTCGAAATTTTTCTGATATTGTCCGTCCCATTACTTCCTTGACAAAGAAGTAAAAGCCCTTTAAGTGGTCATCACAGGCTCAAGAAGCTTTTGATCGGCTTAAGATTTGTTTCACATCAGCACTGCTGTTGATACACCCAGATCCAACACTTTCATTCATTGTGGAGGTGGACGCTTCTGATAATGCTTTGGGGGCTATTCTCTCCCAAAGAACTGAAGAGAAGGGTCTGCTACATCCTTGTGCTTTCTTTTCCCGTAGACTAACCTCAGCAGAGAAGAATTACGACGTGGGAGACAAGGAATTGCTGGCTATTATTGTGGCTTTCAAAGAATGGAGGCATCATCTGCAACGAGCTGCACAACAGATCATAGTGCTAACTGACCATCGCAATTTAGAGTTCCTTAGATCCGCTAGATGTCTTTCTAATCGTCAGGCTCGTTGGAACTTATTTTTAAATCAATTTAACTTTGTTATCTCGTACCATCCAGGTTCTCGTAATGGGAAGGCTGATGCTTTATCCCGAATCCATGCTGCGGATTCCGTACGTGGAGCCCCATCCAAGACCATTCTATCTGATGACAATTTCATCGGAGTTATCCACGATCAGGACTTGTGGAAGGAGTGCAGGGAGGTCTATGACAGTGATGTATTTCTGGCCAACCCACCTGTGGATAATTATCTTGTCTTTAAGGGTGGCATGTGGTTCAGAGATCGACGTATCTACGTCCCTGAGGTCATCCGTCTGAAGATCCTCAAGTTGGTACATGACTCCAAGTTGGCTGGTCACAGGGGTACAGAACACACAAGAGTTCCTGAGCCGATTCTTCTGGTGGCCAACTTGCCTGAAGGATACCAAGGACTATGTTCTCTCTTGCGAGGTATGTGCCCGTTACAAGACTCCTCATGTGGCACCTACGGTTCTTCTACAACCATTACCTGTTCCGTCCCGCCCTTGGGGGTCTATATCAATGGACTTTATTGTGGAGCTGCCTACATCGGGGGGCATGAATACAATCATGGTGGTAGTTGATCGCCTGACTAAAGCTGCTCATTTTGTTCCATGCACCGGCCTCCCCTCAGCTAAAGATACAGTGAACTTGATTATACAGAATGTCTTTCGGTTGCATGGGGTTCCGGATGAGATCATCTCTGACCATGGAGTACAGTTCACTTCAAGATTCTGGAAGGGGTTTTGCTCTGCACTCAATATTAATGTCTGTCTCTCTTCTGCTTACCATCCCCAGACAAATGGTCAGACTGAGCGTACCAACCAGACGCTGGAACAATATCTAAGATGCTATGTCAGCCATCTCCAGGATGATTGGTTGGAGTTGCTGCCGTTAGCCGAATTTTCATATAATAATTCTCAGAGCGCCTCCACTAAATTTACACCTTTCTTTGCCAATCTGGGTTATCATCCGTGTATTTTACCTAGGTCTCCAATTAATTCTCCGGTTCCAGCAGTGGAGGAAAGGCTGACTGCGATGAGACAAAATCTGGAGGTTCTGAAGGAATCCCTGACCACAGCTCAAGAACGCTATAAGAGATCGGCTGATAGATTCCGTAAACCTGCACCCATGTTCAAGGTAGGAGATTCCGTGTGGTTAGCAACTAAGAATCTGAAGTTAAACATTCCTTCACAAAAACTTGGACAGAAATTCATTGGCCCTTTCAAGATCAATGGTATTGTGAGCTCTGTGGCCTGCCGGCTGAAGCTGCCTAGGACTATGAAGGTACACCCAGTTTTTCATGCATCTTTACTAAAGCCTGTATCTCCTAATACCTTCCAGGGACGTGTTTTGCCACCTCCGCAGCCTGTGGTGATTGATGGGCAAGAACAATTTGTGGTGGAGGAAATTATTGATTCCAGGATTCGCAGGAATCGGCTCCAATATCTGATAAGATGGCAGGGATATCCCCCTGAGGAAGACTCTTGGAAACCTGTGGAAAACATCAATGCCCAACAGAAGATTTCTCGTTTTCATCAGAGATTCCCTGAGACACCAGGTCCAGGATCGTCCTGAGGCCGCTTCTAAGGAGGGAGTAATGTCAGGACTCTGAACATTTTTTACCTTTTGTGCATTACTGCGCTTTTTCAAGATGGCGTCTTTGGTCTCATGTGCACTGTGTCTTCCTGCTATAAAACTCCACCCCAGCCTTCAGTCTGTGCTAGAGTACTCTACCTTGCATCCAGCTCCTGACCTCTGATTACTCCCTGGCTATATACCTGCTCCTGTGAACCTGTGGAGTTATCCTGCTACTCTGCTCTGAGTTCCTGCTGCATACACCAGTTTCCAGTAATCCTCCTTCATCTGCTGCTCGTGTTTACTTCCATCTCATTTGCTGGACATGTAAGCTGTTTCTGCTCTGCAAAAACCTGAGACTATTGACCAGGCCTCCCTGGTTGAGCTGAGATATGATTTGAACTGCCTTATAAGCTTATCTATCTGTGTTTTGGACTAAGACAAGGATTTATTCGTGTCAAATATCCTCAAGAATAACTGTGCTTCATAGACTTTCTGCTTGATTGCATTTTCCTCTGAAGTTTCCTATAGACTGCTAAGCTGCGTTTAATATTTACACCAAGTGTTGTGGACTTGAGTTTCTCTCTGCACCTGTTTGAATCATCGTGTGATAATATAGACTTTACCACTTATAAAACTGTGTCCTGTAGTTGTCTTGTTCCACGCAAAGAGTCTCCTGAGTTATCCTCTATAATTATTACAGGATACTCTAGCCATAAAAAAAGGAGACTGCTGGAACAATGACTGCAGAGAGCAGATGTTTTCCATAATTAGATCACTGCAGAAAGATGTGGAAGGTCTGCAAAAGAAGTTTGGAAGCTTTGAACACAATCAACAAGTGTTTGGACAAACTTTGCAGGACTTAAGCAACCGCATGGCAGCCCAGGAAAACAAACTTGCTGGCATAGAGTCCCAGTATGGACAGGCTTTTCAGGACATAAGCACGCAAATAGCTGCACAAGTGACTTTACCCTCTGGGCAACCGCCACCAGCTAGCCCACCTAAGTTGCCCCCAGTCAGATTTAATGGTGATCGCGACAAATTTCGTGGCTTTGTGAATCAATGTATGCTATATTTTGATGTGCATGCTGACCGTTTTCCTACTGATAGATTCAAAGTATTGTGTGTAATAATGCTACTGACCTCATGAGTGCTCGCCTGGGCGAATCCGATGATTGAGTCTCGTGACCCACGGTTAAATAACTTGGATGATTTCTTAGCCGCTATGGCATTAATGTTTGATGACCCTAATCACTGTGCAACCGCTGAATATGCTTTGTTGTCTTTACACCAGGCTAAACGTTCTGTTATTGAGTATGCCACTGAATTCAGGAGATTAGCGGTAGATACCAATTGGGACAGTTATGCACAATTGCCTATTTTTAAAAGGGGTCTGTCTAGTATTATAAAACATGAATTAGCTCGCTCTGAGTCACCACAAGAGCTAGAGACATTTATACAGCATTGTGTGCGCATAGACATTCGCCTTACTGAGCGTAGGCAGGAGAAATTTGCTGCATATAACTGTATTTCTAACGTTTCCCTTCCTTCCAAAGAGCCTGCAGGTAAAACCTCTCGGGAGGTGGAGGAGGTGCCCATGCAAATTGATTCTGTTCAGAGGCGCGAGATCAATGAGCGCCGGGAGCATCGCCTTCGTGAAAGTCTATGTTTCTACTGCGGCCAGTCTGACCACTTCTTGATCAATTGTCCTAAGTGTCCTAGACGGTCTACAAGGTGCTAGAAGCAGTAGGGGAGAATGACAACTGTGATGATGAATCTGACATCTCTGAATGTAGCCTGCCTTTAAACGCTGTATTCCATTCACTTTCTATGACTTCACCCCCAAGGAGCTGAAGGAGAAGAACTCTCACTGGTCTCTCCCTATTAAGATCCTGTGTTCAGGACAGTGGATTTCCAGTGCAGCTATGATTGACTCTGGTGCAGGTGGCAATTTCATGGATATCGCATTTGCCAAGGAACATGGTATTGAAATTCAGCAAAGAGCCTCTCCAATTACCATGGAAACAGTGGATGGGTCACCTTTAATCTCTGGGCCTGTGGATCAGGAGACTGTATCCCTTGAAATTTTGTTGGAGCCTAATCATCAGGAACAACTTTCTTTCTTGCTAATTTCTTCTCATTTTCCTGTGATTTTAGGCATTCCTTGGTTGCGTTCTCAGAACCCAATTATCAACTGGGAGACCAAGGAGATTATCTTTCCAACAAGGAGCAACTCAGCGATAACAGAAGCTGTCCCTGAGTCCACGGCTACGGAACCACATGTACAGGTATTTTCTGTACCTCCAGCATATAAAGAGTTCTCTGACATCTGTGACAAGAAGAATGCAGATCAGCTTCCTCCACACAGGCATTATGACTGTCCCATTGAGTTGCTTCCTGGGGCAGCTATTCCTTTTGGTAATGTATACCTTTTGGCGGCACCTGAGCTTCAAGCCTTAAAGGAGTATATTGATGAAAATCTGGCCAAAGGCTTCATATGTCCTTCTTCCTCACCAGCAGGGGCACCTATATTTTTTGTAAAAAAGAAGGATGGGACCCTGAGACCCTGTGTTGACTATCGGGAACTCAATAAGGTAACCATACGAAACCGTTACCCTTTGCCTCTGATTCCCGAATTACTGGAAAGAGTCCGCCATGCTAAGGTGTTCTCTAAACTGGATCTTCGTGGGGCTTATAATTTGGTGCGTTGTTATGACCCCAATGGCGAGGGTCTCAGAGGAACGTGGAAGTCTGCAGAATACAAAAATCCAGCTCATAGGGCAGTGGTAACTGGGTTGACCATATATCTACTCCTAACGCCAACACTAGAAGTAGCCGGGGATCATTCCTACGTTGATTCTAGATGACATGCGCCAGCCGGAGAATCTAGCTACCCCTAGTAGAGGAAAACAAAGACCTTTCTTGCCTCCAGAGAAGGGGACCCCAAAGCTGGATAGAAGCCCCCCACAAATAATGACGGTGAGGTAAGAGGAAATGACAAACACAGAAATGAACCAGGTTTAGCACAGAGAGGCCCGCTTACTGATAGCAGAATAAAGAAAGGTAACTTATATGGTCAACAAAAACCCTATCAAAATCCACACTGGAAATTCAAGAACCCCCGAACCGTCTAACGGTCCGGGGGGAGAACACCAGCCCCCTAGAGCTTCCAGCAAAGGTCAGGATATAGATTTGGAACAAGCTGGACAAAAATACAAAACCAAAACAAATAGCAAAAAGCAAAAGGCAGACTTAGCTGATATAACTGGAACCAGGATCAGTAGACAAGAGCACAGCAGACTAGCTCTGATAACTACGTTGCCAGGCATTGAACTGAAGGTCCAGGGAGCTTATATAGCAACACCCCTAACTAACGACCCAGGTGCGGATAAAAGGAAAGACAGAAAAACCAGAGTCAAAAAACTAGTAACCACTAGAGGGAGCAAAAAGCAAATTCACAACAGTACCCCCCCCTTAGTGAGGGGTCACCGAACCCTCACCACGACCACCAGGGCGATCAGGATGAGCGGCATGAAAGGCACGAACTAAATCGGCCGCATGAACATCAGAGGCGACCACCCAGGAATTATCCTCCTGACCATAGCCCTTCCACTTGACCAGGTACTGAAGCCTCCGCCTGGAGAGGCGAGAATCCAAGATCTTCTCCACCACGTACTCCAACTCGCCCTCAACCAACACCGGAGCAGGAGGCTCAGCAGAAGGAACTACAGGCACAATGTACCGCCGCAACAAGGACCTATGAAATACATTGTGAATAGCAAACGACACAGGAAGATCCAGACGAAAAGATACAGGATTAAGGATTTCCAATATCTTGTAAGGCCCAATAAAACGAGGTTTAAATTTGGGAGAGGAGACCTTCATAGGAACAAAGCGGGAAGAAAGCCACACCAAATCCCCAACGCGTAGTCGGGGACCCACACCGCGGCGGCGGTTGGCAAAGCGCTGAGCCTTCTCCTGTGACAACTTCAAGTTGTCCACCACATGATTCCAGATCTGCTGCAACCTATCCACCACAGAATCCATCCCAGGACAGTCAGAAGGCTCCACATGACCCGAAGAAAAGCGAGGATGGAAACCAGAGTTGCAGAAAAAAGGCGAAACCAAGGTGGCGGAACTAGCCCGATTATTAAGGGCAAACTCAGCCAACGGCAAGAATGTCACCCAATCGTCCTGATCAGCAGAGACAAAACACCTCAAATAAGCCTCCAAAGTCTGATTGGTTCGCTCCGTCTGTCCATTAGTCTGAGGATGGAAAGCAGACGAAAACGACAAATCAATGCCCATCCTACTACAAAAGGATCGCCAGAACCTGGAAACGAACTGGGATCCTCTGTCTGACACAATATTCTCAGGGATGCCGTGCAAACGAACCACGTTCTGGAAAAACACAGGAACCAGATCGGAAGAGGAAGGCAGCTTAGGCAAAGGAACCAAATGGACCATCTTGGAGAAGCGATCACATATCACCCAGATAACGGACATGCCCTGAGATAGCGGAAGATCAGAAATGAAATCCATGGAGATATGTGTCCAAGGTCTCTTCGGGACAGGCAAGGGCAAGAGCAAACCGCTGGCACGAGAACAGCAAGGCTTAGCTCGAGCACAAGTCCCACAGGACTGCACAAATGACCGCACATCTCTTGACAAGGAAGGCCACCAAAAGGACCTGGCCACCAGATCTCTGGTGCCAAAAATTCCCGGGTGACCTGCCAACACCGAGGAATGAACCTCGGAAATGACTCTGCTGGTCCACTTATCCGGAACAAACAGTCTGTCAGGTGGACAAGACTCAGGCCTATCAGCCTGAAATCTCTGCAACACACGTCGCAGATCCGGAGAAATAGCTGACAAGATAACTCCATCTTTAAGAATACCAACAGGATCAGCGACTCCAGGAGCATCAGGCACAAAGCTCCTAGAAAGAGCATCGGCCTTCACTGTTGTGAATTTGGATTCTGGGCTCCCCCGGTGGCCGCTTGTGGAATTGGACTTGTCATCCTCTTTCCTGTTTCACCTGGTTCCATCAGTAGTGGGTGTCGCTATTTAAGCTCATTTCTCTGGTGGTTTCTTGCCGGTCAACAATGTTATCTGATGCCTCTCAGTGCTTGTTCCTGCTTCTGACAACTACTAGATAAGTTGGACTTTTGTCCATGTTTCGTTTGCCTATTTTGTTCCAGTTCACAGCTGAAGTTTTGTTACTGTGTCTGGAAAGCTCTCGTTGATCAGGGATTGCTACTCTGGTGTTATGAGTTAATGCCAGAGTTTAAGGTAATCTCTGGATGGTGTTTTGTTAGTGTTTTTCTGCTGACCATGAAAGTATACCATCTGTCTTCTGCTATCTAGTAAGCGGACCTCAAATTTGCTAAGACTATTTTCCTGCTGCGTTTGTTGTTTCATCTGAACTCACCGTCATTATATGTGGGGGGCTACTGTCTTCTTTGGAATATTTCTCTAGAGGTGAGCCAGGTCTTATATTTCCCTCTGCTAGCTATTTAGGTCTTAGGCCAGAGCTGGGCATCTAGCAATAAATAGGAAATGCTACCTGGCTATTTCTAGTTGCGCGGCAGGCTTAGTTCATGGTCAGTATAGTTCCATCTTCCGAGAGCTTGTCCCTCTATAGGCTTGCTATGATCTCTGCTTGCAGAGATCATGACAGTTTGACCGGCCCATAAAGTGTTAAAGACCCAGGTTGAGAAAGGAGAGTTATAAGAAATCTGCTGGAATTTTTTTTTTTTTTTTCCCTCCAGTTTGCCTTGCTGCAGTCTTTTTTCTCTCTCTCCTCCTCATCTCTGTATGGCTCTGTGTGCACCTGACAATAATGGATCTTCAGAGTGTAACTGCGGGTTTGAATAATCTCATCACGAAAGTACAAAATTTACAAGATTTTGTGGTACATGCTCCAGTATCTGAGCCGAGAATTCCTTTGCCGGAGTTCTTCACAGGGAATAGAGCTAGCTTCCAGAATTTCCGAAATAATTGTAAGCTTTATTTGTCCCTGAAGTCTCGTTCAGCTGGAGACCCTGCTCAGCAGGTTAGGATTGTGATTTCCTTGCTCAGGGGTGACCCTCAAGATTGGGCCTTCTCATTGCCAGCAGGGGATCCTGCGTTGCGCGATGTGGATGCGTTTTTTCTGGCCTTGGGCTTGCTTTATGAGGAACCTCATTTGGAACTTCAGGCAGAAAAAACTTTGATGGCACTATCTCAGGGGCAAGACGAAGCTGAGGTTTACTGCCAAAAATTCCGTAAATGGTCTGTGCTTACTCAGTGGAATGAGTGCGCCTTGGCGGCAACTTTCAGAGAAGGTCTCTCTGATGCCGTTAAGGATGTTATGGTGGGGTTCCCTGTGCCTGCAGGTCTGAATGAGTCCATGACAATGGCTATTCAGATTGATAGGCGTCTGCGGGAGCGCAAACCGGTGCACCATCTGGCGGTGTCTATGGAAAAGACGCCAGAAAGTATGCAGTGTGATAGAATTCTGTCCAGGAGCGAGCGACAGAATTTTAGACGGAAGAATGGATTGTGCTTCTATTGTGGGGATTCTACTCATGTTATATCAGCATGCTCTAGGCGTACAAAGAAGCTTGATAAGTCTGTTTCCATTGGCACCATTCAGTCTAAGTTTATTTTGTCTGTAACCCTGATTTGCTCTTTGTCATCCATTGCCACGGACGCCTATGTTGACTCTGGCGCCGCTCTGAGTCTTATGGATTGGTCCTTTGCCAATCGTTGTGGTTTTGATTTAGAGCCTTTGGAGACTCTTATTCCTCTGAAGGGGATTGACTCCACCCCATTGGCTAATAATAAACCACAATACTGGACACAAGTAACCATGCGTATCAATCCGGATCACCAGGAGATTATTCGTTTCCTGGTGCTGTATAATTTACATGACGATTTGGTACTGGGATTGCCATGGTTGCAGTCTCACAATCCAGTCTTGGACTGGAGAGCAATGTCTGTGTTGAGCTGGGGATGTAAGGGTATTCATGGGGACTTACCTTTGGTTTCTATTTCGTCGTCCATTCCCTCTGAAGTCCCTGAGTTCCTCTCAGATTATCAAGACGTCTTTGACGAACCCAAGCTTGGGTCGTTACCTCCGCACCGTGAGTGCGATTGTGCCATAGATTTGATACCGGGTTGCAAATATCCAAAGGGTCGTTTGTTTAATTTGTCCGTGCCGGAACATGCTGCTATGCGGGAATATATAAAGGAGTCTTTGGAAAAGGGACATATTCGTCCATCTTCTTCTCCCTTGGGAGCTGGGTTTTTCTTTGTCTCAAAAAAGGACGGCTCTTTGAGACCATGTATTGATTATCGGCTTCTGAATAAGATCACTGTTAAGTACCAATACCCATTGCCATTGCTTACTGATTTGTTTGCTCGTATAGAGGGTGCTAAGTGGTTCTCTAAAATTGATCTTCGTGGGGCGTATAATTTGGTGCGGATCAGGCAGGGGGATGAGTGGAAGACCGCATTTAATACGCCCGAGGGCCACTTTGAGTATTTGGTCATGCCTTTTGGTCTTTCTAATGCCCCTTCAGTTTTCCAGTCTTTTATGCATGATATTTTCCGCGATTTTCTGGATAAATTTATGATAATATATCTGGATGATATTCTGATTTTTTCTGATGACTGGGACTCTCATGTCCAGCAGGTCAGGAGAGTTTTTCAGGTTCTGCGGTCTAATTCTTTATGTGTGAAGGGGTCTAAGTGCGTTTTTGGGGTCCAGAAAATTTCCTTTTTGGGGTATATTTTTTCTCCCTCTTCCATTGAGATGGATCCCGTCAAGGTGCAAGCTATTTGTGACTGGACTCAGCCCTCCTCTCTTAAGGGTCTTCAGAGATTTTTGGGCTTTGCCAACTTTTACCGCCGATTTATTGCTGGTTTTTCGGATGTCGTTAAACCACTGACTGATTTGACCAGACATGGCGCTGATGTTGCTAATTGGTCCCCTCATGCTGTAGAGGCCTTTCAGGAGCTTAAGCACCGTTTTGCCTCTGCCCCTGTGTTACGTCAGCCTGATGTGAATCTGCCTTTTCAGGTTGAGGTTGACGCTTCGGAGATCGGAGCTGGGGCAGTGTTGTCGCAGAAAGGTTCCGACTGCTCCGTCATTAGACCTTGTGCCTTCTTTTCTCGCAAATTTTCGCCCGCAGAGCGGAATTATGATGTTGGGAATAGGGAGCTTTTGGCCATGAAGTGGGCGTTTGAGGAGTGGCGCCATTGGCTAGAGGGGGCTAAGCATCAGGTGGTGGTATTGACTGACCACAAAAATTTGATTTATCTTGAGACTGCCAGGCGCCTGAATCCTAGACAGGCGCGCTGGTCTTTATTTTTTTTCTCGCTTTAATTTTGTGGTGTCATACCTACCGGGTTCTAAGAATGTTAAGGCAGATGCCCTTTCTAGGAGTTTTGACCCGGACTCTCCTGGTAATACTGAACCCACAGGTATCCTTAGGGAGGGAGTAATTTTGTCGGCCGTTTCTCCTGATCTGCGGCGGTCCTTGCAAGAGTTTCAGGCGGATAGACCGGATCGTTGTCCGCCTGATAGACTGTTTGTTCCGGATGATTGGACCAGTAGAGTCATCTCTGAGGTACATTCTTCTGCATTGGCAGGTCATCCCGGAATTTTTGGTACCAGGGATTTGGTGGCAAGATCCTTCTGGTGGCCTTCCCTGTCACGAGATGTGCGAGTCTTTGTGCAGTCATGTGACATTTGTGCTCGGGCCAAGTCTTGTAGTTCTCGGGCTAGCGGACTGCTGTTGCCCTTGCCTATTCCTAAGAGGCCTTGGACACACATCTCGATGGATTTTATTTCAGATCTGCCTGTTTCCCAGAAGATGTCTGTCATCTGGGTGGTCTGTGACCGTTTCTCTAAAATGGTCCATTTGGTTCCTCTGCCCAAGTTGCCTTCTTCTTCTGAGTTGGTTCCTCTGTTTTTTCAGAATGTTGTCCGATTGCACGGTATTCCTGAGAATATTGTTTCTGACAGAGGTACCCAATTTGTGTCTAGATTTTGGCGGGCATTCTGTGCTAGGATGGGCATAGATTTGTCTTTTTCATCTGCTTTTCACCCTCAGACTAATGGCCAGACCGAGCGGACTAATCAGACCCTGGAGACATATCTGAGGTGTTTTGTCTCTGCTGACCAGGATGATTGGGTTGCTTTTTTGCCATTGGCAGAGTTCGCCCTCAATAATCGGGCCAGCTCTTCCACCTTGGTGTCCCCGTTTTTCTGTAATTCGGGGTTTCACCCTCGATTTTCCTCCGGTCAGGTGGAATCCTCGGATTGTCCTGGAGTGGATGCGGTGGTGGAGAGATTGCATCACATCTGGGGGCAGGTTATGGACAATTTGAAGTTGTCCCAGGAGAAGACTCAGCGTTTTGCCAACCGTCATCGTCGTGTTGGTTCTCGGCTTTGTGTTGGAGATTTGGTCTGGTTGTCTTCTCGTTTTGTCCCTAAGAGGGTCTCTTCTCCTAAGTTTAAACCTCGGTTCATCGGCCCTTATAGAATATTGGAGATTCTTAATCCTGTTTCTTTCCGTTTGGACCTCCCTGCGTCCTTTTCCATTCATAACGTTTTTCATCGGTCGTTATTGCGCAGGTATGAGGTGCCTGTTGTACCTTCAGTTGAGCCTCCTGCTCCGGTGTTGGTTGAGGGTGAGTTGGAGTACGTTGTGGAGAAAATTTTGGACTCTCGTGTTTCCAGACGGAGACTCCAGTATCTGGTCAACTGGAAGGGTTACGGCCAGGAGGATAATTCTTGGGTCAATGCATCTGATGTTCATGCTTCTGATCTTGTTCGTGCCTTCCATAGGGCTCATCCTGGTCGCCCTGGTGGATCTGGTGAGGGTTCGGTGCCCCCTCCTTGAGGGGGGGGTACTGTTGTGAATTTGGATTCTGGGCTCCCCCGGTGGCCGCTTGTGGAATTGGACTTGTCATCCTCTTTCCTGTTTCACCTGGTTCCATCAGTAGTGGGTGTCGCTATTTAAGCTCATTTCTCTGGTGGTTTCTTGCCGGTCAACAATGTTATCTGATGCCTCTCAGTGCTTGTTCCTGCTTCTGACAACTACTAGATAAGTTGGACTTTTGTCCATGTTTCGTTTGCCTATTTTGTTCCAGTTCACAGCTGAAGTTTTGTTACTGTGTCTGGAAAGCTCTCGTTGATCAGGGATTGCTACTCTGGTGTTATGAGTTAATGCCAGAGTTTAAGGTAATCTCTGGATGGTGTTTTGTTAGTGTTTTTCTGCTGACCATGAAAGTATACCATCTGTCTTCTGCTATCTAGTAAGCGGACCTCAAATTTGCTAAGACTATTTTCCTGCTGCGTTTGTTGTTTCATCTGAACTCACCGTCATTATATGTGGGGGGCTACTGTCTTCTTTGGAATATTTCTCTAGAGGTGAGCCAGGTCTTATATTTCCCTCTGCTAGCTATTTAGGTCTTAGGCCAGAGCTGGGCATCTAGCAATAAATAGGAAATGCTACCTGGCTATTTCTAGTTGCGCGGCAGGCTTAGTTCATGGTCAGTATAGTTCCATCTTCCGAGAGCTTGTCCCTCTATAGGCTTGCTATGATCTCTGCTTGCAGAGATCATGACACTTCACATTCTTTGAACCTGGTAAATACGAGACAACAAAATCAAAGCGGGAGAAAAACAATGACCAGCGGGCCTGTCTCGGATTAAGGCGTTTAGCAGACTCGAGATACATCAGATTTTTGTGATCAGTCAAGACCACCACACGATGCTTAGCACCCTCGAGCCAATGACGCCACTCCTCAAATGCCCATTTCATGGCCAACAACTCCCGATTGCCCACATCATAATTTCGCTCGGCAGGCGAAAACTTCCTAGAGAAAAAGGCACAAGGTTTCATAACAGAGCAACCAGGGCCTCTCTGCGACAAAACGGCCCCTGCCCCAATCTCCGAAGCATCCACCTCAACCTGAAAGGGAAGTGAGACGTCAGGCTGGCACAAAACAGGCGCCGAAGTAAACCGGTGTTTCAACTCCTGGAAAGCCTCCACGGCAGCAGGAGCCCAGTTAGCTACATCGGAGCCCTTCTTGGTCATATCCGTCAAAGGTTTCACAATGCTAGAAAAATTAGCGATAAAACGACGGTAGAAGTTAGCGAAGCCCAAGAACTTCTGAAGACTCTTAACTGATGAGGGCTGAGTCCAATCAAGAATAGCTCGGACCTTGACTGGGTCCATCTCCACAGCAGAAGGGGAAAAAATGAACCCCAAAAAGGGAACCTTCTGTACACCAAAGAGACACTTTGAGCCCTTGACAAACAAAGAATTTTCACGCAAAATTTTAAAGACCAACCTGACCTGCTCCACATGCGAATCCCAATTATCAGAAAAAACCAAAATATCATCCAGATAAACAATCAAAAATTTATCCAGATACTTCCGGAAAATGTCATGCATAAAGGACTGAAAAACTGAAGGCGCATTGGAGAGCCCAAAAGGCATCACCAAGTACTCAAAATGACCTTCGGGCGTATTGAATGCGGTTTTCCATTCATCACCTTGCTTAATGCGCACAAGGTTGTACGCACCACGAAGGTCTATCTTGGTGAACCACTTGGCACCCTTAATCCGGGCAAACAAGTCAGACAACAGCGGTAAAGGATACTGAAATTTGACAGTGATCTTATTTAAAAGCCGATAATCAATACAAGGTCTCAAAGATCCGTCCTTTTTTGCCACAAAAAAGAATCCCGCACCAAGAGGGGAAGAAGACGGACGAATATGTCCTTTTTCCAGAGACTCCTTGATATATGAACGCATAGCGGTATGTTCAGGTACCGACAGATTAAACAGTCTTCCCTTAGGAAATTTACTGCCTGGGATCAAATCTATAGCACAGTCACAGTCCCTATGAGGAGGCAGTGCACTGGACTCAGACTCACTGAAGACATCCTGATAATCAGACAAATACTCCGGAACTTCCGAAGGCGTAGAAGAAGCAATAGACACAGGCAGGGAATCCTCATGAATACCACGACAGCCCCAACTTGAGACTGACATAGCCTTCCAGTCCAGGACTGGATTATGGGTCTGTAACCATGGCAGCCCTAAAACGACCAAATCATGCATTTTATGTAAAACCAGGAAACGTATCACCTCGCGGTGTTCAGGAGTCATGCACATGGTAACCTGAGTCCAATACTGCGGTTTATTTGCTGCCAATGGTGTAGCATCAATACCCCTAAGAGGAATAGGATTTTCTAATGGTTCAAGAGTAAATCCACAGCGCTTAGCAAATGAGAGATCCATGAGACTCAGGGCAGCACCTGAATCTACAAACGCCATGACAGGATAAGATGACAGTGAGCAAATCAAAGTTACAGACAGAATAAATTTAGGTTGCAAATTACCAACGGTGACAGGACTAACAACCTTAGCTATACGTTTAGAGCATGCTGAGATAACATGTGTAGAATCACCACAGTAGTAGCACAAGCCATTCCGGCGTCTATGAATTTTCCGCTCATTTCTAGTCAGGATTCTATCACATTGCATTAAATCAGGTGTCTGTTCAGACAACACCATGAGGGAATTTGCGGTTTTTCTATCACATTGCACCGAATTAGGTGTCTGTTCAGACAACACCATGAGGGAATTTGCGGTTTTGCGCTCCCGCAACCGCCGGTCAATTTGAATAGCCAGTGCCATAGTATCATTCAGACCTGTGGGAATGGGAAAACCCACCATAACATTCTTAATGGCTTCAGAAAGGCCATTTCTAAAATTAGCGGCCAGTGCACACTCGTTCCAATGTGTCAGCACGGACCATTTCCGAAATTTTTGGCAATACACTTCAGCCTCGTCCTGCCCCTGAGACATAGACAGCAAGGCCTTTTCTGCCTGAATCTCAAGATTGGGTTCCTCATAAAGTAAACCGAGCGCCAGAAAAAACGCATCAAGATCAGCCAATGCCGGATCTCCTGGCGCCAGCGAAAAAGCCCAATCCTGAGGGTCGCCCCGTAAGAACGAAATAACAATCTTTACTTGCTGAGCAGAATCTCCTGATGAACAGGGTCTCAGGGACAAAAACAATTTACAATTATTCACGAAATTCCTAAACTTAAACCTGTCTCCGGAAAACAGTTCAGGAATCGGTATTTTAGGTTCTGACCTAGGATTTTTGATAACATAGTCTTGTATGCCCTGCACACGAGTAGCCAGCTGGTCCACACTTGTAATCAAGGTCTGGACATTCATGTCTGCAGCAAGCATAGCCACTCTGAGGTAAAGGGGAAGGAGAAAAAAAAAAAAAAACTCAGAATCTTCTTTCTTATAATCCCTCTTCTGCAATGCATTAAACATTTAATACTGGCCTGGCAAACTGTTATGACCCCAATGGCGAGGGTCTCAGAGGAACGTGGAAGTCTGCAGAATACAAAAATCCAGCTCATAGGGCAGTGGTAACTGGGTTGACCATATATCTACTCCTAACGCCAACACTAGAAGTAGCCGGGGATCATTCCTACGTTGATTCTAGATGACACGCGCCAGCCGGAGAATCTAGCTACCCCTAGTAGAGGAAAACAAAGACCTTTCTTGCCTCCAGAGAAGGGGACCCCAAAGCTGGATAGAAGCCCCCCACAAATAATGACGGTGAGGTAAGAGGAAATGACAAACACAGAAATGAACCAGGTTTAGCACAGAGAGGCCCGCTTACTGATAGCAGAATAAAGAAAGGTAACTTATATGGTCAACAAAAACCCTATCAAAATCCACACTGGAAATTCAAGAACCCCCGAACCGTCTAACGGTCCGGGGGGAGAACACCAGCCCCCTAGAGCTTCCAGCAAAGGTCAGGATATAGATTTGGAACAAGCTGGACAAAAATACAAAACCAAAACAAATAGCAAAAAGCAAAAGGCAGACTTAGCTGATATAACTGGAACCAGGATCAGTAGACAAGAGCACAGCAGACTAGCTCTGATAACTACGTTGCCAGGCATTGAACTGAAGGTCCAGGGAGCTTATATAGCAACACCCCTAACTAACGACCCAGGTGCGGATAAAAGGAAAGACAGAAAAACCAGAGTCAAAAAACTAGTAACCACTAGAGGGAGCAAAAAGCAAATTCACAACAGTGCGTATTCGTCCAGGGGATGAGTGGAAGACAGCATTCCGATGCCCGGTATGGACACTTTGAATATCTCGTGATGCCCTTCGGGCTTTGTAATGCCCCTGCAACGTTTCAACACCTTGCTAATGACATTTTCAGAGATTTGTTGGACCAGTTTGTGGTGATCTATATGGACGATATTCTAATCTTTTCTGACTCTCTACAGGAACATGAAGAACATGTCAAAGCTGTTTTAAGACGTCTGAAAGAGAACCATCTGTATATCAAGCCGGAAAAATGCGAGTTCCATCATTCTGAGATACAGTTCTTGAGTTATATCATCTCTCCCCAGGGGCTGAACATGGAATCTGGTAAGATTCGGGCTATCCTTGACTGGCCGGTGCCCAAGAACGTTAAGGAGGTCCAACGTTTTATTGGTTTTGCAAATTTCTACAGACGCTTCATTCGAAATTTTTCTGATATTGTCCGTCCCATTACTTCCTTGACAAAGAAGTAAAAGCCCTTTAAGTGGTCATCACAGGCTCAAGAAGCTTTTGATCGGCTTAAGATTTGTTTCACATCAGCACTGCTGTTGATACACCCAGATCCAACACTTTCATTCATTGTGGAGGTGGACGCTTCTGATAATGCTTTGGGGGCTATTCTCTCCCAAAGAACTGAAGAGAAGGGTCTGCTACATCCTTGTGCTTTCTTTTCCCGTAGACTAACCTCAGCAGAGAAGAATTACGACGTGGGAGACAAGGAATTGCTGGCTATTATTGTGGCTTTCAAAGAATGGAGGCATCATCTGCAACGAGCTGCACAACAGATCATAGTGCTAACTGACCATCGCAATTTAGAGTTCCTTAGATCCGCTAGATGTCTTTCTAATCGTCAGGCTCGTTGGAACTTATTTTTAAATCAATTTAACTTTGTTATCTCGTACCATCCAGGTTCTCGTAATGGGAAGGCTGATGCTTTATCCCGAATCCATGCTGCGGATTCCGTACGTGGAGCCCCATCCAAGACCATTCTATCTGATGACAATTTCATCGGAGTTATCCACGATCAGGACTTGTGGAAGGAGTGCAGGGAGGTCTATGACAGTGATGTATTTCTGGCCAACCCACCTGTGGATAATTATCTTGTCTTTAAGGGTGGCATGTGGTTCAGAGATCGACGTATCTACGTCCCTGAGGTCATCCGTCTGAAGATCCTCAAGTTGGTACATGACTCCAAGTTGGCTGGTCACAGGGGTACAGAACACACAAGAGTTCCTGAGCCGATTCTTCTGGTGGCCAACTTGCCTGAAGGATACCAAGGACTATGTTCTCTCTTGCGAGGTATGTGCCCGTTACAAGACTCCTCATGTGGCACCTACGGTTCTTCTACAACCATTACCTGTTCCGTCCCGCCCTTGGGGGTCTATATCAATGGACTTTATTGTGGAGCTGCCTACATCGGGGGGCATGAATACAATCATGGTGGTAGTTGATCGCCTGACTAAAGCTGCTCATTTTGTTCCATGCACCGGCCTCCCCTCAGCTAAAGATACAGTGAACTTGATTATACAGAATGTCTTTCGGTTGCATGGGGTTCCGGATGAGATCATCTCTGACCATGGAGTACAGTTCACTTCAAGATTCTGGAAGGGGTTTTGCTCTGCACTCAATATTAATGTCTGTCTCTCTTCTGCTTACCATCCCCAGACAAATGGTCAGACTGAGCGTACCAACCAGACGCTGGAACAATATCTAAGATGCTATGTCAGCCATCTCCAGGATGATTGGTTGGAGTTGCTGCCGTTAGCCGAATTTTCATATAATAATTCTCAGAGCGCCTCCACTAAATTTACACCTTTCTTTGCCAATCTGGGTTATCATCCGTGTATTTTACCTAGGTCTCCAATTAATTCTCCGGTTCCAGCAGTGGAGGAAAGGCTGACTGCGATGAGACAAAATCTGGAGGTTCTGAAGGAATCCCTGACCACAGCTCAAGAACGCTATAAGAGATCGGCTGATAGATTCCGTAAACCTGCACCCATGTTCAAGGTAGGAGATTCCGTGTGGTTAGCAACTAAGAATCTGAAGTTAAACATTCCTTCACAAAAACTTGGACAGAAATTCATTGGCCCTTTCAAGATCAATGGTATTGTGAGCTCTGTGGCCTGCCGGCTGAAGCTGCCTAGGACTATGAAGGTACACCCAGTTTTTCATGTATCTTTACTAAAGCCTGTATCTCCTAATACCTTCCAGGGACGTGTTTTGCCACCTCCGCAGCCTGTGGTGATTGATGGGCAAGAACAATTTGTGGTGGAGGAAATTATTGATTCCAGGATTCGCAGGAATCGGCTCCAATATCTGATAAGATGGCAGGGATATCCCCCTGAGGAAGACTCTTGGAAACCTGTGGAAAACATCAATGCCCAACAGAAGATTTCTCGTTTTCATCAGAGATTCCCTGAGACACCAGGTCCAGGATCGTCCTGAGGCCGCTTCTAAGGAGGGAGTAATGTCAGGACTCTGAACATTTTTTACCTTTTGTGCATTACTGCGCTTTTTCAAGATGGCGTCTTTGGTCTCATGTGCACTGTGTCTTCCTGCTATAAAACTCCACCCCAGCCTTCAGTCTGTGCTAGAGTACTCTACCTTGCATCCAGCTCCTGACCTCTGATTACTCCCTGGCTATATACCTGCTCCTGTGAACCTGTGGAGTTATCCTGCTACTCTGCTCTGAGTTCCTGCTGCATACACCAGTTTCCAGTAATCCTCCTTCATCTGCTGCTCGTGTTTACTTCCATCTCATTTGCTGGACATGTAAGCTGTTTCTGCTCTGCAAAAACCTGAGACTATTGACCAGGCCTCCCTGGTTGAGCTGAGATATGATTTGAACTGCCTTATAAGCTTATCTATCTGTGTTTTGGACTAAGACAAGGATTTATTCGTGTCAAGTATCCTCAAGAATAACTGTGCTTCATAGACTTTCTGCTTGATTGCATTTTCCTCTGAAGTTTCCTATAGACTGCTAAGCTGCGTTTAATATTTACACCAAGTGTTGTGGACTTGAGTTTCTCTCTGCACCTGTTTGAATCATCGTGTGATAATATAGACTTTACCACTTATAAAACTGTGTCCTGTAGTTGTCTTGTTCCACGCAAAGAGTCTCCTGAGTTATCCTCTATAATTATTACAGGATACTCTAGCCATAAAAAAAGGAGACTGCTGGAACAATGACTGCAGAGAGCAGATGTTTTCCATAATTAGATCACTGCAGAAAGATGTGGAAGGTCTGCAAAAGAAGTTTGGAAGCTTTGAACACAATCAACAAGTGTTTGGACAAACTTTGCAGGACTTAAGCAACCGCATGGCAGCCCAGGAAAACAAACTTGCTGGCATAGAGTCCCAGTATGGACAGGCTTTTCAGGACATAAGCACGCAAATAGCTGCACAAGTGACTTTACCCTCTGGGCAACCGCCACCAGCTAGCCCACCTAAGTTGCCCCCAGTCAGATTTAATGGTGATCGCGACAAATTTCGTGGCTTTGTGAATCAATGTATGCTATATTTTGATGTGCATGCTGACCGTTTTCCTACTGATAGATTCAAAGTATTGTGTGTAATAATGCTACTGACCTCATGAGTGCTCGCCTGGGCGAATCCGATGATTGAGTCTCGTGACCCACGGTTAAATAACTTGGATGATTTCTTAGCCGCTATGGCATTAATGTTTGATGACCCTAATCACTGTGCAACCGCTGAATATGCTTTGTTGTCTTTACACCAGGCTAAACGTTCTGTTATTGAGTATGCCACTGAATTCAGGAGATTAGCGGTAGATACCAATTGGGACAGTTATGCACAATTGCCTATTTTTAAAAGGGGTCTGTCTAGTATTATAAAACATGAATTAGCTCGCTCTGAGTCACCACAAGAGCTAGAGACATTTATACAGCATTGTGTGCGCATAGACATTTGCCTTACTGAGCGTAGGCAGGAGAAATTTGCTGCATATAACTGTATTTCTAACGTTTCCCTTCCTTCCAAAGAGCCTGCAGGTAAAACCTCTCGGGAGGTGGAGGAGGTGCCCATGCAAATTGATTCTGTTCAGAGGCGCGAGATCAATGAGCGCCGGGAGCATCGCCTTCGTGAAAGTCTATGTTTCTACTGCGGCCAGTCTGACCACTTCTTGATCAATTGTCCTAAGTGTCCTAGACGGTCTACAAGGTGCTAGAAGCAGTAGGGGAGAATGACAACTGTGATGATGAATCTGACATCTCTGAATGTAGCCTGCCTTTAAACGCTGTATTCCATTCACTTTCTATGACTTCACCCCCAAGGAGCTGAAGGAGAAGAACTCTCACTGGTCTCTCCCTATTAAGATCCTGTGTTCAGGACAGTGGATTTCCAGTGCAGCTATGATTGACTCTGGTGCAGGTGGCAATTTCATGGATATCGCATTTGCCAAGGAACATGGTATTGAAATTCAGCAAAGAGCCTCTCCAATTACCATGGAAACAGTGGATGGGTCACCTTTAATCTCTGGGCCTGTGGATCAGGAGACTGTACCCCTTGAAATTTTGTTGGAGCCTAATCATCAGGAACAACTTTCTTTCTTGCTAATTTCTTCTCATTTTCCTGTGATTTTAGGCATTCCTTGGTTGCGTTCTCAGAACCCAATTATCAACTGGGAGACCAAGGAGATTATCTTTCCAACAAGGAGCAACTCAGCGATAACAGAAGCTGTCCCTGAGTCCACGGCTACGGAACCACATGTACAGGTATTTTCTGTACCTCCAGCATATAAAGAGTTCTCTGACATCTGTGACAAGAAGAATGCAGATCAGCTTCCTCCACACAGGCATTATGACTGTCCCATTGAGTTGCTTCCTGGGGCAGCTATTCCTTTTGGTAATGTATACCTTTTGGCGGCACCTGAGCTTCAAGCCTTAAAGGAGTATATTGATGAAAATCTGGCCAAAGGCTTCATATGTCCTTCTTCCTCACCAGCAGGGGCACCTATATTTTTTGTAAAAAAGAAGGATGGGACCCTGAGACCCTGTGTTGACTATCGGGAACTCAATAAGGTAACCATACGAAACCGTTACCCTTTGCCTCTGATTCCCGAATTACTGGAAAGAGTCCGCCATGCTAAGGTGTTCTCTAAACTGGATCTTCGTGGGGCTTATAATTTGGTGCGTATTCGTCCAGGGGATGAGTGGAAGACAGCATTCCGATGCCCGGTATGGACACTTTGAATATCTCGTGATGCCCTTCGGGCTTTGTAATGCCCCTGCAACGTTTCAACACCTTGCTAATGACATTTTCAGAGATTTGTTGGACCAGTTTGTGGTGATCTATATGGACGATATTTTAATCTTTTCTGACTCTCTACAGGAACATGAAGAACATGTCAAAGCTGTTTTAAGACGTCTGAAAGAGAACCATCTGTATATCAAGCCGGAAAAATGCGAGTTCCATCATTCTGAGATACAGTTCTTGAGTTATATCATCTCTCCCCAGGGGCTGAACATGGAATCTGGTAAGATTCGGGCTATCCTTGACTGGCCGGTGCCCAAGAACGTTAAGGAGGTCCAACGTTTTATTGGTTTTGCAAATTTCTACAGACGCTTCATTCGAAATTTTTCTGATATTGTCCGTCCCATTACTTCCTTGACAAAGAAGTAAAAGCCCTTTAAGTGGTCATCACAGGCTCAAGAAGCTTTTGATCGGCTTAAGATTTGTTTCACATCAGCACTGCTGTTGATACACCCAGATCCAACACTTTCATTCATTGTGGAGGTGGACGCTTCTGATAATGCTTTGGGGGCTATTCTCTCCCAAAGAACTGAAGAGAAGGGTCTGCTACATCCTTGTGCTTTCTTTTCCCGTAGACTAACCTCAGCAGAGAAGAATTACGACGTGGGAGACAAGGAATTGCTGGCTATTATTGTGGCTTTCAAAGAATGGAGGCATCATCTGCAACGAGCTGCACAACAGATCATAGTGCTAACTGACCATCGCAATTTAGAGTTCCTTAGATCCGCTAGATGTCTTTCTAATCGTCAGGCTCGTTGGAACTTATTTTTAAATCAATTTAACTTTGTTATCTCGTACCATCCAGGTTCTCGTAATGGGAAGGCTGATGCTTTATCCCGAATCCATGCTGCGGATTCCGTACGTGGAGCCCCATCCAAGACCATTCTATCTGATGCCAATTTCATCGGAGTTATCCACGATCAGGACTTGTGGAAGGAGTGCAGGGAGGTCTATGACAGTGATGTATTTCTGGCCAACCCACCTGTGGATAATTATCTTGTCTTTAAGGGTGGCATGTGGTTCAGAGATCGACGTATCTACGTCCCTGAGGTCATCCGTCTGAAGATCCTCAAGTTGGTACATGACTCCAAGTTGGCTGGTCACAGGGGTACAGAACACACAAGAGTTCCTGAGCCGATTCTTCTGGTGGCCAACTTGCCTGAAGGATACCAAGGACTATGTTCTCTCTTGCGAGGTATGTGCTCGTTACAAGACTCCTCATGTGGCACCTACGGTTCTTCTACAACCATTACCTGTTCCGTCCCGCCCTTGGGGGTCTATATCAATGGACTTTATTGTGGAGCTGCCTACATCGGGGGGCATGAATACAATCATGGTGGTAGTTGATCGCCTGACTAAAGCTGCTCATTTTGTTCCATGCACCGGCCTCCCCTCAGCTAAAGATACAGTGAACTTGATTATACAGAATGTCTTTCGGTTGCATGGGGTTCCGGATGAGATCATCTCTGACCATGGAGTACAGTTCACTTCAAGATTCTGGAAGGGGTTTTGCTCTGCACTCAATATTAATGTCTGTCTCTCTTCTGCTTACCATCCCCAGACAAATGGTCAGACTGAGCGTACCAACCAGACGCTGGAACAATATCTAAGATGCTATGTCAGCCATCTCCAGGATGATTGGTTGGAGTTGCTGCCGTTAGCCGAATTTTCATATAATAATTCTCAGAGCGCCTCCACTAAATTTACACCTTTCTTTGCCAATCTGGGTTATCATCCGTGTATTTTACCTAGGTCTCCAATTAATTCTCCGGTTCCAGCAGTGGAGGAAAGGCTGACTGCGATGAGACAAAATCTGGAGGTTCTGAAGGAATCCCTGACCACAGCTCAAGAACGCTATAAGAGATCGGCTGATAGATTCCGTAAACCTGCACCCATGTTCAAGGTAGGAGATTCCGTGTGGTTAGCAACTAAGAATCTGAAGTTAAACATTCCTTCACAAAAACTTGGACAGAAATTCATTGGCCCTTTCAAGATCAATGGTATTGTGAGCTCTGTGGCCTGCCGGCTGAAGCTGCCTAGGACTATGAAGGTACACCCAGTTTTTCATGTATCTTTACTAAAGCCTGTATCTCCTAATACCTTCCAGGGACGTGTTTTGCCACCTCCGCAGCCTGTGGTGATTGATGGGCAAGAACAATTTGTGGTGGAGGAAATTATTGATTCCAGGATTCGCAGGAATCGGCTCCAATATCTGATAAGATGGCAGGGATATCCCCCTGAGGAAGACTCTTGGAAACCTGTGGAAAACATCAATGCCCAACAGAAGATTTCTCGTTTTCATCAGAGATTCCCTGAGACACCAGGTCCAGGATCGTCCTGAGGCCGCTTCTAAGGAGGGAGTAATGTCAGGACTCTGAACATTTTTTACCTTTTGTGCATTACTGCGCTTTTTCAAGATGGCGTCTTTGGTCTCATGTGCACTGTGTCTTCCTGCTATAAAACTCCACCCCAGCCTTCAGTCTGTGCTAGAGTACTCTACCTTGCATCCAGCTCCTGACCTCTGATTACTCCCTGGCTATATACCTGCTCCTGTGAACCTGTGGAGTTATCCTGCTACTCTGCTCTGAGTTCCTGCTGCATACACCAGTTTCCAGTAATCCTCCTTCATCTGCTGCTCGTGTTTACTTCCATCTCATTTGCTGGACATGTAAGCTGTTTCTGCTCTGCAAAAACCTGAGACTATTGACCAGGCCTCCCTGGTTGAGCTGAGATATGATTTGAACTGCCTTATAAGCTTATCTATCTGTGTTTTGGACTAAGACAAGGATTTATTCGTGTCAAATATCCTCAAGAATAACTGTGCTTCATAGACTTTCTGCTTGATTGCATTTTCCTCTGAAGTTTCCTATAGACTGCTAAGCTGCGTTTAATATTTACACCAAGTGTTGTGGACTTGAGTTTCTCTCTGCACCTGTTTGAATCATCGTGTGATAATATAGACTTTACCACTTATAAAACTGTGTCCTGTAGTTGTCTTGTTCCACGCAAAGAGTCTCCTGAGTTATCCTCTATAATTATTACAGGATACTCTAGCCATAAAAAAAGGAGACTGCTGGAACAATGACTGCAGAGAGCAGATGTTTTCCATAATTAGATCACTGCAGAAAGATGTGGAAGGTCTGCAAAAGAAGTTTGGAAGCTTTGAACACAATCAACAAGTGTTTGGACAAACTTTGCAGGACTTAAGCAACCGCATGGCAGCCCAGGAAAACAAACTTGCTGGCATAGAGTCCCAGTATGGACAGGCTTTTCAGGACATAAGCACGCAAATAGCTGCACAAGTGACTTTACCCTCTGGGCAACCGCCACCAGCTAGCCCACCTAAGTTGCCCCCAGTCAGATTTAATGGTGATCGCGACAAATTTCGTGGCTTTGTGAATCAATGTATGCTATATTTTGATGTGCATGCTGACCGTTTTCCTACTGATAGATTCAAAGTATTGTGTGTAATAATGCTACTGACCTCATGAGTGCTCGCCTGGGCGAATCCGATGATTGAGTCTCGTGACCCACGGTTAAATAACTTGGATGATTTCTTAGCCGCTATGGCATTAATGTTTGATGACCCTAATCACTGTGCAACCGCTGAATATGCTTTGTTGTCTTTACACCAGGCTAAACGTTCTGTTATTGAGTATGCCACTGAATTCAGGAGATTAGCGGTAGATACCAATTGGGACAGTTATGCACAATTGCCTATTTTTAAAAGGGGTCTGTCTAGTATTATAAAACATGAATTAGCTCGCTCTGAGTCACCACAAGAGCTAGAGACATTTATACAGCATTGTGTGCGCATAGACATTCGCCTTACTGAGCGTAGGCAGGAGAAATTTGCTGCATATAACTGTATTTCTAACGTTTCCCTTCCTTCCAAAGAGCCTGCAGGTAAAACCTCTCGGGAGGTGGAGGAGGTGCCCATGCAAATTGATTCTGTTCAGAGGCGCGAGATCAATGAGCGCCGGGAGCATCGCCTTCGTGAAAGTCTATGTTTCTACTGCGGCCAGTCTGACCACTTCTTGATCAATTGTGCTAAGTGTCCTAGACGGTCTACAAGGTGCTAGAAGCAGTAGGGGAGAATGACAACTGTGATGATGAATCTGACATCTCTGAATGTAGCCTGCCTTTAAACGCTGTATTCCATTCACTTTCTATGACTTCACCCCCAAGGAGCTGAAGGAGAAGAACTCTCACTGGTCTCTCCCTATTAAGATCCTGTGTTCAGGACAGTGGATTTCCAGTGCAGCTATGATTGACTCTGGTGCAGGTGGCAATTTCATGGATATCGCATTTGCCAAGGAACATGGTATTGAAATTCAGCAAAGAGCCTCTCCAATTACCATGGAAACAGTGGATGGGTCACCTTTAATCTCTGGGCCTGTGGATCAGGAGACTGTATCCCTTGAAATTTTGTTGGAGCCTAATCATCAGGAACAACTTTCTTTCTTGCTAATTTCTTCTCATTTTCCTGTGATTTTAGGCATTCCTTGGTTGCGTTCTCAGAACCCAATTATCAACTGGGAGACCAAGGAGATTATCTTTCCAACAAGGAGCAACTCAGCGATAACAGAAGCTGTCCCTGAGTCCACGGCTACGGAACCACATGTACAGGTATTTTCTGTACCTCCAGCATATAAAGAGTTCTCTGACATCTGTGACAAGAAGAATGCAGATCAGCTTCCTCCACACAGGCATTATGACTGTCCCATTGAGTTGCTTCCTGGGGCAGCTATTCCTTTTGGTAATGTATACCTTTTGGCGGCACCTGAGCTTCAAGCCTTAAAGGAGTATATTGATGAAAATCTGGCCAAAGGCTTCATATGTCCTTCTTCCTCACCAGCAGGGGCACCTATATTTTTTGTAAAAAAGAAGGATGGGACCCTGAGACCCTGTGTTGACTATCGGGAACTCAATAAGGTAACCATACGAAACCGTTACCCTTTGCCTCTGATTCCCGAATTACTGGAAAGAGTCCGCCATGCAAAGGTGTTCTCTAAACTGGATCTTCGTGGGGCTTATAATTTGGTGCGTATTCGTCCAGGGGATGAGTGGAAGACAGCATTCCGATGCCCGGTATGGACACTTTGAATATCTCGTGATGCCCTTCGGGCTTTGTAATGCCCCTGCAACGTTTCAACACCTTGCTAATGACATTTTCAGAGATTTGTTGGACCAGTTTGTGGTGATCTATATGGACGATATTCTAATCTTTTCTGACTCTCTACAGGAACATGAAGAACATGTCAAAGCTGTTTTAAGACGTCTGAAAGAGAACCATCTGTATATCAAGCCGGAAAAATGCGAGTTCCATCATTCTGAGATACAGTTCTTGAGTTATATCATCTCTCCCCAGGGGCTGAACATGGAATCTGGTAAGATTCGGGCTATCCTTGACTGGCCGGTGCCCAAGAACGTTAAGGAGGTCCAACGTTTTATTGGTTTTGCAAATTTCTACAGACGCTTCATTCGAAATTTTTCTGATATTGTCCGTCCCATTACTTCCTTGACAAAGAAGTAAAAGCCCTTTAAGTGGTCATCACAGGCTCAAGAAGCTTTTGATCGGCTTAAGATTTGTTTCACATCAGCACTGCTGTTGATACACCCAGATCCAACACTTTCATTCATTGTGGAGGTGGACGCTTCTGATAATGCTTTGGGGGCTATTCTCTCCCAAAGAACTGAAGAGAAGGGTCTGCTACATCCTTGTGCTTTCTTTTCCCGTAGACTAACCTCAGCAGAGAAGAATTATGACGTGGGAGACAAGGAATTGCTGGCTATTATTGTGGCTTTCAAAGAATGGAGGCATCATCTGCAACGAGCTGCACAACAGATCATAGTGCTAACTGACCATCGCAATTTAGAGTTCCTTAGATCCGCTAGATGTCTTTCTAATCGTCAGGCTCGTTGGAACTTATTTTTAAATCAATTTAACTTTGTTATCTCGTACCATCCAGGTTCTCGTAATGGGAAGGCTGATGCTTTATCCCGAATCCATGCTGCGGATTCCGTACGTGGAGCCCCATCCAAGACCATTCTATCTGATGACAATTTCATCGGAGTTATCCACGATCAGGACTTGTGGAAGGAGTGCAGGGAGGTCTATGACAGTGATGTATTTCTGGCCAACCCACCTGTGGATAATTATCTTGTCTTTAAGGGTGGCATGTGGTTCAGAGATCGACGTATCTACGTCCCTGAGGTCATCCGTCTGAAGATCCTCAAGTTGGTACATGACTCCAAGTTGGCTGGTCACAGGGGTACAGAACACACAAGAGTTCCTGAGCCGATTCTTCTGGTGGCCAACTTGCCTGAAGGATACCAAGGACTATGTTCTCTCTTGCGAGGTATGTGCCCGTTACAAGACTCCTCATGTGGCACCTACGGTTCTTCTACAACCATTACCTGTTCCGTCCCGCCCTTGGGGGTCTATATCAATGGACTTTATTGTGGAGCTGCCTACATCGGGGGGCATGAATACAATCATGGTGGTAGTTGATCGCCTGACTAAAGCTGCTCATTTTGTTCCATGCACCGGCCTCCCCTCAGCTAAAGATACAGTGAACTTGATTATACAGAATGTCTTTCGGTTGCATGGGGTTCCGGATGAGATCATCTCTGACCATGGAGTACAGTTCACTTCAAGATTCTGGAAGGGGTTTTGCTCTGCACTCAATATTAATGTCTGTCTCTCTTCTGCTTACCATCCCCAGACAAATGGTCAGACTGAGCGTACCAACCAGACGCTGGAACAATATCTAAGATGCTATGTCAGCCATCTCCAGGATGATTGGTTGGAGTTGCTGCCGTTAGCCGAATTTTCATATAATAATTCTCAGAGCGCCTCCACTAAATTTACACCTTTCTTTGCCAATCTGGGTTATCATCCGTGTATTTTACCTAGGTCTCCAATTAATTCTCCGGTTCCAGCAGTGGAGGAAAGGCTGACTGCGATGAGACAAAATCTGGAGGTTCTGAAGGAATCCCTGACCACAGCTCAAGAACGCTATAAGAGATCGGCTGATAGATTCCGTAAACCTGCACCCATGTTCAAGGTAGGAGATTCCGTGTGGTTAGCAACTAAGAATCTGAAGTTAAACATTCCTTCACAAAAACTTGGACAGAAATTCATTGGCCCTTTCAAGATCAATGGTATTGTGAGCTCTGTGGCCTGCCGGCTGAAGCTGCCTAGGACTATGAAGGTACACCCAGTTTTTCATGCATCTTTACTAAAGCCTGTATCTCCTAATACCTTCCAGGGACGTGTTTTGCCACCTCCGCAGCCTGTGGTGATTGATGGGCAAGAACAATTTGTGGTGGAGGAAATTATTGATTCCAGGATTCGCAGGAATCGGCTCCAATATCTGATAAGATGGCAGGGATATCCCCCTGAGGAAGACTCTTGGAAACCTGTGGAAAACATCAATGCCCAACAGAAGATTTCTCGTTTTCATCAGAGATTCCCTGAGACACCAGGTCCAGGATCGTCCTGAGGCCGCTTCTAAGGAGGGAGTAATGTCAGGACTCTGAACATTTTTTACCTTTTGTGCATTACTGCGCTTTTTCAAGATGGCGTCTTTGGTCTCATGTGCACTGTGTCTTCCTGCTATAAAACTCCACCCCAGCCTTCAGTCTGTGCTAGAGTACTCTACCTTGCATCCAGCTCCTGACCTCTGATTACTCCCTGGCTATATACCTGCTCCTGTGAACCTGTGGAGTTATCCTGCTACTCTGCTCTGAGTTCCTGCTGCATACACCAGTTTCCAGTAATCCTCCTTCATCTGCTGCTCGTGTTTACTTCCATCTCATTTGCTGGACATGTAAGCTGTTTCTGCTCTGCAAAAACCTGAGACTATTGACCAGGCCTCCCTGGTTGAGCTGAGATATGATTTGAACTGCCTTATAAGCTTATCTATCTGTGTTTTGGACTAAGACAAGGATTTATTCGTGTCAAATATCCTCAAGAATAACTGTGCTTCATAGACTTTCTGCTTGATTGCATTTTCCTCTGAAGTTTCCTATAGACTGCTAAGCTGCGTTTAATATTTACACCAAGTGTTGTGGACTTGAGTTTCTCTCTGCACCTGTTTGAATCATCGTGTGATAATATAGACTTTACCACTTATAAAACTGTGTCCTGTAGTTGTCTTGTTCCACGCAAAGAGTCTCCTGAGTTATCCTCTATAATTATTACAGGATACTCTAGCCATAAAAAAAGGAGACTGCTGGAACAATGACTGCAGAGAGCAGATGTTTTCCATAATTAGATCACTGCAGAAAGATGTGGAAGGTCTGCAAAAGAAGTTTGGAAGCTTTGAACACAATCAACAAGTGTTTGGACAAACTTTGCAGGACTTAAGCAACCGCATGGCAGCCCAGGAAAACAAACTTGCTGGCATAGAGTCCCAGTATGGACAGGCTTTTCAGGACATAAGCACGCAAATAGCTGCACAAGTGACTTTACCCTCTGGGCAACCGCCACCAGCTAGCCCACCTAAGTTGCCCCCAGTCAGATTTAATGGTGATCGCGACAAATTTCGTGGCTTTGTGAATCAATGTATGCTATATTTTGATGTGCATGCTGACCGTTTTCCTACTGATAGATTCAAAGTATTGTGTGTAATAATGCTACTGACCTCATGAGTGCTCGCCTGGGCGAATCCGATGATTGAGTCTCGTGACCCACGGTTAAATAACTTGGATGATTTCTTAGCCGCTATGGCATTAATGTTTGATGACCCTAATCACTGTGCAACCGCTGAATATGCTTTGTTGTCTTTACACCAGGCTAAACGTTCTGTTATTGAGTATGCCACTGAATTCAGGAGATTAGCGGTAGATACCAATTGGGACAGTTATGCACAATTGCCTATTTTTAAAAGGGGTCTGTCTAGTATTATAAAACATGAATTAGCTCGCTCTGAGTCACCACAAGAGCTAGAGACATTTATACAGCATTGTGTGCGCATAGACATTCGCCTTACTGAGCGTAGGCAGGAGAAATTTGCTGCATATAACTGTATTTCTAACGTTTCCCTTCCTTCCAAAGAGCCTGCAGGTAAAACCTCTCGGGAGGTGGAGGAGGTGCCCATGCAAATTGATTCTGTTCAGAGGCGCGAGATCAATGAGCGCCGGGAGCATCGCCTTCGTGAAAGTCTATGTTTCTACTGCGGCCAGTCTGACCACTTCTTGATCAATTGTCCTAAGTGTCCTAGACGGTCTACAAGGTGCTAGAAGCAGTAGGGGAGAATGACAACTGTGATGATGAATCTGACATCTCTGAATGTAGCCTGCCTTTAAACGCTGTATTCCATTCACTTTCTATGACTTCACCCCCAAGGAGCTGAAGGAGAAGAACTCTCACTGGTCTCTCCCTATTAAGATCCTGTGTTCAGGACAGTGGATTTCCAGTGCAGCTATGATTGACTCTGGTGCAGGTGGCAATTTCATGGATATCGCATTTGCCAAGGAACATGGTATTGAAATTCAGCAAAGAGCCTCTCCAATTACCATGGAAACAGTGGATGGGTCACCTTTAATCTCTGGGCCTGTGGATCAGGAGACTGTATCCCTTGAAATTTTGTTGGAGCCTAATCATCAGGAACAACTTTCTTTCTTGCTAATTTCTTCTCATTTTCCTGTGATTTTAGGCATTCCTTGGTTGCGTTCTCAGAACCCAATTATCAACTGGGAGACCAAGGAGATTATCTTTCCAACAAGGAGCAACTCAGCGATAACAGAAGCTGTCCCTGAGTCCACGGCTACGGAACCACATGTACAGGTATTTTCTGTACCTCCAGCATATAAAGAGTTCTCTGACATCTGTGACAAGAAGAATGCAGATCAGCTTCCTCCACACAGGCATTATGACTGTCCCATTGAGTTGCTTCCTGGGGCAGCTATTCCTTTTGGTAATGTATACCTTTTGGCGGCACCTGAGCTTCAAGCCTTAAAGGAGTATATTGATGAAAATCTGGCCAAAGGCTTCATATGTCCTTCTTCCTCACCAGCAGGGGCACCTATATTTTTTGTAAAAAAGAAGGATGGGACCCTGAGACCCTGTGTTGACTATCGGGAACTCAATAAGGTAACCATACGAAACCGTTACCCTTTGCCTCTGATTCCCGAATTACTGGAAAGAGTCCGCCATGCTAAGGTGTTCTCTAAACTGGATCTTCGTGGGGCTTATAATTTGGTGCGTTGTTATGACCCCAATGGCGAGGGTCTCAGAGGAACGTGGAAGTCTGCAGAATACAAAAATCCAGCTCATAGGGCAGTGGTAACTGGGTTGACCATATATCTACTCCTAACGCCAACACTAGAAGTAGCCGGGGATCATTCCTACGTTGATTCTAGATGACACGCGCCAGCCGGAGAATCTAGCTACCCCTAGTAGAGGAAAACAAAGACCTTTCTTGCCTCCAGAGAAGGGGACCCCAAAGCTGGATAGAAGCCCCCCACAAATAATGACGGTGAGGTAAGAGGAAATGACAAACACAGAAATGAACCAGGTTTAGCACAGAGAGGCCCGCTTACTGATAGCAGAATAAAGAAAGGTAACTTATATGGTCAACAAAAACCCTATCAAAATCCACACTGGAAATTCAAGAACCCCCGAACCGTCTAACGGTCCGGGGGGAGAACACCAGCCCCCTAGAGCTTCCAGCAAAGGTCAGGATATAGATTTGGAACAAGCTGGACAAAAATACAAAACCAAAACAAATAGCAAAAAGCAAAAGGCAGACTTAGCTGATATAACTGGAACCAGGATCAGTAGACAAGAGCACAGCAGACTAGCTCTGATAACTACGTTGCCAGGCATTGAACTGAAGGTCCAGGGAGCTTATATAGCAACACCCCTAACTAACGACCCAGGTGCGGATAAAAGGAAAGACAGAAAAACCAGAGTCAAAAAACTAGTAACCACTAGAGGGAGCAAAAAGCAAATTCACAACAGTACCCCCCCCTTAGTGAGGGGTCACTGAACCCTCACCACGACCACCAGGGCGATCAGGATGAGCGGCATGAAAGGCACGAACTAAATCGGCCGCATGAACATCAGAGGCGACCACCCAGGAATTATCCTCCTGACCATAGCCCTTCCACTTGACCAGGTACTGAAGCCTCCGCCTGGAGAGGCGAGAATCCAAGATCTTCTCCACCACGTACTCCAACTCGCCCTCAACCAACACCGGAGCAGGAGGCTCAGCAGAAGGAACTACAGGCACAATGTACCGCCGCAACAAGGACCTATGAAATACATTGTGAATAGCAAACGACACAGGAAGATCCAGACGAAAAGATACAGGATTAAGGATTTCCAATATCTTGTAAGGCCCAATAAAACGAGGTTTAAATTTGGGAGAGGAGACCTTCATAGGAACAAAGCGGGAAGAAAGCCACACCAAATCCCCAACGCGTAGTCGGGGACCCACACCGCGGCGGCGGTTGGCAAAGCGCTGAGCCTTCTCCTGTGACAACTTCAAGTTGTCCACCACATGATTCCAGATCTGCTGCAACCTATCCACCACAGAATCCATCCCAGGACAGTCAGAAGGCTCCACATGACCCGAAGAAAAGCGAGGATGGAAACCAGAGTTGCAGAAAAAAGGCGAAACCAAGGTGGCGGAACTAGCCCGATTATTAAGGGCAAACTCAGCCAACGGCAAGAATGTCACCCAATCGTCCTGATCAGCAGAGACAAAACACCTCAAATAAGCCTCCAAAGTCTGATTGGTTCGCTCCGTCTGTCCATTAGTCTGAGGATGGAAAGCAGACGAAAACGACAAATCAATGCCCATCCTACTACAAAAGGATCGCCAGAACCTGGAAACGAACTGGGATCCTCTGTCTGACACAATATTCTCAGGGATGCCGTGCAAACGAACCACGTTCTGGAAAAACACAGGAACCAGATCGGAAGAGGAAGGCAGCTTAGGCAAAGGAACCAAATGGACCATCTTGGAGAAGCGATCACATATCACCCAGATAACGGACATGCCCTGAGATAGCGGAAGATCAGAAATGAAATCCATGGAGATATGTGTCCAAGGTCTCTTCGGGACAGGCAAGGGCAAGAGCAAACCGCTGGCACGAGAACAGCAAGGCTTAGCTCGAGCACAAGTCCCACAGGACTGCACAAATGACCGCACATCTCTTGACAAGGAAGGCCACCAAAAGGACCTGGCCACCAGATCTCTGGTGCCAAAAATTCCCGGGTGACCTGCCAACACCGAGGAATGAACCTCGGAAATGACTCTGCTGGTCCACTTATCCGGAACAAACAGTCTGTCAGGTGGACAAGACTCAGGCCTATCAGCCTGAAATCTCTGCAACACACGTCGCAGATCCGGAGAAATAGCTGACAAGATAACTCCATCTTTAAGAATACCAACAGGATCAGCGACTCCAGGAGCATCAGGCACAAAGCTCCTAGAAAGAGCATCGGCCTTCACATTCTTTGAACCTGGTAAATACGAGACAACAAAATCAAAGCGGGAGAAAAACAATGACCAGCGGGCCTGTCTCGGATTAAGGCGTTTAGCAGACTCGAGATACATCAGATTTTTGTGATCAGTCAAGACCACCACACGATGCTTAGCACCCTCGAGCCAATGACGCCACTCCTCAAATGCCCATTTCATGGCCAACAACTCCCGATTGCCCACATCATAATTTCGCTCGGCAGGCGAAAACTTCCTAGAGAAAAAGGCACAAGGTTTCATAACAGAGCAACCAGGGCCTCTCTGCGACAAAACGGCCCCTGCCCCAATCTCCGAAGCATCCACCTCAACCTGAAAGGGAAGTGAGACGTCAGGCTGGCACAAAACAGGCGCCGAAGTAAACCGGTGTTTCAACTCCTGGAAAGCCTCCACGGCAGCAGGAGCCCAGTTAGCTACATCGGAGCCCTTCTTGGTCATATCCGTCAAAGGTTTCACAATGCTAGAAAAATTAGCGATAAAACGACGGTAGAAGTTAGCGAAGCCCAAGAACTTCTGAAGACTCTTAACTGATGAGGGCTGAGTCCAATCAAGAATAGCTCGGACCTTGACTGGGTCCATCTCCACAGCAGAAGGGGAAAAAATGAACCCCAAAAAGGGAACCTTCTGTACACCAAAGAGACACTTTGAGCCCTTGACAAACAAAGAATTTTCACGCAAAATTTTAAAGACCAACCTGACCTGCTCCACATGCGAATCCCAATTATCAGAAAAAACCAAAATATCATCCAGATAAACAATCAAAAATTTATCCAGATACTTCCGGAAAATGTCATGCATAAAGGACTGAAAAACTGAAGGCGCATTGGAGAGCCCAAAAGGCATCACCAAGTACTCAAAATGACCTTCGGGCGTATTGAATGCGGTTTTCCATTCATCACCTTGCTTAATGCGCACAAGGTTGTACGCACCACGAAGGTCTATCTTGGTGAACCACTTGGCACCCTTAATCCGGGCAAACAAGTCAGACAACAGCGGTAAAGGATACTGAAATTTGACAGTGATCTTATTTAAAAGCCGATAATCAATACAAGGTCTCAAAGATCCGTCCTTTTTTGCCACAAAAAAGAATCCCGCACCAAGAGGGGAAGAAGACGGACGAATATGTCCTTTTTCCAGAGACTCCTTGATATATGAACGCATAGCGGTATGTTCAGGTACCGACAGATTAAACAGTCTTCCCTTAGGAAATTTACTGCCTGGGATCAAATCTATAGCACAGTCACAGTCCCTATGAGGAGGCAGTGCACTGGACTCAGACTCACTGAAGACATCCTGATAATCAGACAAATACTCCGGAACTTCCGAAGGCGTAGAAGAAGCAATAGACACAGGCAGGGAATCCTCATGAATACCACGACAGCCCCAACTTGAGACTGACATAGCCTTCCAGTCCAGGACTGGATTATGGGTCTGTAACCATGGCAGCCCTAAAACGACCAAATCATGCATTTTATGTAAAACCAGGAAACGTATCACCTCGCGGTGTTCAGGAGTCATGCACATGGTAACCTGAGTCCAATACTGCGGTTTATTTGCTGCCAATGGTGTAGCATCAATACCCCTAAGAGGAATAGGATTTTCTAATGGTTCAAGAGTAAATCCACAGCGCTTAGCAAATGAGAGATCCATGAGACTCAGGGCAGCACCTGAATCTACAAACGCCATGACAGGATAAGATGACAGTGAGCAAATCAAAGTTACAGACAGAATAAATTTAGGTTGCAAATTACCAACGGTGACAGGACTAACAACCTTAGCTATACGTTTAGAGCATGCTGAGATAACATGTGTAGAATCACCACAGTAGTAGCACAAGCCATTCCGGCGTCTATGAATTTTCCGCTCATTTCTAGTCAGGATTCTATCACATTGCATTAAATCAGGTGTCTGTTCAGACAACACCATGAGGGAATTTGCGGTTTTTCTATCACATTGCACCGAATTAGGTGTCTGTTCAGACAACACCATGAGGGAATTTGCGGTTTTGCGCTCCCGCAACCGCCGGTCAATTTGAATAGCCAGTGCCATAGTATCATTCAGACCTGTGGGAATGGGAAAACCCACCATAACATTCTTAATGGCTTCAGAAAGGCCATTTCTAAAATTAGCGGCCAGTGCACACTCGTTCCAATGTGTCAGCACGGACCATTTCCGAAATTTTTGGCAATACACTTCAGCCTCGTCCTGCCCCTGAGACATAGACAGCAAGGCCTTTTCTGCCTGAATCTCAAGATTGGGTTCCTCATAAAGTAAACCGAGCGCCAGAAAAAACGCATCAAGATCAGCCAATGCCGGATCTCCTGGCGCCAGCGAAAAAGCCCAATCCTGAGGGTCGCCCCGTAAGAACGAAATAACAATCTTTACTTGCTGAGCAGAATCTCCTGATGAACAGGGTCTCAGGGACAAAAACAATTTACAATTATTCACGAAATTCCTAAACTTAAACCTGTCTCCGGAAAACAGTTCAGGAATCGGTATTTTAGGTTCTGACCTAGGATTTTTGATAACATAGTCTTGTATGCCCTGCACACGAGTAGCCAGCTGGTCCACACTTGTAATCAAGGTCTGGACATTCATGTCTGCAGCAAGCATAGCCACTCTGAGGTAAAGGGGAAGGAGAAAAAAAAAAAAAAACTCAGAATCTTCTTTCTTATAATCCCTCTTCTGCAATGCATTAAACATTTAATACTGGCCTGGCAAACTGTTATGACCCCAATGGCGAGGGTCTCAGAGGAACGTGGAAGTCTGCAGAATACAAAAATCCAGCTCATAGGGCAGTGGTAACTGGGTTGACCATATATCTACTCCTAACGCCAACACTAGAAGTAGCCGGGGATCATTCCTACGTTGATTCTAGATGACACGCGCCAGCCGGAGAATCTAGCTACCCCTAGTAGAGGAAAACAAAGACCTTTCTTGCCTCCAGAGAAGGGGACCCCAAAGCTGGATAGAAGCCCCCACAAATAATGACGGTGAGGTAAGAGGAAATGACAAACACAGAAATGAACCAGGTTTAGCACAGAGAGGCCCGCTTACTGATAGCAGAATAAAGAAAGGTAACTTATATGGTCAACAAAAACCCTATCAAAATCCACACTGGAAATTCAAGAACCCCCGAACCGTCTAACGGTCCGGGGGGAGAACACCAGCCCCCTAGAGCTTCCAGCAAAGGTCAGGATATAGATTTGGAACAAGCTGGACAAAAATACAAAACCAAAACAAATAGCAAAAAGCAAAAGGCAGACTTAGCTGATATAACTGGAACCAGGATCAGTAGACAAGAGCACAGCAGACTAGCTCTGATAACTACGTTGCCAGGCATTGAACTGAAGGTCCAGGGAGCTTATATAGCAACACCCCTAACTAACGACCCAGGTGCGGATAAAAGGAAAGACAGAAAAACCAGAGTCAAAAAACTAGTAACCACTAGAGGGAGCAAAAAGCAAATTCACAACAGTGCGTATTCGTCCAGGGGATGAGTGGAAGACAGCATTCCGATGCCCGGTATGGACACTTTGAATATCTCGTGATGCCCTTCGGGCTTTGTAATGCCCCTGCAACGTTTCAACACCTTGCTAATGACATTTTCAGAGATTTGTTGGACCAGTTTGTGGTGATCTATATGGACGATATTCTAATCTTTTCTGACTCTCTACAGGAACATGAAGAACATGTCAAAGCTGTTTTAAGACGTCTGAAAGAGAACCATCTGTATATCAAGCCGGAAAAATGCGAGTTCCATCATTCTGAGATACAGTTCTTGAGTTATATCATCTCTCCCCAGGGGCTGAACATGGAATCTGGTAAGATTCGGGCTATCCTTGACTGGCCGGTGCCCAAGAACGTTAAGGAGGTCCAACGTTTTATTGGTTTTGCAAATTTCTACAGACGCTTCATTCGAAATTTTTCTGATATTGTCCGTCCCATTACTTCCTTGACAAAGAAGTAAAAGCCCTTTAAGTGGTCATCACAGGCTCAAGAAGCTTTTGATCGGCTTAAGATTTGTTTCACATCAGCACTGCTGTTGATACACCCAGATCCAACACTTTCATTCATTGTGGAGGTGGACGCTTCTGATAATGCTTTGGGGGCTATTCTCTCCCAAAGAACTGAAGAGAAGGGTCTGCTACATCCTTGTGCTTTCTTTTCCCGTAGACTAACCTCAGCAGAGAAGAATTACGACGTGGGAGACAAGGAATTGCTGGCTATTATTGTGGCTTTCAAAGAATGGAGGCATCATCTGCAACGAGCTGCACAACAGATCATAGTGCTAACTGACCATCGCAATTTAGAGTTCCTTAGATCCGCTAGATGTCTTTCTAATCGTCAGGCTCGTTGGAACTTATTTTTAAATCAATTTAACTTTGTTATCTCGTACCATCCAGGTTCTCGTAATGGGAAGGCTGATGCTTTATCCCGAATCCATGCTGCGGATTCCGTACGTGGAGCCCCATCCAAGACCATTCTATCTGATGACAATTTCATCGGAGTTATCCACGATCAGGACTTGTGGAAGGAGTGCAGGGAGGTCTATGACAGTGATGTATTTCTGGCCAACCCACCTGTGGATAATTATCTTGTCTTTAAGGGTGGCATGTGGTTCAGAGATCGACGTATCTACGTCCCTGAGGTCATCCGTCTGAAGATCCTCAAGTTGGTACATGACTCCAAGTTGGCTGGTCACAGGGGTACAGAACACACAAGAGTTCCTGAGCCGATTCTTCTGGTGGCCAACTTGCCTGAAGGATACCAAGGACTATGTTCTCTCTTGCGAGGTATGTGCCCGTTACAAGACTCCTCATGTGGCACCTACGGTTCTTCTACAACCATTACCTGTTCCGTCCCGCCCTTGGGGGTCTATATCAATGGACTTTATTGTGGAGCTGCCTACATCGGGGGGCATGAATACAATCATGGTGGTAGTTGATCGCCTGACTAAAGCTGCTCATTTTGTTCCATGCACCGGCCTCCCCTCAGCTAAAGATACAGTGAACTTGATTATACAGAATGTCTTTCGGTTGCATGGGGTTCCGGATGAGATCATCTCTGACCATGGAGTACAGTTCACTTCAAGATTCTGGAAGGGGTTTTGCTCTGCACTCAATATTAATGTCTGTCTCTCTTCTGCTTACCATCCCCAGACAAATGGTCAGACTGAGCGTACCAACCAGACGCTGGAACAATATCTAAGATGCTATGTCAGCCATCTCCAGGATGATTGGTTGGAGTTGCTGCCGTTAGCCGAATTTTCATATAATAATTCTCAGAGCGCCTCCACTAAATTTACACCTTTCTTTGCCAATCTGGGTTATCATCCGTGTATTTTACCTAGGTCTCCAATTAATTCTCCGGTTCCAGCAGTGGAGGAAAGGCTGACTGCGATGAGACAAAATCTGGAGGTTCTGAAGGAATCCCTGACCACAGCTCAAGAACGCTATAAGAGATCGGCTGATAGATTCCGTAAACCTGCACCCATGTTCAAGGTAGGAGATTCCGTGTGGTTAGCAACTAAGAATCTGAAGTTAAACATTCCTTCACAAAAACTTGGACAGAAATTCATTGGCCCTTTCAAGATCAATGGTATTGTGAGCTCTGTGGCCTGCCGGCTGAAGCTGCCTAGGACTATGAAGGTACACCCAGTTTTTCATGTATCTTTACTAAAGCCTGTATCTCCTAATACCTTCCAGGGACGTGTTTTGCCACCTCCGCAGCCTGTGGTGATTGATGGGCAAGAACAATTTGTGGTGGAGGAAATTATTGATTCCAGGATTCGCAGGAATCGGCTCCAATATCTGATAAGATGGCAGGGATATCCCCCTGAGGAAGACTCTTGGAAACCTGTGGAAAACATCAATGCCCAACAGAAGATTTCTCGTTTTCATCAGAGATTCCCTGAGACACCAGGTCCAGGATCGTCCTGAGGCCGCTTCTAAGGAGGGAGTAATGTCAGGACTCTGAACATTTTTTACCTTTTGTGCATTACTGCGCTTTTTCAAGATGGCGTCTTTGGTCTCATGTGCACTGTGTCTTCCTGCTATAAAACTCCACCCCAGCCTTCAGTCTGTGCTAGAGTACTCTACCTTGCATCCAGCTCCTGACCTCTGATTACTCCCTGGCTATATACCTGCTCCTGTGAACCTGTGGAGTTATCCTGCTACTCTGCTCTGAGTTCCTGCTGCATACACCAGTTTCCAGTAATCCTCCTTCATCTGCTGCTCGTGTTTACTTCCATCTCATTTGCTGGACATGTAAGCTGTTTCTGCTCTGCAAAAACCTGAGACTATTGACCAGGCCTCCCTGGTTGAGCTGAGATATGATTTGAACTGCCTTATAAGCTTATCTATCTGTGTTTTGGACTAAGACAAGGATTTATTCGTGTCAAGTATCCTCAAGAATAACTGTGCTTCATAGACTTTCTGCTTGATTGCATTTTCCTCTGAAGTTTCCTATAGACTGCTAAGCTGCGTTTAATATTTACACCAAGTGTTGTGGACTTGAGTTTCTCTCTGCACCTGTTTGAATCATCGTGTGATAATATAGACTTTACCACTTATAAAACTGTGTCCTGTAGTTGTCTTGTTCCACGCAAAGAGTCTCCTGAGTTATCCTCTATAATTATTACAGGATACTCTAGCCATAAAAAAAGGAGACTGCTGGAACAATGACTGCAGAGAGCAGATGTTTTCCATAATTAGATCACTGCAGAAAGATGTGGAAGGTCTGCAAAAGAAGTTTGGAAGCTTTGAACACAATCAACAAGTGTTTGGACAAACTTTGCAGGACTTAAGCAACCGCATGGCAGCCCAGGAAAACAAACTTGCTGGCATAGAGTCCCAGTATGGACAGGCTTTTCAGGACATAAGCACGCAAATAGCTGCACAAGTGACTTTACCCTCTGGGCAACCGCCACCAGCTAGCCCACCTAAGTTGCCCCCAGTCAGATTTAATGGTGATCGCGACAAATTTCGTGGCTTTGTGAATCAATGTATGCTATATTTTGATGTGCATGCTGACCGTTTTCCTACTGATAGATTCAAAGTATTGTGTGTAATAATGCTACTGACCTCATGAGTGCTCGCCTGGGCGAATCCGATGATTGAGTCTCGTGACCCACGGTTAAATAACTTGGATGATTTCTTAGCCGCTATGGCATTAATGTTTGATGACCCTAATCACTGTGCAACCGCTGAATATGCTTTGTTGTCTTTACACCAGGCTAAACGTTCTGTTATTGAGTATGCCACTGAATTCAGGAGATTAGCGGTAGATACCAATTGGGACAGTTATGCACAATTGCCTATTTTTAAAAGGGGTCTGTCTAGTATTATAAAACATGAATTAGCTCGCTCTGAGTCACCACAAGAGCTAGAGACATTTATACAGCATTGTGTGCGCATAGACATTTGCCTTACTGAGCGTAGGCAGGAGAAATTTGCTGCATATAACTGTATTTCTAACGTTTCCCTTCCTTCCAAAGAGCCTGCAGGTAAAACCTCTCGGGAGGTGGAGGAGGTGCCCATGCAAATTGATTCTGTTCAGAGGCGCGAGATCAATGAGCGCCGGGAGCATCGCCTTCGTGAAAGTCTATGTTTCTACTGCGGCCAGTCTGACCACTTCTTGATCAATTGTCCTAAGTGTCCTAGACGGTCTACAAGGTGCTAGAAGCAGTAGGGGAGAATGACAACTGTGATGATGAATCTGACATCTCTGAATGTAGCCTGCCTTTAAACGCTGTATTCCATTCACTTTCTATGACTTCACCCCCAAGGAGCTGAAGGAGAAGAACTCTCACTGGTCTCTCCCTATTAAGATCCTGTGTTCAGGACAGTGGATTTCCAGTGCAGCTATGATTGACTCTGGTGCAGGTGGCAATTTCATGGATATCGCATTTGCCAAGGAACATGGTATTGAAATTCAGCAAAGAGCCTCTCCAATTACCATGGAAACAGTGGATGGGTCACCTTTAATCTCTGGGCCTGTGGATCAGGAGACTGTATCCCTTGAAATTTTGTTGGAGCCTAATCATCAGGAACAACTTTCTTTCTTGCTAATTTCTTCTCATTTTCCTGTGATTTTAGGCATTCCTTGGTTGCGTTCTCAGAACCCAATTATCAACTGGGAGACCAAGGAGATTATCTTTCCAACAAGGAGCAACTCAGCGATAACAGAAGCTGTCCCTGAGTCCACGGCTACGGAACCACATGTACAGGTATTTTCTGTACCTCCAGCATATAAAGAGTTCTCTGACATCTGTGACAAGAAGAATGCAGATCAGCTTCCTCCACACAGGCATTATGACTGTCCCATTGAGTTGCTTCCTGGGGCAGCTATTCCTTTTGGTAATGTATACCTTTTGGCGGCACCTGAGCTTCAAGCCTTAAAGGAGTATATTGATGAAAATCTGGCCAAAGGCTTCATATGTCCTTCTTCCTCACCAGCAGGGGCACCTATATTTTTTGTAAAAAAGAAGGATGGGACCCTGAGACCCTGTGTTGACTATCGGGAACTCAATAAGGTAACCATACGAAACCGTTACCCTTTGCCTCTGATTCACGAATTACTGGAAAGAGTCCGCCATGCTAAGGTGTTCTCTAAACTGGATCTTCGTGGGGCTTATAATTTGGTGCGTATTCGTCCAGGGGATGAGTGGAAGACAGCATTCCGATGCCCGGTATGGACACTTTGAATATCTCGTGATGCCCTTCGGGCTTTGTAATGCCCCTGCAACGTTTCAACACCTTGCTAATGACATTTTCAGAGATTTGTTGGACCAGTTTGTGGTGATCTATATGGACGATATTCTAATCTTTTCTGACTCTCTACAGGAACATGAAGAACATGTCAAAGCTGTTTTAAGACGTCTGAAAGAGAACCATCTGTATATCAAGCCGGAAAAATGCGAGTTCCATCATTCTGAGATACAGTTCTTGAGTTATATCATCTCTCCCCAGGGGCTGAACATGGAATCTGGTAAGATTCGGGCTATCCTTGACTGGCCGGTGCCCAAGAACGTTAAGGAGGTCCAACGTTTTATTGGTTTTGCAAATTTCTACAGACGCTTCATTCGAAATTTTTCTGATATTGTCCGTCCCATTACTTCCTTGACAAAGAAGTAAAAGCCCTTTAAGTGGTCATCACAGGCTCAAGAAGCTTTTGATCGGCTTAAGATTTGTTTCACATCAGCACTGCTGTTGATACACCCAGATCCAACACTTTCATTCATTGTGGAGGTGGACGCTTCTGATAATGCTTTGGGGGCTATTCTCTCCCAAAGAACTGAAGAGAAGGGTCTGCTACATCCTTGTGCTTTCTTTTCCCGTAGACTAACCTCAGCAGAGAAGAATTACGACGTGGGAGACAAGGAATTGCTGGCTATTATTGTGGCTTTCAAAGAATGGAGGCATCATCTGCAACGAGCTGCACAACAGATCATAGTGCTAACTGACCATCGCAATTTAGAGTTCCTTAGATCCGCTAGATGTCTTTCTAATCGTCAGGCTCGTTGGAACTTATTTTTAAATCAATTTAACTTTGTTATCTCGTACCATCCAGGTTCTCGTAATGGGAAGGCTGATGCTTTATCCCGAATCCATGCTGCGGATTCCGTACGTGGAGCCCCATCCAAGACCATTCTATCTGATGACAATTTCATCGGAGTTATCCACGATCAGGACTTGTGGAAGGAGTGCAGGGAGGTCTATGACAGTGATGTATTTCTGGCCAACCCACCTGTGGATAATTATCTTGTCTTTAAGGGTGGCATGTGGTTCAGAGATCGACGTATCTACGTCCCTGAGGTCATCCGTCTGAAGATCCTCAAGTTGGTACATGACTCCAAGTTGGCTGGTCACAGGGGTACAGAACACACAAGAGTTCCTGAGCCGATTCTTCTGGTGGCCAACTTGCCTGAAGGATACCAAGGACTATGTTCTCTCTTGCGAGGTATGTTCCCGTTACAAGACTCCTCATGTGGCACCTACGGTTCTTCTACAACCATTACCTGTTCCGTCCCGCCCTTGGGGGTCTATATCAATGGACTTTATTGTGGAGCTGCCTACATCGGGGGGCATGAATACAATCATGGTGGTAGTTGATCGCCTGACTAAAGCTGCTCATTTTGTTCCATGCACCGGCCTCCCCTCAGCTAAAGATACAGTGAACTTGATTATACAGAATGTCTTTCGGTTGCATGGGGTTCCGGATGAGATCATCTCTGACCATGGAGTACAGTTCACTTCAAGATTCTGGAAGGGGTTTTGCTCTGCACTCAATATTAATGTCTGTCTCTCTTCTGCTTACCATCCCCAGACAAATGGTCAGACTGAGCGTACCAACCAGACGCTGGAACAATATCTAAGATGCTATGTCAGCCATCTCCAGGATGATTGGTTGGAGTTGCTGCCGTTAGCCGAATTTTCATATAATAATTCTCAGAGCGCCTCCACTAAATTTACACCTTTCTTTGCCAATCTGGGTTATCATCCGTGTATTTTACCTAGGTCTCCAATTAATTCTCCGGTTCCAGCAAAGGAGGAAAGGCTGACTGCGATGAGACAAAATCTGGAGGTTCTGAAAGAATCCCTGACCACAGCTCAAGAACGCTATAAGAGATCGGCTGATAGATTCCGTAAACCTGCACCCATGTTCAAGGTAGGAGATTCCGTGTGGTTAGCAACTAAGAATCTGAAGTTAAACATTCCTTCACAAAAACTTGGACAGAAATTCATTGGCCCTTTCAAGATCAATGGTATTGTGAGCTCTGTGGCCTGCCGGCTGAAGCTGCCTAGGACTATGAAGGTACACCCAGTTTTTCATGTATCTTTACTAAAGCCTGTATCTCCTAATACCTTCCAGGGACGTGTTTTGCCACCTCCGCAGCCTGTGGTGATTGATGGGCAAGAACAATTTGTGGTGGAGGAAATTATTGATTCCAGGATTCGCAGGAATCGGCTCCAATATCTGATAAGATGGCAGGGATATCCCCCTGAGGAAGACTCTTGGAAACCTGTGGAAAACATCAATGCCCAACAGAAGATTTCTCGTTTTCATCAGAGATTCCCTGAGACACCAGGTCCAGGATCGTCCTGAGGCCGCTTCTAAGGAGGGAGTAATGTCAGGACTCTGAACATTTTTTACCTTTTGTGCATTACTGCGCTTTTTCAAGATGGCGTCTTTGGTCTCATGTGCACTGTGTCTTCCTGCTATAAAACTCCACCCCAGCCTTCAGTCTGTGCTAGAGTACTCTACCTTGCATCCAGCTCCTGACCTCTGATTACTCCCTGGCTATATACCTGCTCCTGTGAACCTGTGGAGTTATCCTGCTACTCTGCTCTGAGTTCCTGCTGCATACACCAGTTTCCAGTAATCCTCCTTCATCTGCTGCTCGTGTTTACTTCCATCTCATTTGCTGGACATGTAAGCTGTTTCTGCTCTGCAAAAACCTGAGACTATTGACCAGGCCTCCCTGGTTGAGCTGAGATATGATTTGAACTGCCTTATAAGCTTATCTATCTGTGTTTTGGACTAAGACAAGGATTTATTCGTGTCAAGTATCCTCAAGAATAACTGTGCTTCATAGACTTTCTGCTTGATTGCATTTTCCTCTGAAGTTTCCTATAGACTGCTAAGCTGCGTTTAATATTTACACCAAGTGTTGTGGACTTGAGTTTCTCTCTGCACCTGTTTGAATCATCGTGTGATAATATAGACTTTACCACTTATAAAACTGTGTCCTGTAGTTGTCTTGTTCCACGCAAAGAGTCTCCTGAGTTATCCTCTATAATTATTACAGGATACTCTAGCCATAAAAAAAGGAGACTGCTGGAACAATGACTGCAGAGAGCAGATGTTTTCCATAATTAGATCACTGCAGAAAGATGTGGAAGGTCTGCAAAAGAAGTTTGGAAGCTTTGAACACAATCAACAAGTGTTTGGACAAACTTTGCAGGACTTAAGCAACCGCATGGCAGCCCAGGAAAACAAACTTGCTGGCATAGAGTCCCAGTATGGACAGGCTTTTCAGGACATAAGCACGCAAATAGCTGCACAAGTGACTTTACCCTCTGGGCAACCGCCACCAGCTAGCCCACCTAAGTTGCCCCCAGTCAGATTTAATGGTGATCGCGACAAATTTCGTGGCTTTGTGAATCAATGTATGCTATATTTTGATGTGCATGCTGACCGTTTTCCTACTGATAGATTCAAAGTATTGTGTGTAATAATGCTACTGACCTCATGAGTGCTCGCCTGGGCGAATCCGATGATTGAGTCTTGTGACCCACAGTTAAATAACTTGGATGATTTCTTAGCCGCTATGGCATTAATGTTTGATGACCCTAATCACTGTGCAACCGCTGAATATGCTTTGTTGTCTTTACACCAGGCTAAACGTTCTGTTATTGAGTATGCCACTGAATTCAGGAGATTAGCGGTAGATACCAATTGGGACAGTTATGCACAATTGCCTATTTTTAAAAGGGGTCTGTCTAGTATTATAAAACATGAATTAGCTCGCTCTGAGTCACCACAAGAGCTAGAGACATTTATACAGCATTGTGTGCGCATAGACATTCGCCTTACTGAGCGTAGGCAGGAGAAATTTGCTGCATATAACTGTATTTCTAACGTTTCCCTTCCTTCCAAAGAGCCTGCAGGTAAAACCTCTCGGGAGGTGGAGGAGGTGCCCATGCAAATTGATTCTGTTCAGAGGCGCGAGATCAATGAGCGCCGGGAGCATCGCCTTCGTGAAAGTCTATGTTTCTACTGCGGCCAGTCTGACCACTTCTTGATCAATTGTCCTAAGTGTCCTAGACGGTCTACAAGGTGCTAGAAGCAGTAGGGGAGAATGACAACTGTGATGATGAATCTGACATCTCTGAATGTAGCCTGCCTTTAAACGCTGTATTCCATTCACTTTCTATGACTTCACCCCCAAGGAGCTGAAGGAGAAGAACTCTCACTGGTCTCTCCCTATTAAGATCCTGTGTTCAGGACAGTGGATTTCCAGTGCAGCTATGATTGACTCTGGTGCAGGTGGCAATTTCATGGATATCGCATTTGCCAAGGAACATGGTATTGAAATTCAGCAAAGAGCCTCTCCAATTACCATGGAAACAGTGGATGGGTCACCTTTAATCTCTGGGCCTGTGGATCAGGAGACTGTATCCCTTGAAATTTTGTTGGAGCCTAATCATCAGGAACAACTTTCTTTCTTGCTAATTTCTTCTCATTTTCCTGTGATTTTAGGCATTCCTTGGTTGCGTTCTCAGAACCCAATTATCAACTGGGAGACCAAGGAGATTATCTTTCCAACAAGGAGCAACTCAGCGATAACAGAAGCTGTCCCTGAGTCCACGGCTACGGAACCACATGTACAGGTATTTTCTGTACCTCCAGCATATAAAGAGTTCTCTGACATCTGTGACAAGAAGAATGCAGATCAGCTTCCTCCACACAGGCATTATGACTGTCCCATTGAGTTGCTTCCTGGGGCAGCTATTCCTTTTGGTAATGTATACCTTTTGGCGGCACCTGAGCTTCAAGCCTTAAAGGAGTATATTGATGAAAATCTGGCCAAAGGCTTCATATGTCCTTCTTCCTCACCAGCAGGGGCACCTATATTTTTTGTAAAAAAGAAGGATGGGACCCTGAGACCCTGTGTTGACTATCGGGAACTCAATAAGGTAACCATACGAAACCGTTACCCTTTGCCTCTGATTCACGAATTACTGGAAAGAGTCCGCCATGCTAAGGTGTTCTCTAAACTGGATCTTCGTGGGGCTTATAATTTGGTGCGTATTCGTCCAGGGGATGAGTGGAAGACAGCATTCCGATGCCCGGTATGGACACTTTGAATATCTCGTGATGCCCTTCGGGCTTTGTAATGCCCCTGCAACGTTTCAACACCTTGCTAATGACATTTTCAGAGATTTGTTGGACCAGTTTGTGGTGATCTATATGGACGATATTCTAATCTTTTCTGACTCTCTACAGGAACATGAAGAACATGTCAAAGCTGTTTTAAGACGTCTGAAAGAGAACCATCTGTATATCAAGCCGGAAAAATGCGAGTTCCATCATTCTGAGATACAGTTCTTGAGTTATATCATCTCTCCCCAGGGGCTGAACATGGAATCTGGTAAGATTCGGGCTATCCTTGACTGGCCGGTGCCCAAGAACGTTAAGGAGGTCCAACGTTTTATTGGTTTTGCAAATTTCTACAGACGCTTCATTCGAAATTTTTCTGATATTGTCCGTCCCATTACTTCCTTGACAAAGAAGTAAAAGCCCTTTAAGTGGTCATCACAGGCTCAAGAAGCTTTTGATCGGCTTAAGATTTGTTTCACATCAGCACTGCTGTTGATACACCCAGATCCAACACTTTCATTCATTGTGGAGGTGGACGCTTCTGATAATGCTTTGGGGGCTATTCTCTCCCAAAGAACTGAAGAGAAGGGTCTGCTACATCCTTGTGCTTTCTTTTCCTGTAGACTAACCTCAGCAGAGAAGAATTACGACGTGGGAGACAAGGAATTGCTGGCTATTATTGTGGCTTTCAAAGAATGGAGGCATCATCTGCAACGAGCTGCACAACAGATCATAGTGCTAACTGACCATCGCAATTTAGAGTTCCTTAGATCCGCTAGATGTCTTTCTAATCGTCAGGCTCGTTGGAACTTATTTTTAAATCAATTTAACTTTGTTATCTCGTACCATCCAGGTTCTCGTAATGGGAAGGCTGATGCTTTATCCCGAATCCATGCTGCGGATTCCGTACGTGGAGCCCCATCCAAGACCATTCTATCTGATGACAATTTCATCGGAGTTATCCACGATCAGGACTTGTGGAAGGAGTGCAGGGAGGTCTATGACAGTGATGTATTTCTGGCCAACCCACCTGTGGATAATTATCTTGTCTTTAAGGGTGGCATGTGGTTCAGAGATCGACGTATCTACGTCCCTGAGGTCATCCGTCTGAAGATCCTCAAGTTGGTACATGACTCCAAGTTGGCTGGTCACAGGGGTACAGAACACACAAGAGTTCCTGAGCCGATTCTTCTGGTGGCCAACTTGCCTGAAGGATACCAAGGACTATGTTCTCTCTTGCGAGGTATGTGCCCGTTACAAGACTCCTCATGTGGCACCTACGGTTCTTCTACAACCATTACCTGTTCCGTCCCGCCCTTGGGGGTCTATATCAATGGACTTTATTGTGGAGCTGCCTACATCGGGGGGCATGAATACAATCATGGTGGTAGTTGATCGCCTGACTAAAGCTGCTTATTTTGTTCCATGCACCGGCCTCCCCTCAGCTAAAGATACAGTGAACTTGATTATACAGAATGCCTTTCGGTTGCATGGGGTTCCGGATGAGATCATCTCTGACCATGGAGTACAGTTCACTTCAAGATTCTGGAAGGGGTTTTGCTCTGCACTCAATATTAATGTCTGTCTCTCTTCTGCTTACCATCCCCAGACAAATGGTCAGACTGAGCGTACCAACCAGACGCTGGAACAATATCTAAGATGCTATGTCAGCCATCTCCAGGATGATTGGTTGGAGTTGCTGCCGTTAGCCGAATTTTCATATAATAATTCTCAGAGCGCCTCCACTAAATTTACACCTTTCTTTGCCAATCTGGGTTATCATCCATGTATTTTACCTAGGTCTCCAATTAATTCTCCGGTTCCGGCAGTGGAGGAAAGGCTGACTGCGATGAGACAAAATCTGGAGGTTCTGAAGGAATCCCTGACCACAGCTCAAGAACGCTATAAGAGATCGGCTGATAGATTCCGTAAACCTGCACCCATGTTCAAGGTAGTTGATTCCGTGTGGTTAGCAACTAAGAATCTGAAGTTAAACATTCCTTCACAAAAACTTGGACAGAAATTCATTGGCCCTTTCAAGATCAATGGTATTGTGAGCTCTGTGGCCTGCCGGCTGAAGCTGCCTAGGACTATGAAGGTACACCCAGTTTTTCATGTATCTTTACTAAAGCCTGTATCTCCTAATACCTTCCAGGGACGTGTTTTGCCACCTCCGCAGCCTGTGGTGATTGATGGGCAAGAACAATTTGTGGTGGAGGAAATTATTGATTCCAGGATTCGCAGGAATCGGCTCCAATATCTGATAAGATGGCAGGGATATCCCCCTGAGGAAGACTCTTGGAAACCTGTGGAAAACATCAATGCCCAACAGAAGATTTCTCGTTTTCATCAGAGATTCCCTGAGACACCAGGTCCAGGATCGTCCTGAGGCCGCTTCTAAGGAGGGAGTAATGTCAGGACTCTGAACATTTTTTACCTTTTGTGCATTACTGCGCTTTTTCAAGATGGCGTCTTTGGTCTCATGTGCACTGTGTCTTCCTGCTATAAAACTCCACCCCAGCCTTCAGTCTGTGCTAGAGTACTCTACCTTGCATCCAGCTCCTGACCTCTGATTACTCCCTGGCTATATACCTGCTCCTGTGAACCTGTGGAGTTATCCTGCTACTCTGCTCTGAGTTCCTGCTGCATACACCAGTTTCCAGTAATCCTCCTTCATCTGCTGCTCGTGTTTACTTCCATCTCATTTGCTGGACATGTAAGCTGTTTCTGCTCTGCAAAAACCTGAGACTATTGACCAGGCCTCCCTGGTTGAGCTGAGATATGATTTGAACTGCCTTATAAGCTTATCTATCTGTGTTTTGGACTAAGACAAGGATTTATTCGTGTCAAGTATCCTCAAGAATAACTGTGCTTCATAGACTTTCTGCTTGATTGCATTTTCCTCTGAAGTTTCCTATAGACTGCTAAGCTGCGTTTAATATTTACACCAAGTGTTGTGGACTTGAGTTTCTCTCTGCACCTGTTTGAATCATCGTGTGATAATATAGACTTTACCACTTATAAAACTGTGTCCTGTAGTTGTCTTGTTCCACGCAAAGAGTCTCCTGAGTTATCCTCTATAATTATTACAGGATACTCTAGCCATAAAAAAAGGAGACTGCTGGAACAATGACTGCAGAGAGCAGATGTTTTCCATAATTAGATCACTGCAGAAAGATGTGGAAGGTCTGCAAAAGAAGTTTGGAAGCTTTGAACACAATCAACAAGTGTTTGGACAAACTTTGCAGGACTTAAGCAACCGCATGGCAGCCCAGGAAAACAAACTTGCTGGCATAGAGTCCCAGTATGGACAGGCTTTTCAGGACATAAGCACGCAAATAGCTGCACAAGTGACTTTACCCTCTGGGCAACCGCCACCAGCTAGCCCACCTAAGTTGCCCCCAGTCAGATTTAATGGTGATCGCGACAAATTTCGTGGCTTTGTGAATCAATGTATGCTATATTTTGATGTGCATGCTGACCGTTTTCCTACTGATAGATTCAAAGTATTGTGTGTAATAATGCTACTGACCTCATGAGTGCTCGCCTGGGCGAATCCGATGATTGAGTCTCGTGACCCACGGTTAAATAACTTGGATGATTTCTTAGCCGCTATGGCATTAATGTTTGATGACCCTAATCACTGTGCAACCGCTGAATATGCTTTGTTGTCTTTACACCAGGCTAAACGTTCTGTTATTGAGTATGCCACTGAATTCAGGAGATTAGCGGTAGATACCAATTGGGACAGTTATGCACAATTGCCTATTTTTAAAAGGGGTCTGTCTAGTATTATAAAACATGAATTAGCTCGCTCTGAGTCACCACAAGAGCTAGAGACATTTATACAGCATTGTGTGCGCATAGACATTCGCCTTACTGAGCGTAGGCAGGAGAAATTTGCTGCATATAACTGTATTTCTAACGTTTCCCTTCCTTCCAAAGAGCCTGCAGGTAAAACCTCTCGGGAGGTGGAGGAGGTGCCCATGCAAATTGATTCTGTTCAGAGGCGCGAGATCAATGAGCGCCGGGAGCATCGCCTTCGTGAAAGTCTATGTTTCTACTGCGGCCAGTCTGACCACTTCTTGATCAATTGTCCTAAGTGTCCTAGACGGTCTACAAGGTGCTAGAAGCAGTAGGGGAGAATGACAACTGTGATGATGAATCTGACATCTCTGAATGTAGCCTGCCTTTAAACGCTGTATTCCATTCACTTTCTATGACTTCACCCCCAAGGAGCTGAAGGAGAAGAACTCTCACTGGTCTCTCCCTATTAAGATCCTGTGTTCAGGACAGTGGATTTCCAGTGCAGCTATGATTGACTCTGGTGCAGGTGGCAATTTCATGGATATCGCATTTGCCAAGGAACATGGTATTGAAATTCAGCAAAGAGCCTCTCCAATTACCATGGAAACAGTGGATGGGTCACCTTTAATCTCTGGGCCTGTGGATCAGGAGACTGTATCCCTTGAAATTTTGTTGGAGCCTAATCATCAGGAACAACTTTCTTTCTTGCTAATTTCTTCTCATTTTCCTGTGATTTTAGGCATTCCTTGGTTGCGTTCTCAGAACCCAATTATCAACTGGGAGACCAAGGAGATTATCTTTCCAACAAGGAGCAACTCAGCGATAACAGAAGCTGTCCCTGAGTCCACGGCTACGGAACCACATGTACAGGTATTTTCTGTACCTCCAGCATATAAAGAGTTCTCTGACATCTGTGACAAGAAGAATGCAGATCAGCTTCCTCCACACAGGCATTATGACTGTCCCATTGAGTTGCTTCCTGGGGCAGCTATTCCTTTTGGTAATGTATACCTTTTGGCGGCACCTGAGCTTCAAGCCTTAAAGGAGTATATTGATGAAAATCTGGCCAAAGGCTTCATATGTCCTTCTTCCTCACCAGCAGGGGCACCTATATTTTTTGTAAAAAAGAAGGATGGGACCCTGAGACCCTGTGTTGACTATCGGGAACTCAATAAGGTAACCATACGAAACCGTTACCCTTTGCCTCTGATTCACGAATTACTGGAAAGAGTCCGCCATGCTAAGGTGTTCTCTAAACTGGATCTTCGTGGGGCTTATAATTTGGTGCGTATTCGTCCAGGGGATGAGTGGAAGACAGCATTCCGATGCCCGGTATGGACACTTTGAATATCTCGTGATGCCCTTCGGGCTTTGTAATGCCCCTGCAACGTTTCAACACCTTGCTAATGACATTTTCAGAGATTTGTTGGACCAGTTTGTGGTGATCTATATGGACGATATTCTAATCTTTTCTGACTCTCTACAGGAACATGAAGAACATGTCAAAGCTGTTTTAAGACGTCTGAAAGAGAACCATCTGTATATCAAGCCGGAAAAATGCGAGTTCCATCATTCTGAGATACAGTTCTTGAGTTATATCATCTCTCCCCAGGGGCTGAACATGGAATCTGGTAAGATTCGGGCTATCCTTGACTGGCCGGTGCCCAAGAACGTTAAGGAGGTCCAACGTTTTATTGGTTTTGCAAATTTCTACAGACACTTCATTCGAAATTTTTCTGATATTGTCCGTCCCATTACTTCCTTGACAAAGAAGTAAAAGCCCTTTAAGTGGTCATCACAGGCTCAAGAAGCTTTTGATCGGCTTAAGATTTGTTTCACATCAGCACTGCTGTTGATACACCCAGATCCAACACTTTCATTCATTGTGGAGGTGGACGCTTCTGATAATGCTTTGGGGGCTATTCTCTCCCAAAGAACTGAAGAGAAGGGTCTGCTACATCCTTGTGCTTTCTTTTCCCGTAGACTAACCTCAGCAGAGAAGAATTACGACGTGGGAGACAAGGAATTGCTGGCTATTATTGTGGCTTTCAAAGAATGGAGGCATCATCTGCAACGAGCTGCACAACAGATCATAGTGCTAACTGACCATCGCAATTTAGAGTTCCTTAGATCCGCTAGATGTCTTTCTAATCGTCAGGCTCGTTGGAACTTATTTTTAAATCAATTTAACTTTGTTATCTCGTACCATCCAGGTTCTCGTAATGGGAAGGCTGATGCTTTATCCCGAATCCATGCTGCGGATTCCGTACGTGGAGCCCCATCCAAGACCATTCTATCTGATGACAATTTCATCGGAGTTATCCACGATCAGGACTTGTGGAAGGAGTGCAGGGAGGTCTATGACAGTGATGTATTTCTGGCCAACCCACCTGTGGATAATTATCTTGTCTTTAAGGGTGGCATGTGGTTCAGAGATCGACGTATCTACGTCCCTGAGGTCATCCGTCTGAAGATCCTCAAGTTGGTACATGACTCCAAGTTGGCTGGTCACAGGGGTACAGAACACACAAGAGTTCCTGAGCCGATTCTTCTGGTGGCCAACTTGCCTGAAGGATACCAAGGACTATGTTCTCTCTTGCGAGGTATGTGCCCGTTACAAGACTCCTCATGTGGCACCTACGGTTCTTCTACAACCATTACCTGTTCCGTCCCGCCCTTGGGGGTCTATATCAATGGACTTTATTGTGGAGCTGCCTACATCGGGGGGCATGAATACAATCATGGTGGTAGTTGATCGCCTGACTAAAGCTGCTCATTTTGTTCCATGCACCGGCCTCCCCTCAGCTAAAGATACAGTGAACTTGATTATACAGAATGTCTTTCGGTTGCATGGGGTTCCGGATGAGATCATCTCTGACCATGGAGTACAGTTCACTTCAAGATTCTGGAAGGGGTTTTGCTCTGCACTCAATATTAATGTCTGTCTCTCTTCTGCTTACCATCCCCAGACAAATGGTCAGACTGAGCGTACCAACCAGACGCTGGAACAATATCTAAGATGCTATGTCAGCCATCTCCAGGATGATTGGTTGGAGTTGCTGCCGTTAGCCGAATTTTCATATAATAATTCTCAGAGCGCCTCCACTAAATTTACACCTTTCTTTGCCAATCTGGGTTATCATCCGTGTATTTTACCTAGGTCTCCAATTAATTCTCCGGTTCCGGCAGTGGAGGAAAGGCTGACTGCGATGAGACAAAATCTGGAGGTTCTGAAGGAATCCCTGACCACAGCTCAAGAACGCTATAAGAGATCGGCTGATAGATTCCGTAAACCTGCACCCATGTTCAAGGTAGGAGATTCCGTGTGGTTAGCAACTAAGAATCTGAAGTTAAACATTCCTTCACAAAAACTTGGACAGAAATTCATTGGCCCTTTCAAGATCAATGGTATTGTGAGCTCTGTGGCCTGCCGGCTGAAGCTGCCTAGGACTATGAAGGTACACCCAGTTTTTCATGTATCTTTACTAAAGCCTGTATCTCCTAATACCTTCCAGGGACGTGTTTTGCCACCTCCGCAGCCTGTGGTGATTGATGGGCAAGAACAATTTGTGGTGGAGGAAATTATTGATTCCAGGATTCGCAGGAATCGGCTCCAATATCTGATAAGATGGCAGGGATATCCCCCTGAGGAAGACTCTTGGAAACCTGTGGAAAACATCAATGCCCAACAGAAGATTTCTCGTTTTCATCAGAGATTCCCTGAGACACCAGGTCCAGGATCGTCCTGAGGCCGCTTCTAAGGAGGGAGTAATGTCAGGACTCTGAACATTTTTTACCTTTTGTGCATTACTGCGCTTTTTCAAGATGGCGTCTTTGGTCTCATGTGCACTGTGTCTTCCTGCTATAAAACTCCACCCCAGCCTTCAGTCTGTGCTAGAGTACTCTACCTTGCATCCAGCTCCTGACCTCTGATTACTCCCTGGCTATATACCTGCTCCTGTGAACCTGTGGAGTTATCCTGCTACTCTGCTCTGAGTTCCTGCTGCATACACCAGTTTCCAGTAATCCTCCTTCATCTGCTGCTCGTGTTTACTTCCATCTCATTTGCTGGACATGTAAGCTGTTTCTGCTCTGCAAAAACCTGAGACTATTGACCAGGCCTCCCTGGTTGAGCTGAGATATGATTTGAACTGCCTTATAAGCTTATCTATCTGTGTTTTGGACTAAGACAAGGATTTATTCGTGTCAAATATCCTCAAGAATAACTGTGCTTCATAGACTTTCTGCTTGATTGCATTTTCCTCTGAAGTTTCCTATAGACTGCTAAGCTGCGTTTAATATTTACACCAAGTGTTGTGGACTTGAGTTTCTCTCTGCACCTGTTTGAATCATCGTGTGATAATATAGACTTTACCACTTATAAAACTGTGTCCTGTAGTTGTCTTGTTCCACGCAAAGAGTCTCCTGAGTTATCCTCTATAATTATTACAGGATACTCTAGCCATAAAAAAGGAGACTGCTGGAACAATGACTGCAGAGAGCAGATGTTTTCCATAATTAGATCACTGCAGAAAGATGTGGAAGGTCTGCAAAAGAAGTTTGGAAGCTTTGAACACAATCAACAAGTGTTTGGACAAACTTTGCAGGACTTAAGCAACCGCATGGCAGCCCAGGAAAACAAACTTGCTGGCATAGAGTCCCAGTATGGACAGGCTTTTCAGGACATAAGCACGCAAATAGCTGCACAAGTGACTTTACCCTCTGGGCAACCGCCACCAGCTAGCCCACCTAAGTTGCCCCCAGTCAGATTTAATGGTGATCGCGACAAATTTCGTGGCTTTGTGAATCAATGTATGCTATATTTTGATGTGCATGCTGACCGTTTTCCTACTGATAGATTCAAAGTATTGTGTGTAATAATGCTACTGACCTCATGAGTGCTCGCCTGGGCGAATCCGATGATTGAGTCTCGTGACCCACGGTTAAATAACTTGGATGATTTCTTAGCCGCTATGGCATTAATGTTTGATGACCCTAATCACTGTGCAACCGCTGAATATGCTTTGTCTTTACACCAGGCTAAACGTTCTGTTATTGAGTATGCCACTGAATTCAGGAGATTAGCGGTAGATACCAATTGGGACAGTTATGCACAATTGCCTATTTTTAAAAGGGGTCTGTCTAGTATTATAAAACATGAATTAGCTCGCTCTGAGTCACCACAAGAGCTAGAGACATTTATACAGCATTGTGTGCGCATAGACATTCGCCTTACTGAGCGTAGGCAGGAGAAATTTGCTGCATATAACTGTATTTCTAACGTTTCCCTTCCTTCCAAAGAGCCTGCAGGTAAAACCTCTCGGGAGGTGGAGGAGGTGCCCATGCAAATTGATTCTGTTCAGAGGCGCGAGATCAATGAGCGCCGGGAGCATCGCCTTCGTGAAAGTCTATGTTTCTACTGCGGCCAGTCTGACCACTTCTTGATCAATTGTCCTAAGTGTCCTAGACGGTCTACAAGGTGCTAGAAGCAGTAGGGAAGAATGACAACTGTGATGATGAATCTGACATCTCTGAATGTAGCCTGCCTTTAAACGCTGTATTCCATTCACTTTCTATGACTTCACCCCCAAGGAGCTGAAGGAGAAGAACTCTCACTGGTCTCTCCCTATTAAGATCCTGTGTTCAGGACAGTGGATTTCCAGTGCAGCTATGATTGACTCTGGTGCAGGTGGCAATTTCATGGATATCGCATTTGCCAAGGAACATGGTATTGAAATTCAGCAAAGAGCCTCTCCAATTACCATGGAAACAGTGGATGGGTCACCTTTAATCTCTGGGCCTGTGGATCAGGAGACTGTATCCCTTGAAATTTTGTTGGAGCCTAATCATCAGGAACAACTTTCTTTCTTGCTAATTTCTTCTCATTTTCCTGTGATTTTAGGCATTCCTTGGTTGCGTTCTCAGAACCCAATTATCAACTGGGAGACCAAGGAGATTATCTTTCCAACAAGGAGCAACTCAGCGATAACAGAAGCTGTCCCTGAGTCCACGGCTACGGAACCACATGTACAGGTATTTTCTGTACCTCCAGCATATAAAGAGTTCTCTGACATCTGTGACAAGAAGAATGCAGATCAGCTTCCTCCACACAGGCATTATGACTGTCCCATTGAGTTGCTTCCTGGGGCAGCTATTCCTTTTGGTAATGTATACCTTTTGGCGGCACCTGAGCTTCAAGCCTTAAAGGAGTATATTGATGAAAATCTGGCCAAAGGCTTCATATGTCCTTCTTCCTCACCAGCAGGGGCACCTATATTTTTTGTAAAAAAGAAGGATGGGACCCTGAGACCCTGTGTTGACTATCGGGAACTCAATAAGGTAACCATACGAAACCGTTACCCTTTGCCTCTGATTCACGAATTACTGGAAAGAGTCCGCCATGCTAAGGTGTTCTCTAAACTGGATCTTCGTGGGGCTTATAATTTGGTGCGTATTCGTCCAGGGGATGAGTGGAAGACAGCATTCCGATGCCCGGTATGGACACTTTGAATATCTCGTGATGCCCTTCGGGCTTTGTAATGCCCCTGCAACGTTTCAACACCTTGCTAATGACATTTTCAGAGATTTGTTGGACCAGTTTGTGGTGATCTATATGGACGATATTCTAATCTTTTCTGACTCTCTACAGGAACATGAAGAACATGTCAAAGCTGTTTTAAGACGTCTGAAAGAGAACCATCTGTATATCAAGCCGGAAAAATGCGAGTTCCATCATTCTGAGATACAGTTCTTGAGTTATATCATCTCTCCCCAGGGGCTGAACATGGAATCTGGTAAGATTCGGGCTATCCTTGACTGGCCGGTGCCCAAGAACGTTAAGGAGGTCCAACGTTTTATTGGTTTTGCAAATTTCTACAGACGCTTCATTCGAAATTTTTCTGATATTGTCCGTCCCATTACTTCCTTGACAAAGAAGTAAAAGCCCTTTAAGTGGTCATCACAGGCTCAAGAAGCTTTTGATCGGCTTAAGATTTGTTTCACATCAGCACTGCTGTTGATACACCCAGATCCAACACTTTCATTCATTGTGGAGGTGGACGCTTCTGATAATGCTTTGGGGGCTATTCTCTCCCAAAGAACTGAAGAGAAGGGTCTGCTACATCCTTGTGCTTTCTTTTCCCGTAGACTAACCTCAGCAGAGAAGAATTACGACGTGGGAGACAAGGAATTGCTGGCTATTATTGTGGCTTTCAAAGAATGGAGGCATCATCTGCAACGAGCTGCACAACAGATCATAGTGCTAACTGACCATCGCAATTTAGAGTTCCTTAGATCCGCTAGATGTCTTTCTAATCGTCAGGCTCGTTGGAACTTATTTTTAAATCAATTTAACTTTGTTATCTCGTACCATCCAGGTTCTCGTAATGGGAAGGCTGATGCTTTATCCCGAATCCATGCTGCGGATTCCGTACGTGGAGCCCCATCCAAGACCATTCTATCTGATGACAATTTCATCGGAGTTATCCACGATCAGGACTTGTGGAAGGAGTGCAGGGAGGTCTATGACAGTGATGTATTTCTGGCCAACCCACCTGTGGATAATTATCTTGTCTTTAAGGGTGGCATGTGGTTCAGAGATCGACGTATCTACGTCCCTGAGGTCATCCGTCTGAAGATCCTCAAGTTGGTACATGACTCCAAGTTGGCTGGTCACAGGGGTACAGAACACACAAGAGTTCCTGAGCCGATTCTTCTGGTGGCCAACTTGCCTGAAGGATACCAAGGACTATGTTCTCTCTTGCGAGGTATGTGCCCGTTACAAGACTCCTCATGTGGCACCTACGGTTCTTCTACAACCATTACCTGTTCCGTCCCGCCCTTGGGGGTCTATATCAATGGACTTTATTGTGGAGCTGCCTACATCGGGGGGCATGAATACAATCATGGTGGTAGTTGATCGCCTGACTAAAGCTGCTCATTTTGTTCCATGCACCGGCCTCCCCTCAGCTAAAGATACAGTGAACTTGATTATACAGAATGTCTTTCGGTTGCATGGGGTTCCGGATGAGATCATCTCTGACCATGGAGTACAGTTCACTTCAAGATTCTGGAAGGGGTTTTGCTCTGCACTCAATATTAATGTCTGTCTCTCTTCTGCTTACCATCCCCAGACAAATGGTCAGACTGAGCGTACCAACCAGACGCTGGAACAATATCTAAGATGCTATGTCAGCCATCTCCAGGATGATTGGTTGGAGTTGCTGCCGTTAGCCGAATTTTCATATAATAATTCTCAGAGCGCCTCCACTAAATTTACACCTTTCTTTGCCAATCTGGGTTATCATCCGTGTATTTTACCTAGGTCTCCAATTAATTCTCCGGTTCCGGCAGTGGAGGAAAGGCTGACTGCGATGAGACAAAATCTGGAGGTTCTGAAGGAATCCCTGACCACAGCTCAAGAACGCTATAAGAGATCGGCTGATAGATTCCGTAAACCTGCACCCATGTTCAAGGTAGGAGATTCCGTGTGGTTAGCAACTAAGAATCTGAAGTTAAACATTCCTTCACAAAAACTTGGACAGAAATTCATTGGCCCTTTCAAGATCAATGGTATTGTGAGCTCTGTGGCCTGCCGGCTGAAGCTGCCTAGGACTATGAAGGTACACCCAGTTTTTCATGTATCTTTACTAAAGCCTGTATCTCCTAATACCTTCCAGGGACGTGTTTTGCCACCTCCGCAGCCTGTGGTGATTGATGGGCAAGAACAATTTGTGGTGGAGGAAATTATTGATTCCAGGATTCGCAGGAATCGGCTCCAATATCTGATAAGATGGCAGGGATATCCCCCTGAGGAAGACTCTTGGAAACCTGTGGAAAACATCAATGCCCAACAGAAGATTTCTCGTTTTCATCAGAGATTCCCTGAGACACCAGGTCCAGGATCGTCCTGAGGCCGCTTCTAAGGAGGGAGTAATGTCAGGACTCTGAACATTTTTTACCTTTTGTGCATTACTGCGCTTTTTCAAGATGGCGTCTTTGGTCTCATGTGCACTGTGTCTTCCTGCTATAAAACTCCACCCCAGCCTTCAGTCTGTGCTAGAGTACTCTACCTTGCATCCAGCTCCTGACCTCTGATTACTCCCTGGCTATATACCTGCTCCTGTGAACCTGTGGAGTTATCCTGCTACTCTGCTCTGAGTTCCTGCTGCATACACCAGTTTCCAGTAATCCTCCTTCATCTGCTGCTCGTGTTTACTTCCATCTCATTTGCTGGACATGTAAGCTGTTTCTGCTCTGCAAAAACCTGAGACTATTGACCAGGCCTCCCTGGTTGAGCTGAGATATGATTTGAACTGCCTTATAAGCTTATCTATCTGTGTTTTGGACTAAGACAAGGATTTATTCGTGTCAAGTATCCTCAAGAATAACTGTGCTTCATAGACTTTCTGCTTGATTGCATTTTCCTCTGAAGTTTCCTATAGACTGCTAAGCTGCGTTTAATATTTACACCAAGTGTTGTGGACTTGAGTTTCTCTCTGCACCTGTTTGAATCATCGTGTGATAATATAGACTTTACCACTTATAAAACTGTGTCCTGTAGTTGTCTTGTTCCACGCAAAGAGTCTCCTGAGTTATCCCCTATAATTATTACAACTGGGAAGCCCTGGGGATATACTTCACCTGTGGGAAGGTATACCATCTAGCTGCCATAACATCACCCCAGCGGACCCCTAAGCAGCGTCGGTCACCCTGACCGAATACCACAGGTGGCGTCATGAACATTATCCCTTTAAAGACCTTTCCCTTTTACTAACGGACCTCCCGAGGGCCACGGAGCGGGTCAGCCACCGTGACATCCCCCTTGAGAACCGAAGCGCCCGGCTCCGAGTACCCCACTGCCCTACGGGGGCGCTCCACTGGCATTTACTGATTGTCATGTTGCACGCTGTTCAGACCAGGTCGTTCGACAGACAGCGGTAATTCCGCTTTTGACCACTATGCGCTCATTGGCGTCGGCTAGATTTTATTTAGCTGGTCCAGGGTTAAATTACCTGGTGCTCGGATTGGAAGCTGGGCCATGCCCACTGCCTTTAAATAGTTCTCCTGAACATTGGGCATCGCCGATTATAGCTTCTGTCTTGTGCATGTTATCTCGGTCTGGAGTGGTGAGCTAGTAGTTGGAGTATCGTTGCTGGTGGTGTTTTTCCCTTTGTCTTATTTACTCCTTCCTATATTTGTATTTATTTTGCCCTGTGCATTTATAGTGTATTCCTGAGTGACTGCGGCGTGGTGTATATTTTCCGTTACCCTTGTCTGTGCTAACTGTGGGTATTGGTGTATTATCTCACTGGGTGGTGGTTTCAGCCTAGGGTTGAAACAGGAGACAGGGAGAGGGTGGAGGCCTAGACATGCACACCATCAGTGTAAACTCTAGGTAGAGGGTCAGTCAGGATTTCCCTAGTCTGAGGGAAATTGCAGGGGCCCAGGTTATTAGCTCTTGCCCACCTAGACTTCCCGTGACATTATAATCGGCCAACATTATTTTCATGGATCCCATGATTTCCTTAACCCGCCAGTTGGAGGCGCTGTCCTTACAGGTCACTGAGATGAGGGGGGCAGTGCAGCAACAGGGACTAGCAGTGTCTAATGTGCAAGCCGGAGTTACAGGTAAAGTTGCTGAGCCTAAGTTTCCTTTGCCTGAAAAATTTGCTGGGGAATGCAGTAAATTTGTTTCTTTTCATGAAGCTTGCAAACTGTATTTCCGTATGCGCCCGATCTCCTCTGGTAATGAGGCTCAGCGTGTGGGCCTGGTATTGTCATTATTAAGCGGGGATCCCCAAGCATGGGCGTTTTCTTTGCCATCTGATTCTGCTGCATTTGACTCTGTGGAGAGTTTTTTTTCCTCTCTTGGATACATTTACGATGAGCCTGACAAAATGGCTCTAGCAGAATCTAAGATACGCACTATTCGCCAAGGGGAGCGTGTTGCAGAGGATTACTGTTCTGAATTTCGCCGCTGGGCGGTCGACACACAGTGGAATGAGTTTGCGCTGCAGAGTCACTTTATTCATGGAGTTTCTAATAGGGTTAAAAAAGCCCTCCTGATGTACGAGACTCCTGCTTCACTATATTCCGCTATGAGTCTTGTTGTCCGCATTGATCGCCGTTTGCGTCAGGGGGATCATCAGACGCCGCCTGTGGGTGAAGGTTTAGGTTCACGTGTGGTTGCTGCAGGTGAGCCCATGGAATCTATGCAAATCGCAGGGGTGTCACATGTTAAGAATCGTGCCCCTGTACTCAGGAAGCAGGGAGCCTGTTTTTTCTGCGGTAAAACTGGTCATTTTATTAATATCTGTCCTCTGCTGTTAAAGAAAAACGCAACGGCGGAAAACTTCTGAGCTCAGAGGGGGTGGAGGAGTCCAATCTGAGCTTATGTATATCCTCCATGATGATTTCTCAGTGCATGCTCCCTGCCAAAGTTGTTGTCGCTGGCAGAGAGATACCAATCACTATTTTTGTGGATAGTGGTTCCGCCACAAATCTCATTGATGAGGAGTTTGCGCGCACTGCTGGTTTTAAGATTGAAAAAATGCCTCATCCTATCTGTGTGGTCACCATCAATTCTGCTCCTCTTCCACAGGGGGAGATTAATGAGTTCCTGGCTGAGGTTAAACTCCACATTGGGGTTCTTCATTTCGAGCAGGTCACATGTAAGGTGCTCAAGAGTCTTCCATCACAATTGGTTCTGGGTTTTCCATGGTTGTCTACACACAACCCGGTGATTGACTGGAAAACTCAGGACATAATCCAGTGGAGTGATTTCTGTCAGGAGAATTGCCTGGCCACATGTGTGTCCGCTGTGACTTCAAGCGTTCCTGAGTCACTTCAGGATTATGCGGATGTGTTCTCTGAGAAGGGTTGTTCAGAGTTGCCGCCACACCGCTCCTATAACTGTTCTATCAGGTTTAAACCAGGGGCCAAGTTGCCTAAAGCAAGGATGTTCAACATCTCTGGTCCGCTCAAGCGCTCAAGGATTACATTTCTGAAAGTTTGAGCAAAGGGCACATCAGGCCGTCATCCTCGCCGGTGGCAGCAGGGTTCTTCTTCGTGAAGAAGAAAGATGGCGGATTACGCCCGTGTTTGGATTTCAGGGAGTTGAACCAGATTACGGTTCGTGATCCATACCCTATGCCACTGATACCTGACTTGTTCAACCAGGTGGCAGGTGCTAAGTGGTTTACCAAGCTTGACCTCAGGGGGGCGTACAACCTCATAAGAGTCCGTCAAGGTGATGAGTGGAAGACGGCTTTTAATACCCCTGAGGGTCATTTTGAAAATTTGGTGATGCCTTTTGGGTTAACTAACGCACCTGCAGTGTTCCAACATTTCATCAATGAGGTGTTCTCGCATGTTTTGGGGAAATTCGTTATCGTGTACCTAGATGACATCCTCATATATTCTTGCGACCGTGATGCTCATTTAGATCATGTCAGGCAGGTGTTACAGCTTCTCAGAGAGAATAAGCTGTATGCTAAACTTGAGAAATGTGTATTTTTTGCTCAAGAGTTGCCGTTTTTGGGTTATATTGTGTCTGCTTCTGGTTTTAAAATGGACGCCGCTAAGGTGCAAGTGGTGCTGCGTTGGGAACGTCCTGATAACCTGAAAGCACTTCAGCGGTTCCTTGGGTTTTCTAACTACTATAGGAAATTTATCAAGGATTTGTCTATCATTGCTAAACCGCTAACTGACATGACTAAAAAGGGTACCAATTTCTCCGTTTGGCCTGAGGCGGCTGTTTGCACATTTGAATTTCTCAAGAACAGTTTTGTTTCAGCCCCCATTCTTGTGCAGCCAGACGTATCTAAACCCTTTGTCGTGGAAGTCGATGCGTCTGAGGTTGGTGTGGGGGCGGTACTATCTCAAGGCTCATCCTTGAGTGGTTTGCGTCCGTGCGCCTATTTCTCTAAAAAACTGTCGTCCGCTGAACGTAACTACGATATCGGCAACAGGGAGTTGTTGGCTATTAAGTTGGCCTTTGAGGAATGGCGACACTTCTTGGAGGGGTCGGTTCATCAGGTCACTGTTATTACCAACCATAAGAATCTGCTGTATTTGGAATCTGCCAAGCGTCTGTCTCCCAGGCAGGCTCGCTGGGCATTGTTTTTCACACGGTTCAACTTTGTTGTCACTTACCGACCAGGGTCTAAAAACACTAAGGCGGATGCTCTGTCCAGGTGTTTTCCGGGGGGAGAACCTCGGGAAGACCCAGTACCCATTCTCCAAAAGGGTGTTGTGGTTTCAGCCCTCACTACCGAGGTTGAGGCTGAGATTGCTGAGGCTCAGGAGGAGGTACCATCTGAGCTTCCCATCAACAAATCTTTTGTACCGCTTCATCTCCGCCTAAAGGTGTTGGCGGAGCATCATGATACTGTCCTGGCTGGCCACCCAGGGGTTAGAGGTACTTTGGAGTTGGTGTCACGTCGGTTTTGGTGGCCCAAAATCCGATAGGACGTGGTCTCATATGTGTCAGCTTGCACCACGTGCGCTAGGGCGAAGACGCCCCGCTCCCGTCCTGTTGGCACACTACTTCCTCTGGAGGTACCTAGTAAGCCATGGATGGAAATCTCCATGGATTTCATCACGGATTTGCCTCCCTCAGCTGGGAACACGGTCATTTTGGTGATTGTGGATCGGTTTTCAAAAATGTCGCACTTTGTGTCTTTGCCTTCTTTACCTAACGCTAAGACTCTTGCTCAGGTGTTTGTGCAGAAGGTGGTCAGGCTTCATGGAGTTCCGTCTGACATCGTGTCAGATAGGGGTATTCAGTTTGTAGCAAAATTTTGGAAAGCATTTTGCTCACGGCTGGGGATCAAGTTGTCTCATTCTTCGGCGTTTCATCCTCAGTCAAATGGTCAGACCGAGCGTATGAATCAAAATTTGTAACAGTACTTACGCTGCTTTGTTTCAGATAACCAGGAGGAGTGGTCAACGTTCCTTCCTTTGGCTGAGTTTGCCATCAATAATCACCGCCAGGAGTCTTCTGGGGAGTCTCCGTTTTTTTGTGTTTACGGGCTACATCCTCAATTTTGTACTTTGAGTCAGAGGGGCTCTTCCGGCGTTCCGGAGGAAGTCCACTTAGGAGCACAATTGTCATCAGTCTGGAGGAGAGTTAAACAGCGCCTGTTGAGTGTGGGTGCTAGGTACAAACGTGTGGCTGACAGTAGGCGTGTGCCAGGTCCGGACCTGAGTGTGGATGACTGGGTGTGGTTATCCACAAAAAACATAAGACTCAAGATACCATCCCTTAAATTGGGTCCACGGTTTATTGGTCCATTTAGGGTCACTGCCATCATTAACCCAGTAGCGTACCGACTGGAGCTCCCTACGGTGTATAAAATACACAACATGTTCCACAGGTCTCTTCTTAAGAAGGTGGTGGGTTCTGTGGACGCGGCGCCTATGCCACCTCCAGTCTTGGTGGATGGTAACCTAGAATTTGAAGTCTCCAGGGTGGCTGACTCTCGTGTAGTGCGCCGCACTTTACAGTACTTGGTACACTGGCGTGGTTATGGGCCTGAGGAGAGGTCCTGGGTACCAGCCTCGGACGTTCATGCGGATCGGCTGGTCAGGTTTTTTCACCGCCGCCATCCGGACAAGCCGGGTCCTATAAGCCGTGAGGGCCCTGGGGTCCCTCGTAGAAGGCGGGGTACTGTCATGTCGGACACTGTTCAGACCAGGTCGTTCGACAGACAGCGGTAATTCCGCTTTTGACCACTATGCGCTCATTGGCGTCGGCTAGATTTTATCTAGCTGGTCCAGGGTTAAATTACCTGGTGCTCAGATTGGAAGCTGGGCCATGCCCACTGCCTTTAAATAGTTCTCCTGAACATTGGGCATCGCCGATTATAGCTTCTGTCTTATGCATGTTATCTCGGTCTGGAGTGGTGAGCTAGTAGTTGGAGTATCGTTGCTGGTGGTGTATTTCCCTTTGTCTTATTTACTCCTTCCTATATTTGTATTTATTTTGCCCTGTGCATTTATAGTGTATTCCTGAGTGACTGCGGCGTGGTGTATATTTTCCATTACCCTTGTCTGTGCTAACTGTGGGTATTGGTGTATTATCTCTTCACTGGGTGGTGGTTTCAGCCTAGGGTTGAAACAGGAGACAGGGAGAGGGTGGAGGCCTAGACATGCACACCATCAGTGTAAACTCTAGGTAGAGGGTCAGTCAGGATTTCCCTAGTCTGAGGGAAATTGCAGGGGCCCGGGTTATTAGCTCTTGCCCACCTAGACTTCCCGTGACACTGATGGTGAAAGTCTCATTTGGATGTACAAACATTCTGTTGTAGTTCAAAGCCAGATCTTATCTTTGTAATTTCTTATCTTTGCACCTATCTTCTTTTTCTTTTTAGGAAGTAGGAGGCATTTTATCTAACAGTACGCACGTTTATTTTGTGGTTTATTCTACTCTCTCAGGGATACTTCCATTTATAGCACACTTTCTCTTTTGTAGTTAAATTTCACTCTGCAATACCCTCCAGTTCTTTAGGAGAAACGTGACGCTTGACGGCCTTTCAGGCAGCAAAGGTCCGAGTAGCCATCATATGTGGTTAGGGTTATCTCCGCTCATGCAGGAACCTCTAGGAACTGCAGGGTCAGGATCATTAGTCTGTACAGAAGCGGGAAGGGTCAGTTTTAGCTTTTACCAGAGGCGTAGCTAGGGTTTCAGCTTAGGGGGGGCGAAACATCTGAGTGGGCCCCTAACCAGCTAACCCTGATTACAGCTACCGTTGCGCACTTATTGTGAATATAGGGGAACCTCATAATGTGACCCTACTGTTATTGAAAATAAATCTATATACAAAAACGAACATTGACTTTACCGCCATATTGGACCATATGCACAATAATAATGTCCCCTAAGTTCCCCCATGTACTGCTCCATTATACACAGTATCGTGAACTTATAGCTTCCCTATACACAGTCTATGGCTCCCACAGCTCCCCTATACACAGTATGATGATTCTATAACTCCCCTGTACACCGTATGATGTTCCCACTGCTCCCCTCTACACAGTATGATACCACTGCTCCCCTATAGATAGTATGAGCCCAATGCTCCCCTATACACAGTATAATGCTGACAGAACTCCACTATAGAAAGTATAATGCCCCCCAGAGCTCCCCTATATACAGTGTAATGGGCCAACAGCTCCCATATGCACAATATGCATTCACAGTTCCCTATACACAGTATGATGGGACAGCAGCTCCCGTCAAACAGTATGATGTCCCTCACCGTTCCCCTGTACACAGTATGATGGGCCCACAGCTCCTTTATACACAGTATGATGGGCCCACAGCTCCTTTATACACAGTATGATGGGCCCGCAGCTTCCTTATACACAGTATGATGGGCCCACAGCTCACTTATACACAGTATGATGGGCCCACAGCTCCCATATACACAGTATAATGAGCCCACAGCTCCCTTATACACAGTATGATAGGCCCGCAGCTCCCTTATACACAGTATGATGGGCCCACAGCTCCCTTATGCACAGTATGATGGGCCCACAGCTCCCTTATGCACAGTATGATGGGCCCACAGCTCCCTTATACACAGTATGATGGGCCCACAGCTCCCTTATGCACAGTATGATGGGCATGCAGCTCCCTTATACACAGTATGATGGGCTCGCAGCTCCCTTACACACAGTATGATGGGCCCGCAGCTCCCTTATACACAGTATGATGGGCCCACAGCTCCCTTATACACAGTATGATGGGCTCGCAGCTCTCTTATACAGTGTGATGGGCCCGCAGCTCCCTTATACACAGTATGATGGGCCCGCAGCTCCCGTATACACAGTATGCTGGGTCCGCAGCTCCCTTATACACAGTATGATGTGTGCACAGCTTCCTTATACACAGTATGATGGAGCCGCAGCTTCCTTATACACTGTATGATGGGCCCACAGCTCCCTTATACACAGTATGATGGGCCCGCAGCTCCCTTATGCACAGTATGATGGGCCCGCAGCTCCCTTATGCACAGTATGATGGGCCTGCAGCTCCCTTATACACAGTATGATGGGCTCGCAGCTCCCTTATACACAGTATGATGGGCCCACAGCTCCCTTATACACAGTATGATGTGTCCACAGCTCCCTTATACACAGTATGATGGGCCCGCAGCTCCCTTATACACAGTATGATGGGCCCACAGCTCCCTTATACACAGTATGATGGGCCCACAGCTCCCTTATACACAGTATGATGTGTGCACAGCTCCCTTATACACAGTATGATGGGCCCACAGCTCCCGTATACACAGTATGATGGGCCCGCAGCTCCCTTATACACAGTATGATGGGTCCGCAGCTCCCGTATACATAGTATGATTGGCCTGCAGCTCCCTTATACACAGTATGATGGGCCCTCAGCTCCCTTATACACAGTATGATGGACCCGCAGCTCCCTTATACACAGTATGATGGGCCCGCAGCTCCCTTATACATAGTATGGTGGACCCGCAGCTCCCTTATATACAGTATGATAGTTACATAGTTACATAGTTACATAGTTATTAAGGTTGAAGGAAGACTGTAAGTCCATCTAGTTCAACCCATAGCCTAACCTAACATGCCCTAACATGTTGATCCAGGGGAAGGCAAAAAAAACCCATGTGGCAAAGAGTAACTCCACCATGGGGAAAAAAATTCCTTCCCGACTCCACATACGGCAATCAGACTAGTTCCCTGGATCAACGCCCTATCAAGGAATCTAGTGTATATACCCTGTAACATTATACTTTTCCAGAAATGTATCCAGTCCCCTCTTAAATTTAATTAATGAATCACTCATTACAACATCATACGGCAGAGAGTTCCATAGTCTCACTGCTCTTACAGTAAAGAATCCGCGTCTGTTATTATGCTTAAACCTTCTTTCCTCCAGACGTAGAGGATGCCCCCTTGTCCCTGTCTCAGGTCTATGATTAAAAAGATCATCAGAAAGGTCTTTGTACTGTCCCCTCATATATTTATACATTAACATAAGATCACCCCTTAGTCTTCGTTTTTCCAAACTAAATAGCCCCAAGTGTAATAACCTATCTTGGTATTGCAGACCCCTCAGTCCTCTAATAACCTTGGTCGCTCTTCTCTGCACCCGCTCCAGTTCAGCTATGTCTTTCTTATACACCGGAGACCAGAACTGTGCACAGTATTCTAAGTGTGGTCGAACTAGTGACTTGTATAGAGGTAAAATTATGTTCTCCTCATGAGCATCTATGCCTCTTTTAATACATCCCATTATTTTATTTGCCTTTGTAGCAGCTGCCTGACACTGGCCACTGAATATGAGTTTGTCATCCACCCATACACCCAGGTCTTTTTCATTGACGGTTTTGCCCAGAGTTTTAGAATTAAGCACATAGTTATACATCTTATTACTTCTACCCAAGTGCATGACCTTACATTTATCCCCATTAAAGCTCATTTGCCATTTATCAGCCCAAGCTTCTAGTTTACATAAATCATCCTGTAATATAAAATTGTCCTCCCCTGTATTGATTACCCTGCAGAGTTTAGTGTCATCTGCAAATATTGAAATTCTACTCTGAATGCCCCCTACAAGGTCATTAATAAATATGTTAAAAAGAAGAGGGCCCAATACTGACCCCTGTGGTACCCCACTGCTAACCGTGACCCAGTCTGAGTGTGCTCCATTAATAACCACCCTTTGTTTCCTATCCCTGAGCCAGCTCTCAACCCACTTACACATATTTTCCCCTATCCCCATTACTCTCATTTTATGTAACAACCTTTTGTGTGGCACCGTATCAAAAGCTTTGGAAAAGTCCATATATACTACGTCCACTGGGTTCCCTTGGTCCAGTTCGGAACCGGATGATGAGTCCGGATGATGGGCCCGCAGCTCCCGTATACACAGTATGATGGGCCCGCAGCTCCCTTATACATAGTAAGATTGGCCTGCAGCTCCCGTATACACAGTATGATGTGTGCACAGCTTCCTTATACACAATATGATGGACTCACAGCTTCCTTATACACAGTATGATGGACTCACAGCTCCCTGTCATGATTTGGATGCCCCGGTCATTTACTCATCCTCCGGCGTATTCACTATTTTGTGGCACTGCTGCAGTCCCGCGGCTCAAACTTGTGAGCGCAGCTTCTGACAGGCCAGAAGTTAGAAGCTATGTCACAAGCGCTCAATGTAAGACTACGAGGCTATGTGCACTTGTTGCGGATTCGTGTGCAGATTTACCGCGGATTTCCTGTGTTTTTTGTGCAGATTTCACCTGCGTTTTACCACCTGTGGAATCCTATACAGGAGCAGATGTAAAATGCTGTGGAATCCGCAAAAGAATTGACATGCTGCAGAAAATACAACACAGCGTTTCCGTGCATTATTTTCCGCACCATGGGCACTGCGGATTTGGTTTTCCATAGGTTTACATGGTACTGTACACCAGATGGAAAACTGCTGTGAATCCGCACCGTGTGCACATAGCCTGAGAGCGAGGAACAGGCCAGAACGAGGCTCCCACAGACTCACATTGATCAGTGACCTCTGCGCTGCTCCATGAAACACTGGAGCCTCGGACAGGTCACAAACTGCAGGAGACAGAGCCGAGCGGAGACAAAAACAGATGAAAACACCAGAAGGTGAGTGTCAGACAGAGGGCAGGGGATGTGGATTATCAGCTCTGCTCCAGCAATGAAATAAAAGATAATGCTGGAGTGGTGCTGTAAATGTGATGCAGCTCTTGGTTACTGTATGGGGGCTCCTTATACTAATACTCATAAAAGACCCAGGTGGTACGTATCAAAAGCCCCCTACCCCCCCATCTCCAGCCTCCCCAGACAGTAAATATTACATGATGGAGTACATATAATATCATAACTAAACATTATAATATTCAGCCCCCAGTGCCCTGTCCCCCCTCCCCCACTTCAGCCCCAATGCCCCCATCATCTCACATCCACCCCTCAGTGGCCTGTCCCACCTCACCCACCTTCTGCCCTCACAACACCCCCATGGTCTCACATCCACCCCTCAGTGCCCTGTCCCACCTCACCCACCTTCTGCCCTCACAGCCCCCAAATGGTCTCACATCCACCCCTCAGTGCCCTGTCCCACCTTTTGCCCTCACAACACCCCCATGGTCTTACATCCACCCCCCAGTGTCCTGTCCCGCCTCACTCACTTTCAGCCCCCACAATACCCCAATGGTCTAACACTGACATACCTGAATTTAATAAACCTAATAAGTTCCATCCCCAGCACTTACTGATGAAGTTTGCAGGCAGGACCAGGAAGTGTTGAAATGCAAGGTGTGGGCACTAGGACCGAGCGTGCCTGAGCCAATCCCAGCGTGCAACAGAGTGAAGAAAAACTGCAGCCAACTGCAGCCGAGGAAAAGCTTCATGATCAGGTCAGAGGGGCGAAACCATTCACTGCAGGAGGGAGACTCTGCAGCCGGCCACTGTGCCAGCCTGCAGCTTGTCAGACGGGAGCAGACATTATACTGCTCTGCTCCTATGCAGTGTTCTGCCTCGTCAAAGAAGTGGCCCTGGCTCCCGGTGGGCCCCTTCATGTGACAGGGCCCGGGGCGATGGCCCCCTCTGCCCCCCCAGTAGCTACCCTACTGGCTTTTACCTATTATGCCAAGTGAGTTGCTATACTAGCATAACAGTAATGTTGCTAACCTAAAGCCACTGATGTCCTTTTTGAAACATGTTGGAGTTTAAAAAGCAGCAAAATCGCCAAAGAAAAAAAAGTAGACTTTTGTTGTAAGATGCCATCTGTTACATACAGCTTGTGTTATTATGATATAATAGATAACGCTAGAATTCAATGGATTAAGCAAAAAAACAAACAACCAAGGGAACGTGATTGTGGCTACAGTAAATTATAACATTTAATTCACTGGTCATCCTCACTGATAACTTATACTGGACATCCTTCTAGAGGAAATCCTTCTTCTGGAGCTCTAGGGTTTGGAAGGGAGCCCAGAATTCTGCTGGAATTAGTTTAATTAAATATACATTTCTATGTCTCCAACTGGGGATTAAAAACAGAAGAGTTGGTAGTTGTATGTACTATGTACATGCTTATGTTTAAACAGGTGTGAACAGAATCCTGTATATTTTAAGGTGTCTGGCCCCAGACATTCTGGTTTAGACTGAAATGCCACAGTTGAGTGTTTCCTTGCCATTTGTTAGTTCATCTTTTATGGCACTCTCTGTGGTTTGCTGCTTGGCGCCCATCCATTGCGAAAGAAACTGTCAGATTCACTACCTGAAGTCTACAGATGGTATGGTAAGACTCCACTCACATCCTTCCACACTTTGATGCTATTCTGGTTTGTGGCTGGAGAATCTGATCACACATATAGAGGCATACATCTTTGTACACTGTCTCACATCTCAGTTCATTATCCCTTCTGCACCTGCCTTCAGTCCATTACTCATTTTTGTACAAAGATTTTATAGAACAGGTGCAAATTAAACACTTTCATATAACCCTAACATTTTATTCACACTGCTGCTTTATTTAGAACTGTATTATACAGACTATATCAGCTATTTCCCTCATTTATGGAAATTCATATTTCACTACACTTTGTCTGCACTTGTCAGATCTGGTGTTACGCAATTTATTTAAAAGTTATATTACAATTAAAAGATCTCTGCTATTGAGGTATGAAACGCATGTTATTCTTTATGAAATTTTAAGCGCCATTCAAGCTGCATTTAAGTTTTGCACTGGATGTCCCATCTGATTCCACACGTCCTGATATTTCCGGTACTGTAAAAATGTGGTACCGGAGATATCCGTGTTCGTGTGTATAATACTTGTGGCACACGTGTGGCAACTGTGTGCTGCCCATGCACCGCATCAGTACCACACATACCGGCACCTGAGAAGCAGTGGTACAGTTAGCGCTGTTCCCCGGCGCCGTGTGCTGAAGACCACTGGCATCATTCTCCACTGCTCTGCCGGCAATCAGCACAAGCAGGGGATAATGATGAAAGTTATATTCAACTGATAACAACGACAGCAGGAGGTGACTGATGGGACTATTACTCCCACCAGCCTATGCCTACTGGCGCTAATAACACTGAGAGCAGGCGGTGGCTGATGGAAGTATTCATCACCCTCTGCCTGCACTATAAATGAAAAAAAAAAAGGCATGGGTTCCGCTGTATTTTTGATAACCAGCCAGGCAAAACTCACAGCTGGGGGGTTGCAACCCTCAGCTGTCAGTGTTAACAAGGCTGGTTATCAAGAATAGAGGAGTCCCCATGCTGTTTTTTTTAAATTATTTCAGCAAATAATTTTAAAAAACGGCATGAGGTCCCCCCATTTTTGACAACCAGCCTTGCTAAAGCAGACAGCTGGGGGCTGGTATGCTGATCGCAGGGGAGAATGATGTTCGCCATCTTCAGCACCCAGCACTGGGGAACAGCGCTAACTGTACTGCTGCTTCTCAGGTGCCGCTACGTGTCGCACGGATGACATCCCTGTGTGTCATCCATGTGCACATGTGCAGGACGTTTTGCGGCCCATGCTTCTGTTAAAAAATGTACATGTCAGCGTATTTTGCCTATGGACACACAGTCCGTGGAAATACACTGACATGTGAACAGACCCATTCTCTTGAATGGGTCTATGTGTGTAAGTGTCTCCGGTATGTGTGAAGACTGTCTCCACACATACTGGACACACTGATGTCTGAAAGAGGCCTAAGAGAGGAATTCGAGCCGGACACCCTTTGGAGTTTGGAGCCATTGAGGGCAATGACACAAATAGAGATCAATTGAATTTTCATTCATGCCTAATTTCCACTGTGTCTATCTTTTCAGACAGGCACAAGAACGTAGTCTATGCAGTTCTTGTGCCAGTCTGAAAAGATGGACACTGCAAGAAAAAAAAACATAGGGAGTCCATTTGAGCTACCAGGGGTGTAACTACAATAGGAGAAGAAGCTGCAATTGCATCCGGGATCTTAAGCCTAAGGGGCCCAAAAAGTCTCTTTTTTATATGAAAAGACCAATACTATTGAAGACTTGCAATAATTGGGGGCCCTGTTGGAGTTTTGCATTGGGGCTCAGGAGCTTAAGAAACTACGTTTGTGTTATTGTACTCTATGGCTTTATTGGGTGTCCGGCCTAAAACTTGGGGATTCAGAATAAATACCCGAATCAAGGCTAAAAATACAATGTGAATGTGGCCTTAGATGTAGCTGAAGACAGTGAATGGAAATTCAGATGATCGATGAACTCTACTCAAGCTCATTTGCAGTCAGCAGAACGTGTATAGTCTACAACCAATATTCCAGATCTGACATCAAGAAATGAGATCTAGAGAGTAGCAGAAGGCAATGTTACTCTGGATGTAAAGGACTGATCAAAGAAATACACATGAGAGGAAAGTATACAAGGAGAAGGACCTGATGAAAATCAGTAATGATATCTAGGATATATCCAGGGTACAGAGAAACGGGGACAGAACAAAACTAAATGAACAGAAACTGGCAGATTCTGGCTGAAACACAAGGATGTAAAAAACGAATGCATAGGTATAAAATAACTAAGTACACACTAGCATATGTAAGAAGAGTGACCCATTCCTTCAGAAACAGACAGATAAGGAAGGAAGGGGAAGTATTACAACCCCTGGAAAAATTATGGAATCACCGACCTTGGAGGATGTTCATTCAGTTGTTTAATTTTGTAGAAAAAAAGCAGATCACAGACATGGCACAAAACTAAAGTTATTTCAAATGGCAACTTTCTGGCTTTAAGAAACACTAAAAGAAATCAAGAACAAAAAATGTGGTAGTCAGTAATGGTTACTTTTTTTTAACCAAGCATATGGAAAAATTATGGAGTCACTCAATTCTGAGGAAAAAATTATGGAATCATGAAAAATAAACAAACAAAAAAACACTCCAGCACATCACTAGTATTTTGTTGCACCACCTCTTGCTTTTATAACAGCTTGCAGTCTCTGAGGCATGGACTTAATGAGTGTCAAACAATACTCTTCATCAATCTGGCTCCAACTTTCTCTGATTGCTGATGCCATATCAGCTTTGCAGATTGGAGCCTTGTCATGGACCATTTTCTTCAACTTCCACCAAAGATTTTCAATTGGATTGAGATCCGGACTATTTTCAGGCGATGACATTGACCTTATGAGTCTTTTTTCAAGGAATGTTTTCACAGTGTTTGCTCTATGGCAAGATGCATTATCATCTCTAAAAATGATTTCATCACCCCCAAACATCCTTTCAATTGATGGGATAAGAAAAGTGGCCAAAATATCAACATAAACTTGTACATTTATTGAAGATGTAATAACAGCCATCTCTCCAGTGCCTTTACCTGACATGCAGCCCCACATCATCAATGACTGTGGAAATTTGCATGTTCTCTTCAGGCAGTCATCTTTATAAATCTCATTGGAACGGCACCAAACAAAAGTTCCAGCATCATCACCTTGCCCAATGCAGATTCGCGATTCATCACTGAATATGACTTTCATCCAGTCATCTACAGTCCACGATTGCTTTTCCTTAGCCCGTTGTAACCTTGTTTTTTTCTGTTTAGGTGTTAATGATGGCTTTCATTTAGATTTTCTGTATGTAAATCTTATTTCCTTTAGGCGGGTTTCTAACAGTTCGGTCACAGACGTTGACTCCAGTTTGCACCCATTCGTTCCTCATTTGTTTTGTTGTGCATTTCCTGTTTTGGAGATATATTGCTTTAGGTTTCCAGTCTTGACGCTTTGATATCTTCCTTGGTCTACGAGTATGTTTGCCTTTAACAACCTTCCCATGTTGTTTGTATTTGGTCCAGATTTTAGACACAGCTGACTGTGAACAACCAACATCTTTTGCAACATTGCGTGATGATTTACCCTCTTTTAACAGTTCGATAATCCTCTCCTTTGTTTCAATTGACATCTCTCGTGTTGGAGCCATGATTCATGTCAGTCCACTTGGTGCAACAGCTCTCCAAGGTGTGATCACTCCTTTTTAGATGCAGACTAACGAGCAGATCTAATTTGATGCAGGTGTTAGTTTTGGTTATGAAAATTTACAGGGTGATTCCATAATTTTTTCCTCAGAATTGAGTGACTCCATAATTTTTCCCTATGCTTGGTTAACCCCTTCCCGACCTTTGACGCCACGTAGGCGTCATGAAAGTCGGTGCCAATCCGACCCATGACGCCTATGTGGCGTCATGGAATGATCGCGTCCCTGCAGATCGGGTGAAAGGGTTAACTCCTATTTCACCCGATCTGCAGGGAGAGGGGGAGTTGTACTTCAGCCCAGGGGGGGTGGTGTTATGACCCCAATGGCAGAGGGTCTCTGCAATAAATACCAAGTCTGCAAACACAAAAAACCAGCTCATAGGGCAGTGGTAACTGGGCTGACCGTATATCTAATCCTAGCACCACAAATAGCAGCAGCCGGGGGAACGTGCCTACGTTGGTTCTAGACGTCTCGCGCCAGCCGGAGAACTAACTACCCCTAGAAGGGAAAAGATAGACCTTTCTTGCCTCCAGAGAAAAGACCCCAAAAGTTGGATACAAGCCCCCAACAAATAATAACGGTGAGGTAAGAAGAAAAGACAAACGTAAGAATGAACTAGGTATTTAGCAAAGAGAGGCCCACTGACTAATAGCAGAATATAGTAAGATGACTTATACGGTCAGCAAAAACCCTATCAAAAATATCCACGCTGGATATTCAAGAACCCCCGAACCGTCTAACGGCCCGGGGGGAGAATACCAGCCCCCTAGAGCTTCCAGCAAAATCAGGAATCACATTTAGTACAAGCTGGACAAAAAATAAGAGCAATACAAATAACCAAAAAACAAGGAAGCAGGACTTAGCTTAATTTTGCATGAACCAGGACCAGCAGACAGGAGCAAACAGAAAGGACTGATTACAACGATGCCAGGCACCAGACTAAGAATTCAGGAAGTTCATATAGCAACACCCCTGGACTAACGACCCAGGTGGGTGCCAAACTAGGGAAAGACAAACTCAGAGTCATACCACTAGTGACCTGACCACAAGAGGGAGCCAAAAAAGTCTAATTCACAACAGTGTAGCTTTGCCCCCACGTGGCTATGATCGCTCTGATTGGCTGTTGAAAGTGCAACAGCCAATCAGAGCAATTTGCAACATTTCACCTATGAAAATGGTGAAATGTTGCAATCCAGCCATGGCCGATGCTGCAATAGCATCTGCCATGGCTGGAAATCATGTTCTGCCCCCCCCCCCACCGCCCCCGATCTCCTCCCCAGTCCTCCGTTCTGTCCGGTACCCCCCTCCGTCCCCCTGTCCGCTCCCCCGTGCTCCTGTCCGCTCCCCCCGTCCTCCGATCCCCCCATCCTGTGCTCCGATCCACCCCCCCATACTTACCGAGCCTCCCGAAGTCGGTCCGTCTTCTCCCTGGGCGCCGCCATCTTCCAAAATGGCGGGCGCATGCACAGTGCGCCCGCCGAATCTGCCGGCCGGCAGATGCGTTTCATGTACATTTTGATCACTGTGGTAAACTTATCACAGTGATCAAAATAAAAAAATAGTAAATGACCCCCCTTTATCACCCCCATAGGTAGGGACAATAATAAAATAAAGAAAATATTTTTTTTCCACTAGGGTTAGAACTAGGGTTAGGGTTAGAACTAGGGTTAAGGTTAGGGGTAGGGTTAGGGTTAGGGTTAGGGGTAGGGTTAGGGGTAGGGTTAGGGTTAGAACTAGGGTTAGCGTTAGAATTAGGCTATGTGCACACGGTGCGGATTTGGCTGCGGATCCGCAGCGGATTGGCCGCTGCGGATTCATAGCAGTGTTCCATCAGGTTTACAGTACCATGTAAACCTATGGAAAACCAAATCCACTGTGCCCATGGTGCGGAAAATACCGCGTGGAAATGCTGCGCTGTATTTTCCGCAGCATGTCAATTCTTTGTGCGGATTTCGCAGCATTTTACAGCTGTTCCTCAATAGGAATCCGCAGGTGAAATCCGCATAAAAAACACTGGAAGTCCGCGGTAAATCCGCAGGTAAAACGCAGTGCCTTTTACCTGCGGATTTTTCAAAAATGGTGCGGAAAAATCTCACACAAATCCGCAACGTGGGCACATAGCCTTAGGGTTAGGGTTGGAATTAGAGTTAGGGTTGGAATTAGGGCTAGGGTTGGAAATAGGATTAAGAATAGGCTTGTGGTTAGGGTTATGGTTAGGGTTAGGGGTGTGTTGAGGTTAAAGTTGTGGTTAGGGTTGGGGTTAGGGTTGGGATTAGGGTTAGGGTTGGGATTAGGGTTAGGGCTGTGGTTAGGGGTGTGTTGGGGTTGGGTTGTGATTAGGGTTATGGCTAGAGTTGGGATTAGGGTTAGGGGTGTGTTGGGGTTAGGGTTGGGATTAGGGTTAGGGGTGTGTTGGGGTTAGCGTTGGAGTTAGAATTGAGGGGTTTCCACTGTTTAGGCACATCAGGGGTCTCCAAACGTGGCGCCACCATTGATTCCAGCCAATCTTGCGTTCAAAAAGTCAAATGGTGCTCCCTCCCTTCCGAGCCCCGACGTGTGCCCAAACAGTGGTTTACCCCCATATATGGGGTACCAGCATACTCACGAGTCACGACAAATTGGGCAACAATTATTGGTGTCCAATTTCTCCTGTTACCCTTGCGAAAATAAAACATTGCTTGCTAAAACATAATTTTAGAGGAATGAAAAATGATTTTTTATTTTCACGGCTCTGCGTTATAAACTTCTGTGAAGCACTTGGGGGTTCAAAGTGCTCACTATACATCTAGATAAGTTCCGTGGGGGGTCTAGTTTCCAAAATGTGGTCACTTGTGGGGGTTTCTACTGTTAAGGCACATCAGGGGCTCTGGAAATGGAATGTGACGCACGCAGACCACTCCATCAAAGCCTGCATTTCAAAACGTCACTACCTCCCTTCCGAGCCCCGACTTGTGCCCAAACAGTGGTTTATCCCCACATATGGGGTATAAGTGTACTCAGGACAAACTGGGCAACAACTATTGGGGTCCAATTTCTCCTGTTACCCTTGTGAAAATAAAAAATTGCTTGCTAAAACATCATTTTTAAGGAAAGAAAAATGATTTTTTATTTTCACGGCTCTGCGTTGTAAACTTCTGTGAAGCACTTGGGGGTTCAAAGTGCTCACCACATATCTAGATAAGTTTCTTGGGGGGTCTAGTTTCCAAAATGGGGTCACTTGTGGGGGGTTTCTACTGTTTAGGCACATCAGGGGCTCTGCAAATGGAATGTGACGCACGCAGACCACTCCATCAAAGCCTGCATTTCAAAACGTCACTACCTCCCTTCCGAGCCCTGACTTGTGCCCAAACAGTGGTTTACCCCCACATATGGGGTATCAGTGTACTCAGGACAAACTGGGCAACAACTATTGGGGTCCAATTTCTCCTGTTACCCTTGTGAAAATAAAAAATTGCTTGCTAAAACATCATTTTTAAGGAAAGAAAAATGATTTTTTATTTTCACGGCTCTGCGTTGTAAACTTCTGTGAAGCACTTGGGGGTTCAAAGTGCTCACCACATATCTAGATAAGTTTCTTGGGGGGTCTAGTTTCCAAAATGGGGTCACTTGTGGGGGGTTTCTACTGTTTAGGCACATCAGGGGCTCTGCAAATGGAATGTGACGCACGCAGACCACTCCATCAAAGCCTGCATTTCAAAACGTCACTACCTCCCGTCCGAGCCCCGACTTGTGCCCAAACAGTGGTTTACCCCCACATATTGGGTATCAGCGTACTCAGGAGAAACTGGACAACAACTTTTGGGGTCCAATTTCTCCTGTTACCCTTGGGAAAATAAAAAATTGTGGGCTAAAAAATCATTTTTGAGAAATGAAAAATAATTTTTTATTTTCATGGCTCTGCGTTCTAAACTTCTGTGAAGCACTTGGGGGTTCAAAGTGCTCACCACACATCTAGATTAGTTCCTTGGGAGGTCTAGTTGCTAAAATGTGGTCACTTGTGGGGGAGGTCCAATGTTTAGGCACACAGGGGCTCTCCAAACGCGACATGGTGTCCGCTAATGATTGGAGCTAATCTTCCATTCAAAAAGCCAAATGGCGTGCCTTCCCTTCCGAGCCCTGCCGTGCGCCCAAACAGTGGTTTACCCCACATATGGGGTATCATCGTACTCAGGACAAACTGGACAACAACATTTGGGGTCCAATTTCTCCTGTTACCCTTGGGAAAATAAAAAATTCTGGGCTAAAAATCATTTTTGAGGAAAGAAAAATTATTTTTTATTTTCACGGCTCTGCGGTATAAACTTCTGTGAAGTACTTGGGGGTTCAAAGTGCTCACCACACATCTAGATTAGTTCCTTGGGAGGTCTAGTTTCCAAAATGGGGTCACTTGTGGGGGAGCTCCAATGTTTAGGCACACAGGGGCTCTCCAAACGCGACATGGTGTCCGCTAAAGATTGGAGCCAATTTTTCATTGAAAAAGTCAAATGGCGCTCCTTCCCTTCCGAGCCCTGCCGTGCGCCCAAACAGTGGTTTACCCCCACATATGAGGTATCAGCGTACTCAGGACAAATTGGACAACAACGTTCATGGTCCAGTTTCTCCTTTTACCCTTGGGAAAATAAAAAAATTGTTGCTAAAAGATCATTTTTGTGACTAAAAAGTTAAATGTTCATTTTTTACTTCCATGTTGCTTCTGCTGCTGTGAAACACCTGAAGGGTTAATAAACTTCTTGAATGTGGTTTTGAGCACCTTGAGGGGTGCAGTTTTTAGAATGGTGTCACTTTTGGGTATTTTCAGCCATATAGAACCCTCAAAATGACTTCAAATGTGAGGTGGTCCCTAAAAAAAATGGTTTTGTAAATTTTGTTGTAAAAATGAGAAATCACTGGTCAAATTTTAACCCTTATAACTTCCTAGCAAAAAAAAAATGTGTTTCCAAAATTGTGCTGATGTAAAGTAGACATGTGGGAAACGTTATTTATTAACTATTTTGTGTCACATATCTCTCTGGTTTAACAGAATAAAAATTCAAAATGTGAAAATTGCAAAATTTTCAAAATTTTCGCCAAATTTCCGTTTTTTTCACAAATAAACTCAGAAATTATCGACCTAAATTTACCACTATCATGAAGCCCAATATGTCACGAAAAAACAATCTCAGAATCGCTAGGATCCGTTGAAGCGTTCCTGAGTTATTACCTCATAAAGGGACACTGGTCAGAATTGCAAAAAACGGCAAGGTCATTAAGGCCAAAATAGGCTGGGTCATGAAGGGGTTAAAAAAAGTAACCATTACTGACTACCACATTTTTTGTTGTTGATTTCTTTTAGTGTTTCTTAAAGCCAGAAAGTTGCCATTTGAAATGACTTTAGTTTTGTGCCATGTCTGTGATCTGCTTTTTTCTACAAAATTAAACAACTGAATGAACATCCTCCAAGGTCGGTGATTCCATAATTTTTGCCAGGGGTTGTATTATTATTATTATTATTATTATTATTTATTTATATAGAACCATTAATTCCATTGTGCTGTACATGAGAAGGGGTTACATATAAAGTTATAGATATCGTTTACAGTAAACAAATTTATGATGACAGACTGGTAGAGAGGGGAGAGGACCCTGTGCTTGTGGACTTACATTTTATGGTATGCGTACATGATGTCTTATATACATCAATATTCCTGTCAAGTTTTCAAGCAGAAGACGCTGTTAGGGCTGGCGGAACGCACCAAATAATTATAAAGATGGAATAAGGTGCGTTCACAGCCCGGGGTCCACTGTGCAGAGATAATACCTGCTGCTAGATAATGGTGGACAGTAAATAGCGGTATAATGAAAACACACACGGGTTAGCTACACCCGGTATGAAGGAAGCGAACCCTGTTGCATCACAAAGCCGCAATACCGCAGAGGAAACGCAAGTAAAAAGTCACAGAACTCTTCCCCAAGACGTGAGGTTAGAGTCCCTCTAGACCACTTGCATTCGGCACCGCAACTGCGGTGCCAGGGAAAATAAATACAAAATAGATGCAGCGCACTGGGTGCGCGCAGCGCCACTCTGGCGGACACCGCTAACCGCCCTAACTAGGGACAGGTAAGCGCACTGGTTGTGCACGGTGCCACACTGGCTAACGCTGCAGACAGACGCTATAGATTGTGCCTGGTGCTGGATGGCACTAACTGGCGCTAGACAGCTCCAACATTCACGAGCATTCATCAACACCAGGGATGGGTATGATTCGGAGCTTTCACCAGAACAGGCATACATTCACACACACACAATAACAGATTTATACTGGCGCATGGCCATGCGGCCATGCAAACCTTTTATAGCGGAAGTTCTCCAGGACATTCCTAGTGGTCCAATAGGAGCTGCTACAGGACCTGAGCATGTGACCCCGACCTCCAATGAGAGGTCGACCCGTGGGCATGCTCAGTAGGGGAAAAGCAGGATATAGTGCCTGGAACGTCTGCTTGCCACTGATCAGTGCTGGCTACAAGGGCTGAGCCTGGAAAGACAGCAGTAACCAAGCGCACAGTATCTGCCTGAGCCAGACGCTGGGATCGATGTCTCTGCTGAGCAGGTTCCCCTGCAGCTGGAGGAGAATCGGAGACCGCAGCGGACATGGTTCGAGATTCCCCCTGTGCAGCCATGGGAACTCGACACATAACAGACACTTTAGGAAAACGTTGGCAATGTTTTGCTTGAAGTGTTTTTTTTATGATTTTTTAATTCTTATTACATTATATATTTAATAGTGAGCAGTTTCCAAGCAGAAGCCTCCTGAAGAATGGTCAGGTCACTTCTTTTTGGTACTTCATAGTCTAGTCTTCAAAGCCTCAATAGATTAAAAGACGCTAAAAAAGAAAACATAAAAGCAGAAATCATTTTGATATTGCAATGCGAAAGTTCACTCTTAAGCACTTTTTCAGGTGGCTTTCAGAGCAGACCCGTGTAAATAAGACATCTTGTGAACATGCCCTTACATTGGAGAGATGTAAATAGAAGGAAAAATGGATCAGAGACTGAATATAGAGAAAAACTGCCAAAACCTATGAAAAGTTCAAAGAGCCGGGACAAGGAAATAAAATATATAACAGGAGTATAGCCATCCAAAGAGGCTAATTCACAGAGAGTCATGTAAATTGTCCATATTTATGAATACCAGTAAATCGCTCTATGAGGTTTACACTAGGTAAGGCAGAAGCTGAATACACATCTCAAGGATCTAAAAACTCTCTGACTTGATTATGAGCTAACACTGTAAGGCAGGGGTCCCCAACCTGTAGCTCAATAGACATATGTGGCTCTTGGATACGTGATGTGTGGCTTGTGGCAGTCTGCCAGCTTGATGCATCAGCACCTGGTGTAGCAAACAGTTATTAAGAGTAGATCTCTAAATGGTGACGTTTGTGTTTAGCCCTGCACAGAAGAGCAGCTCTCAATGGAGATAAGATAGAACTCCCTGGACCTTGGCATTATGTCTTGGTGTGATTTTAGTGGAAAATCTTTACTCATCATTATACTGATAAAAGGGGGGCGCTGGGTGCCACTACTGTGAGTGGGGCAGGAGCTGGATGTGGCTCACGACACTTTCATAGCTGAATATGTCTCTCAAGGTCAGAAACGATGGGGACCTCTGCGGTAAGTGCACATTTAGATGTTCTGACTGCAGACGTTAGATGACATGCAAGCCAATTGGTGTTGTAAAATGGCTTGCCCAAACAGACTGACAACAATTCATGTGCACAAAACAATAGTGAGTACAATCATTCTGTGTGCCTGTTTACACAAAAAAGAGAGAATGAAGATTTTTAAGCCTGCTTAAACATTTTTCACTTATGACAACAATTTTATTCTGCTTGTCTCTTGGTGGTTTGCAAGTCGGATAATTATGAATGAGAACACTTTTTTCTCCTGTCTGTAAAAAAAATTGAAGCATTTGTGATTTTTTTGAAACCTGTAGGAATTTGAACAAATTATTATGCCTCTAATTGCCCTTTTACAGTTCTAAGTGAATGCAGCTAATGTCTTCATATCGGAATAAGGCACTATAGACATACAGTGCTCAAAAAAATTAAAAGAACACTAAAATACGACATTCCATATATCACTGAATTACGGTAAATATTCCAGTTGCAAGTAGTGTTGAGCATTCCGATACCGCAAGTATCGGGTATCGGCCGATACTTGCGGGTATCGGAATTCCGATACCGAGATCCGATACTTTTGTGGTATCGGGAATCGGTATCGGGATTAATATCAATGTGTAAAAGAAATAATTAAAATAAAAAATAGGGATATACTCACCTCTCCGACGCAGCCTGGACTTTACCGCCGTAACCGGGAGCCGTTGTACCTAAAAATGCGCACTTGAAGGGCCTTAGATGACGTCACGGTGCTCTGATTGGTCCGTAGCGGTCGCGTGACCGCTACGCGACCAATCACAAAGCAGTGACGTCACCTAAGGTCTTTCAAGCGCTTGAAATACGGACCAATCAGAGCGCCGTGATGTCATCTAAGGCCCTTCAAGCGCGCATTTTTAGGTACAACGGCTCCCGGTTACGGCGGTAAAGTCCAGGCTGCGTCGGAGAGGTGAGTATATCCCTATTTTTTATTTTAATTCTTTCTTTTACACATTGATATGGATCCCAGGGCCTGAAGGAGAATTTCCTCTCCTTCAGACCCTGGGAACCATACAGGATACCGTCCGATACTTGGTGTCCCATTGACTTGTATTGGTATCGGGTATCGGTATCGGATTAGATCCGATACTTTGCCGGTATCGGCCGATTCTTTCCGATACCGATACTTTCAAGTATCGGACGGTATCGCTCAACACTAGTTGCAAGTCTTTATTCATTGCATATTGGAATGTGATGAGAACAATAAAACATAAAAGTAATCAATATAGATCAAAATTAATATCCCATGGAGGTCTGGATTTGGAATGATACTCAAAATGAAAGTGGAAAATGAGCTTACAGGCTCATCCAACTTCAATGGAAATGCCTCAAGACAAGGAAATGATGCTCAGTAGTGTGTATGACCTCCCTACAATGCGTGGGCATGCTCCTGATAAGGCGGCGGATGTTCTCCTGAGGAATCTCCTCTCAGATCTGAATTCAAGCATCAGTCAACTCTTGGACAGTCTATGATGCAGCGTGGCATTGATAGATGGAACGAGACATGATGTCCAAGATGTGCTCTATTAGATTCAGGTCTGTGGAATGGGCAGTCTAATCAATGCCTTCATCATGCAGGAACTGTTGATATACTCCAGCCACATGAGGCCTAGCATTGTCATGCATCAGAAGAAATCCAGGGCCCAGTGCATCTGCATATGGTCTCATAATGGGTCTGAGAATTAGTGATGAGCCACCTCCCTAGTGTTTGGGTTCGGTTCGGTTCGTTGAACAGGGAGATGTTCGACGAACTGTTTGTTGAACGTTCGACGAACACCGTCGAACCCCATTGAAACCAATGGCAGGCAAACACAAACACATACAAACACATGGAAAACACATAGAAAACACCTTAAAAGGTGTCCAAAAGCTGACAAACTGCTTAGATGACACAACAAACACAAAAAGTCACAACTACATATAGTCATGCGAAAAGAAAAGAGGTGGAGGAGTAAAAGGAGGAGGAGACACAGATATAGGCATGTCATGCCCTTCTAAAATCAAGAAAGGCTGGAGTAACAATCTAAACTCAACAACCAACACCCAGACATCTTGACAAAAAAAATAAAAAAATAATTATCTTTAGGTAGAATGGCGGCGGGTCCATTCAGAACACTTTCCTTAGAAGACGTAGTGGTACCCCCATTGTGAGTTGTGCCAAAAAATGAACCCAATACATTCAGACTAATCCACCATTTGTCATATCCAAGGGGCAAGTCAGTAAACGACAACATCGACGCGGAACCAAGTACAGTACTATGTACTGTACCTCCTTTGACGAGGCAATCAGGTGGGTCAAGAAGTTGGTAAGGGGCACCCTAATGGCCAAAACAGACATTGAGGGGGAGTTCCGGTTACTACCTGTGCCTCCGAATAGTGTCCTCCCATTGGGCTGCTTCTGTGAAGGAGCATACTACATAGATCGCTGTTTGCCCATGGGGTGCTCCATATCCTGCTCACTATTTGAGGAGTTTAGTTGCTACCTCGAATGGGTCGTCATGGACGTTTGTAAGGCGGCACACATTATCCATTACCTCGATGACTTCTTATGCCTGGGCCCAAAAGATTCGCCACAGTGTGAAAACATGCGGTAGTCCACCTGTGAGAAGGAGAGAGCTGGTGGGACAGTGGACACCCCAGAGCCGAGGGGTTAGATTGAGAAAGAAAGAAGGCGGTGTAGCTTGCTTCATGGGTGGGGTACTCTGCTGAGTAGCAGACATTGCTACTAGGCCCAAAAGGATTTCCTGGGCCAGATGCCATTACAAAATAGTAGTTAGGTAAACAGGTGCTGTAGCTTGCTTCATGGGTGGGGTACGCTGCTTAGTAGCACTAAATTCTACTAGGCCCAAAAGGATTTCCTGGGCTAGATGCCGTTAAAAAATAGTACTTAGGTAAACAGGCGGTGTAGCTTGCTTCAAGGGTGGGGTACGCTGCTGAATAGCACTAAATTCTACTAGGCCCAGAAGGATTTCCCGGGCTAGATGCCGTTACAAAATAGTAGTTAGGTAAACAGGCGGTGTAGCTTGCTTCATGGGTGGGGTATGCTGCTGAGTAGCACCAAATTCTACTAGGCCCAAAAGAATTTCCTGGGCCTGATGCCGTTACAAATAGTACTTAGGTAAACAGGCGGTGTAGCTTGCTTCATGGGTGGGGTACGCTGCTGAGTAGCACCAAATTCTACTAAGCCCAAAAGGATTTCCTGGGCTAGATGCCGTTACAAAATAGTAGTTAGGTAAACAGGCGGTGTAGCTTGCTTCATGGGTGAAGTACGCTGTTGAATAGCACCAAATTCTACTAGGCCCAAAAGGATTTCCTGGGCCAGATGCCATTAAAAATAGTAGTTAGGTAAACAGGCGGTGTGGCTTGCTTCATGGGTGGGGAACCCTGCTGAGTAGCAGCAAATTCTACTAGGCCCAAAAGGATTTCCCGGGCCAGAGGCCGTTAAAAATAGTAGTTAGGTAAACAGGCGGTGTAGCTTGCTTCATGGGTGGGGTATGCTGCTGAGTAGCACCAAATTCTACTAGGCCCAAAAGGATTTCCTGGGCTAGATGCCGTTAAAAAATAGTACTTAGGTAAACAGGCGGTGCAGCTTGCTTCATGGGTGGGGTACGCTGCTGAATAGCACTAAATTCTACTAGGCCCAGAAGGATTTCCCAGGCTAGATGCCATTCCAAAATAGTAGTTAGGTAAACAGGCGGTGTAGCTTGCTTCATGGGTGGGGTACGCTGCTGAGTAGCACCAAATTCTACTAAGCCCAAAAAGATTTCCCGGGCTAGTTGCCGTTACAAAATAGTAGTTAGGTAAACAGGCGGTGTAGCTTGATTCATGGGTGAAGTACGCTGCTGAGTAGCACCAAATTTACTAGGCCCAAAAGGATTTCCTGGGCCAGATGCCGTTAAAAAATAGTACTTAGGTAAACAGGCGGTGTAGCTTGCTTCATGGGTGGGGTACGCTGCTGAGCAGCACTAAATTCTACTAGGCCCAAAAGGATTTCCTGGGCCAGATGCCCTTACAAAATATGTAGCTTGCTTCATGGGTGGGGTACGCTGCTGAGTAGCACCAAATTCTACTAAGCCCAAAAGGATGTCCCGGGCTAGTTGCTGTTACAAAATAGTAGTTAGGTAAACAGGCGGTGTAGCTTGCTTCATGGGTGAAGTACGCTGCTGAGTAGCACCAAATTCTACTAGGCCCAAAAGGATTTCCTGGGCCAGATGCCATTAAAAATAGTACTTAGGTAAACAGGCGGTGTAGCTTGCTTAATGGGTGGGGTACGCTGCTGAGTAGCACTAGATTCTACTAGGCCCAGAAGGATTTTCCAGGCTAGATGCCGTTACAAAATAGTAGTTAGGTAAACAGGTGGTGTAGCTTGCTTCATGGGTGAAGTACGCTGCTGAGTAGCACCAAATTCTACTAGGCCCAAAAGGATTTCCTGGGCCAGATGCCATTAAAAATAGTACTTAGGTAAACAGGCGGTGTAGCTTGCTTCATGGGTGGGGTACGCTGCTGAGTAGCACTAAATTCTACTAGGCCCAAAAGGATTACCAGGGCCAGATGCCGTTACAAAATAGTAGTTAGGTAAACAGGCGGTGTAGCTTGCTTCATGGGTGGGGTACACTGCTGAGTAGCACCAAATTCTACTAGGCCCAAAAGGATTTCCTGGGCTAGATGCCGTTAAAAATAGTAGTTAGGTAAACAGGCAGTGTAGCTTGCTTCATGGGTGGGGTTTGCTGCTGAGTAGCACTAAATTCTACTAGGCCCAGAAGGATTTCCCGGGCTAGATGCCATTACAAAATAGTAGTTAGGTAAACAGGCGGTGTAGCTTGCTTCATGGGTGAAGTACGCTGTTGAATAGCACCAAATTCTACTAGGCCCAAAAGGATTTCCTGGGCCAGATGCCATTAAAAATAGTAGTTAGGTAAACAGGCGGTGTGGCTTGCTTCATGGGTGGGGAACCCTGCTGAGTAGCAGCAAATTCTACTAGGCCCAAAAGGATTTCCCGGGCCAGAGGCCGTTAAAAATAGTAGTTAGGTAAACAGGCGGTGTAGCTTGCTTCATGGGTGGGGTATGCTGCTGAGTAGCACCAAATTCTACTAGGCCCAAAAGGATTTCCTGGGCTAGATGCCGTTAAAAAATAGTACTTAGGTAAACAGGTGGTGCAGCTTGCTTCATGGGTGGGGTACGCTGCTGAATAGCACTAAATTCTACTAGGCCCAGAAGGATTTCCCAGGCTAGATGCCATTCCAAAATAGTAGTTAGGTAAACAGGCGGTGTAGCTTGCTTCATGGGTGGGGTACGCTGCTGAGTAGCACCAAATTCTACTAAGCCCAAAAAGATTTCCCGGGCTAGTTGCCGTTACAAAATAGTAGTTAGGTAAACAGGCGGTGTAGCTTGATTCATGGGTGAAGTACGCTGCTGAGTAGCACCAAATTTACTAGGCCCAAAAGGATTTCCTGGGCCAGATGCCGTTAAAAAATAGTACTTAGGTAAACAGGCGGTGTAGCTTGCTTCATGGGTGGGGTACGCTGCTGAGCAGCACTAAATTCTACTAGGCCCAAAAGGATTTCCTGGGCCAGATGCCCTTACAAAATATGTAGCTTGCTTCATGGGTGGGGTACGCTGCTGAGTAGCACCAAATTCTACTAAGCCCAAAAGGATGTCCCGGGCTAGTTGCTGTTACAAAATAGTAGTTAGGTAAACAGGCGGTGTAGCTTGCTTCATGGGTGAAGTACGCTGCTGAGTAGCACCAAATTCTACTAGGCCCAAAAGGATTTCCTGGGCCAGATGCCATTAAAAATAGTACTTAGGTAAACAGGCGGTGTAGCTTGCTTAATGGGTGGGGTACGCTGCTGAGTAGCACTAGATTCTACTAGGCCCAGAAGGATTTTCCAGGCTAGATGCCGTTACAAAATAGTAGTTAGGTAAACAGGTGGTGTAGCTTGCTTCATGGGTGAAGTACGCTGCTGAGTAGCACCAAATTCTACTAGGCCCAAAAGGATTTCCTGGGCCAGATGCCATTAAAAATAGTACTTAGGTAAACAGGCGGTGTAGCTTGCTTCATGGGTGGGGTACGCTGCTGAGTAGCACTAAATTCTACTAGGCCCAAAAGGATTACCAGGGCCAGATGCCGTTACAAAATAGTAGTTAGGTAAACAGGCGGTGTAGCTTGCTTCATGGGTGGGGTACACTGCTGAGTAGCACCAAATTCTACTAGGCCCAAAAGGATTTCCTGGGCTAGATGCCGTTAAAAATAGTAGTTAGGTAAACAGGCAGTGTAGCTTGCTTCATGGGTGGGGTTTGCTGCTGAGTAGCACTAAATTCTACTAGGCCCAGAAGGATTTCCCGGGCTAGATGCCATTACAAAATAGTAGTTAGGTAAACAGGCGGTGTAGCTTGCTTCATGGGTGGGGTACACTGCTGAGTAGCACCAAATTCTACTAGGCCCAAAAGGATTTCCTGGGCTAGATGCCGTTAAAAAATAGTACTTAGGTAAACAGGTGGTGTAGCTTGCTTCATGGGTGGGGTACGCTGCTGAGCAGCACTAAATTCTACTAGGCCCAAAAGGATTTCCTGGGCCAGATGCCCTTACAAAATATGTAGCTTGCTTCATGGGTGGGGTACGCTGTTGAGTAGCACCAAATTCTACTAAGCCCAAAAGGATGTCCCGGGCTAGTTGCTGTTACAAAATAGTAGTTAGGTAAACAGGCGGTGTAGCTTGCTTCATGGGTGAAGTACGCTGCTGAGTAGCACCAAATTCTACTAGGCCCAAAAGGATTTCCTGGGCCAGATGCCATTAAAAATAGTACTTAGGTAAACAGGCGGTGTAGCTTGCTTAATGGGTGGGGTACGCTGCTGAGTAGCACTAGATTCTACTAGGCCCAGAAGGATTTTCCAGGCTAGATGCCGTTACAAAATAGTAGTTAGGTAAACAGGTGGTGTAGCTTGCTTCATGGGTGAAGTACGCTGCTGAGTAGCACCAAATTCTACTAGGCCCAAAAGGATTTCCTGGGCCAGATGCCATTAAAAATAGTACTTAGGTAAACAGGCAGTGTAGCTTGCTTCATGGGTGGGGTACGCTGCTGAGTAGCACTAAATTCTACTAGGCCCAAAAGGATTACCAGGGCCAGATGCCGTTACAAAATAGTAATTGGGTAAACAGGCGATGTAGCTTGCTTCATGGGTGGGGTACGCTGCTGAGTAGCACTAAATTCTACTAGGCCCAGAAGGATTTCCCGGGCTAGATGCCATTACAAAATAGTAGTTAGGTAAATAGGCGGTGTAGCTTGCTTCATGGGTGGGGTACGCTGCTGAGTAGCACCAAATTCTACTAGGCCCAAAAGGATTTCCTGGGCTAGATGCCGTTAAAAAATAGTACTTAGGTAAACAGGCGGTGTAGCTTGCTTCATGGCTGGGGTACCCTGCTGAGCAGCACTAAATTCTATTAGGCCCAAAAGGATTTCCCGGGCCAGATGCCGTTACAAAATATGTAGCTTGCTTCATGGGTGGGGTACGCTGCTGAATAGCACTAAATTCTACTAGGCCCAGAAGGATTTCCCAGGCTAGATGCCATTACAAAATAGTAGTTAGGTAAACAGGCGGTGTAGCTTGCTTCATGGGTGGGGTACACTGCTGAGTAGCACCAAATTCTACTAGGCCCAAAAGGATTTCCTGGGCTAGATGCCGTTAAAAAATAGTACTGAGGTAAACAGGCGGTGTAGCTTGCTTCATGGGTGGGGTACGCTGCTGAGCAGCACTAAATTCTACTAGGCCCAAAAGGATTTCCTGGGCCAGATGCCCTTACAAAATATGTAGCTTGCTTCATGGGTGGGGTACGCTGCCGAATAGCACTAAATTCTACTAGGCCCAGAAGGATTTCCCAGGCTAGATGCCATTACAAAATAGTAGTTAGGTAAACAGGCGGTGTAGCTTGCTTCATGGGTGAAGTACGCTGCTGAGTAGCACCAAATTCTACTAGGCCCAAAAGGATTTCCTGGGCCAGATGCCATTAAAAATAGTACTGAGGTAAACAGGTGGTGTAGCTTGCTTCATGGGTGGGGTACGCTGCTGAGTAGCACCAAATTCTACTAGGCCCAAAAGGATTTCATGGGCCAGATGCCGTTAAAAATAGTACTTAGGTAACCAGGCGGTGTAGCTTGCTTAATGGGTGGGGTACGCTGCTGAGTAGCACTAAATTCTACTAGGCCCAGAAGGATTTTCCAGGCTAGATGCCGTTACAAAATAGTAGTTAGGTAAACAGGTGGTGTAGCTTGCTTCATGTGTGAAGTACGCTGCTGAGTAGCACCAAATTCTACTAGGCCCAAAAGGATTTCCTGGGCCAGATGCCATTAAAAATAGTACTTAGGTAAACAGGTGGTGTAGCTTGCTTCATGGGTGGGGTACGCTGCTGAGTAGCACTAAATTCTACTAGGCCCAAAAGGATTACCAGGGCCAGATGCAGTTACAAAATAGTAATTGGGTAAACAGGCGGTGTAGCTTGCTTCATGGGTGGGGTACGCTGCTGAGTAGCACTAAATTCTACTAGGCCCAGAAGGATTTCCCGGGCTAGATGCCATTACAAAATAGTAGTTAGGTAAACAGGCGGTGTAGCTTGCTTCATGGCTGGGGTACCCTGCTGAGCAGCACTAAATTCTACTAGGCCCAAAAGGATTTCCCGGGCCAGATGCCATTACAAAATATGTAGCTTGCTTCATGGGTGGGGTACGCTGCTGAATAGCACTAAATTCTACTAGGCCCAGAAGGATTTCCCAGGCTAGATGCCATTACAAAATAGTAGTTAGGTAAACAGGCGGTGTAGCTTGCTTCATGGGTGGAGTACGCTGCTGAGTAGCACCAAATTTTACTAAGCCCAAAAGGATTTCCCAGGCTAGATGCCATTACAAAATAGTAGTTAGGTAAACAGGTGGTGTAGCTTGCTTCATGTGTGAAGTACGCTGCTGAGTAGCACCAAATTCTACTAGGCCCAAAAGGATTTCCTGGGCCAGATGCCATTAAAAATAGTACTTAGGTAAACAGGCGGTGTAGCTTGCTTCATGGGTGGGGTACGCTGCTGAGTAGCACTAAATTCTACTAGGCCCAAAAGGATTACCAGGGCCAGATGCAGTTACAAAATAGTAATTGGGTAAACAGGCGGTGTAGCTTGCTTCATGGGTGGGGTACGCTGCTGAGTAGCACTAAATTCTACTAGGCCCAGAAGGATTTCCCGGGCTAGATGCCATTACAAAATAGTAGTTAGGTAAACAGGCGGTGTAGCTTGCTTCATGGCTGGGGTACCCTGCTGAGCAGCACTAAATTCTACTAGGCCCAAAAGGATTTCCCGGGCCAGATGCCATTACAAAATATGTAGCTTGCTTCATGGGTGGGGTACGCTGCTGAATAGCACTAAATTCTACTAGGCCCAGAAGGATTTCCCAGGCTAGATGCCATTACAAAATAGTAGTTAGGTAAACAGGCGGTGTAGCTTGCTTCATGGGTGGAGTACGCTGCTGAGTAGCACCAAATTTTACTAAGCCCAAAAGGATTTCCCGGGCTAGTTGCCGTTACAAAATAGTAGTTAGGTAAACAGGCGGTGTAGCTTGCTTCATGGGTGAAGTACGCTGCTGAGTAGCACCAAATTCTACTAGGCCCAAAAGGATTTCCTGGGCCAGATGCCATTAAAAATAGTACTTAGGTAAACAGGTGGTGTAGCTTGCTTCATGGGTGGGGTACGCTGCTGAGTAGCACTAAATTCTACTAGGCCCAAAAGGATTACCAGGGCCAGATGGCGTTACAAAATAGTAGTTAGGTAAACAGGCGGTGTAGCTTGCTTCATGGGTGAATTACGCTGCTGAGTAGCACCAAATTCTACTAGGCCCAGAAGGATTTCCTGGGCCAGATGCCGTTACAAATAGCACTTAGGTAAACAGGCGGTGTAGCTTGCTTCATGGGTGGGGTACGCTGCTGAGTAGCACCAAATTCTACTAGGCCCAAAAGGATTTCCTGGGCTAGATGCCGTTACAAAATAGTAGTTAGGTAAACAGGCAGTGTCGCTTGCTTCATGGGTGAAGTACGCTGCTGAGTAGCACCAAATTCTACTAAGCCCAAAAGGATTTCCTGGGCCAGATGCTGATACAAAATAGTACTTAGGTAAACAGGCGGTGGGTGGCTGGGCTACTCTGCTGACTAGCAGACACTGAAGCTTTGGAGCAGACCTCTGAATCCCAGGCTATAGTATGAGTAAACAACTCAGCAGACGACCCCACCCACCTGGAATTGATGATGGCAATGTCATGTAAAACTCAGCAAGGGGACTAAATAAAAGAGTCTCCATTGTTTCAAAAAATTCTGCCATAGACATCACTTAAGTGGCATCAATTTCGCCAGAGTTTTTTTAAAATGGTTGGTGAGGTGATTTTCAAAAATCATCAAGCGAGTGTGGCAACCCAGTAGTCGGCATTACTTCGGATTCTGACAATCCGAGGGTCATGTTGCAGGTAGTGCAGCAAGGAGGCACTCATGTGTCTTGCGCATCCAGGAGGACCAAGTCCTTGTTGTCTTGGTGGTTAGGAGGTGAGAATCATGCTTCCTTCATCTGCCCTCTCCCCCCAACCTCGCACAACAGAAATATGATTAAGGTCTCCCTCATCTGATGAGTCTTCCATGCCCAGCGCCAGTTCGTCCTCCACTTCTTCCTCACCTCCTGCACCTTCCTCAACAGTTTGGCTGCTACCATGCACCCTCGGTAATCCCTCTCCTTCAGCCTCCAATGCCATCCGCCTTGGTGCTGCCAACCTTCTTGACCTTGGCTATATGATGCCTTCCACATACGACTCCTTCTGTTCCTCCTCCTCCTCCTCTTGTTCCACCACCTGACTCCGGACACTGTGTAAGGTATGCTCCAGCATGTAAATCACCGGAATGGTCATGCTGATAATGGCATCGTCAGCACTAAACATCTTCGTTGCTATTTCAAAACTGTGCAGAAGGGTGCATAGGTCCCTGATCTAAGACCACTCCTGCAGCGTGATTTGCCCCACCTCTTGATCTCGTTGGCCCAGGCTATACGTCATAACGTATTGCACCAGGGCTCGTTGGTGCTGCCACAGTCGCTGCAACATGTGCAGAGTTGAATTCCACCATGTGGGCACATCACATTTCAGCCGGTGAACTGGCAGGCCCAACGACTTCTGTAGAGATGCAAGTCGTCAAGCTGCAGGATGCGAATGGCGGAAGTGACCACACAGCGACCGTGCCCTCTGCAGAAGCCCATCTAGTCCGGGATAGCAGGATAAAAATTGCTGGACAACCAGGTTCAAAACGTGAGCCATACAAGGCACGTGTGTGACATTGCCCCGGTGAAGGGCCGCACCCAGGTTTGCAGCATTGTCGCACACAGCCTTCCCTGGCTGCAGGTTGAGTGGAGACAACCATTGATGGAACTCGGTCTCCAGAGCTGACCACAACTTCTCAGCTGTGTGACTCACATTTCCCAGACATTTCAATGTAAACACTGCCTGATGCCGTTGAGCCCTGGTGACAGCATAGTGAGGAGGTGTGCAGGATTCCTTCTGCGCAGTTACAACGCGGGTGGCATTACCAGACAGGCTTTGGGTGCAGGTGGAGGACTGAGAGGAGGTTGAGGAGGCAGAAGCAGTGGAGGAACTTCTAGATGCATTGGATCGATGAGCAACTCATGGGGATGGCAAGACTTGGACAGCAGCCCCTTCTCCTGATGTCGCCGTAGTTACCCAGTGCCCAGTCACCGACATGTAACGCCCCTGTCCATGTCTACTCGTCCAAGTGTCTGTTGTGAAATGCACCCCGTCACACACAGAGTTTCTCAAGGAAGCGGTGATGTTGTGTGCGACATGCTGGTGTAGCGCAGGCACAGCTTTCTTTGAGAAGTAGTGGCAACTGGACATCTGGTACTGGGGCACTGCGACGGACATAAAGTCTCAAAAATCCTCTGTGCCCACCAGGCGGAAAGGCAGCATTTCTGTAGCCAACAGCTTGCAGATGGAGAAATTCAACCTCTTAGCTTTGTCATGGCTAGGAGGAAATGGTCCTTTACTTGTCCACATCTGAGGGACTGAGGGCTGGCTGCCGTGCTTAGATGGAGTTGAGTAGGGTGTCCCAGGCAAACTGCTGGTCTGTGAGGAAGGTGCAAGCGGAGATGTTATGTTGCCTTGATCAAAATATGGTGTCGATGTCGGAGAGCGCTCAACACCAGCAGGTGTTTCCACTTGCAAATGTTCTGACGACCTGCCAATCACACTGGCTGTTGCGGGTAAAGAGATGGAAGGTCTGCATCCAAAACCAAGTGCGACTGCTGTCCCCACAGTCACAGAGGATGAAGAGGACGCGGATGCACTTGATGGGGCAGATGGTGGTTGACCCGGCCCACTAGGCCGCATTGTAGCACAGTGAGCTTCCCACTGCAACTTATGCCTCATATCCATGTGACATTCATGCATGAAGTACTCAAGCTAGTGATTTTTTGGCCTCTACTGAGATTTTGTTGACAAATCTTACAGATAACATGAGTTGGCTCATCCTTTGCGATGTCAAAAAAATGCCCATGCATGTACAAAAGCCGCGGAGACACCATCATGTGTTTCTCAATGCAAGCAATGATTAGCCAGGTCTTTCACTGGGAAGGAACAACCACGGGAAGGGCAGCATCCAATAAAGGAAAACCACCTATGCCAAAACATGGTATTCATCCACAGACAGCTGTTTCAGGGTATTTGCCCCTCATCAGTGCGGAGTAGGAAACTGGCTATTAGGAGCAGTGCCTAGTGAAAAGACTATAAACATAAGGGTGAATGACATCGGGGAGATCAAAACATCCAACACCGCGGAGAGAGACACCATCACGTGTTCCTCAAGGCAGTGATCCAGAACACTGCCCCATCCCTAATGGGAAATATGCAAATGCATGTAGAAAAGCCGCGGAGACACCATCACGTGTTTCTCAACGCAAGCAATGAATAGCCAGGTCTTTTACCGGGAAGGAACAACCACGGGATGGGCAGCATCCAATAAAGGAAAACCACCTATGCCAAAACATGGTATCCATCCACAGACAGCTGTTTCAGGGTATTTGCCCCTCATCAGTGTGGAGTAGGAAACTGGCTATTAGGAGCAGTGCCTAGTGAAAAGCCTATAAACATAAGGGTGAATGACCTCGGGGAGATCAAAACATCCAACACTGCGGAGAGAGACACCATCACGTGTTTTTCAACGCAGTGATCCAGAACACTGCCCCCATCCCTAATGGGAAATGTGGGTGGCATTACCAGAAAGGCTTTGGGTGCAGGTGGAGGACCGAGAGGAGGTTGAGGAGGCAGAAGCAGTGGAGGAACTTCTAGATGCATTGGATCGACAAGAAACTCATGGGGACGGCAAGACTTGGACAGCAGCACCTTCTCCTGATGTCGCCGTAGTTACTCAGTGCCCAGTCACCAACATGTAACGCCCCTGTCCATGTCTACTCGTCCAAGTGTCTGTGGTGAAATGCACCCTGTCACACACAGAGTTTCTCAAGGAAGCGGTGATGTTGTGTGCAACACGCTGGTGTAGCGCAGGCACAGCTTTCTTTGAGAAGTAGTGGCGACTGGGCATCTGGTACTGGGGCACTGCGACGGACATAAGGTCTCGAAAATCCTCTGTGTCCACCAGGCGGAAAGGCAGCATTTCTGTAGCCAACAGCTTGCAGATGGAGAAATTCAACCTCTTAGCTTTGTCATGGCTAGGAGGAAATGGTCCTTTACTTGTCCACATCTGAGGGACTGAGGGCTGGCTGCCGTGCTTAGACGGAGTTGAGTAGGGTGTCCCCTGCAAACTGCTGGTCTGTGAGGAAGGTGTAGGAGGAGATGTTATATTGCCTTGATCAAAATGTGGTGTCGATGTCGGAGAGCGCTCAACACCAGCAGGTGTTTCCACTTGCAAATGTCCTGACGACCTGCCAATCACACTGGCTGTTGCGGGTAAAGAGGTGGAAGGTCTGCATCCAAAACCAAGTGCCACTGCTCTCCCCACAGTCACAGAGAATGAAGTGGACGTGGATGCACTTGATGGGGCAGACGGTGGTTGACCCGGTCCACGAGGCCGCATTGTAGCACAGTGAGATTCCCACTGCAACTTATGCCTCATTTCCATGTGACGGTTCATGCATAAAGTACTCAAGCTAGTGATTTTTTGGCCTCTACTGAGATTTTGTTGACAAATTTTACAAACAACATGAGTTGGCTCATCCTTTGCGATGTCAAAAAATGCCCAGGCTATGCAAGGCTTAGAGCCCGTGTGACCTGAAGAGCCACCATGACTTCTGGTCTAAGGCACAGTTGGGGTTGAGGATGCAGTTGTTGAGGTGCTTCCAGTACTCCATCTCTGTCCAGGAAGGCACACTGTTACCTCATCGTCAGACTCGTCACTAGCATCCTCCTCCACCTCCTCTGCTGACCTCATGGACTGGCGGACTGGGGGTTGACAGTAAGTGGGGTCTACAACCTCGTCATCATCATCCTGTGTGTTCTCACACCCGTCGTCCTCAGAGCCAACCTCTTCCTGCCCCGATCGAAAAGTCAAGTTTTCGTTCCAATCAGGTATCTCAGTCTCATCATCATCTTCCTCATTGTCTCCACCAACAGGAGTTACAGTTTGGGAACGAGGGTCTACATTATGCTCAGAACCTGCTTCTGACGAAGCGGTAGCGAAACGTGCGTTGGAGTGGTGTGAGCAGGGGACGGTGGAGCTTCTCACTGGTGAGCATTGTGGCATTATGTGATTTACCTTTCATTATATTTTTTTACCCCAGCGTTGGTGGCTCTTTTGATCACTTGATCACAGCTATTTTGTTTTTATTTGGCTGCATATGTATCAGTTTATACTGGCATCTATATAACACATCTCTTGCACATTGTTGCACTTGTTTGTAATCAGTGTTTTTCGTTATTATATACTCCTTCACTTTTTTTACCAGCATTGATTTTTATGATTGATTTTCTATCACATTTGTATGAATTTATATATTCATTATATTTATTAATTTGCACCCTTATTTTGTTTGCCATTATTTATTTTATTGAGTCATTTATTTTCTATGCTGGTGGTATTGTGATAATAGTCAGTACAATTCTAAGCCCACTGCCACGCGGTCTGTTGCTCCCTGTCCCCTGCTGGACACATCTACTTTTATTTATATTTTTTTATATATTAATTTTTGTAATTATTATATCTGCATATATTTTTTGATAGGACATATTGTGATTTTAATTATACTTTTAATAAAATATTTTTGCATTGTCGTCTGTCTAGTATATTTATTGTTATGTTTTTGTGTGAAATCATGATTCGATTATTTATGAAATAAAAATAATAAAAAATGTATTAAACATTTTTTATTTAGTCTTTTGGATACTTTTGTTGGGTAAAACCTTCTTCATCTGGGCCTGGATCCGACTCACAAAGATTCTGGGCATCAGTGCAGATCATTTCCTCGTCTGGATTCACAGAAGCTCTGGAGCAGACCTCTGATTCCCAGGCTATAGTATTCGTAAACAGCTCTACAGACTCAACCATGTGTGTTACCCCATGCTCAGACGGGCAGCTGGAGACTTGGGAGCTGTGAGGAAGCAAGTGCGATTGGGGTGACAACTCTGAGGACTGGAGTAGTTGTGATGTTGAAGTTGACATGGAGGAGAGCCCACTTGAACGAGCACTTGATATCCGTTCAAGCACCTGCTATTTTTGTGCCTCATCTGGAATTTTTGGCGATGCTCGTAGCGATGGTCGTAAGAAAGGGATCATATCAGATTGTCCACGAAAAGAAGTAGACATCTTACTTTGGCTGGAAGATGGTCTTTCTTCTGCAGATGTTACTGTTGCTTTACCACCTACCCCATTGACACAACCTTTTTTTCCCTTTCCAACACGCCTGTTCTGTCCATTCTAATAGGACAGTGTGGTTCATATTATCCATTAAAAAGTTTTAGTACCATAGTTTTGGTTTTGCTGTGTTATAGCAGCACCCAGTGGTGGTTAAATTTATAACCTGTGTTTTTTAGTAATAATCAGAGTGTTGCATCATGGGATAGGGAAATTCCATTTTCTCACTGTGTACATTCCCGAGACACACGTGTTTATCTGCTGTGCTGGAAATACCTTACTTGCCATCCTGGTTAAGTTTATCCGGTAAGATCATTATCCCTGTTCTTGCAATGTAGTGTTGTACAAAATGTGATTACTGTATATCAACTAGTACTTAGGAAATCTATCATCTGTGACTTACTGTACGTAGTTATATATAGAAGTTGCATCATCCTGTATACTTTTCTATTAGTTGCAAAGTGTCAGCTGTGTTGTTCTTTGGCTCAATACTTATCCATATCTGTATTCTTATAGTTTTACCGCGCTCATGTTCACCAATAAACAAGTTAGACTACAGAGAACAGTCTGCTTATTTGGGAAAGTGGTTTATGCCGTATGTCGGATCACACACCGTATCAACATGTATGAAGACAGAACAGTAAAACGGATGCTAGACGCCGGCGATGACGGTAAAAGGAGGCTAGACACCAGCGATAGTAAATAGCACTTACGCAGCCGCTTGTACCACACCACACTGCCTGCAGATACCGCAGCGGCCGCCATACAGTCACAAGTACCGAGAGTGCAGCCCACCAAGCACGACACATCTCAGTCCACGATGAAGTAATTCCTACCCGCTCTGAGACGTCCTACAGCCTACAAATGGACACGAAATGTCTGCAAGTCGAGCATCTTCACTCGGGACGAGGTCCCAAACAAGCCGCTCTAGCAAGTCTTCTTCGAAAACGTCTGTCACCCTCGCCCGTGCAGAAGCTGAGGCGGCGAATGTAAGATCCTCCTTCGCTGCACAAGAGATGCAGTTAAAGTTAAGACAAGCAGAGCAAGAAGCAGAATGAGCTTGCCTGCAAGCCGATAGAGACGCAGATACAGCACACCTGCGAGCAACTTTGGAAAGGCTCTCCGCTGAAAAAGAAGCAGCAGCCGCAATAGCCAAAGCTGAGTTCTTAGAAGCCGTGGGGTTTCCTGAATCTGAGCGAGACAGCGACGTACGTGGACCAGACCTTGATCGACAGGACCCAGCCCAACGCATCTCAGAATATGTCCATCAACATCCTAAAATAGACGATAACTCTGATCCGTTACACCAACCAGCCTATACAGATTACCAGAGATCCTTCCTCCAAACACCGTACTGGAAGCAGGAAGGTATACTGCATAACGACGTCGACCACCACTACCGTCTTACAGAACAGAAGGTACGGCCTCCTCCCAGACTGACAGGGACACCGTTCGCTTCAGAACGGTTTTATACAGACTTTCCTAAGCCAGAAGCTCCTACCAGGTATGAGGATGCACCACACACACCGCATGACAACAGCACACCAGCTCATGTTGGCACTGACTCAGCCACTATGAACTTTGCAAGGTTCTTTACCCGCCGGGAGCTGGTGACCAAGGGACTTGTAAAGTTCACTGATTGAGCTGAAAGCTACAGAGCATGGCGAGCCTCCTTCCAGAACGCCATCAGAGACTTGGATCTTTCCAGTAGTGAAGAGTTAGATCTACTGGTAAAGTGGCTTGGGAACGAGTCAGCTGAACACGCCAAAAGAATCAGGAACATTAACATACAGTACCCACACACAGGACTTCGTATGGTGTGGGAGAGGCTCGAAGAATGTTATGGGTCAATAGAAGCTATAGAAAACGCTTTGTATAAAAGAATTGATGATTTCCCCAAGATAGCAAATAAGGGTTATCAAAAGCTCAGGGAACTGAGCGACTTGTTAATGGAGGTACATGCTGCTCAGGCAGAAGGTGACCTACCAGGGTTGACATTCCTGGACACTGCCAGAGGTGTCAACCCGATTGTCCAAAAGCTCCCTTACAACTTACAAGAAAAGTGGGTCAGTCACGGGTCCCGTTACAAACAGGCTCATAAGGTACCATTTCCTCCTTTCAGGGTGTTTGTAGACTTTGTTGCTCAGCAAGCTAAAGTTAGAAATGACCCCAGTTTTGATTTCACTATGTCATGTACCACTGCCTCTGGTGTAAAACCCAGTAAAACACCAGTGGCAGTCCACAAAACTAATGTTACCTCCACAGGTTTTCCTTACAGGGCAAGTAAGTCTTCTCCAGAAGAGGACAAACCTCAAGATCTCAGCAAACACTGCCCCCTACACAAGAAACCTCATCCTCTACTAAAATGTAGAGCCTTCAGGGAGAAGTCTCTAGAAGACCATAAGAGTTTCCTAAAGGAAAACAAGATATGCTTCAGATGCTGCGCGATGACCTCACACTTCGCCAAGAACTGTGAAACCAGTGTGAAATGCACAGAATGTAGTAGTGTGGAGCACAACATGGCCTTACACCCTGGACCACCCTCAGGGGTATCGTCGCGAGTAGAAAAGTCTGCCGAAAAACAGATGGACACTGACATTGACACCCCAGTGGTCACTTCTCAGTGTACAGAGATCTGCAAGGAACTTGTAGCAGGAAGATCCTGCTCGAAGATCTGTCTTGTCAGAGTATTCCCAGCGAGCCAACGGGATAAGGCAATCAAGGTATATGCAATCTTGGACGATCAGAGCAACAGGTCTCTAGCTAAGTCCTTTTTCTTCGACACCTTCAACATTGCTGGTCCCGGCTCTCCGTACTCCTTGAAGACATGTGCAGGTACTGTCGAGACGGCGGGGAGAAAAGCGACTGGATTCAAAGTAGAGTCTATAGACGGTCAAACCTGCTTATCTGTTGTGAAATTGGATTTTGGGCTCCCCCGGTGGCCACTGGTGGAATTGAACTGGTGTGCATCATCCTCTCTGTTCACCTGTTTCCATCAGGATGTGGGAGTCGCTATTTAGCCTTGCTCCTCTGTCACTTCCATGCCGGTCAACATTGTAATCAGAAGCCTTTCTGTGCATGTTCCTGCTGCTGGACAACTCCCAGCTAAGTTGGACTTAGTCCTTGTTTGTTTTTGCATTTTGTTCCAGTTCACAGCTGTAGTTTCGTTTCTGTGTCTGGAAAGCTCTTGTGATCTGAAATTGCCACTCTGATGTTATGAGTTAATACTAGAGTCTTAAAGTAATTTCAGGATGGTATTTTGATAGGGTTTTCAGCTGACCATGAAAGTGCCCTTTCTGTCTTCCTGCTATCTAGTAAGCGGACCTCAATTTTGCTAAACCTATTTTCATACTACGTTTGTCATTTCATCTAAAATCACCGCCAATATTTGTGGGGGCCTCTGTCTGCCTTTCGGGGAAATTTCTCTAGAGGTGAGCCAGGACTATATTTTCCTCTGCCAGGATTAGTTAGTCCTCCGGCCGGCGCTGGGCGTCTAGGGATAAAACGCAGGCTACGCTACCCGGCTACTGTTAGTTGTGCGGCAGGTTTAGTTCATGGTCAGTTTAGTTTCCATCCTTCCAAGAGCTAGTTCGTATGTTTGCTGGGCTATGTTCTCTTGCCATTGAGAACCATAACAGTTTGACCGGCCTAAAAGGGTTAAATTAATTGACAGAGAAAGGAGAGAAAAGAGAAGTCTGCTGAAGATTTTTTTTTTTTTTTTCCTCAGTTCTGAGTGTGCTTGTAATTGAATCTCTTGCAAGTCTGCCTATATTGCAGCCTTTCTCTCTCTCTCTCCTTCTAATCCTGGAATGGCTCTGTGTTCACCTGTTTAAAATGGATATTCAGAGTTTAGCTGCAGGTTTGAATAATCTCACCACGAAAGTTCAAAACTTACAAGATTTTGTTGTTCATGTTCCTATATCTGAACCTAGAATTCCTTTGCCTGAATTTTTCTCGGGGAATAGATCTTGCTTTCAAAATTTCAAAAATAATTGCAAGTTGTTTTTGTCCCTGAAATCTCGCTCTGCTGGAGATCCTGCTCAGCAGGTCAGGATTGTGATTTCTTTGCTCTGGGGCGACCCTCAGGATTGGGCTTTTGCATTGGCTCCAGGGGATCCTGCGTTGCTCAATGTGGATGCGTTTTTTCTGGCCTTGGGGTTGCTTTATGAGGAACCTCAGTTAGAACTTCAGGCGGAAAAGGCCTTGATGTCCCTATCTCAGGGGCAAGACGAAGCTGAAATATACTGCCAGAAATTCCGTAAATGGGCTGTGCTTACTCAGTGGAATGAGTGCGCCCTGGCGGCGAATTTCAGAGAGGGTCTCTCTGATGCCATTAAGGATGTTATGGTGGGGTTCCCTGTGCCTGCGGGTCTGAATGAGTCCATGACAATGGCTATCCAGATCGATAGGCGTCTGCGGGAGCGCAAACCTGTGCACCATTTGGCGGTGTCTACTGAGAAGACGCCAGAGAATATGCAATGTGATAGAATTCTGTCCAGAAGTGAACGGCAGAATTTTAGACGAAAAAATGGGTTGTGCTTCTATTGCGGTGATTCAACTCATGTTATATCAGCATGCTCTAAGCGTACTAAGAAGCTTGATAAGTCTGTTTCAATTGGCACTTTACAGTCTAAGTTTATTCTATCTGTGACCCTGATTTGTTCTTTATCATCTATTACCGCGGATGCCTATGTCGACTCTGGCGCCGCTTTGAGTCTTATGGATTGGTCCTTTGCCAAACGCTGTGGGTATGATTTGGAGCCTCTTGAAACTCCTATACCCCTGAAGGGGATTGACTCCACCCCATTGGCTAGCAATAAACCACAATACTGGACACAAGTAACTATGCGGATTAATCCGGATCACCAGGAGATTATTCGCTTTCTTGTGCTGTATAACCTACATGATGTGTTGGTGCTTGGATTGCCATGGCTGCAATCTCATAACCCAGTCCTTGACTGGAAAGCTATGTCTGTGTTAAGCTGGGGATGTAAGGGGACGCATGGGGACGTACTGTGGTTTCCATTTCATCATCTATTCCCTCTGAGATTCCTGAATTCTTGACTGAATATCGTGACGTTTTTGAAGAACCTAAGCTTGGTTCATTACCTCCGCACCGGGAGTGCGATTGTGCCATAGATTTGATTCCGGGTAGTAAATACCCTAAGGGTCGTTTATTTAATCTGTCTGTGCCTGAACATGCTGCTATGCGAGAATATATAAAGGAGTCCTTGGAAAAGGGACATATTCGTCCTTCGTCATCTCCCTTAGGAGCCGGTTTTTTCTTTGTGGCTAAGAAAGATGGCTCTTTGAGGCCGTGCATTGATTATCGGCTTTTGAATAAAATCACGGTTAAATATCAATATCCGTTGCCACTGCTGACTGATTTGTTTGCTCGCATAAAGGGGGCCAAGTGGTTCTCTAAGATAGATCTTCGTGGGGCGTATAATTTGGTGCGAATTAAGCAGGGGGATGAGTGGAAAACCGCATTTAATACGTCCGAGGGCCACTTTGAGTATTTGGTGATGCCTTTTGGTCTTTCAAATGCCCCTTCAGTCTTTCAGTCCTTTATGCATGACATTTTCCGTGATTATTTGGATAAATTTATGATTGTGTATCTGGATGATATTTTGATTTTTTCGGCTGACTGGGACTCTCATGTCCAGCAGGTCAGGAGGGTTTTTCAGGTTTTGCGGTCTAATTCCTTGTGTGTGAAGGGTTCTAAGTGCGTTTTTGGGGTTCAAAAGATTTCCTTTTTGGGATATATTTTTTCCCCCTCTTCCATCGAGATGGATCCTGTCAAGGTTCAGGCTATTTGTGATTGGACGCAACCCTCTTCTCTTAAGAGTCTTCAGAAATTTTTGGGCTTTGCTAACTTTTATCGTCGATTTATTGCTGGTTTTTCTGATGTTGTTAAACCATTGACTGATTTGACTAAGAAGGGTGCTGATGTTGCTGATTGGTCCCCTGCTGCTGTGGAGGCCTTTCGGGAGCTTAAGCGCCGCTTTTCTTCCGCCCCTGTGTTGCGTCAGCCTGATGTTGCTCTTCCTTTTCAGGTTGAGGTCGACGCTTCTGAAATCGGAGCTGGGGCGGTTTTGTCGCAGAGAAGTTCCGATTGCTCCGTGATGAGACCTTGTGCTTTTTTGTCGCGTAAATTTTCGCCCGCCGAGCGGAATTATGATGTTGGGAATCGGGAGCTTTTGGCCATGAAGTGGGCTTTTGAGGAGTGGCGTCATTGGCTTGAGGGGGCTAGACATCAGGTGGTGGTATTGACTGACCACAAAAATCTAATTTATCTTGAGTCCGCCAGACGCCTGAATCCTAGACAGGCGCGCTGGTCGTTGTTTTTCTCTCGGTTTAATTTTGTGGTGTCCTACCTGCCGGGTTCTAAGAATGTTAAGGCGGATGCCCTTTCTAGGAGTTTTGAGCCTGACTCCCCTGGTAATTCTGAACCTACAGGTATCCTTAAGGATGGAGTGATATTGTCTGCCGTTTCTCCAGACCTGCGGCGGGCCTTGCAGGAGTTTCAGGCGGATAGACCTGATCGTTGCCCACCTGGTAGACTGTTTGTTCCTGATGATTGGACCAGTAAAGTCATTTCTGAGGTTCATTCTTCTGCGTTGGCAGGTCATCCTGGAATCTTTGGTACCAGGGATTTGGTGGCAAGGTCCTTCTGGTGGCCTTCACTGTCTCGAGATGTGCGAGGCTTCGTGCAGTCTTGTGACGTTTGTGCTCGGGCCAAGCCTTGTTGTTCTCGGGCTAGTGGATTGTTGTTGCCCTTGCCTATCCCGAAGAGGCCCTGGACGCACATCTCGATGGATTTTATTTCGGATCTTCCTGTTTCTCAGAAGATGTCTGTCATCTGGGTGGTGTGTGATCGTTTCTCTAAGATGGTCCATTTGGTTCCCCTGCCTAAGTTGCCTTCTTCTTCCGAGTTGGTTCCTCTGTTTTTTCAAAATGTGGTCCGTTTGCATGGTATTCCGGAGAATATCGTTTCTGACAGAGGTACCCAATTCGTGTCTAGATTTTGGCGAGCATTCTGTGCTAGGATGGGCATAGATTTGTCTTTCTCGTCTGCTTTCCATCCTCAGACTAATGGCCAGACCGAGCGGACGAATCAGACCTTGGAGACATATTTGAGGTGTTTTGTGTCTGCAGATCAGGATGATTGGGTTGCTTTTTTGCCTTTAGCGGAGTTTGCCCTCAATAATCGGGCCAGTTCTGCCACCTTGGTGTCTCCCTTTTTCTGTAATTCGGGGTTTCATCCTCGATTTTCTTCTGGTCAGGTGGAATCTTCGGATTGTCCTGGAGTGGATGCTGTGGTGGAGAGGTTGCATCAGATTTGGGGGCAGGTAGTGGACAATTTGAAGTTGTCCCAGGAGAAGACTCAGCTTTTTACCAACCGCCGGCGTCGGGTTGGTCCTCGGCTTTGTGTTGGGGACTTGGTGTGGTTGTCTTCTCGTTTTGTCCCTATGAGGGTTTCTTCTCCCAAGTTTAAGCCTCGGTTCATCGGCCCGTACAAGATATTGGAGATTCTTAACCCTGTGTCCTTCCGTTTGGACCTCCCTGCATCTTTTTCTATTCATAATGTTTTTCATCGGTCATTATTGCGCAGGTATGAGGTACCGGTTGTGCCTTCCGTTGAGCCTCCTGCTCCGGTGTTGGTTGAGGGCGAGTTGGAGTACGTTGTGGAAAAAATCTTGGACTCCCGTGTTTCCAGACGGAAACTCCAGTATCTGGTCAAATGGAAGGGATACGGTCAGGAGGATAATTCTTGGGTGACTGCCTCTGATGTTCATGCCTCCGATTTGGTCCGTGCCTTTCATAGGGCTCATCCTGATCGCCCTGGTGGTTCTGGTGAGGGTTCGGTGCCCCCTCCTTGAGGGGGGGTACTGTTGTGAAATTGGATTTTGGGCTCCCCCGGTGGCCACTGGTGGAATTGAACTGGTGTGCATCATCCTCTCTGTTCACCTGTTTCCATCAGGATGTGGGAGTCGCTATTTAGCCTTGCTCCTCTGTCACTTCCATGCCGGTCAACATTGTAATCAGAAGCCTTTCTGTGCATGTTCCTGCTGCTGGACAACTCCCAGCTAAGTTGGACTTAGTCCTTGTTTGTTTTTGCATTTTGTTCCAGTTCACAGCTGTAGTTTCGTTTCTGTGTCTGGAAAGCTCTTGTGATCTGAAATTGCCACTCTGATGTTATGAGTTAATACTAGAGTCTTAAAGTAATTTCAGGATGGTATTTTGATAGGGTTTTCAGCTGACCATGAAAGTGCCCTTTCTGTCTTCCTGCTATCTAGTAAGCGGACCTCAATTTTGCTAAACCTATTTTCATACTACGTTTGTCATTTCATCTAAAATCACCGCCAATATTTGTGGGGGCCTCTGTCTGCCTTTCGGGGAAATTTCTCTAGAGGTGAGCCAGGACTATATTTTCCTCTGCCAGGATTAGTTAGTCCTCCGGCCGGCGCTGGGCGTCTAGGGATAAAACGCAGGCTACGCTACCCGGCTACTGTTAGTTGTGCGGCAGGTTTAGTTCATGGTCAGTTTAGTTTCCATCCTTCCAAGAGCTAGTTCGTATGTTTGCTGGGCTATGTTCTCTTGCCATTTAGAACCATAACACTTATCCATGCCATCAATACTGGAGTGCAACCAGATTCCTGACAACAGGTCTGAGATACCTACACCAGAGGTAGCAGCTCATCACACCCACTTGAAATGTATAGCTCACCTGATACTGGAGCTTGACCAAGGAGCTCCTATCGTCTTACTCCTCGGAAGAGACATACTATGGGTCCACAAGGCTAGAGGACAAATTAACGGCCCACAAAACGCCCCATATGATCAGAGACTTGACTTAGGATGGGTCATTGTGGGAGACGTCTGTTTGGGTGGAGCACACAGGCATGTTGTTGACTGATGTCGATCAGTCAACAACATGCTCACCAATACTCTCGAAAATGGACGTCCCTCTCTCTTCCAGCCATGCGAGAGCAGTTTCCTGATTAAAGAATTGCCACACAACACCCTCCACCTTGTCCTTTAGCTGATCCTTCCTGTGAAGACCATGCATGCGACGGTGAGATAGATCATATAGGATGCACAGATCCACAGGACAAGAGAAGACAACCAGGTAGCAACGTCCATAGAGGACAGACTGTTCTTGGACATCATGGAGCGAGAGATAGTAAGAGATGAATCAAAGAGTTGGGTCGCACCTTTGCCATTCAAACCACAGAGGCAACGCTTACCCAACAACAGAGAACTTGTCTACAGTCGATTTGTCTCCCTTACACGAAAACTGCAGAAGGCATCAGAAACAAGAGAACACTTCTTTACCTTCATGGAGAGAATTTGCCAGAGTGGCCACGCGGAAATTGCACCTGTACTTCAAGATTCCGAGGAATGTTGGTACTTACCTATTTTCGGCATGTATCATCCGAAGAAACCAGGTCAGATAAGAGTGGTATTTGACTCAAGTGCCAGATACGAAGGTGTTTCTTTAAACGACGTCTTTCTGTCTTGTCCAGACCTCAACAACAGACTTCTTGGAGTACTTCTTCATTTCCGCAAAGATGCAGTAGCATTTATGGCCGACATACAACAGATGTTTCACTGCTTCCTTGTTAAAGAAGAACACAGAAACTACTTGAGGTTTTTCTGGTACCGCGATAATGACCCCTACAAGGACATCGTGGAATATCGTATGAAGGTACACATCTTCGGCAACAGCCCTTCCCCTGCTGTCGCTATCTATGGCCTTAGACATTCAGCCAGACAGGGTGAAGCAAAGTATGGATCAGATGTAAGATCGTTTGTGGAAAAGGATTTCTACGTAGATGATTGCCTGAAATCCACACCCACAGATGAGTCGGTAGTCAGTCTCCTGAAAAGGGCACAAGAAATGCTCGCTTCATCCAATTTGAGGTTGCACAAAATTGCTTCCAACAGCCAAAAACTAATGGCAGCCTTTCCCTCTCAAGATTACTCAACCGATTTAAAAGACTTGGATTTAAGCACGGACTCCCTTCCCATGCAGCGGAGCCTGGGTTTACTCTGGGATTTGAAAAAGGATGCATTCACCTTCCAGATCAGCGAAGAAGAGAAACACTTCACACATACAGGCGTCCTGTCCGTTGTAAACAGTTTGTACGATCCTCTGGGATTTGTAACCCCTGTAACTATTCAAGGTAAAATGATGTTGAGAGACTTCACCCAAGAGACGTCCGATTGGGATGATCCGCTTCCCAGTGAGAAAAGAGACTTGTGGGTAAGATGGAAGAACTCTTTAGAAGCCCTGTCAAGTCTCTACGTGGCACGACCATATGCTTCTGTACCATCAACAGAAATCAAGATGCAAAGGCTCTGTATCTTCTGTGATGCCTCAACCAAAGCAATTGCAGCAGTGGTGTATTTGAAAACTACTGACATCAACGAACAATGCCACGTAAGGCTTGTTATGAGCCGGACAAAACTGGCCCCACTCCGTGAACACACAGTACCCAGACTGGAACTCTGTGCAGCTGTGCTAGCAGTAGAGTTAGCTGAGCTTATCTCGACAGAAATGGACCTGGAAGTCAAAGAAGTCGAGTTCTACACTGACAGCAAGGTAGTGTTGGGGTACATTTGCAATGAAACTCGTCGCTTTTATATCTATGTTAGTGGAGCGCCCCCAGACGCAGGGCCGCGGGGTACTCGGTACCGGGCCTCTCTCTGTCTCGGTCTTGGGGTTGTCACGGTGGCTAGACTCGGTCCGTGACCCTGCTAAGGGGCGTCCAATGAAAGGTGTAGGTGGGGGTGCGTGGTGCAGATCGCGGTGAATAACGAGGACACAGGGTTGCAGTCTCTTTACGTCTTTACTGAAGGCTTCAGGGTCCGCAATCCAGAGTACTGTTAACGGGGCTGGCTGAGACCGGCCGGTCCGAAGGCACATCCAGAGTTCCCTTTGCAGGCGGAAATCAATGTCTACCTTCTAGCGCCTGTGTGTGTTGTAGTACTTCCCTGCTGAGCACCATGGGATAGTCCTCACAACTGTCGTATATATTTCTAGTCTTTCTCTCTCTCTTTCTCTCCGTCCCCCAGATGATATGGATGGGACGCACCCGTATGACGGGGTAGGCCTGGAGCTATTTTATAGGGACCCTAGGGACGCCCCTCTCCCACAGTTTGCCTCCGTTGTCTTCGTTAGGTGTAATGATGAGACAGCCAACCTATGGTTAACTGCCCGGCCGTGGTCTAAAGTAATGCGTGGAGTCTCTTACTTTCTCGGCGTTCCGGCCACGCGCCTCAGAAGGATGTTGCTGATCTTGGGGCACGACTCCTCCTGGTATTGTCTCCTTTTTGCTGTATTTCCTTTCCTCACTCCTCCACAATACACCTCGCTTCTTGTCCTTTCTTAGGAGTCTGCCGCTGTAAGGCACAGGCACAACTCTGTAACGATCTTGTCTCTTTCCAGGATGCTGCCAGGATCCCACCACTGACAGGTCCTCTCTCTAGCTCTTCCCAGCTACATTCTCCCTAACTTCCTGTCCAACCCCCAGTTTTACCAAAGTGTGAGGAGTGGTCTACTAGATAGAACCACTCCCCCTGGTGGCCGGAGTGTGAAGTGTAATGTGTGTCTGTGATACCTGGTCAGGTGAACTCCTTTAGTGCCATCAGACATACCATCACTCCCCTTAGCGGCGGAGTGACAGTACTGCAACGACCAGGACTCTGGGGCGCTGCACTCCCCCCCGGTTAAATCCAGTACTCCCGGACTGGGAAAAGAAAAACAACAATACATGTTAACAACAAACATACCAAATTTTGAAATGCAATAAACAAGTAACAATAACAGTGCTTCCCTTTATGGGAGGTAAGGAGTCTTAAACGTTGCGAAAGTTTTGCCCATGCACAGTTCATGACTCCAAGTTCAGTGGTTGTAACTTTTTAAAGCAGCAGGGCCCCCGGGTAAACAAAGGGGTCCCTTTGAAAGTTTTGGAGCAATTCACTGTCCACTGCTCCGTTGTCCATTTTTTAAACTTGTAACAAAGATATTTACACAAACACAATTAGCAACTTTAGTTAATACCTCCACGTTTTGTAACGAAGGGGAGTCTGATTCTTGGTGCTACGTGTAGACCTCTGTAGTGCAGGGGTTGCTACTGGCCTATCAGGGCTCGCTATGCTTGCTACCACTGGTGTAGTGCAGTGCCTTCTAGCTACGCTTCTAGTGAGTCTGGGTAGCACTGGCATGCTGGATCTCTCAGAGCTGCTGCTACCATCAGTGGGTACGGCAGATTCACCGACAGCAGAGGGAGGCTCCGCTGGTCCGACGGTGGGCATGGCATCGTCCGGCGGGGTCTGTGGTGATTGCAGGTCCAGAGGATCTGGCACCACTTCTAGTTAAGACCGGTACCACGATGGCCTGATTTATTTGGGTCCAAGACTGGGGAAAATCACCAAGGACAGTGTGTATCATTTTCTCCTCTTCTGCAGGTGGAGAGGCTCTTGGACCTGTTTCCTTCTCCCTCAACTTATCAGGGCATACCTTAAGGTGGTCTCTGGATATTGCCGTTGAGGTTTCCCCTCCATCTTTGCTGATGAGGCAGACTTTGGTATTGTCGAAATCGGACAGCAGGATGGTATATGGTTCCGCTTCCCATTGGTCGTCAAGTTTGTGTAGCCTTCTCTTCCGCTTGAGTACCTGCTCGCCAGGCGGTAAGGGAATCGCAGGAGCATGCTGGTTGTAGTCCCTTTCCTGTTTTTGCCTGGCCTGAGCGAGACTTTTCTCCACGCATTCCTGTACTTTGCGGTACCTTTGCTGCCTCTCTGTATCCCAATCGGCATCCGGCGAGGTATCTTCGGGGGTCAGAACCCCCATGTCCAGATCAACGGGCAACTTGCTAGACCTTCCTCGCATCAGGTACGCCGGAGTGAAGTTGGTAGAATTCACTGGGATGTGTGTTGTGTATCCGCTTTTTGGGCTCCCCTGGTGGTTGCTGGTGGTACTGGTGACTTGTTTGCACTTTGCTTCTTCTGTTCACCTGCTTCCATCAGTGTTTGGGAGTTTCCTATTTAGCCTTGCTCTCCAGTCATTCCAGTCACTCTCTAGGAGTTTTGAGCCTGACTCTCCTGGGAATTCTGAACCTGCTGGTGTCCTTAAGGATGGAGTGGTTTTGTCTGCTGTCTCTCCAGATTTGCGACGTGCTTTGCAAGAATTTCAGGCGGATAGACCTGATCGTTGTCCGTCTGGTAGACTTGTTTGTTCCTGACGAGTGGACCACTAGAGTCATCTCGGAAGTTCACTCTTCTACTCTGGCAGGTCATCCGGGAATTTTTGGCACCAGAGATTTGGTGGCTAGATCCTTCTGGTGGCCTTCCCTGTCTCGAGATGTGCGTGTTTTTGTGCAGTCTTGCGATGTGTGTGCTCGGGCCAAGCCTTGTTGTTCTAGGGCTAGTGGGTTGTTGTTGCCCTTGCCTATTCCGAAGAGGCCTTGGACGCACATCTCTATGGACTTTATCTCGGATCTCCCTGTTTCTCAGAAGATGTCTGTCATCTGGGTGGTGTGTGACCGTTTTTCTAAAATGGTTCATTTGGTGCCATTGCCTAAGTTGCCTTCCTCATCTGAGTTGGTCTCTCTGTTTTTTCAAAATGTGGTTCGCTTGCATGGTATACCGGAAAACATCGTTTCTGACAGGGGTACCCAGTTGGTGTCTAGATTTTGGCGGGCAGTCTGTGCCAGGTTGGGCATTGATTTGTCCTTTTCGTCTGCATTCCATCTCCAGACCAATGGCCAGACGGAGCGAACTAATCAAACTTTGGAGACTTATTTGAGGTGTTTTGTGTCTGCGGATCAGGATGATTGGGTTGCCTTTCTGCCGTTGGCGGAGTTTGCTCTTAATAATCGGGCTAGTTCTGCCACTTTGGTTTCTCCTTTCTTTTGCAATTCAGGGTTTCATCCGCGTTTTTCATCTGGTCAGGTTGAATCTTCGGATTGTCCTGGAGTGGATGCGGTGGTGGATCGGTTGCATCGGATTTGGGGACAAGTGGTGGATAATTTGGAATTGTCCCAGGAGAGGACTCAGCAGTTTGCTAACCGTCGTCATCGTGTTGGTCCCCACCTTTGTGTTGGGGACTTGGTGTGGTTGTCTTCCCGTTTTGTCCCTATGAGGGTTTCTTCTCCCAAATTTAAGCCTCGGTTCATCGGTCCTTATAGGATTTTGGAGATTCTTAACCCTGTTTCCTTTCGTTTGGACCTCCCGGCATCTTTTGCTATCCATAATGTGTTCCATCGGTCGTTGTTGCGGAGATATGAGGTACCGGTGGTTCCTTCTATTGAACCTCCTGCTCCTGTGCTGGTGGAGGGTGAATTGGAGTACGTCGTAGAGAAGATCTTGGACTCCCGTATTTCCAGACGGAGACTTCAATATCTGGTTAAATGGAAAGGCTATGGTCAGGAAGATAATTCTTGGGTAACTGCCTCTGATGTTCATGCCTCGGATTTGGTTCGTGCCTTTCATAGGGCTCATCCAGATTGCCCTGGCGGTTCTTGTGAGGGTTCGGTGCCCCCTCCTTAAGGGGAGGGTACTGTTGTGTATCCGCTTTTTGGGCTCCCCTGGTGGTTGCTGGTGGTACTGGTGACTTGTTTGCACTTTGCTTCTTCTGTTCACCTGCTTCCATCAGTGTTTGGGAGTTTCCTATTTAGCCTTGCTCTCCAGTCATTTCCTTGCCGGTCATCATTGTAACCAGAGCCTTCGGTTGCATGTTCCTGCTACTAGTCTGCTGATCAGCTAAGTGGACTTTGTCCTTTTGTTTTGTACCTTTTGTCCAGTTTGCAGTTTTTGTAATTCTCTGTAGCTGGAAGCTCTTGCGGGCTGAAATTGCCACTCCTGTGTCATGAGTTGACACAGGAGTCTTAAAGTAATTTCAGGATGGTTTTTGAAAGGGTTTTCAGTTGACCGTGAAGTCCTCTTTTGTATCCTTCTGCTATCTAGTAAGTGGACCTCTCTTTGCTAAATCTACTTTCATACTGTGTATGTCTTTTCCTCTTAATTCACCGTTATTACATGTGGGGGGCTGCTATCATCTTTTGGGGTATTTCCTTAGAGGTAAGCCAGGTCTGTTTCTTCCTCTACCAGGCGTAGTTAGTCCTCCGGCTGGCGCGTGGCATATAGGAAGCCGTAGGTATGCTCCCTGGCTACTGTTAGTTGTGTGGTAGATTTAGCTCACGGTCAACTCGAGTTTCCATCACCCGAGAGCTCGTTCGTTACTTATATGTTTCTTACGTTCCCTTGCCATTGGGAACCATGACAGATATGGTTGTACATGTCTACCAGGTCGGGCAATTTTGTTGGCCACAAGTTCCATTCTTCTACAGGCAGGGTCTTCAGTAAGTCGATCACCACTTGGTTCATCTTTTCACACATCCCGTTGGTTTGGGGATGGTATGGTGTGGTTCTGATCTTCTTACACCCGTACAGATTGCAGAACTCCTGGAACACCTCCGCCTCAAACGCTGGTCCCTGATCAGTCAGTACCTTCTCCGGATACCCATGGGGCCTACAGAAGTATGGCTGGAAGGTTTTGGCAGCTGTTCTGGCCGTTAGATCCTTGACAGGTACAACCACCAGGAACATGGAATAGTGATCCACGATGGTGAGGGCATAAATATAGCCCGACCGGCTAGGTGTCAGCTTCAAGTGGTCCAGCGCGACCAGTTCTAGTGGCCGTTTGGTGATGATGGGCTGCAAAGGAGCCCGTTGGCTGTCACGGTCCTTCCTGCGTAGGCTGCACGGGCCACACTCCCGACACCACTTCTCGATGGCTCTTTTCATGCCAATCCAATAGAATCTCCCTCGGAGTAGTCTCTCCAACTTCCTCCACCCGAAGTGTCCAGCCCCATCGTGGTACGCTCCCAGAACCATCGGCGCATCTTGCCTTGGAACCACTATCTGCCATACCAATTCGTGAGTGCGGGGGTCGATACTTCTTCGGCACAGCTTACCGTCGTGAATAAACAATTTGCTTCTCCCCTTCCACAGCTGTTGGGTTTCTTGTGGATCATCCGGGCCGGGATGCAAACCTGCCTGCGTCAGGAGTTCTTTCACCCGACGGACCACAGGGTCACCATCCTGGGTCTCCGCCCACCCATGGTGAGGCAGGGGATTCAGCGTGGCATCCTGGGTGTTTCTGTGCCTGTTCTTCACATGATGGGAGCATTGAGTGGCTTTGGGGCGATGGAAAGCAGGCAGTTCTACTTCTTCAAGTGCCTCCGGGTCCTCCCCGTTTCTGGCAAATTGGGCATCCGGGACAAGGCATCGGCATTCGCATTCTTGCGTCCTGCCCGGTACTTGATGGTAAAGTCATAATTGGACAGCCGGGCCATCCACCGCTGTTCCAAGGCCCCGAGTTTTGCTGTGTCCAAGTGTGTTAGTGGATTGTTATCCGTGAAGACGGTAAATTTTGCTGAGGCCAGGTAGTGCTTGAACCTCTCCGTCACTGCCCAAACGATGGCGAGGAATTCCAGCTTGAAGGAACTGTAGTTGTCAGGGTTCCTTTCCGTGGGACGAAGTTTCCTGCTGGCGTAAGCGATTACCCTCTCCTTGCCTTTCTGGACCTGGGACAGCACAGCTCCCAGTCCTACATTGCTGGCATCCGTATACAGTACAAATGGTTGATCATACTCAGGGTAGGCCAGTACCTCTTCTCCCGTCAGCGCCATCTTCAAGCAAGTGAATGATCCTTCCAGGCCTTCGTTCCAATCAAATGGGGTACTCTTCCCCTTGGTCTTCTTGGATTGGCCCACCAACAGATCTTGCAATGGCGCAGCCTTCTTGGTGAAGTCCTTGATGAACCTCCGGTAATAGCCTACCAACCCGAGGAACTGCCGGACTTCATAGAGGTTGCTGGGCTTTGGCCAGTCCTTAATCACCGTAACCTTGTCAGGGTCTGGGGCCACTCCTTCAGCACTCACCACATGGCCGAGATACTGCACTTTGGATTTCAGCAGGTGGCATTTGGATGGTTTCACCTTTAAGCCAAAGTTGGATAGGGCTTCAAACACCTCGGCCAGGTGCTTCAGATGGTCTTCGTAGGTCTTGGAGAAGACAATGACATCATCCAGATACAGCAGTACAGTTTCAAAGTTCTTGTGCCCCAGACAGCACTCCATCATCCTCTGGAATGTCCCCGGGGCATTGCACAATCCGAAGGGCATGTAGTTGAATTCACAAAGACCCATCGGCATCGTGAAGGCCGTCTTCTCCTTGTCCGCCTCCGCCACGGGAACCTGCCAGTACCCACTGGTGAGATCCAATGTAGAGAAGTAGTTAGCAGATTTTAAAGCAGCCAGGGACTCCTCTATCCTGGGCAGTGGGTATGCATCTTTATGTGTAATGCGATTTAACTGTCAATAATCCACACACATTCTCATTGTGCCATCTTTCTTCTTAACAAGGACTAATGGAGCTGCCCAGGGGCTACAACTGTCCCTCACTACCCCAGCCTCCTTCATCTCTCGCAACATGTCCTTGGCACACTGATAATGAGCTGGGGGTACAGGACGGTATCTCTCTTTTATGGGTCGGTGATCCCCTGTGGGGATATGATGTTGGATCCCTTTTACCTGTCCAAAATCTAGGGGGTGTTTGTACTCATGAACCACCCTGTAGGCCCCCTGTTTCTGGTGAGGTGGGGTAGAGTCAGTGCCCACATGTAATTCCCGACACCAATCCTTCGTTTGCCCTGCAGAACCCTTGTTCTCCGCCAGATTGGACGGGACCAAGGGCCCAGGCGCCTGTATCACACTACTATTAACAGTAAACAGTTTGGCAAGTGTGGCATATTTGGCTTGCTGGACTTCTTCTTCCCCGCAATTGAGAACACGTACTGGCACCCTCCCCTTGCGGACGTCAACCACCCCTCTGGCTGTCAGCAGGGTAAGCCTATTATCCCAATATACAGGTTCTACCAGGGCCTGATAGTCTTTACCCCTGAGGCCTATGGCTGCCCGACACCATATTAACATTTCACTCCTGGGGGGTATCGCAATGGGGTTTGAATCACTCACTGTGACACGACCAATTTCACCACCAGTCAGCTCCACCTGCTATCTTTGCATCAGGGCCCTGATTTCTTTTTGCAGGGCACGTTGTTCACTGTAGCCAGCTGTTTCTGCTACCTATTGCAATAGGACAATAACTTCTGCAAGACAAATTTCTATAACATTAGTACCAATGGTCATCATGGGATTACACTCACGGCGGTCAATATCAACAATTACAATCCCTTGGGCCTCCAATTCCACCCGCCCCACTTTGATGTTGACTTCTTTATACCCCACTTGTGGCAATGGCTGACCATTACTGGCTATTATGGTGAAATCGTCATCAGGGCCACGAGTAATATCGGTGTCCTCCCAATACCGTTTATAAAGCACGTAAGGCATAGTCGTCACCTGAGAACCAGTGTCCAGCAAAGCGTTCATGGGGATACCGTCGATCACAACAGGAAGAACTGGTCTCCCTCCAACGTATTTGGCTCTCCAATGCTGCGGGCCTGATCGTCCTACTCCTGGGGGTTGGCCCTTTGCCCCAGGGGTTGCTCGTTTAAAGGACAGTACCTTGCAAGGTGGCCCACCTGGTGACAGCGGCGGCAGATAGGTCGTCCGTCCTGATGGAAGCGATCGTCGTCCCTGCCTCTGGTCGGCGGAGTCCTCCTCTGTCGCATCCAGGGGACATCCTCTGGTCTGGAGGCCAGCTGGATCTTCTCCTTGAGGGCCTCCTGTAGGGACTGCACAGTCCAGGCTAGGGCAGCAACGCTCTTGGTCAGCTCCTGCATCTGGAGGCGGAGTCCTGCAGGGGAGTCCTCCTCCAAGCTCTGGGCATCGGCCTCAGTGGCAACTGGGGCATCCGACGCCACCTCCTGGTGGTACGTGAGAGCTGGACGCCTGGGAGGCGCTGCACGGCTGGACTGTCACTCTTGTAGCGCCTGGATGGCTTTATCCTTGAATTGCGCAAAAGTCAGGTCTGGGTTCTGCATGGCCAGGAAGTGCAGTTGACCCCTTTGGTGGCTGCACAGGAGCCCCTCAATGAACCGCTCTTTCAGGAGTTTATCTTCATCTTGCATGCTGCCGGGGTCACTCTGCTTGATGGCCTGCCGCGCCTCCTGGAGGTTAAGGGCATAGTCCCGTAGGCTATCCTGCGGCCTCTGTTTGCACCCATAGAAAGTCAACTTAATTTCTGTAGCGGTACGGGTGTCAAAGGTGGCTTTAAGCTTTGCAAAGACCTGCTGTGCAGTTCCCTTATCCGCGGCGGGCCAGGACTTCACTTCTCTCAGAGCCGCCCCAAAGAGTTGGCCGGTTATCATATGAACTTTCTGAGGCTCTGTCAGGGGATAGAACTCGAGCAAGCTGCAGATCCCCTCTTTAAAGTCAGTTAATGTATGGGACTCCCAGAGTATCGCGGGAGCCAGGCTGCTCCCGGTAGGTACGGCATGGAGAAGGGCATTATGGCTGTTGTAGCCGCAGCAGCCTCCGGGTCTACGGCTGCGACCACCGCCTCTGCTCCCCCCGACTCAGACATGGTCACTCCTTCCCCCTGCTGACCTGCTGGAAGTTGGTATTCCTCTTCCGGGATCGTCGCTTTACCGCGTCTTCTGGTTCTGCGCTCTTTTTGACCGGCTCCGCCCACGAAGCTATGGCTCCTCCCTTCGATCGCGGCGATGGCGGATTTTGGCGGCAAATAGCAACACCCAGTCTTTGCAATAAATCACAGTTCATTCACAGTAAATCACAGTTCCAAGGCACACATGAACTGATTCTTCAGGCTTAAGTAGATCCTGTTCGTGATGCCAAATTTGGAGCGCCCCCAGACGCAGGGCCGCGGGGTACTCGGTACCGGGCCTCTCTCTGTTTCGGTCTTGGGGTTGTCACGGTAGCTAGACTCGGTCCGTGACCCTGCTAAGGGGCGTCCAATGAAAGGTGTAGGTGGGGGTGCGTGGTGCAGATCGCGGTGAATAACGAGGACACAGGGTTGCAGTCTCTTTACCTCTTTACTGAAGGCTTCAGGGTCCGCAATCCAGAGTACTGTTAACGGGGCTGGCTGAGACCGGCCGGTCCGAATGCACATCCAGAGTTCCCTTTGCAGGCGGAAATCAGTGTCTGCCTTCTAGCGCCTGTGTGTGTTGTAGTACTTCCCTGCTGAGCACCACGGGATAGTCCTCACAACTGTCGTATATATTTCTGGTCTTTCTCTCTCTCTTTCTCTCCGTCCCCCAGATGATATGGATGGGACGCACCCGTATGACGGGGTAGGCCTGGAGCTATTTTATAGGGACCCTAGGGACGCCCCTCTCCCACAGTTTGCCTCCGTTGTCTTCGTTAGGTGTAATGATGAGACAGCCAACCTATGGTTAACTGCCCGGCCGTGGTCTAAAGTAATGCGTGGAGTCTCTTACTTTCTCGGCGTTCCGGCCACCGGCTACGCGCCTCAGAAGGATGTTGCTGATCTTGGGGCACGACTCCTCCTGGTATTGTCTCCTTTTTGCTGTATTTCATTTCCTCACTCCTCCACAATACACCTCACTTCTTGTCCTTTCTTAGGAGTCTGCCGCTGTAAGGCACAGGCACAACTCCGTAACGATCTTGTCTCTTTCCAGGACGCTGCCAGGATCCCACCCCTGACAGGTCCTCTCTCTAGCTCTACCCAGCTACATTCTCCCTAACTTGTGGCCGGAGTGTGAAGTGTAATGCGTGTCTGTGATACCTGGTCAGGTGAACTCCTTTAGTGCCATCAGACATACCATCACTCCCCTTAGCGGCGGAGCGACAGTACTGCAACGACCAGGACTCTGGGGCGCTGCATTAGCAATCGGGTGCTAAGGATCAGGAGATCCACCGACCCTAAACAGTGGCATTATGTGTCCACACACCACAATCCTGCGGACCACGCTACCAGATCCGTTGAAGCAAGACATCTTAAGGACACAACCTGGTTTACTGGCCCTACATTCTTATGCCGTTCGACGCCATACATTGACGAGTCAAACACCTTTGAACTGGTAGATCCAGAGGCAGATGAGGAAATCCGCCCTCAGGTATCTGTTCTATGTACGGTGACTAAAGACAATCACCTCAAATCCCACTGTTTCAACAGGTTCTCAACTTGGAACTCGCTTGTTCATGCCCTCGTTTGTTTAATTCATGTGGCTCGATCCTACAAGTCAACGTCACCTGCCATTCAGAAGCCTTGCAAAGGTTGGCACCACAAAGGCTTGCCTGTACTGTTCCAAACATGGAAAATGCCAAGAATGTTATAATTCATACCATACAACGTGAATGTTATGCCAAAGAAATAGATAACCTCAATAAAGGTCAACCTGTTTCTAGAGAGAGTGTTTTGAAGAAACTTGATCCAATCATCAACCAAGATGGGCTACTAAGAATTGGAGGTCATCTTCATGAAGCTGAAGTGGAATTTGGGGAGAAGCACCCTGTGATAATTCCTGGACATCATCATGTCACGACCCTGCTTGTGCAACACCACCACGTCTTGGTGAAACATTAGGGCCGACTGTTTACCGAAGGAAATCTACGAACTGCTGGACTATGGATAGCTGGAGCAAAGCGATGCTTGAGTAAACTCATTTACAATTGCGTGATTTGTCGCAAACTCCGTGGTGGGACTCAAAAGCCGAAGATGGCCAATCTCCCATCGGACAGACTTAGTACAGAACCTCCTTTTACCAACGTCGGACTGGACGTATTCGGGCCATGGTCTGTGGTTGCACGGCACACTAGAAGATTCCATGCCAACGCCAAACGCTGGGCGGTTATGTTCACCTGTATGTCCATCAGAGCAGTCCACATCGAAGTAATTGAGTCCATGGACACTTCAGGGTTTATAACTGCACTCCGACGTTTCATCGCCATCAGGGGCCACGTGAAGCACATACGCTCCGATAGAGGTACCAACTTTGTAGGAGCAGTGAAAGAACTTCAAATTCCTTCCAACCTAGACACCACCAGTGTGGAAAGATACTTGAATGAGCAGGGATGCACCTGGACTTTCAATCTGCCACACTCTTCTCACATGGGAGGTGCTTGGGAGAGGATGATAGGAATGGCACACAGAATCCTTGACTCCAATTTCTTGCAAGCAGGTAGTGCAAGACTCACACATGAAAGTTTGACCACATTCTTGGCAGAAGTTTCGGCCATCATTAATGTTAGACCATTGACTTCACTTTCTAGTGACTCTGAGGATCCGACCATTCTCACTCCTGCCATGTTACTTACTCAGAAAGCCAGCGTTCTCAGCGCTCCACCTGGAGAATTTAGCAACAAAGACCTCTACAGACGACAATGGAGACAAGTCCAACGTCTCTCCAATACCTTCTGGGACAGATGGAGGAAGCAGTACCTCTCCACCTTACAACCAAGGAAGAAGTGGCAGACCGACAAACCAAACATCAAAACCGGTGATGTCGTTCTCATGAAAGACAGCCAGTCTCACCGTAATGACTGGCCACTAGGCCTCATCACTAAAATATTCCCAAGCAAAGATGGGAAGGTGCGTAAGGTCGAGGTCAAAGTAGGCAAGTCTGGGGATAGTAAACTATTCCTCAGACCAGTTGCGGAACTTGTCTTACTGTTTTCGCCAAAAGAACCTGTAGGTGGCATCGGTTGATGCCAAGTGGGGAGTGTTCTGTCCATTCTAATAGGACAGTGTGGTTCATATTATCCATTAAAAAGTTTTAGTACCATAGTTTTGGTTTTGCTGTGTTATAGCACCACCCAGTGGTGGTTAAATTTATAACCTGTGTTTTTTAGTAATAATCAGAGTGTTGCATCATGGGATAGGGAAATTCCATTTTCTCTCTGTGTACATTCCCGAGACACACATGTTTATCTGCTGTGCTGGAAATACCTTACTTGCCATCCTGGTTAAGTTTATGCGGTAAGATCATTATCCCTGTTCTTGCAATGTAGTGTTGTACAAAATGTGATTACTGTATAGCAACTAGTACTTAGGAAATCTATTATCTGTGACTTACTGTACGTAGTTATATATAGAAGTTGCATCATCCTGTATACTTTTCCATTAGTTGTAAAGTGTCAGCTGTGTTGTTATTTGGCTCAATACTTATCCATATCATTTGTATTCTTATAGTTTTACCGTGCTCTTGTTCACCAATAAACAAGTTAGACTACAGAGAACAGTCTGCTTATTTGGGAAACAGAAGTGGTTTATGCCGTATGTCGGATCACACACCGTATCAACGTGTATGAAGACAGAACAACGCCTATTCCCCTTTCCACCAGCAGCAGGCCTTTTGCCACTCATTTTGGTGCTTAACTAATTGGCAACTCAGTATCTGTAGTTGTTGGCACAAAAAACGAAGTATGAAAACCGAGCAGAGCTGAATGGCCAAACTGTGGTACTAGGCACAAAAGGATTTACTGGGTTAGATACAGTAAAAATTTAGATACACAGGCGGTGTAGCTAGCTTCACAGGCGGGCTACTCTGCTGACGTGCAGACACTGCTACTAAGCCCAAAACCCCAAAACTATTAACTGGATTAGATGCAGTAAAAATTGAGATACACAGGCGGTGTAGCTAGCTTCACAGGCAGGCTACTCTGCTGACGTGCAGACACTGCTCCTAGGCCCAAAACCCCAAAACTATTAACTGGATTAGATGCAGTAAAAATTTAGATACACAGGCGGTGTAGATAGCTTCACAGGCGGGCTACTCTGCTGATGTGCAGACACTGATACTAAGCCCAAAACCCCAACACTATTAACTGGATTAGATGCAGTAAAAATTGAGATACACAGGCGGTATAGTTTGTTTAACAGGCGGGCTACTCTGCTGACGTGCAGACACTGCTCCTAGGCCCAAAACCCCAACACTATTAACTGGATTAGATGCAGTAAAAATTGAGATACACAGGCGGTATAGTTTGTTTCACAGGCGGGCTACTCTGCTGACGTGCAGACACTCCTACTAAGCCCAAAACCCCAAAACTATTAACTGGGTTAGATGCAGTAAAAATTGAGATACACAGGCAGTGTAGCTAGCTTCACAGGCGGGCTACTCAGATGACTATCAGACAATGCTACTAGCCTAAAAGGATTGGCTGAGCTAGATTACACCAAATGCTGTGACTAACACTTGCACAGCACTGGCTGAGACCTGCCTGGCAAACAGTGCTATAAACTGCTGTAACCTACCCTGAAAAGGGCTGATATTACAACTAGTCCCAACTCCTCCCGACTCCCTAAACCTATCTCTCTGAGAATTCTCTCCAAACAAACACTCTTAGTCTGTATAGCGCCCACAGCAGCAGCGGTGCCGTCTAACACTAAGCTGCAGCAGTGAGGAAATGGTGGCGACGGGGCAAATGGCTGGTTCTTATAGGGAAAGGACATGTGACATACACAGCCAATGACACATGCCCTTGCTTGTGTGCATCACATGCACATTGCTGTGTGTGTGCGCACTGCTGATAGGCTGAGAGACTGCACCGCCCCTCTGTAAATGCGGGAAAGAAAAAAAAAAGAGATCGGCGTTATTTCTGCACAGATCTATCCCCCGCCCCCCCCCCGTCCCCTATACACTGAAACAGTCCATTAACAATGATAAACAATTTTAATGTGCAAATCAAGCTAGGCTTTTGGTGAATGAACAGTTATCGAACAGAAACTCGAACAGCCGAATTTTAAGCAAATTGTTCGGGTTCGTCGAACGACTCGAACACCGCTCCAAAACAGCTTGAATTTGAAATTGGCAAACAGTTCGACTCGAACACCGCTCATCTCTACTGAGGATCTCACCCCGGTATCCAATGGCAGTGAGGGTACCACTGTCCAGCACATAGAGAGCTGTGTGGCACTCCAAAGATATGCCTCCCCACACCATTACTGACCCACTGTGAAACCGGTCATGCTGGATATGGAGACACAGGGGTTCAGCGGGCACCCCGGTCCAGAAGCCGAAACCGGATGGACCAGGGGTCATCCCACCAAATGTCCTCTCTCCTTTTAACATGGACGGAACGCTACTCAGACAACACAGGGTGAGGGTAAAACAGTGTGGCCCTACTTTATTGAACCACAAAACAGGCAAATAACATGTAGAACAGTCCCAGCAAAATACCCAAGATGGTGCACATTACAGGGTCTGACCGTTCCGCTGACTCACCGGGATAAGAGCAGCTGTGACTTCAGAGCTTCCAGCATCAACTACCCCACCTGTGGCATGCACAACAAAAAGAGGTAACAACAAGGTTAGGAAGTTTACAGTCTACTGAGGTACAAGGCCAGTTGACCGGAGGGTCACAACCTGGCTTCAACTTCCAGGGCCGACTGCCCCACCTGTGGCACGCACACAGAGAGGAGGTAAAGGCAAGCTTAGGAAGATTACAGTCTACTGAGGTACAGGGCCAGTTGACCGGAGGGTCACAACCTGCCTTCTCCATACATCTCCATGAAGTCCCATTCCTGACTTTCATAAACATATCCATGGTTCAGTGATGGTCAATGGAGCAGATCTGTATTCGTCCAGCCGGGGCCATGGCCCCTAAACTGGCATACTGTAGAATGATAAATCTGTGTTTCTCGTGATGGAGCCATGTTGTCTTGGCCACTGTCCTGTCTCTTGTCCTTTGGATGATTTGATGTCTTGGATGAATCTCTGCCTCCCTCTCTCTAACAGAGGCATATAACTTCTTTTTACGGTTAACTAGTGTCCTTCAATCTAGCATTTACAGATAAGGAGAAGAATGGTGACAGATCAAGTCGCAATATTTGATCATTTAATCTATTTGCATAGATTTTCCTCCTCTGTTTTAAAATTCAACAAACTAAGTAGCCTGGATAATGCGTAAATAGCATATCAGGAAACATCACTAGTCATCCAGGATAAGGGCACAATGTGTTACAAGAAATTGTCAACACTACAGGCTTACACAAGCAAAACTGAACCAACAACTAGAAAGAAACACATAAATTCAAAAGTGAACATATAGATAACAGTTTATTCTTCTTGGCATGCTGAAAATAGACATCTGGTTAATTAAGATACAATGCTTTGTCCTCACACTGGAGGATGTTGCAGGCAGCAGAATGTTCTCCACAGCATCTCCAGATGTCTGTTTCATGTGCTCAGTATCAACCTACTCTCATCCGTGAAGAGCACATGGCACCAATGTCGAATCTGCCAATCTTGAGGTTCTCTGGCAAAAGCCAATCGCCCTGCATGGTGTTGGGCTGTAAGCACAACACCAACTTGTGAACATCGGTCCCTCATACCACCCTCATGGAGTCTGTTTCTGACAGTTTTAGTAGACATAGGATGTTAGTGGCCTACTGGAGGTCATTTTGCAGGGCTCTGGCTCTGCTCCTTCTGTTCCTCCTTGCACAAAGGAGAAGGTAGCGGTCCTGCTTCTGGGTTGTTGTCCTCCTATGGCCCCTCCACATCTACTGGTGTACTGGCCTGTCTCTTGGTATCTGCCCCATGCTCTGGACACTGTCCTGACAGACACAGCTACCCTTTTTGCCACAGCTTGCATTGATGTGTCATCCTGGATAAGCTGTACTACCTGAGCAACTTCTGTGGGTTGTACCGTCTCATGCTACTGTACCTCTAGTGCTTAGAGCAATGACAAAATGCAAAAGTGACCAAAACAACAGCCAAAAAGGATGAATACAGAGAAATGGTCTATGGTCACCGCCTGCAGACCCACTCCTTTATAGGGGTTGTCTTGCTAATTGCCTATCATTTTTACCTGTTGTCTATTCAATTTGCACAACAGCTGGATAAATTGATTCACAATCAGTGTTGCTTCACAACTGGACAGGTTGATTTCACAGACGTCTGATTGACTTGGAGTTACATTGTGTTGTTTAATTGTTCCCATTATTTTTTTTGAGCACTGTGTATCACTTTTCCAATGTGTCGTTCAAAAATGGCTGTCTGTGATTTTTTGTTAAGCTTTTTAGAAAAAAACAAATAAGCAAAATCACATTGGTAACCATGGCCACTTTTTGGGCAAAGTACGTTTCTCTTTTTTTATTCCAATAAATTTTTATTAAGTTTTCAAAATTCAATACAAACAGACACCGACCAACATGGCTGGAGGAACCACATAACTAACAGAGGATATCTGTGCAATATATCAATAACACTGTGATCGTAGCTTTTCCATCAAGTAATCATGTATTGTACACTGCTCAAAAAAATAAAGGGAACACTTAAACAACAGAATATAACTCCATGTAAATCAAACTTCCACTTAGGAAGCAACACTGTTTGACAATCAATTTCACATGCTGTTGTGCAAATGAATAGACAACAGATGGAAATTATTGGCAATTATCAAGACACACTCAATAAAGGAGTGGTTCTGCAGGTGGGGACCACAGACCGCATCTCAGTACCAATGCTTTCTGGATGATGTTTTGGTCACGTTTGAATGTTGGTTGTGCTTTCACACTCGTGGTAGCATGAGACGGACTCTACAACCCACACAAGAGGCTCAGGTAGTGCAGCTCATCCAGGATGGCACTTTAATGTGCGCTGTGGCAAGAAGGTTTACTGTGTCTGTCAGCGTAGTGTCCAGAGGCTGGAGGTGCTACCAGGAGACAGGCCAGTACACCAGGAAACATGGAGGGGGCCGAAGGAGGGCAACAATCCAGCAGCAGGACCACTACCCCAGCCTTTGTGCAAGGAGAAACAGGAGGAGCACTGCCAGAGCCCTGCAAAATGACCTCCAGCAGGCCACAAATGTGCATGTAATCAAAAACTCCGGCACTCAAAAAAATCGTCTGCAATTAAGATTTATTCAGATGCAATCCAAAATTCATTCATATGACGTTTCGGTCAATAACTTAGACCTTCCTCAGACGGATTGCTGTGAAGGAAAAGGTATCAGCTTACATAGCGCGTGGTATAGGATAAGCTCCTGTGAGTAATGGCGCCATTACTCACAGGAGCTTATCCTATACCACGCGCTATGTAAGCTGATACCTTTTCCTTCACAGCAATCCATCTGAAGAAGGTCTAAGTTATTGACCGAAACGTCATATGAATGAATTTTGGATTGCATCTGAATAAATCTTAATTGCAGACGATTTTTTTGAGTGCCGGAGTTTTTGATTATATGTTTAAGGGGGTGGTATCCCTCTCCGAGCACCACCTGATTACAGAGTGACGTGCACTATATTGACAAATGTGCATGTGTCTGCACAAACGGTAAGAAACCGACTCCATGAGGATGGTCTGAGTGCTCGACATCCACAGATGGGGCTGTGCTCACAGGCCAACACAGTTTAGGACACTTGGCATTTGCCTCAGAACACCAGGATAGGCAAATTTGCCACTGGCACCCTGTGCTTCTCAAAGCAGGTTCACACTGAGCACATGTGACAGACGTGACTGAAGACACGGTGGAGAGTGATCTGCTGCCTGCAAAATCCTTCAGCGTGACTGGTTTGGCAGTGGGTCAGTAATGGTGTGGAGTGGCATTTCTTTGGAGGACCGCACAGCCCTCCATGTGCTTTCCAGAGGTAGCCTGACTGCCATTAGGAACTGAGATGAGATCCTCAGACCCCTTGTGAGACCATATGCTGGTGAGGTCAGCCCTGGGTTCCTCCAAATGCAGGACAATGCTGGACTTCATGTGGCTGGAGTGTGTCAGTAGTTCCTGCAAGATGAAGGCATTGAAGCTATGGACTGGCCCGCCCATTCCCCAGACCTGAATCCGATTAAACACATCTGGGACATCATGTCTCGCACCATCCACCAATGTCACGTTGCACCACAGACTGTCCAGGAGTTGGCGGATGCATTATTTCAGGTCTGGGAGGAGATCCCTCAGGAGACCATCCGCTGCCTCATCAGGAGCATGCCCAGGCATTGTAGAGAGATCATACAGGCACGTGGAGGCCACCATTTCCTTGTCTTGAGGCATTTCCACTGAAGTTGGATCAGCCTGTAACTTCTGTTATGATATGGTAACCTTGGAGCCGCATGAAAGACCTTCTCAGGAGTAGGTGGTACCTGTACTGACCGCAAACCCTAAACTAACACCGCAACTAGAAGTAGCCATGGGATGTACCTAACACGTCCTAGATACCTCGACACAGCCGGAGAACTAAATACCCCTATAGATAGAAATGGGAATTCTATCTTGCCTCAGAGCAGAACCCCAAAGGATAGGCAGCCCCCCACAAATATTGACTGTGAGTATAAGAGGAAAGACACACACAGGCAGAAAAACAGGATTTAGCAAAAGAGGCACTTCTAGCTAAATAGAAAAGGATAGGACAGAATTCTAAGCGGTCAGTATTAAAATCCTAAAAATATCCACAGCAGATAACACAAATATTGCACATCTAACTAAAGACATAGAAAGTATATCTGCATCTCCTGAGAATCCAGCATGACTGAAAAATCCAAACAAAGTCTAAGCTGGACAAAAAACACAATAAATTGCACTGAATTGCAAAGCACACTGCATGTGTGCACAGAGACAAAAAACAGACACTTATCTTATCTGAATTGGCAGCATGGCATGAGGAGCCAGAGAGAGATGCAATCCCTCCAAGTACAATGGACAACTGGCACTGACTCATAGAGCCTGCACACCTAAATACCTAATAGAGCTGCAATCAGCAGAAACACCTGCCTGGATTACAACCCCAAGACAACTGCACTACCACCAACAACCACCGGAGGGAGCCCAAGAGCAGAATTCACAACAGTACCCCCCCCTTGAAGAGGGGTCACCCAACCCTCACCAGAGCCCCCAGGCCGATCAGGACGAGCCAGATGAAAGGCACGGACCAAATCAGCAGCATGGACATCAGAGGCAAAAACCCAAGAATTATCCTCCTGGCCATAACCCTTCCATTTGACAAGGTACTGAAGCCTCCGCCTCGAAAAGCGAGAATCCAAAATCTTCTCAACCACATACTCCAACTCCCCATCAACCAACACAGGAGCAGGAGGATCAACAGAGGGAACAACGGGCACCACACATTTCCGCAATAAAGATCTATGGAAAACATTATGGATGGCAAAAGAGGCCGGAAGGGCCAAACGAAAAGACACTGGATTGATAATCTCAGAAATCCTATAAGGACCAATAAACCGAGGCTTAAACTTAGGGGAAGAAACCTTCATAGGAACATGACGGGAAGACAACCAGACCAAATCCCCAACCCGAAGCCGGGAACCAACACACCGATGACGGTTAGCAAAACGCTGAGCCTCCTCCTGAGACAACACCAAATTGTCCACCACATGAGCCCAAATCTGCTGCAACCTGTCAACCACAGAATTCACACCAGGACAATCAGAAGGTTCAACTTGCCCCGAAGAAAAACGAGGATGAAAACCAAAATTACAAAAGAAGGGCGAAACCAAGGTAGCCGAACTAGCCCGATTATTAAGGGCAATCTCGGCCAATGGCACGAAAGCCACCCAATCATCTTGATCTGCAGACACAAAGCATCTCAAATAAGTTTCCAAAGCCTGATTAGTTCTCTCGGTCTGTCCATTTGTCTGAGGATGAAATGCGGAAGAAAAAGACAAATCAATGCCCAGCCTAGCACAAAAGGCCCGCCAAAACCTAGAAACAAACTGGGAACCTCTGTCAGACACAATATTCTCTGTTGTGGATTCTGTTTTTGGGCTCCCTCTGGTGGTTACAACTGGTACTGGGTGACTTTGGTGGGTTGCGGTCTCTGGTTTCCACCTGTCCATCAGAGGCTGGGTGTTTCCTATTTAACCTGGCTTTCCTGTCATTCCCTTGCCGGCTATCAATGTATCAGTGTGTCTCTGTTACCTGCTCCTAGGCCTTCAAGACAAGCTAAGTCTGGATTTCCCTGTTTCATGATTGCTTTCATGTTTTTTTAGTCCAGCTTGCAGATATGTAATTCTCTGCTGCTGGTTGCTCTAGTGGGCTGAAATTACCACTCATGTACCATGAGTTGGCACATGAGTTCAAGTAATTTCAGGATGGTATTTTGAAGGGTTTTTAAGCTGACCGCGCAGTTCACCTTTTGTATCCTCTGCTATCTAGCTTAAGCGGGCCTCATTTTGCTGAATCTGTTTTCATAACTACGTTTGTGCCTTCCTCTCATTTCACCGTCATTATATGTGGGGGGCTGCTATCTCTGTGGGAATATTTCTCTGGAGGCAAGATAGGTCTGTTATTCTTCTGATAGGGGAAGCTAGATCTCCGGCTGGCGTGAGACGTCTAGGGTCCCCCCAGGAACGTTCCCCGGCTACTGTTAGTTGAGTGTTGAGGTTCAGGGTCGCGGTCAGCTCAGGTTCCATCACCCTAGAGCTCGTCCTGTTTTTGCCCGTGTTATTTTGACAAATTCCCTGCCATTGGGAACATGACAGTATAGCCGGCCCACAAAGTGTTAATTGTTTGGGCTGAAGCAGGAGAAAAAGAAGTGTTGAAGGGAAATTTTTTTTTTTTTTCCCCTCAGAGTTTTGCTGCCTAGCCCTTAATTGCTGTCTAGCTGCTTCTTACCTCCTCTTAACCCTTGAATGGCTCTGACCTTAGCTGTTTAACATGGATGTCCAGAGTTTGGCTTCCAGTCTGAATAATCTTGCTGCAAAAGTTCAAAACATACAGGATTTTGTTGTTCACACTCCTATGTCTGAACCTAGAATTCCTATTCCAGAGTTTTTTTCTGGAGATAGATCTACCTTCCTGAATTTCAGGAACAATTGCAAATTGTTTCTTTCTTTGAAATCTCGCTCCTCTGGAGACCCTGCTCAGCAGGTCAAGATTGTAATATCTTTCCTGCGGGGCGACCCTCAGAATTGGGCATTTGCATTGGCGCCAGGGGATCCTGCATTGCTCAGTGTGGATGCGTTTTTTCTGGCACTGGGATTGCTCTATGAGGAACCTAACCTGGAGATTCAGGCTGAAAAGGCTTTATTGGCCCTCTCTCAGGGGCATGATGAAGCGGAGGTATATTGTCAAAAATTTCGGAAATGGTCGGTGCTTACTCAGTGGGATGAGTGCGCCCTGGCTGCAAACTTCAGAGATGGTCTTTCTGAGGCCATTAAGGATGTTATGGTGGGGTTCCCTGCGCCTACAGGTCTGAGTGAGGCTATGACTATGGCCATTCAGATTGATCGGCGTTTGCGGGAGCGCAAACCTGTGCACCAGTTGGCGGTGTCTTCTGGACAAGCACCTGAGACTGTGCAATGTGATAGAATTCAGTCCAGAAGTGAACGGCAAAATTATAGGCGGAAAAATGGATTGTGTTTTTATTGTGGTGATTCAGCTCATGTTATATCAGCATGCTCTAAACGCACAAAAAAGGTTGATAAATCTTTTGCCATTAGTACTCTGCAGTCTAAGTTCATTTTGTCTGTAACTCTGATTTGTTCACTGTCATCCATTTCCGTCGATGCCTATGTGGATTCGGGCGCTGCCCTGAGTCTTATGGATTGGTCATTTGCCAAACGCTGCGGTTTTAGTCTGGAGCCTCTGGAAGTTCCTATTCCTTTGAAGGGAATTGACTCTACACCATTGGCTGTGAATAAACTGCAGTACTGGACACAAGTGACCATGCGCATGACTCCCGTTCATCAGGAGGTGATTCGCTTCCTTGTACTGTATAATTTACATGATGTACTAGTGCTTGGTCTGCCATGGTTACAAACCCATAATCCAGTCCTGGATTGGAAAACAATGTCTGTGGTAAGCTGGGGATGTCAGGGGGTTCATGATGATGCACCTCTGATTTCAATCGCTTCATCTACTCCTTCTGAGGTCCCTGCGTTTTTGTCTGACTATCGGGATGTTTTTGAGGAGCCTAAGCTCAATTCGCTCCCTTCTCATAGGGATTGTGACTGTGCTATAGAATTAATTCCTGGCAGTAAGTTCCCTAAGGGTCGTTTATTTAATCTGTCAGTGCCAGAGCATACTGCTATGCGGAATTATATTAAGGAGTCCTTGGAAAAGGGACATATTTGTCCATCTTCGTCCCCTCTGGGAGCAGGTTTTTTTTTCATGGCTAAAAAAGATGGTTCCCTGAGGCCTTGTATAGATTATCGCCTTCTGAATAAGATTACAGTCAAATATCAGTATCCATTGCCATTATTGACTGATTTGTTTGCTCGCATTAAGGGGGCTAGGTGGTTCACTAAGATAGATCTTCGCGGTGCGTATAATCTTGTGTGGATAAAGCAGGGTGATGAGTGGAAAACCGCATTTAATACGCCTGAGGGCCATTTTGAGTATTTGGTAATGTCTTTTGGACTTTCTAATGCTCCTTCAGTCTTTCAGTCCTTTATGCACAATATTTTCCGTGAATATCTGGATAAGTTTATGATTGTGTATTTGGATGATGTTTTGGTGTTTTCTGATGACTGGGAGTCTCATGTTCTACAGGTCAGGAAGGTGTTTCAAGTCCTGCGGGCCAATTCTCTGTTTGTGAAGGGCTCAAAATGTCTCTTCGGAGTCCAGAAGATTTCTTTTTTGGGGTACATTTTTTCTCCTTCTACTATTGAGATGGATCCCGTCAAGGTTCAGGCAATTTGTGACTGGACACAACCTACATCTGTTAAGAGTCTTCAGAAGTTCTTGGGTTTTGCTAATTTTTATCGTCGGTTCATTACTAATTTTTCCAGTGTTGTTAAACCTTTGACTGATTTGACTAAAAAGGGTGCTGATGTTGCTAATTGGTCTCCTGCGGCTGTGGAGGCCTTTCAGGAACTTAAGCGCCGGTTTTCTTCTGCTCCTGTGTTATGTCAACCAGATGTTTCACTTCCTTTTCAGGTGGAGGTTGATGCTTCCGAGATTGGAGCGGGGGCGGTTTTGTCACAGAGAAGTTCCGATGGCTCGGTGATGAAGCCATGTGCGTTCTTTTCTAGAAAATTCTCGCCCGCCGAGCGCAATTATGATGTGGGTAATCGGGAGCTTTTGGCCATGAAGTGGGCATTTGAGGAGTGGCGTCATTGGCTTGAGGGTGCTAGACATCGTGTGGTGGTCTTGACTGATGATCACAAAAATCTGATTTACCTTGAGTCTGCCAGGCGTCTGAATCCTAGACAGGCTCGTTGGTCGTTGTTTTTTTCTCGTTTCAATTTTGTGGTTTCATACCTGCCAGGTTCAAAGAATGTGAAGGCAGATGCTCTTTCCAGGAGTTTTGTGCCTGACTCTCCTGGAGACTCTGGGCCTACTGGTATCCTTAGGGATGGGGTAATTGTTGTGAAATTGGATTCTGGGCTCCCCCGGTGGCCACTTGTGGAATTAACTTGTGTGCATCATCCCCTCTGTTCACCTGCTCCTATCAGGATGTGGGAGTCGCTATATAACCTTGCTCCTCTGTCAGTTTCATGCCGGTCAACAATGTAATCAGAAGCCTTCTGTGCTTGTTCCTGCTACTAGACAACTCCCAGCTAAGTTGGACTTTTGCCCTTGTGTGTTTTTGCATTTTGTTCCTGTTCACAGCTGCTGTTTCGTTACTGTGTCTGGAAAGCTCTTGTGATCGGAAATTGCCACTCTGGTGTTATGAGTTAATGCTAGAGTCTTAAAGGAATTTCTGGATGGTGTTTTGATAGGGTTTTCTGCTGACCATGAAAGTGTCCTTTCTGTCTTCCTGCTATCTAGAAAGCGGACCTCGATTTTGCTAAACCTATTTTCATACTACGTTTGTCATTTCATCTATAATCACCGCCAATATATGTGGGGGCCTCTGTCTGCCTTTTGGGAAAATTTCTCTAGAGGTGAGCCAGGACTGTCTTTTCCTCTGCTAGGATTAGGTAGTTCTCCGGCTGGCGCTGGGCATCTAGGGTTAAAAAACGTAGGCATGCTACCCGGCCACTTCTAGTTGTGCGGCAGGTGTAGTTCATGGTCAGTATAGTTTCCATCTTCCAAGAGCTAGTTCTCATATATGCTGGGCTATGTTCTCTCGCCATTGAGAATCATGACAGTTTGACCGGCCCAAAAAAGGGTTAAATTACTGGCTGAGAAAGGAGAGAAAAAAGAAGTCTGCTACAATTTTTTTTTTTTTTCCTCTAGTTCTGAGTGTGCTCTTAATTGAATCACTTGCTAGTCTGCCTATACTGCAGCCTTCCTCCATTTTTCTCCTTCTAATCCTTGAATGGCTCTGTGTTCACCTGTTTCAAATGGATCTTCAGAGTGTAGCTACAGGTTTGAATAATCTCGCCACAAAGGTACAAAATTTGCAAGATTTTGTTGTTCATGCACCTATGTCTGAGCCTAGAATTCCTTTGCCTGAATTCTTCTCGGGGAATAGATCTCACTTTCAAAATTTTAAAAATAATTGCAAATTGTTTTTGTCCCTGAAGTCTCGCTCTGCCGGAGACCCTGCACAGCAGGTCAGGATTGTAATTTCCTTGCTCCGGGGCGACCCTCAAGACTGGGCTTTTGCATTGGCACCAGGGGATCCTGTGTTGCTCAATGTGGATGCGTTTTTTCTGGCCTTGGGGTTGCTTTATGAGGAACCTCATTTAGAGCTTCAGGCGGAAAAGGCCTTGATGTCCTTGTCTCAGGGGCAAGATGAAGCTGAAATATACTGCCAAAAATTCCGCAAATGGTCTGTGCTTACTCAGTGGAATGAGTGCGCCCTGGCGGCGATTTTCAGAGAAGGTCTCTCTGATGCCATTAAGGATGTTATGGTGGGGTTCCCTGTGCCTGCGGGTCTGAATGAGTCCATGACGATGGCTATTCAGATCGATAGGCGTCTGCGGGAGCGCAAACCTGTGCACCATTTGGCGGTGTCTACTGAGAAAACGCCAGAAAATATGCAATGTGATAGAATTCTGTCCAGAAGCGAGCGGCAGAATTTTAGACGTAAAAATGGGTTGTGCTTCTATTGTGGTGATTCTACTCATGTTATATCAGCATGCTTTAAGCGTCCTAAGAAGCCTGACAAGTCTGTTTCAATTAGCACTTTACAGTCTAAGTTTATTCTATCTGTGACCCTGATTTGTTCTTTGTCATCTATTACCGCGGACGCCTATGTCGACTCTGGCGCTGCTTTGAGTCTTATGGATTGGTCCTTTGCCAAACGCTGTGGGTATGATTTGGAGCCATTGGAGGCTCCGATACCTCTGAAAGGGATTGACTCCACCCCATTGGCTAGTAATAAACCACAATACTGGACACAAGTGACTATGCGTGTTAATCCGGATCACCAGGAGGTTATTCGCTTTCTGGTGCTGTATAATCTGCATGATGTTTTGGTGCTGGGATTGCCATGGCTGCAATCTCATAACCCAGTCCTCGACTGGAGAGCTATGTCTGTGTTAAGCTGGGGATGTAAAGGAACTCATGGGGACGTACCTTTGGTTTCCATTTCATCATCTATTCCCTCTGAGATTCCTGAATTCTTGTCTGACTTTCGTGACGTTTTTGAAGAACCCAAGGTTGGTTCACTACCTCCGCACCGGGAGTGCGATTGTGCCATAGACTTGATCCCGGGTAGTAAATACCCTAAGGGTCGTTTATTTAATCTGTCTGTGCCTGAACACGCTGCTATGCGAGAATATATAAAGGAGTCCTTGGAAAAGGGACATATTCGTCCTTCGTCATCTCCCTTAGGAGCCGGTTTTTTCTTTGTGTCTAAGAAAGACGGCTCTTTGAGGCCGTGTATTGATTATCGACTTTTGAATAAAATCACGGTTAAATATCAATATCCGTTACCACTGCTTACTGATTTGTTTGCTCGTATAAAGGGGGCCAAGTGGTTCTCTAAGATTGATCTCCGTGGGGCGTATAATTTGGTGCGAATCAAGCAGGGGGATGAGTGGAAAACCGCATTTAATACGCCCGAGGGCCATTTTGAGTATTTGGTGATGCCTTTTGGTCTTTCAAATGCCCCTTCAGTCTTCCAGTCCTTTATGCATGACATTTTCCGCGATTATTTGGATAAATTTATGATTGTGTATCTGGATGATATTCTGATTTTTTCGGATGACTGGGACTCTCATGTCCAGCAGGTCAGGAGGGTTTTTCAGGTTTTGCGGTCTAATTCCTTGTGTGTGAAGGGTTCTAAGTGTGTTTTTGGGGTTCAAAAAATTTCCTTCTTGGGATACATTTTTTCCCCCTCTTCCATCGAGATGGATCCTGTCAAGGTTCAGGCTATTGGTGATTGGACGCAACCCTCTTCTCTTAAGAGTCTTCAGAAATTTTTGGGCTTTGCTAACTTTTATCGTCGATTTATTGCTGGTTTTTCTGATGTTGTAAAACCATTGACTGATTTAACTAAGAAGGGTGCTGATGTTGCTGATTGGTCCCCTGATGCTGTGGAGGCCTTTCGGGAGTTCAAGCGCCGCTTTTCTTCCGCCCCAGTGTTGCGTCAGCCTGATGTTGCTCTTCCTTTTCAGGTTGAGGTCGACGCTTCTGAAATCGGAGCTGGGGCGGTGTTGTCGCAGAGAAGTTCCGACTGCTCCGTGATGAGACCTTGTGCTTTTTTTTCCCGTAAATTTTCGCCCGCCGAGCGGAATTATGATATTGGGAATCGGGAGCTTTTGGCCATGAAGTGGGCTTTTGAGGAGTGGCGTCACTGGCTTGAGGGGGCCAGACATCAGGTGGTGGTATTGACTGACCACAAAAATTTAATTTACCTTGAGTCTGCCAGGCGCCTGAATCCTAGACAGGCGCGCTGGTCGTTGTTTTTCTCTCGGTTTAATTTTGTGGTGTCGTACCTACCGGGTTCTAAGAATGTTAAGGCGGATGCCCTTTCTAGGAGTTTTGAGCCTGACTCCCCTGGTAATTCTGAGCCCACAGGTATCCTTAAAGATGGAGTGATATTGTCTGCCGTTTCTCCAGACCTGCGGCGGGCCTTGCAGGAGTTTCAGGCGGATAGACCTGATCGTTGCCCACCTGGTAGACTGTTTGTTCCTGATGATTGGACCAGTAGAGTCATCTCTGAGGTTCATTCTTCTGCGTTGGCAGGTCATCCTGGAATCTTTGGAACCAGGGATTTGGTGGCAAGGTCCTTCTGGTGGCCTTCCCTGTCACGAGATGTGCGAGGCTTTGTGCAGTCTTGTGACGTTTGTGCTCGGGCCAAGCCTTGTTGTTCTCGGGCTAGTGGATTGTTGTTACCCTTGCCTATCCCGAAGAGGCCTTGGACGCACATCTCGATGGATTTTATTTCGGATCTGCCTGTTTCTCAGAAGATGTCTGTCATCTGGGTGGTGTGTGACCGTTTCTCTAAGATGGTCCATCTGGTTCCCTTGCCTAAGTTGCCTTCTTCTTCCGAGTTGGTTCCTCTGTTTTTTCAAAATGTTGTTCGTTTGCATGGTATTCCGGAGAATATCGTTTCTGACAGAGGGACCCAATTCGTGTCTAGATTTTGGCGGGCATTCTGTGCTAGGATGGGCATAGATTTGTCTTTTTCGTCTGCTTTCCATCCTCAGACTAATGGCCAGACCGAGCGGACTAATCAGACCTTGGAGACATATTTGAGGTGTTTTGTGTCTGCGGATCAGGATGATTGGGTTGCTTTTTTGCCTTTGGCGGAGTTCGCCCTCAATAATCGGGCCAGCTCTGCCACCTTGGTGTCCCCGTTTTTCTGTAATTCGGGGTTTCATCCTCGATTTTCCTCCGGTCAAGTGGAATCTTCGGATTGTCCTGGAGTGGATGCTGTGGTGGAGAGGTTGCATCAGATTTGGGGGCAGGTGGTGGACAATTTGAAGTTGTCCCAGGAGAAGACTCAGCTTTTTGCCAACCGCCGTCGTCGTGTTGGTCCTCGGCTTTGTGTTGGGGACTTGGTGTGGTTGTCTTCTCGTTTTGTCCCTATGAGGGTTTCTTCTCCTAAGTTTAAGCCTCGGTTCATCGGCCCGTACAAGATATTGGAGATTCTTAACCCTGTGTCCTTCCGTTTGGACCTCCCTGCATCCTTTTCGATTCATAATGTTTTTCATCGGTCATTGTTGCGCAGGTATGAGGTACCGGTTGTGCCTTCCGTTGAGCCTCCTGCTCCGGTGTTGGTTGAGGGTGAGTTGGAGTACGTTGTGGAAAAGATCTTAGACTCTCGTGTTTCCAGACGGAAACTCCAGTATCTGGTCAAATGGAAGGGATACGGTCAGGAGGATAATTCTTGGGTCGCTGCCTCTGATGTTCATGCCTCCGATCTTGTCCGTGCCTTTCATAGGGCTCATCCTGATCGCCCTGGTGGTTCTGGTGAGGGTTCGGTGCCCCCTCCTTGAGGGGGGGGTACTGTTGTGAAATTGGATTCTGGGCTCCCCCGGTGGCCACTTGTGGAATTAACTTGTGTGCATCATCCCCTCTGTTCACCTGCTCCTATCAGGATGTGGGAGTCGCTATATAACCTTGCTCCTCTGTCAGTTTCATGCCGGTCAACAATGTAATCAGAAGCCTTCTGTGCTTGTTCCTGCTACTAGACAACTCCCAGCTAAGTTGGACTTTTGCCCTTGTGTGTTTTTGCATTTTGTTCCTGTTCACAGCTGCTGTTTCGTTACTGTGTCTGGAAAGCTCTTGTGATCGGAAATTGCCACTCTGGTGTTATGAGTTAATGCTAGAGTCTTAAAGGAATTTCTGGATGGTGTTTTGATAGGGTTTTCTGCTGACCATGAAAGTGTCCTTTCTGTCTTCCTGCTATCTAGAAAGCGGACCTCGATTTTGCTAAACCTATTTTCATACTACGTTTGTCATTTCATCTATAATCACCGCCAATATATGTGGGGGCCTCTGTCTGCCTTTTGGGAAAATTTCTCTAGAGGTGAGCCAGGACTGTCTTTTCCTCTGCTAGGATTAGGTAGTTCTCCGGCTGGCGCTGGGCATCTAGGGTTAAAAAACGTAGGCATGCTACCCGGCCACTTCTAGTTGTGCGGCAGGTTTAGTTCATGGTCAGTATAGTTTCCATCTTCCAAGAGCTAGTTCTCATATATGCTGGGCTATGTTCTCTTGCCATTGAGAATCATGACAGGTAATATTGTCCGCCGTCTCCCCAGACTTGCGACGTGCATTGCAGGAGTTTCAGGCGGATAAACCTGATCGTTGTCCACCAGAAAGACTGTTTGTTCCGGATGATTGGACCAGTAGAGTCATCTCTGAGGTCCATTCTTCTGTATTGGCTGGTCATCCTGGAATATTTGGTACTAGAGACTTGGTGGCCAGGTCTTTTTGGTGGCCTTCCTTGTCAAGGGATGTGCGCACCTTTGTGCAGTCTTGTGAAGTGTGTGCTCGGGCTAAGCCTTGCTGTTCTCGGGCCAGTGGGTTGTTGTTATCCTTGCCTATCCCTAAGAGGCCTTGGACGCACATTTCCATGGATTTTATTTCAGATCTCCCTGTCTCACAGAAAATGTCCGTTATCTGGGTTGTGTGTGACCGCTTTTCTAAGATGGTTCATTTGGTACCCTTGCCTAAGTTGCCTTCCTCCTCTGAGTTGGTCCCTTTATTTTTTCAGAACGTGGTTCATTTGCATGGGATTCCGGAGAATATCGTTTCTGACAGGGGATCCCAGTTTGTGTCTAGATTTTGGCGGACGTTTTGTGCTAAGATGGGCATTAATTTGTCTTTCTCGTCTGCATTCCATCCTCAGACGAATGGCCAGACGGAGCGAACTAATCAGACCTTGGAAACTTATTTAAGGTGTTTTGTTTCCGCTGATCAAGATGACTGGGTTGCCTTTTTGCCACTGGCCGAATTTGCCCTTAATAATCGGGCTAGTTCTGCTACTTTGGTTTCTCCTTTCTTTTGTAATTCGGGGTTTCATCCTCGTTTTTCCTCTGGTCAGGTGGAGCCTTCGGATTGTCCTGGAGTGGACGTGGTGGTGGACAGGCTACATCAGATTTGGAATCAGGTGGTGGACAATTTGAAGTTGTCTCAGGAGAAGGCTCAGCAGTTTGCTAATCGCTGTCGCCGCGTGGGTCCCCGACTTCGTGTTGGGGACTTGGTGTGGTTGTCTTCTCGTTTTGTCCCTATGAAGGTCTCTTCTCCCAAGTTCAAGCCTCGGTTCATCGGTCCTTATAAGATCTTGGAGATTCTTAACCCTGTATCTTTTCGTTTGGATCTCCCAGCATCGTTTGCTATTCATAATGTGTTCCATCGGTCGTTATTGCGGAGGTATGAGGTGCCCGTTGTTCCTTCGGTTGAGCCTCCTGCTCCGGTGCTGGTGGAGGGAGAATTGGAGTATGTTGTTGAGAAGATCTTGGATTCTCGTGTTTCCAGACGTAAACTCCAGTATTTGGTTAAGTGGAAGGGTTATGGTCAGGAGGATAATTCCTGGGTGGTCGCCTCTGATGTTCATGCGACTGATTTGGTCCGCGCCTTCCATAGAGCTCATCCTGATCGCCCTGGGGGTTCTCGTGAGGGTTCGGTGACCCCTCCTCAAGGGGGGGGTACTGTTGTGGATTCTGTTTTTGGGCTCCCTCTGGTGGTTACAACTGGTACTGGGTGACTTTGGTGGGTTGCGGTCTCTGGTTTCCACCTGTCCATCAGAGGCTGGGTGTTTCCTATTTAACCTGGCTTTCCTGTCATTCCCTTGCCGGCTATCAATGTATCAGTGTGTCTCTGTTACCTGCTCCTAGGCCTTCAAGACAAGCTAAGTCTGGATTTCCCTGTTTCATGATTGCTTTCATGTTTTTTTAGTCCAGCTTGCAGATATGTAATTCTCTGCTGCTGGTTGCTCTAGTGGGCTGAAATTACCACTCATGTACCATGAGTTGGCACATGAGTTCAAGTAATTTCAGGATGGTATTTTGAAGGGTTTTTAAGCTGACTGCGCAGTTCACCTTTTGTATCCTCTGCTATCTAGCTTAAGCGGGCCTCATTTTGCTGAATCTGTTTTCATAACTACGTTTGTGCCTTCCTCTCATTTCACCGTCATTATATGTGGGGAGCTGCTATCTCTGTGGGAATATTTCTCTGGAGGCAAGATAGGTCTGTTATTCTTCTGATAGGGGAAGCTAGATCTCCGGCTGGCGTGAGACGTCTAGGGTCCCCCCAGGAACGTTCCCCGGCTACTGTTAGTTGAGTGTTGAGGTTCAGGGTCGCGGTCAGCTCAGGTTCCATCACCCTAGAGCTCGTCCTGTTTTTGCCCGTGTTATTTTGACAAATTCCCTGCCATTGGGAACATGACAATTCTCCGGAATACCATGCAAACGAACCACATGCTGAAAAAACAATGGAACCAAATCAGAAGAGGAAGGCAATTTAGGCAAAGGCACCAAATGAACCATCTTAGAAAACCGGTCACAAATCACCCAGATAACCGACATCCTCTGGGAAACCGGAAGATCTGAAATAAAATCCATAGAAATATGCGTCCAGGGCCTCTCAGGGACCGGCAAAGGCAAAAGCAACCCACTTGCACGGGAACAACAAGGCTTGGCCCGCGCACAAGTCCCACAGGACTGCACAAAAGAACGCACATCACGCGACAAAGAAGGCCACCAAAAGGACCTACCAACCAAATCTCTGGTACCAAAAATACCTGGATGGCCAGCCAACACAGAACAATGAACCTCAGAAATCACTCTACTAGTCCATTTATCAGGAACAAACAGTTTCCCCACTGGACAGCGGTCAGGTTTGTCAGCCTGAAATTCCTGCAGAACCCGTCGCAAATCAGGGGAAATGGCAGAAAGGACCACCCCTTCCTTCAGAATGCCGACCGGCTCAAGTACCTCAGGAGAATCAGGCAAAAAACTCCTAGAGAGGGCATCAGCCTTAATATTCTTAGAACCCAGAAGATACGAAACCAAGAAATCAAAACGGGAGAAAAACAGGGACCATCGAGCCTATCTAGGATTCAACCGTTTGGCAGATTCGAGGTAAATCAGATTTTTATGATCGGTCAAGACCACAATACGGTGCTTGGCTCCCTCAAGCCAATGTCGCCATTCCTCAAACGCCCACTTCATAGCCAACAACTCCCGATTGCCGACATCATAATTGCGTTCAGCAGGCGAAAACTTACGGGAAAAGAAGGCACACGGTTTCATCAAGGAACCATCAGAATTCCTCTGAGACAAAACGGCCCCTGCCCCAATCTCAGAAGCGTCAACCTCAACCTGAAACGGAAGAGAAACATCTGGCTGACGCAACACCGGGGCAGAAGTAAATCAGCGTTTAAGCTCCTGAAAGGCAGAGACAGCCACAGAGGACCAATTCGTCACATCAGCGCCCTTCTTCGTCAAATCGGTCAGGGGCTTAACCACACTGGAGAAGTTAGCAATGAAACGGCGATAAAAATTAGCAAAGCCCAAAAATTTCTGAAGGCTCTTCACGGATGTGGGCTGAATCCAATCATGAATGGCCTGAACCTTAACCGGATCCATCTCTATAGATGAGGGAGAAAAAATGAAGCCCAAAAAAGAAACCTTCTGCACTCCAAAGAGACACTTAGACCCCTTCACAAACAAAGCATTATCACGAAGGATCTGAAATACCATCCTGACCTGTTTCACATGAGACTCCCAATCATCGGAAAAAATTAAGATGTCATCCAAATATACAATCATGAATTTATCAAGATAATTCCGGAAGATATCATGCATGAAGGACTGAAAAGCAGATGGAGCATTAGAGAGCCCGAATGGCATCACAAGATATTCAAAATGGCCTTCGGGTGTATTAAACGCAGTTTTCCATTCGTCACCCTGCTTAATACGAACAAGATTATATGCCCCCCGAAGGTCAATTTTAGTAAACAAACTAGCCCCCTTAATCCTGGCAAACAAATCGGAAAGCAAAGGTAAAGGGTATTGAAACTTGACAGTGATCTTATTCAAGAGGCGATAATCAATACAGGGTCTCAAGGAGCCATCCTTCTTAGCAACAAAAAAAAATCCCGCTCCCAATGGTGAAGAAGATGGCCGAATATGCCCTTTCTCCAAAGACTCCTTAACATAACTCCGCATGGTGGTATGTTCAGTCACAGACAGGTTGAAAAGTCGTCCCTTAGGAAACTTACAGCCTGGAATCAAGTCAATAGCACAATCACAGTCCCTATACGGTGGAAGGGAACTGGACTTGGGCTCATCGAATACATCCTGAAAATAAGACAAAAACTCTGGAACTTCAGAAGAGGAGGAAGAGGAGATTGACATCACAGGAACGTCATTATGAACCCCCTGACAACCCCAACTAGTCACAGACATAGACTTCCAATCCAACACAGGATTATGCACCTGTAACCATGGGAAACCCAGCACAATAGCATCATGCAAATTATGCAACACCAGAAAACGACAATCTTCCCGATGGGCTGGCGCCATGCACATAGTCACCTGTGTCCAAAACTGGGGTTTATTTTTAGCCAAAGGTGTAGCATCAATGCCCCTTAAAGGAATAGGGTTCTGCAAAGACTGCAAAGGGAATCCACAACGCCTGGCAAATTCAAAGTCCATTAAGTTCAAAGCGGCGCCTGAATCCACAAACGCCATGACAGAAAATGATGACAATGAGCAGATCAAGGTCACAGATAACATTTAGGTTGTACAGTTCCGATGGTAACCGAACTAGCGATTCTCTTTGTACACTTTGGGCAGACTGAAATGACATGAGAAGCATCGCCACAATAAAAACACAACCTATTCTGACGTCTGAATCCTTGTTGTTCCATTCTAGACAGAATCCTATCACACTGCATAGGCTCAGGCATCTTCTCTGAGGACAATGCCACAGCGCGCACAGTTCTGCGCTCCCGCAAGCGCCGATCGATCTGAATGGTCAGAGACACAGAATCACTCAGACCAACAGGCGTGGGAAACCCCACCATAACTGTTGTCAATTCCGTTCTCGAACTCCCTCCTGTGGTCATGAATGGTACTGCGGCGAGTTCTGTCCGTGGACTCCCTCTGGTGGCTGTGAGTGGAACTGCTGGTTCTGAGGTTGCTTCCTCAGCTGCCCTCGTTTGCGGCTGGGCTGGCTTCTCTATTTAACTCCACTCAGATTGTTACTCCATGCCAGCTGTCAATGTATCTGTACTGGTTCAGATCTCTCTTGGATCTTTCTGATGACCTGTCTACTCCAGCAGAAGCTAAGTCCCTGCTAGTTCATTTGTTGTTCATTGTGTACTGAATATATTTCTTAGTACTTGCTAAGTTCTAGTCCAGCTTGCTAACATGATATTGCCTTGCTAGCTGGAAGCTCTGGGTTGCAGAGTGGCACCTCCGCACCGTGAGTCGGTGCGGGGGTCTTTTTGCACACTCTGCGTGGCTTTTTGTAGATTTTTGTGCTGACCGCATAGATCCCTTTCCTATCTTCAGTCTATTTAGTAAGTCTGGCCTCCTTTGCTGAAACCTGTTTCATCCCTGTGTTTGTGACTTTTGTTATGGTTCTCAATGGCAAGAGAACATAGCCCAGCAAACATACGAACTAGCTCTTGGAAGGATGGAAACTAAACTGACCATGAACTAAACCTGCCGCACAACTAACAGTAGCCGGGTAGCGTAGCCTGCGTTTTATCCCTAGACGCCCAGCGCCGGCTGGAGGACTAACTAATCCTGGCAGAGGAAAATATAGTCCTGGCTCACCTCTAGAGAAATTTCCCCGAAAGGCAGACAGAGGCCCCCACAAATATTGGCGGTGATTTTAGATGAAATGACAAACGTAGTATGAAAATAGGTTTAGCAAAATTGAGGTCCGCTTACTAGATAGCAGGAAGACAGAAAGGGCACTTTCATGGTCAGCTGAAAACCCTATCAAAATACCATCCTGAAATTACTTTAAGACTCTAGTATTAACTCATAACATCAGAGTAGCAATTTCAGATCACAAGAGCTTTCCAGACACAGAAACGAAACTACAGCTGTGAACTGGAACAGAATGCAAAAACAAACAAGGACTAAGTCCAACTTAGCTGGGAGTTGTCTAGCAGCAGGAACATGCACAGAAAGGCTTCTGATTACAATGTTGACCGGCATGGAAGTGACAGAGGAGCAAGGCTAAATAGCGACTCCCACATCCTGATGGAAACAGGTGAACAGAGAGGATGATGCACACCAGTTCAATTCCACCAGTGGCCACCGGGGGAGCCCAAAATCCAATTTCACAACAGTACCCCCCCCTCAAGGAGGGGGCACCGAACCCTCACCAGAACCACCAGGGCGATCAGGATGAGCCCTATGAAAGGCACGGACCAAATCGGAGGCATGAACATCAGAGGCAGTCACCCAAGAATTATCCTCCTGACCGTATCCCTTCCATTTGACCAGATACTGGAGTTTCCGTCTGGAAACACGGGAGTCCAAGATTTTTTCCACAACGTACTCCAACTCGCCCTCAACCAACACCGGAGCAGGAGGCTCAACGGAAGGCACAACCGGTACCTCATACCTGCGCAATAATGACCGATGAAAAACATTATGAATAGAAAAAGATGCAGGGAGGTCCAAACGGAAGGACACAGGGTTAAGAATCTCCAATATCTTGTACGGGCCAATGAACCGAGGCTTAAACTTGGGAGAAGAAACCCTCATAGGGACAAAACGAGAAGACAACCACACCAAGTCCCCAACACAAAGCCGAGGACCAACCCGACGCCGGCGGTTGGCAAAAAGCTGAGTCTTCTCCTGGGACAACTTCAAATTGTCCACTACCTGCCCCCAAATCTGATGCAACCTCTCCACCACAGCATCCACTCCAGGACAATCCGAAGATTCCACCTGACCAGAAGAAAATCGAGGATGAAACCCCGAATTACAGAAAAAGGGAGACACCAAGGTGGCAGAACTGGCCCGATTATTGAGGGCAAACTCCGCTAAAGGCAAAAAAGCAACCCAATCATCCTGATCTGCAGACACAAAACACCTCAAATATGTCTCCAAGGTCTGATTCGTCCGCTCGGTCTGGCCATTAGTCTGAGGATGGAAAGCAGATGAGAAAGACAAATCTATGCCCATCCTAGCACAGAATGCTCGCCAAAATCTAGACACGAATTGGGTACCTCTGTCAGAAACGATATTCTCCGGAATACCATGCAAACGGACCACATTTTGAAAAAACAGAGGAACCAACTCGGAAGAAGAAGGCAACTTAGGCAGGGGAACCAAATGGACCATCTTAGAGAAACGATCACACACCACCCAGATGACAGACATCTTCTGAGAAACAGGAAGATCCGAAATAAAATCCATCGAGATGTGCGTCCAGGGCCTCTTCGGGATAGGCAAGGGCAACAACAATCCACTAGCCCGAGAACAACAAGGCTTGGCCCGAGCACAAACGTCACAAGACTGCACGAAGCCTCGCACATCTCGAGACAGGGAAGGCCACCAGAAGGACCTTGCCACCAAATCCCTGGTACCAAAGATTCCAGGATGACCTGCCAACGCAGAAGAATGAACCTCAGAAATGACTTTACTGGTCCAATCATCAGGAACAAACAGTCTACCAGGTGGGCAACGATCAGGTCTATCCGCCTGAAACTCCTGCAAGGCCCGCCGCAGGTCTGGAGAAACGGCAGACAATATCACTCCATCCTTAAGGATACCTGTAGGTTCAGAATTACCAGGGGAGTCAGGCTCAAAACTCCTAGAAAGGGCATCCGCCTTAACATTCTTAGAACCCGGCAGGTAGGACACCACAAAATTAAACCGAGAGAAAAACAACGACCAGCGCGCCTGTCTAGGATTCAGGCGTCTGGCGGACTCAAGATAAATTAGATTTTTGTGGTCAGTCAATACCACCACCTGATGTCTAGCCCCCTCAAGCCAATGACGCCACTCCTCAAAAGCCCACTTCATGGCCAAAAGCTCCCGATTCCCAACATCATAATTCCGCTCGGCGGGCGAAAATTTACGCGAGAAAAAAGCACAAGGTCTCATCACGGAGCAATCGGAACTTCTCTGCGACAAAACCGCCCCAGCTCCGATTTCAGAAGCGTCGACCTCAACCTGAAAAGGAAGAGCAACATCAGGCTGACGCAACACAGGGGCGGAAGAAAAGCGGCGCTTAAGCTCCCGAAAGGCCTCCACAGCAGCAGGGGACCAATCAGCAACATCAGCACCCTTCTTAGTCAAATCAGTCAATGGTTTAACAACATCAGAAAAACCAGCAATAAATCGACGATAAAAGTTAGCAAAGCCCAAAAATTTCTGAAGACTCTTAAGAGAAGAGGGTTGCGTCCAATCACCAATAGCCTGAACCTTGACAGGATCCATCTCGATGGAAGAGGGGGAAAAAATATATCCCAAAAAGGAAATCTTTTGAACCCCAAAAACGCACTTAGAACCCTTCACACACAAGGAATTAGACCGCAAAACCTGAAAAACCCTCCTGACCTGCTGGACATGAGAGTCCCAGTCATCCGAAAAAATCAAAATATCATCCAGATACACAATCATAAATTTATCCAAATAATCACGGAAAATGTCATGCATAAAGGACTGAAAGACTGAAGGGGCATTTGAAAGACCAAAAGGCATCACCAAATACTCAAAGTGGCCCTCGGGCGTATTAAATGCGGTTTTCCACTCATCCCCCTGCTTAATTCGCACCAAATTATACGCCCCACGAAGATCTATCTTAGAGAACCACTTAGCCCCCTGTATGCGAGCAAACAAATCAGTCAGCAGTGGCAACGGATATTGATATTTAACCGTGATTTTATTCAAAAGCCGATAATCAATGCACGGCCTCAAAGAGCCATCTTTCTTAGCCACAAAGAAAAAACCGGCTCCTAAGGGAGATGACGAAGGACGAATATGTCCCTTTTCCAAGGACTCCTTTATATATTCTCGCATAGCAGCATGTTCAGGCACAGACAGATTAAATAAACGACCCTTAGGGTATTTACTACCCGGAATCAAATCTATGGCACAATCGCACTCCCGGTGCGGAGGTAATGAACCAAGCTTAGGTTCTTCAAAAACGTCACGATATTCAGTCAAGAATTCAGGAATCTCAGAGGGAATAGATGATGAAATGGAAACCACAGGTACGTCCCCATGCGTCCCCTTACATCCCCAGCTTAACACAGACATAGCTTTCCAGTCAAGGACTGGGTTATGAGATTGCAGCCATGGCAATCCAAGCACCAACACATCATGTAGGTTATACAGCACAAGAAAGCGAATAATCTCCTGGTGATCCGGATTAATCCGCATAGTTACTTGTGTCCAGTATTGTGGTTTATTGCTAGCCAATGGGGTGGAGTCAATCCCCTTCAGGGGTATAGGAGTTTCAAGAGGCTCCAAATCATACCCACAGCGTTTGGCAAAGGACCAATCCATAAGACTCAAAGCGGCGCCAGAGTCGACATAGGCATCCGCGGTAATAGATGATAAAGAACAAATCAGGGTCACAGATAGAATAAACTTAGACTGTAAAGTGCCAATTGAAACAGACTTATCAAGCTTCTTAGTACGCTTAGAGCATGCTGATATAACATGAGTTGAATCACCGCAATAGAAGCACAACCCATTTTTTCGTCTAAAATTCTGCCGTTCACTTCTGGACAGAATTCTATCACATTGCATATTCTCTGGCGTCTTCTCAGTAGACACCGCCAAATGGTGCACAGGTTTGCGCTCCCGCAGACGCCTATCGATCTGGATAGCCATTGTCATGGACTCATTCAGACCCGCAGGCACAGGGAACCCCACCATAACATCCTTAATGGCATCAGAGAGACCCTCTCTGAAATTCGCCGCCAGGGCGCACTCATTCCACTGAGTAAGCACAGCCCATTTACGGAATTTCTGGCAGTATATTTCAGCTTCGTCTTGCCCCTGAGATAGGGACATCAAGGCCTTTTCCGCCTGAAGTTCTAACTGAGGTTCCTCATAAAGCAACCCCAAGGCCAGAAAAAACGCATCCACATTGAGCAACGCAGGATCCCCTGGAGCCAATGCAAAAGCCCAATCCTGAGGGTCGCCCCGGAGCAAAGAAATCACAATCCTGACCTGCTGAGCAGGATCTCCAGCAGAGCGAGATTTCAGGGACAAAAACAACTTGCAATTATTTTTGAAATTTTGAAAGCAAGATCTATTCCCCGAGAAAAATTCAGGCAAAGGAATTCTAGGTTCAGATATAGGAACATGAACAACAAAATCTTGTAAGTTTTGAACTTTCGTGGTGAGATTATTCAAACCTGCAGCTAAACTCTGAATATCCATTTTAAACAGGTGAACACAGAGCCATTCCAGGATTAGAAGGAGAGAGAGAGAGAAAGGCTGCAATATAGGCAGACTTGCAAGAGATTCAATTACAAGCACACTCAGAACTGAGAAAAAAAAAAAAAAATCTTCAGCAGACTTCTCTCCTTTCTCTGTCAATTAATTTAACCCTTTAGGCCGGTCAAACTGTTATGGTTCTCAATGGCAAGAGAACATAGCCCAGCAAACATACGAACTAGCTCTTGGAAGGATGGAAACTAAACTGACCATGAACTAAACCTGCCGCACAACTAACAGTAGCCGGGTAGCGTAGCCTGCGTTTTATCCCTAGACGCCCAGCGCCGGCCGGAGGACTAACTAATCCTGGCAGAGGAAAATATAGTCCTGGCTCACCTCTAGAGAAATTTCCCCGAAAGGCAGACAGAGGCCCCCACAAATATTGGCGGTGATTTTAGATGAAATGACAAACGTAGTATGAAAATAGGTTTAGCAAAATTGAGGTCCGCTTACTAGATAGCAGGAAGACAGAAAGGGCACTTTCATGGTCAGCTGAAAACCCTATCAAAATACCATCCTGAAATTACTTTAAGACTCTAGTATTAACTCATAACATCAGAGTAGCAATTTCAGATCACAAGAGCTTTCCAGACACAGAAACGAAACTACAGCTGTGAACTGGAACAGAATGCAAAAACAAACAAGGACTAAGTCCAACTTAGCTGGGAGTTGTCTAGCAGCAGGAACATGCACAGAAAGGCTTCTGATTACAATGTTGACCGGCATGGAAGTGACAGAGGAGCAAGGCTAAATAGCGACTCCCACATCCTGATGGAAACAGGTGAACAGAGAGGATGATGCACACCAGTTCAATTCCACCAGTGGCCACCGGGGGAGCCCAAAATCCAATTTCACAACAGACTTTCCTCTTAACTCACAGTTAATATATGTGGGGGGCTTCCTTTATCTTTGGGGAATTTCTCTGAGGCAAGGAAAGGCTTATTTTCCTATCTTTAGGGGTAGTTAGCTCTTAGGCTGTGAAGAGGCGTCTAGGGAGAGTTAGGTACGCTCCACAGCTATTTCTAGTGTGTGTGTTATAGGATTAGGATTGCGGTCAGCAGAGTTCCCACTTACCAGAGCTTGTCCTGTCTTTTGGTTTAACCATCAGGTCATTCCAGGTGCACCTAACCACCAGGTCCATAACACATAACATCTTTAACAGATTCAGAAAGACCCTTTCTGAAAATTGCCGCCAAAGCATCCTCATTCCATTTAGTCAGCACAGACCATTTTCTAAATTTCTGACAATACAATTCTGCCGCTTCTTGACCCTGAGACAGGGCCAACAAGGTCTTCTCCGCTTGATCCACAGAATTTGGTTCATCATATAATAATCCTAGAGCCTGAAAAAAGGCATCTACATTAAGCAAGGCCGGATTCCCAGATTCCAGGGAAAATGCCCAATCCTGAGGGTCACCACGCAGCAGGGAGATGACAATTTTAATCTGCTGAATGGGATCACCAGAGGAACGAGGCTTCAGAGCAAAAAACAGTTTACAGTTGTTTTTAAAACTCAAAAATTTGGACCTGTCCCCAAAAAACAAATCAGGAGTAGGAATCCTAGGCTCTAAAAGCGGAGTCTGAGCAATATAATCAGAAATACCCTGTACCCTAGCAGCAAGCTGGTCTACACGAGAAGCTAATCCCTGAACATCCATGCTAGCACAAGACTCCTCAGTCACCCAGAGGAAAAGAGGGAAGAAAGGACAAAGCAGGCTACAGAAAAAAAAATGGCTCTTTCTTCCCTTCTTCTGAGATGCATTTAACTCATTGTTGGCCAGTTGTACTGTTATGATCTGGTAACCTTGGAGCCACATGAGAGACTTTCTCAGGAGTAGGTGGTACCTGTACTGACCGCAAACCCTAAACTAACACCGCAACTAGAAGTAGCCGTGGGATGTACCTAACACGTCCTAGACATCTCGACACAGCCGGAGGACTAAATGCCCCTATAGATGGAATTGGGAATTCTATCTTGCCTCAGAGCAGAACCCCAAAGGATAGGCAGCCCCCCACAAATATTGACTGTGAGTATAAGAGGAAAGACACACGCAGGCAGAAAAACAGGATTTAGCAAAAGAGGCACTTCTACCTAAATAGAAAAGGATAGGACAGAATTCTAAGCGGTCAGTATTAAAATCCTAAAAATATCCACAGCAGATAATACAAATATTCCACATCTAACTAAAGACATAGAAAGTATATCTGCATCTCCTGAGAATCCAGCATGACTGAAAAATCCAAACAAAGCCTAAGCTGGACAAAAACACAATAAATTGCACTGAATTGCAAAGCACACTGCATGTGTGCACAGAGACAAAAAACCAGACACTTATCTTAGTTGAATTGGCAGCAGGGCATGAGGAGCCAGAGAGAGATGCAATCCCTCCAAGTACCATGGACAACTGGCACAGACTCATGGATCCTGCACACCTAAATACCTAATAGAGCTGCAATCAGCAGAAACACCTGCCCAGATTACAACCCCAAGACAACTGCACTACCACCAACAACCAACGGAGGGAGCCCAAGAGCAGAATTCACAACAGATGGCGTAATGTGTTACTAATGATAATGTTTGAGACTGTTGCCCCAGCTCTCTTCAGGTCATTGACCTGGTCTTCCCTTGTAGTTCTGGGCTGATTCCTGACCTTTCTCAGCATCATCCTTACCCTACGAGGCAAGATAATAATTGTGCCAACAGTTGTTGCTTTCTCACCAAGATGCTTGCCTATTGTCCTGTAGCCCATCCCAGACTTGTGTAGGTCTACAATTTTGTCCCTGGTGTCTTTAGACAGCTATTTGGTTTTGATCAGGGTGGAGAAGTTGGAGTGTGATTTATTGAGTGTGTGGACAGGTATCTTTTATACAGGTAACAAGTTCAAACAGGTGCAATTAATACAGGTAATGAGTGCAGAATAGGAGGGCTTCTTAAAGAAAAACAGGTGTGTGATAGCCAGAATTCTTGCAGCTTGGTACATGATCAAATACTTAGGCCGCTTTCACATTTGCGGTTGTGTCCGCAGCGTTTCTTCCGCAAATATCCGCATGTGTTGTGTATTCCTATCTTTAACATTATCGACGCATGCGTTTTTGTTTGTTCGCGTTTTGCCGCGTTTGACGACGCATGCGAAGTCTAGTCGTCTGCGTCTTGGCGTGGAAATGCAACATGTAGTCATTTTTAGAGGCGTCATTTTGCCGCCTGGAAACGTATGCGGCTGATTGCGTAAGGTTTGCGCCAAAAAAACGCATTGTAGTCTATGTAAACGCATGCGTTTTTCAGCACATGCGTTTGCTTGCGTTTGCCGACGCATGCGTCTCAATTGAGAAAAACATGTCTAGACACTGATAAGCCACCCCCCAAATACAAGGTGATAAAGGGAGGGAGTGGACATTTGCAGTTCACTACTCATCAGACTGTCTTGCAGACTAGACGCCTCACAACCTCTTGGAGCAGCAAACAAGCAAACAAGCCTCAGAACTATGTGAGTATATCCTATCCAATGCATTTCTTTTCTATAAATCTGTGTCTATATGCTCTAATTTCTGTCATTTCTTTCTTTCTGCACACATCAGAATGTCTTCTTCTTCTGATGAGGAAACGCCTGGGCCTGCACAAGGGGAACATGTCAGCGAAGTGAGTATTCACCTCCTCAGATTGGTAAGTATTCACTGTCACATCTACACATATGACAATGTATATTTTCCTTTTTTCAGACCACTTCTTCTACAGCGGAAGAGACTGGGCAGGAGACTGGGCAGGAGCAGCGTAGTCACAGTCGGGTGGCACGGCGGCATCGTGTAAGTATTACCTGGCTGACTGTTTATTGTATCCTCACTTTACAATTCTTGAATCTTCATTTCTACTTCTCTCTTTCTTTCCCTTTTGCTTCAGCACCAGTGTTTTTTTTATTTCAATATTCATGCCATTCCTCTGATTCTGTTTTCTGTCTTCCGTATGTGAATGCCTCCAATATTAATGTCCTTTTTGTTTTTAGGTTCCAGAAGGGGATGAGGACCTCATTGAGAATGAACACCTCATCTCCCTGGTCCATGAGTGAGTCCTATTGTGGGACACCCGGGATCCACTGCACGCCAACAACATGACAATCCGGAGGCTTTGGAATGAGGTGGCCACAGCGTTATGGGATGGCTGGGCCAATGCCCCGGCTCGGGTCCGTTCTGCATTTGGTAAGTATCGCAATGCAGTGTGATGTATTCAATACCTTGGCCATGCTCACACAACTGTGTATGATGAGAGAAAGTCATTACTTTTTCACAGCACACACAGTTGTGTGACCACGGTCAAAAGACCATTGTCCTAACAATCATGTTTTGTTTTGTCAACAGTGTCAAAAGTCAAAACACGTTGAAATCGATGAAGGACCGCTTCAACAAGGACCTGCGCCAAGAGAGCAGGCTTCCAAGTGGTTCTGGAGCAAGGATACGAAAATACAAGTACCACCGCATCCTTGCGTTTTTGAGACCGGTCCTTGCACGAAGAACGTAAGTATATTGGTTAAAAAAGAAAAAAAAAAGTTTTGTATAATGCTAGCTTTTTTGGGTCACTATTTTGAATCAGTATTTGGAATCTAAAACCATGAGTGAGTAATACATGCAGAAGTGGGGTACGTGTTCTTTGAATACTTTCCCTCACATAGTTCCTCTCCAGGTTTTGGCTTACCAATACTGATTTGAAATACAGAGCAAATACTGACAGTGTGACAGCAGCCTACACAACAGATCTATACTCATCAAGTCAGGTGTCAGAAATAATGAATTCAGGATGCCAATGGCTCCTCAATTCATTTTTCCTGGCACTTGTCCTGGTGAGTATACATGTGGCTTGTATAGAGATATGGCTTATATCGCCTCCATCGTCTCTTCATATTTTACATCAGTTTCTTTAATCCATAACAAGGAGTGGTTGATGCATACAGAAGTTGAGCATGTGGTTTTATGAAACTTTTCTTCCTACTGTTGTACTCCTGGGTTGCAAATTCTGATGTAAAATTCACTCCAAATAGTGCTAGTGTGACCTTTCCCTATCTGAATGTTTATATAACTCTTGAGTTATCTTTTTGTAAATGTTTTGTATTAATTTTTACTTTTTATTTTTTTCAGAGCACTTGGAGCTCCACTGTTGGCCCAGGTTCTGGAGCGGTCCTTCATCAGTCAGCCACGGACCCGTCCTAGCCATCCTCCAGCTGCAGCAAGTGGGCCTGCCACACAACCTGGAGACCAGGAAGCTGGTCCATTAGGTGTTCCCCTTCCCCAGTCCTCTGCCTCTGGCCACTTTTTTATGGGCTCCTCCCGGCAGCGGCAGAGGGCCGCGGACAGGTCACTCATGCCCGAGTTTTTGCACCTGAGCTCGGTCTTCCACGAAGGACTCAAGGCGATGGGTGACCGACTGGATACTGCCATTAGTCATATGAGCACACGTATCCAGGAGGTTACCACAGCCCTTGCCCAAGTGAAAGCCGACCTCCAGAGGCCAGCACATCATTTTTTTAATCAGATAGAACAGGGCATGTCGGAACACCTTAGTCCCGAGCTCCAGATTACTGTTATGCAGGCCTGCAATGCTGCTTACGTGCAGGCTATGCAGCAGAGTTGGTATTTTCAGCAGACAGTGGGGGCATTTCCACCAGTGCCCACACTGTCACGCTTTACGTCAATGCCGACATCTGCTGCATACCACTGCACGGCCACCTCCATTCCAAACACTGCCGGACCGTATTATAGCACCACCACCATGCCCAGTGCAGTGGGTCAGCCCACCGCCACCACCATGACAACTGCTGCTCCTGCTTGGGCCTCCTCCACTGCCACCACCATGCTGCCGCCGCAGGACCCTGGCCTGGCGTTCCCCGCCACCACCACAAGAGTTCCGCCACAGGACCCTGGCCTGGCGTTCCCTGCCACCACCACAAGAGTTCCGCCGCAGGACCCTGGCCTGGCGTTCCCCGCCACCACCACAAGACTGCCGTTGCCGGACCCTGCCCTGGCGTTCCCCGCCACCACCACAAGACTGCCATTGCCGGATCCCGCCCTGGCGTTCCCCGCCACCACCACAAGACTTCCATTGCCGGACCCTGCCCTGGCGTTCCCTGCCACCACAACAACTAACCCGCGCCAACCAAAGAAAGGGAAAGGCAAAACAAAGCAAAAAAAACCATAGCTACCCCTCCTCCCTCACCTCCCAATGTGTCTGTAATGTCTGGTTTGTCTCACCCTTCCAGTGTGTCTCAGCCCTCTCATGTGTCTAGCCCAATCCCTGAATTTCCTGACCCCAGCAGTTTTATAGCGCCTTCTCCTGCCACCCCTATGTCGGCTACAATAAGCCAGACCTCACAACTCGACACCCCACAATATCGGCACTCAACCCCAAGCAGGCGCAGTTAATTTTTTTTTTTTGTTTGTGTTTAATAAACCTGTGTTTTGCCCCAATAAGGTTTGGTTAATTGTGTATTTCGCCGCCGTCACCACACACCGTGCGCCAATAACAAAAAATGCGTCAAACACTTTTTTGGGGGACACCTCCAACCTCCAGTACTTACTTAGCAGAACACTGAAGCTTGGTGTGTGTTTGGTTGAGAGATATGAGGTTGACCCCAAAAATAACACTTGTATTTTCTCCAAAAACACTTCTTTCTGTTTACTCCGTGACTTTTGGTCGCACACAGAAGACAAAATGGTGGTAATACACAGCACAACTATACTCAACAGGTCGTGTCTTATCAGAAACATTATTTATGACCCCTGACCTGCTGATTTGAGAAATGCATTGTATTTCCTCCATTTTATCTTCTTGGTACATTACATATATATTTCACAGAAAGTGAAGGGACAATGTACGTCATACATGGCATATCTATACTCACCCGGACAAGTGTCAGGAAAAATGAATTCAAGAGCAATTAGCATCATGAATTCATTAGTTCTGACACCTGACTTGATGACTATAGATCTGTGGTGTAGGCTGCCGTCACACTCTCAGTATTTGCTCAGTATTTTACAGCACTATTTGTAAGCCAAAACCTGGAGTGGAACTATGAGAGGAAAATTTCAATAAACACATATGCACCACTAAGCATTTAACTACCACTCCTGGTTTTGGCTTACAAATACTGATGTTAAGTACTGGACAAATACAGCGACACCCAACAGCCATCATCTATACAGTCTGTGGCAAATAGCTACTGGTGAACCAAGACAGGACACAATGACGTCAACAACCTAAGCCCAAAAACCCTAAGTGGTTTGTTAAGGAAATAGATAGGAGACAAAGTGAAGAAAGTAAAACACAATTATTTTATTAGAAAAAACATTAACATTTCAAACATAACTTTACAGACCCGAAGCCACCAGTACATTTTACACTATATTGTCCTGCCATGGCACACGCCCAATGTCAGAATAAAAAAAGGCAGCAAATTGGTACCGCATGTGGCCTACTTCAACTGTTGACCGTAGCGGGTGATGACGGTAATCAGACAAAGGGTTTGCAACAGGTTCATCAAGTTCTATGGTGGGTCGCTCCTTAGCCAGAATGAAATTGTGGAGAACCACACAGGCTTTAACCACCTCATCCACTGTCTCCATTTTTAGATTTATGGCAGTTGCTAGAATGCGCCATTTGGACACCATAATCCCAAAGGCACACTCTACTGTTCTGCGGGCCCTGGTTAGTCTGTAGTTATAGATCCGTTTTGTGGGGTTCAAGTCCCGACTTGAATAGGGCTTCAGGAGATTTTCACTCATCTGAAAGGCCTCATCCCCAACCATTACAAATGGCAGCGGTGGGCCTTGAGTGTAGGGGAGTGGTCGTGGCTGTGGGAAATTAAAATTTTTGCCATAAACACGTCGGCCCATATCAGAGTTTTTAAAAGTCTGTGAATCGTTGCCACGGCCAAAAGCACCAATGTCCACAGCAATGAAACGGCAGTCCGCATCGGCTATTGCCATGAGAACTACTGAAAAATATTTCTTGTAGTTGAAGAACTGTGATCCCGTTCTGGCTGGTTTGATAATCCAGATGTGCTTCCCATCCACCGCACCCAAACAGTTGGGAAAATCACAAACAGTCCAAAATTTGTCAGCAATTTCTTTCCACATGTCCTTCGTGGGTATGGGTATAAATTCCTCACGGAGAATGGTCCATAAAGCCCGGCAGGTGTCAAAAACAATTCCGGACAGCGTGGAAATTCCAAGGCGGTACTGGAAATGAAGGGATGACAAGCTCTCTCCAGTTGTTAGAAATCTGTAGAAAGAATAAATAATTTACAAAAATGCCAAAAATACATGTCAGACCTGCAAAAATTATGGCTAGCTTTTGTTTAGAATTATTACGTACCTTAAGGTAACCAGGAGACATTCCTCTGGTGGAATGGCTCTACGGAGCTGTGTGTCCTGTCTCTGGATGGCTCCTTGGACACGATCAAGCAAATTCCGGAAAGAGTCTTGTGACATCCTTGTATATTCTGGGAATTTTTCTGGGTTCTCATTGAGCTCACCATACAGGGTGTGATATGCACCACGGCTCTCCCGCAGTTCTACTATGGGGTGTTGCCAAAACCGCCTACGCCGTGTCCTTCTCTGTCTTTCCCGGTTTCGGTGTTGCTCCCAAGCAAACGCACACGCCAGAAAAATCTTGATGCTCAGATCCAGTTTGAAGTAAAAGCTATCCATGCGAAGATCCATCTTGTCACAGGATACAGGAGCAAAATCTGAAGATTTCAGCTGTCCTAGGGTCTATATATAGATTTCCCATAATACACGCCCTCTGTAGTCCCATTGGCTGTTTCTTGGGATCTAGATTTTTCTCCTGTAAATTTTTTCAACATGCGCACAAAAAACGCTCTTGCAGCGTCGATACGCGTGGGGCTTCAGTCCCTCCCAGCACGAGCACCTTATATTGCATTTTCTCATCCCTACCCGGCACTTTTTTTGAGCCTCAGGTCTCCTGGACTTGTCCTTATCTTTGGGTTCTGGGCTACAGTGGGGCAAAAAAGTATTTAGTCATTCAGCAATAGTACAAGTTCCACCACTTAAAAAGATGAGAGGCGTCTGTAATTTACATCATAGGTAGACCTCAACTATGGGAGACAAACTGAGAAATAAAAATCCAGAAAATCACATTGTCTGTTTTTTTTATCATTTTATTTGCATATTATGGTGGAAAATAAGTATTTGGTTAGAAACAAACAATCAAGATTTCTGGCTCTCACAGACCTGTAACTTCTTCTTTAAGAGTCTCCTCTTTCCTCCACTCATTACCTGTAGTAATGGCACCTGTTTAAACTTGTTATATCAGTATAAAAAGACACCTGTGCACACCCTCAAACAGTCTGACTCCAAACTCCACTATGGTGAAGACCAAAGAGCTGTCAAAGGACACCAGAAACAAAATTGTAGCCCTGCACCAGGCTGGGAAGACTGAATCTGCAATAGCCAACCAGCTTGGAGTGAAGAAATCAACAGTGGGAGCAATAATTAGAAAATGGAAGACATTCAAGACCACTGATAATCTCCCTCGATCTGGGGCTCCACGCAAAATCCCACCCCGTGGGGTCAGAATGATCACAAGAACGGTGAGCAAAAACCCCAGAACCACACGGGGGGACCTAGTGAATGAACTGCAGAGAGCTGGGACCAATGTAACAAGGCCTACCATAAGTAACACACGACGCCACCATGGACTCAGATCCTGCAGTGCCAGACGTGTCCCACTGCTTAAGCCAGTACATGTCCGGGCCCGTCTGAAGTTTGCTAGAGAGCATTTGGATGATCCAGAGGAGTTTTGGGAGAATGTCCTATGGTCTGATGAAACCAAACTGGAACTGTTTGGTAGAAACACAACTTGTCGTGTTTGGAGGAAAAAGAATACTGAGTTGCATCCATCAAACACCATACCTACTGTAAAGCATGGTGGTGGAAACATCATGCTTTGGGGCTGTTTCTCTGCAAAGGGGCCAGGACGACTGATCCGGGTACATGAAAGAATGAATGGGGCCATGTATCGTGAGATTTTGAGTGCAAACCTCCTTCCATCAGCAAGGGCATTGAAGATGAAACGTGGCTGGGTCTTTCAACATGACAGTGATCCAAAGCACACCGCCAGGGCAACGAAGGAGTGGCTTCGTAAGAAGCATTTCAAGGTCCTGGAGTGGCCTAGCCAGTCTCCAGATCTCAACCCTATAGAAAACCTTTGGAGGGAGTTGAAAGTCCGCGTTGCCAAGCGAAAAGCCAAAAACATCACTGCTCTAGAGGAGATCTGCATGGAGGAATGGGCCAACATACCAACAACAGTGTGTGGCAACCTTGTGAAGACTTACAGAAAACGTTTGACCTCTGTCATTGCCAACAAAGGATATATTACAAAGTATTGAGATGAAATTTTGTTTCTGACCAAATACTTATTTTCCACCATAATATGCAAATAAAATGATAAAAAAACAGACAATGTGATTTTCTGGATTTTTTTTTCTCAGTTTGTCTCCCATAGTTGAGGTCTACCTATGATGTAAATTACAGACGCCTCTCATCTTTTTAAGTGGTGGAACTTGCACTATTGCTGAATGACTAAATGCTTTTTTGCCCCACTGTATATGCCTCTGTGTAAGTGTACTGTTGCCTCTGTGTGGTACTCCTTGATTTAGAATGGGGTTATCCTAGTCCCAGGCTTCTGGGCAGTGCTATACACATTTTGTAAGCACTGATAAGGTTGCACAAAAGCTGTAATTTAAGCCCATAGAGTATAGCTGGCAGTGGATGAGTTTACATATCTGAAATTGTATATATGTGCATTGTTTTGTATTTGACATTAGATTTTGTGTGGTGCTCATTGGCATTTATTTCCATCTGTCTGGGGGGTAGCATGTGGCTTACTGGCCATATGCTGTTCTTTGGGTTTTTTAAATGTTTTTAAATGTATGTCTTGTTTTGATATGCTTTATATTAATAAAGTTGTTGTTTATTTTGATGGTTGATCCCAGTGTTATGCATATCCTTTTTTCTTGTTTTTTTTTTTTTTTTAATGTACTGTTCTATATGCATATGGTTGGTCCCTCATTTATTTATATCTGTGGTGCCTGCTACTTCCTTTGTGAAAAAACGCAAACGCATGGAAAACGCAAGCAAAAGCATGTAAACGCAGCGTTTTAATTACACATACGGTAACCGTATGCGGTTTTAAAACGCTGCGTTTACACGCGTTTTCTTGCGTTTTTCGTGTCCTTGCATTTGCGGATTAAACGCTGCAGATTAAAACGCAAATGTGAAAGTAGCCTTATTCCATGCAATAAAATGTCTCTCACAGTTGAACTGTACTTGTGATAAAAATTACAGATCTCTCCATTCTTTGTAGGTGGAAAGACTTGGAAAATCGGCCGTGTATCAAATACTTATTTTCCCCTCTGTATATTTAACTTAGATTTTCCTTTGAAACAGTTCATGTTTTGCATACCATTTTCATTGAATAGAAAATTTAGTCATAAATATGCACTGCATGTTTCATGTGTTATTACACTGGCAGGAATATTAGTTTGCATTCTTTCTGAATCAGACAAACCAAGTCCTTGGCTGCCAGTTGTTTAACGCTTTGCCTCTGTCAAAGTCCAGCTAAGCCATAAAGCTTGTCAGGCCAGATACACCTGTCTCTCTTGTCAGTTTCCTGCTGCAAAACCCTGCCTGCACTGAAACTAGAGATGTAAAAATGGATTTACTAGCCTTATTGTAGAAAGAAACATCTAATGGACATGATGCAAATGTTTTGTGGTTAGCATTCAGACCACAACACAGCGACAACAGCTGTGAAATTGTATTGTTAATTGACAACAGAAATGGCTCCTATTACACAAAGAATGCCGTGGCGTATTCTGTCTCTTTATTAGGCTTCTGATATCTGGACCCTATAGCTAATGTACATATCATACTTGGTACATGTGGAATAAATGGATCCTGTTGGTCTAAATTGTTCAATTTTATTTATTTTTTAACAAATACTGTTCTCTTAAAAAATATCCATATTATAACAATGCTAGTTATTTATCCATGATATACGGTACATAAATGGAGTTTATCACCATCAAAATACAATTTAAACCATAGGTCTGAAACATATGGCCCTATGCAATTTTTTACAGCCTGTAGCAAAGCAGCCCACAGGAATTCTTTGCAATGAAACAATGATTTTCATTTCTGGAGACTTCCGAAAGTGGTGCATGACCGGAAGTCAGAGGGAGCAAACACGCTTGAGTGAGCTCCATAGTATTTCACCATGCCTGGGTGAGGCTCAGGAGGCCTGCTGAGGCCATGACCTTGCCTATGGGGCACAGTGCGTCTGAAGGTCCAGAGGCTGCTATCCTCTGGACCGAGACCTGGCACTAACCAATATTTCACCAGGTGAACCTGCCAGTTGCTCAAATTATTTTTTTCATGCAGCGCTCTGCTCCAATTGTTCTGTACTTCGCTAAAGCACTACTCTAATTTCCTTTAATCCTCATCCCAATGATCGTGTTTGCCATACCACTAGGGTTGAGCGAAACGGATCGGTCATTTTCAGAAATCGCTGACTTTTAGGGCAGTCCCACACGTCCAGATAATTCCGGCACCGGAAAAATCGGTACCGGAATTATCCGTGTCCGTGTGCCCGTGCGTTTCTGTGGCACATCAGTGTGGCACACGTGCGGCACACGTGTGCCGCCCGTGTGCCGACTGGGTACCACACGCACCGTGCAGGAGACAGCGCTAGAGATAAGCGCTGTCCCCCCACGTGGTGCTGAAGCCGCCATTCATATCTTCTCTGCAGCAGCGTTTGCTGTAGAGAAGATAAGAATAATCCTTTTTTTTGTTTGTTTCTCGTGTTTAACATAAAGATCCATGAAAACCCCCTGTGCGCCCGCCCGCTGTTATTAAAATACTCACCCGGCTCCCTCACTGGCGCTGCCTCCTCTCCTGGCTGCACCTTCTACTGTATGAGCGGTCACGTGGGGCCGCCGATTACAGTCATGAATATGCGGCTCCACCTCCCATAGGGGTGGAGCCGCATATTCATTTCTGTAATGGGCGGCCCCACGTGACCGCATACAAGAGAAGCTGCGGCCAGGACAGGACACTGCGAGGGAGCCGGGTGAGTATTTTAATAACAGTGGGCGGGCGCACAGGGGGTGGGAGGGGGGTGGGGACATGGATCTTTATGTTAAACATGAGAAACAAAAAAAAAAGGATTATTCATATCTTCTCTACAGCAAATGCTGCTGCAGAGAAGATATGAATGGCGGCTTCAGCACCACGTGGGGGGACAGCGCTTACTGTAGCGCTGTCTCCTGCACGGCACACGGACTGCACACGGACAACGTCCGTGTACGGTACATGTTTTACATGGACCCATTGACTTTAATGGGTCCGTGTAATCCGTGCGCTCCCACGAACACTGACATGTCTCCGTGTTTGGCACACGGAGACACGGTCCGCAAAAAATCAATGACATCTGCACAGATGCATTGATTTCAATGTGTCTACGTGTGTCAGTGGCTCCGGTACATGAGGAAACTGTCACCTCACGTACCGGAGCCACTGACGTGTGAAACCGGCCTTAGGCAAAGTCGGGTTTCATGAAACCCGAACCGATCCTAGTGTGAGATCGGCCATGCGGTACACGATCAGAGCGCCAAAGTCACGTTTTGTATGACGCTGTTACCGCCGTTTTTCATCCAATGAAGGAGGACGCAGAGTGTGGGCAGCGTGATGACATAGGTCTCTGTCCCCACCATCTTAGACAAGGGCATGGCAGTGATTGGCTTGCTGTCTGCGGCGTCACAGGGGCTATAAAGGGGCATGCACGCCGACCGCCATCTTACTTCTGCCGATCTGAGCATAGGGAGAGTTTGCTGCAGTTAGTCAGAAGCAGGGACAGAGTTAGGGAGGAAATATAAACCCCCAAACCGCTTGTGCTGGAGCGATTTTCACTGTCCCACACCACCTTTTTGCGCAGGGACAGTGGAGGTCGTATTTTAGTGCAGCAGCTGCATAGCTGTGTGCACGGTGCTGTGCAAACCAACTGCTTTTTTCAAAGCAAAAATCCTGTTGCTCCTTTCTGCACAGTTACCTGTCTTGTTTATTTGTCCACACTTTTTTGTTCTGAAGTCCTTTTTATTGCTGCCATACTTGTCCTGAGATCATTGTAGGGACTAGGGAGCATGTTATTGCAGTAATTTTTTTTTTATTTTTTTTTAATAATAATTACAGCCACTTTCTGCCAGGTTCATAGTGTTGTGTTATACCACTGGGCCAGAGTTGTGGTTCAGTTTCTCCCCCAAATGTGAGATAGTATTTCTCACACAGTTTATATTCTGCAGTACTGCTAGTGTGTCATATATCAGGCAGCCACTTTCTGCCACGTTCATAGTGTTGTGTTATTCCACTGGGCCAGAGCTGTGGTTCAGTGTTTCCCCCCAAAAGTGAGATAGTAATTCTCACACAGTTTATATTCTGCTGCACTGCTAGTGTGTCGTATATCAGGCAGCCACTTTCTGCCACGTTCATAGTGTTGTGTTATACCACTGGGCCAGAAATGTGGTTCAGTGTCTCCCCCCAAAAGTGAGATAGTAATTCTCACATAGATTATATTCTGCTGCACTGCTAGTGTGTCATATATCAGGCAGCCACTTTCTGCCACGTTCATAGTGTTGTGTTATACCACTGGGCCAGAGCTGTGGTTCAGTGTCTCCCCCCAAAAGTGAGATAGTATTTCTCACACAGTTTATATTCTGCAGTACTGCTAGTGTGTCATATATCAGGCAGCCACTTTCTGCCACGTTCATAGTGCTGTGTTATACCACTGGGCCAGAGTTGTGGTTCAGTGTCTCCCCCCAAAAGTGAGATAGTATTTCTCACACAGTTTATATTCTGCAGTATTGCTAGTGTGTCATATATCAGGCAGCCACTTTCTGCCACGTTCATAGTGTTGTGTTATACCACTGGGCCAGAGCTGTGGTTGTGTCTCCCCCCAAAAGTGAGATAGTATTTCTCACACAGTTTATATTCTGCAGTATTGCTAGTTTGTCATATATCAGGCAGCCACTTTCTGCCACGTTCATAGTGTTGTGTTATACCACTGGGCCAGAGCTGTGGTTCAGTGTCTCCCCCCAAAAGTGAGATAGTATTTCTCACAGTTTATATTCTGCTGTACTGCTAATGTGTCGTATATCAGGCAGCCACTTTCTGCCACGTTCATAGTGTTGTGTTATACCACTGGGCCAGAGCTGTGGTTCAGTGTCTCCCCCCAAAATGAGATAGTATTTCTCACACAGTTTATATTCTGCAGTACTGCTAGTGTGTCATATATCAGGTAGCCACTTTCTGCCACGTTCATAGTGTTGTGTTATACCACTGGGCCAGAGTTGTGGTTCAGTGTCTCCCCCCAAAAGTGAGATAGTATTTCTCACACAGTTTATATTCTGCAGTACTGCTAGTGTGTCATATATCAGGCAGCCACTTTCTGCCACGTTCATAGTGTTGTGTTATACCACTGGGCCAGAGCTGTGGTTCAGTGTCTCCCCCCAAAAGTGAGATAGTATTTCTCACAGTTTATATTCTGCTGTACTGCTAGTGTGTCGTATATCAGGCAGCCACTTTCTGCCTCGTTCATAGTGTTGTGTTATACCACTGGGCCAGAGCTGTGGTTCAGTGTCTCCCCCCAAAAGTGAGATAGTATTTCTCACACAGTTTATATTCTGCAGTATTGCTAGTGTGTCATATATCAGGCAGCCACTTTCTGCCACGTTCATAGTGTTGTGTTATACCACTGGGCCAGAGCTGTGGTTCAGTGTCTCCCCCCAAAAGTGAGATAGTATTTCTCACACAGTTTATATTCTGCAGTATTGCTAGTGTGTCATATATCAGGCAGCCACTTTCTGCCACGTTCATAGTGTTGTGTTATACCACTGGGCCAGAGCTGTGGTTCAGTGTCTCCCCCCAAAAGTGAGATAGTATTTCTCACAGTTTATATTCTGCTGTACTGCTAGTGTGTCGTATATCAGGCAGCCACTTTCTGCCACGTTCATAGTGTTGTGTTATACCACTGGGCCAGAGCTGTGGTTCAGTGTCTCCCCCCAAAAGTGAGATAGTATTTCTCACACAGTTTATATTCTGCAGTACTGCTAGTGTGTCATATATCAGGTAGCCACTTTCTGCCACGTTCATAGTGTTGTGTTATACCACTGGGCCAGAGTTGTGGTTCAGTGTCTCCCCCCAAAAGTGAGATAGTATTTCTCACACAGTTTATATTCTGCAGTACTGCTAGTGTGTCATATATCAGGCAGCCACTTTCTGCCACGTTCATAGTGTTGTGTTATACCACTGGGCCAGAGCTGTGGTTTAGTGTCTCCCCCCAAAAGTGAGATAGTATTTCTCACAGTTTATATTCTGCTGTACTGCTAGTGTGTCGTATATCAGGCAGCCACTTTCTGCCACGTTCATAGTGTTGTGTTATACCACTGGGCCAGAAATGTGGTTCAGTGTCTCCCCCCAAAAGTGAGATAGTATTTCTCACACAGTTTATATTCTGCAGTACTGCTAGTGTGTCGTGTATCAGGCAGCCACTTTCTGCCACGTTCATAGTGTTGTGTTATACCACTGGGCCAGAGCTGTGGTTCAGTGTCTCCCCCCAAAAGTGAGATAGTATTTCTCACACAGTTTATATTCTGCAGTACTGCTAGTGTGTCATATATCAGGTAGCCACTTTCTGCCACGGTCATAGTGTTGTGTTATACCACTGGGCCAGAGTTGTGGTTCAGTGTCTCCCCCCAAAAGTGAGATAGTAATTTTCACACAGTTTATATTCTGCTGCACTGCTAGTGTGTCGTATATCAGGCAGCCACTTTCTGCCACATTCATAGTGTTGTGTTATGCCACTGGGCCAGAGTTGTGGTTCAGTGTCTCCCCCCAAAAGTGAGATAGTATTTCTCACACAGTTTATATTCTGCAGTACTGCTAGTGTGTCATATATCAGGCAGCCACTTTCTGCCACGTTCACAGTGTTGTGTTATACCTTTGGGCCAGAGCTGTGGTTCAGTGTCTCCCCCCAAAAGTGAGATAGTAATTCTCACACAGTTTATATTCTGCTGTACTGCTAGTGTGTCGTATATCAGGCAGCCACTTTCTGCCATGTTCATAATGTTGTGTTATACCACTGGGCCAGAGCTGTGGTTCAGTGTCTCCCCCCAAAAGTGAGATAGTATTTCTCACACAGTTTATATTCTGCAGTACTGCTAGTGTGTCATATATCAGGCAGCCACTTTCTGCCACGTTCATAGTGTTGTGTTATACCACTGGGCCAGAGTTGTGGTTCAGTGTCTCCCCCCAAAGGTGAGATAGTAATTCTCACACAGTTTATATTCTGCTGTACTGCTAGTGTGTCGTATATCAGGCAGCCACTTTCTGCCGCGTTCATAGTGTTGTGTTATACCACTGGGACAGAGTTGTGGTTCAGTGTCTCCCCCCCAAAAATGAGGAAGTCTGGTGGAAGAGGCCGTGGGCGGGGGTTGCCAGCTAGTACTGATGGTGGTGGTGGTGCTGCATCTGGTGGTAGTGGCAAAAGCACAGTAGCACCTAAGGCTGGAGGTGTTGAGCCTGCGTCATCGTCTGGCTACACAAGGCCTCGAAGGCTCCCTTACCTGGGAGTAGGAAAACAGCTTTTAAAGCCGGAGCAGCAGGAAAAAGTTTTGTCTTTCCTTGCTGACTCAGCCTCTAGCTCTTTTGCATCCTCTTCCCAAAGTTCAAAATCTAAGAGCAGCTAGTCGTCAGTGGATGCTTCCGGTCCGGAAAAAGACATTTCCTTGTGTCTTTCTCCCAAACCAAAAGTGAAGGATGCATCAGGCGACACTACAGGTTACTCCATGGAGCTCTTTACCCATACCGTGCCAGGGTTAGAAAGGGAAATTGTACACTGCCCATTACAAGAAGAATCGGACATGGAGTGCACTGATGCACAGCCACAGCTAGATTATGATGCTGTTCCATTGACTCAGATCACTACATTGACCTCGCAGTTTCCTGAGCCTGAATCTGACCCTGATGAGACTATGGTGGCCTGTCCCGAACGCTATAGCACCGGCTTACACAGTGACACTGAGGAAGGTGCACATGACATTGTGGAGGACGAGGTGATAGATGACCCAGTTCTTGACCCAGATTGGCAGCCATTGGGGGAAGAGGGTGCCGCTTGCACTAGCTCACAAGCGGAGGAGGGTTATCCGCAGCAACACCAATCTACATCGCAAAGGTGGTCGGCCATGCCAAATGTGCACTGATCTCTTTAATTATCATATAAGAATAAACAGTGTTTTTTTGCACAACAGAGTGACAGATTGATGCAATCATGGTGTAATGGTATAGTTTTTATAGGGACTAAGTACCCTAATTGAAATGTATTTAAATTTCAATTGTGTTTGCAATGTGACAGGCTCTCTTTAGCTACTTTGGCACACAGCTGGTTAATTGCCTTGCCTAGTTTTTTTCTTACATTTAACATTGTAGTATTGTTATTGTCACTATTTTGATGTACTTAGTAGCCACGATTCATCAAAGATTTGTGGGTCTAAATCGCTTGGGAAAGTTGTAAAAATTTTGAGCAAAACAAAGCTGCACAAAAATGTTGAGACTTTTGTCATTTTTACGCCATTTTTTGGGGTGGGACAAGGGCATAACACCACAGCTTATTCATGATGAGCTGTGATGTACCTTACACCAGAAATCCTATTTTAGTCCTTGGAGTAAGAAGCTTGCACCTCTTACTGAATCGAATCAGGAGGGTACAACTTCAACACGCCATCATCAAGACCGGCATGAACATCAACTGTCTTGATGAATTGGGGCCAGAATGCATAACTTTTTAAGGAGGGGTGGAAAAACATCAATATGTCATTGTTTTGTAGAGTATTGTTTATATTCTTATGCTGTGTCGTCCGCCGCATTTACCCATGTCCGAACGTGACCCTTTGTTATATAGGCTGAGGAAAGACTGTGGCTCATCAAATTCAACCTTTCTCTACCAGTTATACATTTTCTATCGCTAGACTATTTCCCACAATGCCATTAGTTAGGAGGAAAGCATCCTGCCATTTTTTAGAAGCTATTATAGTGTCTGCCATTACTATCTTCTGCAGCTGGGCATTCACAGTTCTAACTGTAAAGAACACTATTAATCGCCTCTCCTTCACACATAATGAGTGCCCCTGTTCCTTAGTCTTTGGAAGGAATAAGTCATGCGAAAGTCTTCTGTACTAATCACACATGTATTCATACATGTACATGAGATCTTCTCTGAGGCGTCTTTTTTTCTAAGCCAAACAAGCCCAACTTTTCCAACCTTCATGAGAAGCCTTCCATCCCTTGTAATAATCTTGTTGCCAACCTTTTAACTGACTCTAACTTCAAAACATCCTTTTTAAAATGTGGAGCCCAAAACTTTATCCCATGTAAATATGTAACGAGGAGAGGTCATCAATACCTAAGTGGACAACCCGTTTAATGTCTGTTATGAGAATCATGACACATCCCTCTAACTGTGCTCAGATGGTTTTTACATTTGAGAAAGACACCAATCCGGTGTGGAAACGCGTTGTGGAATAAGAACCACTTCTTTATATTATTCGATCAATTTTCATGTCAGTTAGTGCAGCCCAAACCATGAATTGTCTTTACCTTCAACACTTTTAAGTAAGGATACCTTAATATATTGTACAAACTTTAAACTTTTATATATTTGGATTTTTCCAAGTTGGGTAATTTTCTACATTAATTTTTTTAATTGTATTGAGAAGTTGCCTGAGGTAGCTCGACATAAGTAGACTATAGTCTGAAAATATACATTACCATTAATCTTCTCAGGCACTCCCTATCTCATGATCTGATCGAAGCTGGAATGCAACGGACAGGTGCTGCAACAAATCTTTCTGCAATCAAAGGATCAAAATATTCAGTAGATCTTTTAAGAAACAGTTATGATCCAGGTTTTATGGATGGATAAAAGGACTATGTAGATAGTAATCCAGATATCATAATGGTAAACAGTCTTTTTCTGCCTACAGTGACCTCAAGTGAAATCTTATATTCATCATTTATATAGATATTGCAGAATAAATGAAGAGTATTGCAGGAATTACTATTGTGCCTGATTCATCATTGCATTTCCGACAGTTATTTTAATCTGAATACCTTTTCAATAAGCAACTATTTAATGTTAGACAAATTCATCAAACTATTTGTACCTTTTTTCAAGTTGTCGTTTGTGCGTCAGTTAGTTTTCAGATTTTTACCTCAATGTGGCTTTTCCAGATGATTTAGACAGATTCATGAAATGTGACTTTTTAAAAAAGTCAAAAAATTTGGTGCAACTCTACTCCAGTAGAATCATTTTACTGTACGCCAGCAGAAAAGTCGCATTTTTTGCGATATTTAGCAAAAAAGTGCAACGTTTCCTACTAAAAAGTTACAAAAACAGTTAATAGTAGTAAAAATAAAGATAATTTGGGGCTTTGCTCGAAATTTCTTAATTGTGTGCACCATTTTTAAGAATTTGGCGCAAAAAAACGTCAACAAAAACCAGAAGTTAAAAATGAAAACTGACTTAAAAAAACCTCCTCAAATTCTGAATCAGGCCCATACTTCTTATTCCTTATATTCGTCACCGATATCTGACCTTTAAGACTGACACTTCATTGTGATAAGTCTGAGGATTTACTTTGCTTCATTAGTATCTATTATTTGTGGACAGAGTTTTGTTTTTCATCAAATAGTTTTATAAAGGAATCCTTTACAAATCAATAAAAGTTAAAGAAACTTTATGAATATTAAGCATGTGGTTAAATGCTGAAAATTAATTTCCCTTTTACCTGGAACAACTCCTGTTAATAGGTCTCTAGAGGCGCAGTTCACATGGCCCATGCTGCAAAATGAATTTCCTTTAGCTAAGTACAGATCTGCAAATAGGTTTGGGACTACAAATATGCCTCCAAACAGTACTTCCTAACTTTAGTGCTTCCATTGGGATTGTTATGAGAAGTCTTTGTATCAACATAAACTTCATGGTTCACTTGCATCGCTTGAAATCTCTGTTTCCTCTTAAGAATTGTCCAACGACACAGTTTTTCTAAGATTTTTAGTTCATTTTAGAAATTTCCCAGTTCTAGATTGCCAACTGAAAATTGGAAATTCTTCTTTTTTGTACAGCGATGATGCATCCGATACACCTATAATTGATATGAACAGTTATAAGCCCGGCAGAGGCGTAGCTAGGGTTTTGGCTCAGGGGGAGCGAATCTTCTGAGTGGGCCCCTAACCAGGTAACCTTGATTACAACTCGGTGACGCACCCTAATAGTGGAGGAGAACCTCAGCAGATGACCGCGCTGTTACTGAAGATAATCTCTATATAAAGACCAACATGGATATTATCGCCATATGGTCAGTGGTAGATACCAGTCCTACAGAACATATAAGAGATCACTGCACAGTTACAGATAATGTCTTACCGTTGACAATCTTTATGATGAAGTCGTCACTTTTCCTGTCTTTTCCATCTGGCCCAGACCGACATGACAACTTCTTCCAGCAATGACTCGTCTGCAGAGAATACAACAAAGACACATTTCACTTCTCATATTCCAGTCCCATCACCATCTATTCCCAACCTGCACAAACTCCTCATCCTGATAATACCCCAATACTGAGCCGCTGCTGCCGTATGTGTCCCTATTACTGCACCTGATACCCCAATACTGAGCCGCTGCTGCCGTATGTGTCCCTATTACTGCACCTGATACCCCAATACTGAGCCGCTGCTGCCATATGTGACCCTATTACTGCACCTGATACCCCAATACTGAGCCGCTGCTGCCGTATGTGTCCCTATTACTGCACCTGATACCCCAATACTGAGCCGCTGCTGCCGTATGTGTCCCTATTACTGCTCCTGATACCCCAATACTGAGCCGCTGCTGCCATATGTGACCCTATTACTGCACCTGATACCCCAATACTGAGCCGCTGCTGCCGTATGTGTCCCTATTACTGCACCTGATACCCCAATACTGAGCCGCTGCTGCCGTATGTGTCTGCAGCGCCCCAGAGTCCTGGTCGTTGCAGTACTGTGGCTACGCCACTACGGGGAGCTATGGTGCGTCTGATGGCACTGAAGGAGTTCATCTGATCAGGTATCACAGACACCAATACATTTCACAGTCGGGCCTCCGGGGGGAGCTAAGGGTTCTATTCACTAGGCCACTCCCCACCATAGTGGGTAAACTGGGGGTCAGGCAGGAAGTTAGATCAGAAAGCTGACTGGGTTGGAACCAGGCAACACCTTGTGGCAGAGGGTGTTGTGGGGGAAGATACAGTAGGGTCTCTGTCAGGGGTGGGATCCTGACAGAGGCTTGGCAACTTGAACGAACGTAATGGGACCGTGCCTGCTCAGCATAGCGGCGGTGCCCAAGGAAGGATTAGAAGCGAGATAGATTGTGCTGAGTGAGAAACGAGATCACGCAAAAGGAGAAATACCAGTAGGAGTCGTGCTGTAAGACCGAAGCAACATCCTACTGAGGCGCACTACCGGTGGCCGGAACGCCGAGGGAGTATCATAACATTCAGCTTCAAGCAATACTCCAAACAGCGGCAGGACAGTCAGTCTAAGGCGGGCTGTCTAACTTAAATCACCTATGCAGTCTTGGGGGGCAACTTGTGGAGAGGGGAGACTCTAGGGTCCCGGAAGAGCTCCGAGCCTACCCGTCAAACGGGTGCCGTCCCAACCAGAACACCAGGGAGGGACGGAGGATTAGCAGAACATCATCTAATCGAGTTGTGAGGGAACTTAAGAAACAGACACAACAGTTGTGGGGACTTTCTGTAAGCACAGCAGGGAAGGACCGCAACACATAGCGCTAGAAGGAAGGCACAGATTTCCACCTGCTAAGAGAACTCTGGAGGTGCCATTGGACCGGCCGGACTTGCGCAGCCTGGTTATCCGGATTCTGGACTGAGGACCCAGAGATCTTCAGTAAAGAGGTAAAGAGACTGCAACCTGGTGTCCTCGTTATTTACTGCACCGCACCACTACAGCCTCACCACCACCTCCACCCGTCACATCCTTCACTGTGCGCCCCTCGGCAGGGTCACGGACTGGGCCTAGCCACCGTGACAACCCCAGAGCAGAGACTCAGAGGCCCGGTACCGGGTACCCCTCGGCCCTGCGGCAGTGGGGGCGCTACATGTCCCTATTACTGCACCTGATACCCCAATACTGAGCCGCTGCTGCCGTATGTGACCCTATTGCTGCACCTGATACCCCAATACTGAGCCGCTGCTGCCGTATGTGTCCCTATTACTGCACCTGATACCCCAATACTGAGCCGCTGCTGCCGTATGTGTCCCTATTACGGCACCTGATACCCCAATACTGAGCCGCTGCTGCTGTATGTGTCCCTATTACTGCCCCTGATACCCCAATACTGAGCCGCTGCTGCCGTATGTGACCCTATTACTGCACCTGATACCCCAATACTGAGCCGCTGCTGCCATATGTGACCCTATTACTGCACCTGATACCCCAATACTGAGCCGCTGCTGCCGTATGTGTCCCTATTACTGCACCTGATACCCCAATACTGAGCCGCTGCTGCCATATGTGACCCTATTACTGCACCTGATACCCCAATACTGAGCCGCTGCTGCCGTATGTGTCCCTATTACTGCACCTGATACCCCAATACTGAGCCGCTGCTGCCGTATGTGACCCTATTGCTGTACCTGATACCCCAATACTGAGCTGCTGCTGCCGTATGTGTCCCTATTACTGCACCTGATACCCCAATACTGAGCCGCTGGTGCTGTATGTGTCCCTATTACTGCACCTGATACCCCAATACTGAGCCGCTGCTGCCGTATGTGTCCCTATTACTGCCCCTGATACCCCAATACTGAGCCGCTGCTGCCGTATGTGACCCTATTTCTGCACCTGATACCCCAATACTGAGCCGCTGCTGCCATATGTGTCCCTATTACTGCCCCTGATACCCCAATACTGAGCCGCTGCTGCCGTATGTGTCCCTATTACTGCACCTGATACCCCAATACTGAGCCTCTGCTGCCGTATGTGTCCCTATTACTGTACCTGCTGTGTGGTTCTCTGTGCCCTCCAAATTCTAAGGCACCCCTCTATAATATAGTAATGCCGAGTGCACGTGCCCTAGAAAACAGTGCCCCTTTGACAGTCACAGTAACCTGAGTTCCCCTATAACAATAAGTGCCCACTTTACATTTAATAATGTCCCGAGTCTCACCCTGTACAGCTCCCCTATACACAGTATGATGCTCTCTTATACACAGTATACTGACCCCTTAGTAGCCTCCAAACTGATGGCTCCAACACTGTAATCCCCACACTGTATGATGCCCCTCTAGATAGCCTCTATATAGTATAATGCACCAGATCATCCTCAATATAGTATAATGCACCAGATAGTCCTCAATATAGTACAATACACTCCCCATAGGCCTACTTTATATTGTATAATGCACCCCCCATAGGCAGACTCTATACCACAAGGCAGCACCCATAGGCAGACTCTGTAGTATAAGGCAGCACCCCTCTAGGCAGACCCTGTAGTTTAAGACAGCACCCCTATAGGCAGACCCTGCATTATAAGGCAGCACCCCCATAGGCAGACCCAGTAGTATAAGACAGCACCCCCATAGGCAGACCCTGCATTATAAGGCAGCACCCCCATAGGCAGACCCTGTAGTATAAGGCAGACCCCCACAGCAGAACCTGTGGTATTATGCAGACCCCCATAGGTAGACCCTGTAGTATTAGGCAGACCCCCCATAGGCAGACCCTGTAGTATTAGGCAGCCCCCCTCCCATAGGCAGACCCTGCATTAGGCAGACTCCCCATAGGCAGACCCTGTAGTATTAGGCAGACCCCCCATAGGCAGACCCTGTAGTATTAGGCAGACCCCCCCATAGGCAGACCCTGTAGTATTAGGCAGACCCCCCATAGGCAGACCCTTTAGTATTAGGCAGACCCCCCATAGGCAGTACCTGTAGTATTAGGCATACCCCCCATAGGCAGACCCTGTAGTATTAAGCAGATGCCCCATAGGCAGACCCTATAATATTAGGCAGACCCCCCATAGACAGACCCTGTAGTATTAGGCAGACACCCCCATAGGCAATCCCTGTAGTATTAGGAAGACCCCCCTATAGGCAGACCCTGTAGTATTAGGCAGACCCCCCATAGGCAGACCTGTTATGGACTGGTAATTTAGGAGCGACATGCGTCTAGCTCTGAGCAGGTGGTAACTATACAGACCGCAGTTCCTGATCTTAACACAACACTAGCAGTAGCCGTGGGATGTTCCTGTCACTCCCTGGACACCTTGTCACAGCCGGAGAACTAGCTACCCCTAAAGGTAGAAACAGGAAAGCTATCTTGCCTCATAGAAAATCCCCAAAGGATAGACAGCCCCCCACAAATAATGACTGTGAGAGGAGAAGGAAATGACATACGCAGTATGAAACAAGATTTAGCAAAGGAGGCCACTTCTAGCTAGATAGATAGTACAGGAAAGAACACTGTGCGGTCAGTAATAAAAACTAGAAAAAGTCCACCGCAGAGAAATGCAAAAATCTCCACACCTGACTAAAGGTGTGGAGGGCAAAATCTGCTGCCCAGAGCTTCCAGCTTAGCTGAATAGATCCATACTGATAAGCTGGACAAATGAGCAAAACATAGAATGTGCTGAACAATAAAGTCCACAACAAGTGGACTGCAAAAGGACGAACAAGAACTTATCTTTGCTGAAAGGGTCAGAATGTCATGAAAATCCAAAAGAGCAGTGACTCCAAGCAGGAACAATTGACAACTGGCATTGATTGAGGGATAAGGCCAGACTAAAATAGCCGAGCCAGAAAGACAATCAGTGGAAGCAGCTGCTGATGCTAAATCCAAGAAGCAGCTATACCACTCAAAACAACAGGAGGGAGCCCAAGAGCAGAATTCACAAAAGTGCTACTTACAACCACTGGAGGGAGCCCAAAAACGGAATTCACAACACAGACCCTGTAGTATTAGGCAGACCCCCATAGGCAGATCCTGTAGTATTAGGCAGACCCCACCATAGGCAGACCCTGTAGTATTAGGCAGACCCCCTCCCATAGGCAGACCCTGCATTAGGCAGACCCCCCATAGGCAGACCCTGTAGTATTAGGCAGAGCCCCCCCATAGGCAGACCCTGTAGTATTAGGCAGACCCCCATAGGCAGACCCTGTAGTATTCAGCAGACCCCCCGATAGGCAGACTCTGTAGTATTAGGCAGACCCCCCTATAGGCAGACCCTGTAGTATTAGGCAGACCCTTAAAACCCCTTCAGTGGGGGGTCCTTCCAAAGTCTTGGAGACCCGTGTTGCTGTCCTTAAATCCTTTTAAGTCCTTATAGTCCTTTTGAGCCTGGGGAAACAGATCTCTCCCATCCGGAAGTATGACAGTGCCCTGTCTCTTCAGCACCTCTGCTCTGGGCTAATGTACCCGAGCTTCTGACTCAGACTGGGAGCTGCAGCTTCCAGCCGCCTTTGCTGCAGCTGGCCCAGCCCATATCTTTAACTATTTACTTTCCCTAACTCTGCACAGACAGCAATTACACATGACAATACATTTAGGAACATTACCATAGGGAACATTAGGACCAGGTAAGCACAGCACAATCAAGGCAGAAAACACATGTGACATTACAGTACATAACATATGTACATAAGAGTGCATGGGAGGGGATCACACAGAAAAAGGGGCAACTGAGGGGACCTGCCACCCCCTTACAGATCCATGGTCCGTATCTAGCGCTCACATGCCTAGAGTAGGTGCTTTCGGTGGTGGATTGGGGTCATCATGGCACTCTGAATGATCAGCAGAAATGAGTCATTCACTGCTTGTTCTGATCATTTGTTATCATAGCCAGCATTTACTTTTCAGTCATTTCAGCAGCAGTAACTTTTCTGTGTCATCTGACCAGACAGTCTAGTCTTCACGTCTCATTCATAAGCTTTGGGTGTCCATCACTCTGTCCTCACTAGTTGTCCTCCTTGTCCACTTTTGGTAAGAGAGTACTAAATATTTCAATCTGGGACCACAACACAAGTCCTTCTGTTTTGCAGATGCTTTGACCCAGTTGTGTAATCATCATACTTTGGCCCTTGTCATACTCACCCATTTTTCTTGTACTCAACACAACTTTAAGAACGGAATGTAAACTTGTTCTTGACATGCGCCATCGTGGTTTGACTTGTCCATGGTGTTAATGTTATGACTGTTGACTACTGTAATTTTTACATTTCTATCGATAATTATGCCAGCACCACAGGCAAAGCGTTTGTAGTACCCTGTACAGTACATTGCATTCTTTTCGTTTTCATTCCACTGTTGCTCTTGTGCCAGTTCTCAACAGTACATTCCCCTTTGATATGGACATGGCCATGGGTTGCACCTGAGGTGTAAGAATAGATCACAATGGAATTTCAATGTACTCAGTGGAGGTCTGCTTAATGTACGTCATGTTGGAATGTCCAGAGAACAGTATAATTGTGGCTAGCACTGAAAGCATGTCTTCTAATATAATCAGAGCGATGACCGCTTTGCCAGAGCTCCTAGATGTTTTATCATGTCCTGCTTAGTCTCACACTATATGAAAACCAGACGGGACACGGTAAACATGGCTGTCCACATGAAAGCTGCACAGGTTGCTCACAGGCTTAAGGTTCCACTTCCACAGCCCACACTCGCATAGCACATGTGTTTTTCCATTCCTGATCACATCTGCGGGAAACAAATCTATGTATTAACCAAGGACTTAAAAATAATTCTTTGTCCGCATATGTGTTTTGCACCAAATTAATTCCAGGTTAATAAACACAAACTTTATAAGCTCCAGTTGAAATTAGGACCAGCTACACATTTGTCTACAACTTGGTAATGAAAATCAAATTTCTGACTGTTTTTAAAGGGAGTTTGCCACTACCAAAACTAGGATTAATCAGATGGTCATTTAGGGGGCTTAGAACCTATAAAAAAAAACATAAATAGTCCAAGTAGAAAGGGTTAATACCGGCACTGACTGAAAACATTATTCCCCTTACACTTTGGTGGTGCTCAGCAAATACTCGTAGACAGATAAAAATTCAATGCAGAAAATAGAATGAAATGATGGCACTCTGCATAAAAGTTCAGCAGATTTATTCCGAATGATGAAAAGTACAGTGTGCAGTTCTTCAACACGCGGACAACAGCCGTTTCGCACTGAGAAGAGGCCTCTTCCTGGCCCTCTTGTTTCATGCCTGTTGTTTAGCCTTCATTAGGGATTATTAACCCTATTACTAAGAGCACAAATATTGACATTTAAGAAATCTGTATTTTTTGTAAATATATGTAACAGTCACACCAAAAGATATGTTATTTATTGTATTAAGTGCTGGATCTGCAACCTTAAGAATAGCAAAGGTTGCACCAATGACGTCTGCCGTTGACCAGGTTGTCCTCCGTAACAATAAGCTCTGTATAACCCTGCCCCACCACTGATCGGCAGCTTTCTGCCTATGCACAGTGTACACAGAAAGCTTTCAATCAATGGTGGGGGCGGGGTTATACAAAGCTCAGCATTCAGAGAGCTGGCAGATCTTCAACAAATAAAGTGATTTTGTAAAAAAATGTTCAACATGCAGCCCAGTAAGTGTTATGTCGATGGAATCAGGGTCTCTACCCCTACTTCATGCTGCTTTCAGATAGGATAGCAAAAACTTGATGACTAATTCTCTTTAAGTTATCACCAAAAAAATAACATTTTGAGCAATTGGAACAGCAAATATCAAAATGGGTCTTTTCACTCTGTTGTCCTGCCCAGCAGAACAGAAGGGTCCTATGTGTCCCATGATCATGAGCCCATACTTTTCTCCTAATGTAGTTCCCATGGTGACCGGAGTTCAGCACAGCTTCTGACTGCCAGAAGATATTTTCTCCAATGGCTCCATTACAACCACCTGGGATGATTCTGGTAGGCATGCCCAAGGGCTTGAGAATTTTGAGGTCACGACTGCCGAGGGGACATTTAGAGGTGATTTATTAAAATACCCTCCTTATCATGCAGAACATATTAAGACAATACAATTCATGCCATATAAGAATGAAAACGAGTTTTTATTTTTTATTGCACTTTAATTGTATTCCTAATAAAATGTTCTCCTAAGCATATAAGTGCGACATTGAACACAGCTCTAATTGTCTAGAGAAAGAACAATGTCTATTATTTAAATAACTGAAATAGAGACAATTTTCTTGTGATTGTAAAAGTATATGTCAGCCACAATAGCACGTCTCTACCCTGCCACGAATATCCATTCATTCTTTCAGTATTTGTATCTCATCTGTCGCCTCCTCTGCAGCACAATGTTCACTTTCTATGACTTAGAGCCCCCTGTACTGGGCAGCTCGGGGGGTTTCTGGCCCGGAGTACTGTAACAGCTGTTAATTATTTGAACTATAGAATTACATGATGTCATCAACCAGTCAACAGCTGACTTTAACATAAAAGTCTGTAAGTGATGGGTATTGTGAATACAGCCTAATCACCTAAATCTCTCTTCATAGTGTTAGTTAAACATGACAAGTTTATGCTGAGTGTAATTATTGGACTCAAAGAAAAATAAAACTTTTGTAATATTGTTTATTTAATCCCCAGCAGAGGGCGCTGTAGAAGTGACAAATGTCAGTACAGTCAGCATCACTTTAGCAAATACTTACAAATTGGAGCCTTGATGAATAAAATATAGAAACATAGCGTGATATTTTGGTAAGCCAATGTTATTATAGTCCCAGATTTAAAGCATAATTGTTTTCAAGTTAAATTACAAGGAATAAAACTAAGACAACTGGAACTAAAAAAATGATTTAATTTATTATTAGGCTATTTATTTCTGTGCCATCTCATCACCTATCCTATGAGATAATAGCAAATGTGCATGATCAGGGCTAGAACCAGTACCCTAAGAGCCTGGGCAAGTGCCAGGGCCCTAAGCACCCATGGGGCCCACTCGGCTCTGTATGTACTGCAATTATGGAGGGAGCACAGGTGCCGACAGCATTGTATAGATGGCATCCTAGTCCTAGCAATTATGGCTAGCTCTGATCACAGCATGTCAATTGTGACAGCAGCATTCAAAGGGGATTTCCGGGACTATTTTTTTGTTTTACTATGGATTGCTAACTACTAGTGTTGAGCGATACCTTCCGATATTCAAAAGTATCGGTATCAGATTGGATCGGCCGATATCCAAAAAATATCGGATATCGCCGATACCGATACCCGATACCAATACAAGTCAATGGGACACAAATATCGGAAGCTATCCTGGATGGTTCCCAGGGTCTGAAGGAGAGGAAACTCTCCTTCAGGCCCTGGGATCCATATTCATGTAAAAAATAAAGAATAAAAATAAAAAATATGGATATACTCACCCCTTCGGTGGACCCTGGACCTCAGCGGTGCAACCGGCAGCCTCAGTTCCTAAGAATGCAGTGAGTGTAGGACCTGCGATGACGTCGCAGTCACATGAGCGGTCACGCGACCAATCACAAGACTGCGACGTCATCCTCAAAAGCTAGTAGACATTATTCCGCTATCCAAAGAAACTCTGGAACAAATGAGAAACAAAGTAATTGAGGTCTATCAGTCTGGAAAAGGTCATAAAGCCATTTCTAAAGCTTTGGAACTCCAGCGAACCACAGTGAGAGCCATTATCCATAAATGGCGAAAACATGTTATAGTCGTGAACCTTCCCAGGAGTGGCTGGCCAATCAAAATTACCCCAGGAGTGCAATGACAACTCACCCTAGTGGTAACAAAAGACCCCACAACAACATTGAAAGAACTGCAGGACTCACATGCCTCAGTTAAGGTCAGCATTCATGGCTCCACCATAAGAAAGAGACTGGGCAAAAATGGCCTGCCTGGCAGAGTTCAAAACCACCGCTGCGTTGTCTCATTTTTGCCTGAAAATATCTCTGGAAAAGAGGTTAAGAGTAGCAACATCATCTAACATGACACCGCACTAAAGAGAATCAGCTCCAGCCATCATATTAGGAGGGAGTTAATTAAATGTTTGATTCAATGTTGCAGGCTAAATTGTTAAGTTGATCAGTTTGTACAGCCACCGAAGGATGGTATAAATATACTGATAGGCCTTAACAGAAAAAAGGTTCCCCTCCTCTGCTGTAGGGGAACTCGTAAAAATATAAGAAAAAAATGTGAAAAATTATTTTAAAACTCACCCTACTTTTTTCGGATCATTGTATCAGCCAAAATGAAAGAAAAAAATTAAATGTCAGAATCGCTGTTTTTTTTTTTACAATAAACTGGAGTGCACAGTGATTAGGAACTGATATGGAACCCAAAATAGTAGCAATAGAAACTACTGCACATGCTGCAAAAAAAAACAAGCCCAACAAGTCAACTCTGTAGACTAGAAAGCAAAGAGGGGCCCACTCGACCACAAACGTGGACCCGTCCTTTTTCACTGTCACTTACTATCAGTGCTCATGTAAAAGATTTCTAAAATCAAGTTAGTTAGAAAACACCATAAATTAATAATGTAATAGAATAACAATGCGCATTTTGTCCAAATGAAAATTAGCAATGATTACACACTTTTTTAGTCTCCAGATCTTAATCCCATAGAAAACTTATGGAGGGAGTTGAAGCTCCGAGTTGCCAAGTGACAGCCTCTAAATCTTAATGATTTAGAGATGATCTGCAAAGAGGAGTAGACTAAAATTCCTCCTGACATGTGTACAAACCTCATCATCAACTACAAAAACGTCTGACTGCTGTGCTTGCCAACAAGGGTTTTGCCACCAAGTATTAAGTCTTGTTTGCCAGAGGAAACAAATACTTATTTCTCACTGCAAAATGCAGATACATTTATATAATTGATACAATGTGATTTTCTGGATTTTATTTTTGATTTTTTATCTCTCAATGTTAAAATGAACCTACCCTTAAAATTATAGATTGTTCATGTCTTTGTCAGTGGGCAAACTTACAAAATCAGCAAGGGATCAAATACTTATTTCCCCCACTGTATAATGTGACAGGTTCCCTTTAAAAGATGGCAGATGCTACTGATGGTAATGAACACTATTTTACAGCTTTTCTTTACAGCTCATGACACTAAAGTACACAAAACCCTCAAGTTACAATAGTTTTTCACCAAGCATAACTTTTAACCACCAGTTGTCTCACAATGCCACTGGCTGTGCAGATCTAGAAGATCAGTCTAATCAGCATTAGTATTTCACTGGTTAAATGCCCATAAATCAGTTTGCATCACAAGGGGGGTATGTAGAGTAAATGCACTGTTCTTCTTGGGGTGATTCCTTGCAGCACTGCATTGATCTTTACTTCTGCTGGGATAAGCTCGTCGTGACAGTGGCTACATTTTCAGTACAATGTGTGTACAGGACTCTAAAGAAGCTGATTTATAATGATTAATTGCAGTGATTCATAGTCTCTTGCAGCACGTTTTATTATATGACAGGTTTTGTTTTAAATATATTATTAATCTACTTTCATGAAGATTCATTATATTTCTCATTTTTATTATGTAATAACTCAATGAGCTGTGAGGCAATGCAGAGAATACACACCAGATGACAATCTCTTGCTCCATTGATAAAGGAACATCCACTTACTGTGACTTACTGATCTAAAACTAACAGATTTTAGTGTCCTTCTTTTGCTAAATTAAGGAAATTTATGCAACATTAACCCCTTAAGCCCCGAGGGTGGTTTGCACGTTAATGACCGGGCCAATTTTTACAATTCTGACCACTGTCCCTTTATGAGGTTATAACTCTGGAACGCTTCAACGGATCTTGGCGATTCTGACATAGTTTTCTCATGACATTGTACTTCATGATAGTGGTAAAATTTATTCGATATAACTTGCGTTTATTTGTGAAAAAAAGGGAAATTTGGCGAAAATTTTGAAAATTTCGCAATTTTCCAACTTTGAATTTTTATGCCCTTAAATCACAGACATATGTCACGCAAAATACTTAATAAGTAACATTTCCCACATGTCTACTTTACATCAGCACACTTTTGGAACCAAATTTTTTTTTGTTAGGGAGTTATAAGGGTTAAAATTTGACCAGAAATTTCTCATTTTTACAACACCATTTTTTTTTAGGGACCACATCTCATTTGAAGTCATTTTGAGGGGTATATATGACAGAAAATACCCAAATGTGACACCATTCTAAAAACTGCACCCCTCAAGGTGCTCAAAACCACATTCAAGAAATTTATTAACCCTTCAGGTGTTTCACAGGAATTTTTGGAATGTTTAAATAAAAATGAACATTTAACTTTTTTTTCACACAAAATTTATTTCAGCTCCAATTTGTTTTATTTTCCCAAGGGTAAGAAAAGAAATTAGACCACAAAAGTTGTTGTGCAATTTGTCCCGAGTACGACGATACCCCATATGTGGGTGTAAACCATTGTTTGGGCGCAGGGCAGAGCTCGGAAGGGAAGGAGCGCCATTTGACTTTTCAATGCAAAATTGACTGGAATTAAGATGGGACGCCATGTTGCGTTTGGAGAGCCCCTGATGTGCCTAAACATTGAAACCCCCCACAAGTGACACCATTTTGGAAAGTAGACCCCTTAAGGAACTTATCTAGATGTGTGTTGAGCACTTTGACTCAACAAGTGCTTCACAGAAGTTTATAATGCAGAGCCGTAAAAATAAAAAATCATATTTTTTCACAAAAATGATTTTTTCGCCCCCATTTTTTTATTTTCCCAAGGGTAAGAAAAGAAATTAGACCACAAAAGTTGTTGTGCAATTTGTCCTGAGTACGACGATACCCCATATGTGGGGGTAAACCACTGTTTGGGCGCATAGCAGAGCTCGGAAGGGAAGGAGCGCTATTTTACTTTTCAATGCAAAATTGACTGGAATTAAGATGGGACGCCATGTTGCGTTTGGAGAGCCCCTGATGTGCCTAAACATTGAAACTCCCCACAAGTGACACCATTTTGGAAAGTAGACCCCTTAAGGAACTTATCTAGATGTGTGTTGAGCACTTTGACCCAACAAGTGCTTCACAGAAGTTTATAATGCAGAGCCGTAAAAATAAAAAATCATATTTTTTCACAAAAATGATTTTTTCGCCCCCATTTTTTTATTTTCCCAAGGGTAAGAAAAGAAATTAGACCACAAAAGTTGTTGTGCAATTTGTCCTGAGTACGATGATACCCCATATGTGGGGGTAAACCACTGTTTGGGCGCATAGCAGAGCTCGGAAGGGAAGGAGCGCTATTTTACTTTTCAATGCAAAATTGACTGGAATTAAGATGGGACGCCATGTTGCGTTTGGAGAGCCCCTGATGTGCCTAAACATTAAAACCCCCCACAAGTGACACCATTTTGGAAAGTAGACCCCCTAAGGAACTTATCTAGATGTGTTGTGAGAACTTTGAACCCCCAAGTGTTTCACTACCGTTTATAACGCAGAGCCGTGAAAATAAAAATTCCTCTTGTTTTTCACGGAGATGATTTTTTAGCCCCCAGCTTTGTATTTTTACAAGGGTAACATAATAAATTGGACCCCAAAAGTTGTTGGCCAATTTGTCCTGAGTACGCTGATACCCTATATGTGGGGGGGAACCACTGTTTGGGCGCATGGCAGAGCTCGGAAGGGAAGGAGCGCCATTTGGAATGCAGACTTAAATGGATTGGTCTGCAGGCGTCACGTTGCATTTGCAGAGCCCCTGATGTACCCAAACAGTAGAAACCCCCCACAAGTGACCCCAAATTGGAAACTAGACCTCCCAAGGAACTTATCTAGATGTGTTGTGAGAACTTTTAACCCCCAAGTGTTTCACTACAGTTTATAACGCAGAGCCGTGAAAATAATTTTTTTTTTTTTTTCACAAAAATGATTTTTTTTAGCCCCCCGTTTTGTATTTTCACAAGGATAACAGGATAAATTGGACCTCAAAAGTTGTTGTCCAATTTGTCCTGTGTACGCTGATACCCCATATGTGTGGGTAAACCACTGTTTGGGCGCATGGCAGAGCTCGGAAGGGAAGGAGCGCCGTTTGGAATGCAGACTTGGATTGGTCTGCAGGCGTCACGTTGCATTTGCAGAGCCCCTGATGTACCTAAACAGTAGAAACCCCCCACAAGTGACCCCATATTGGAAATTAGACCCCCCAAGGAACTTATCTAGATGTGATTTGAAAACTTTGAACCCCCAAGTGTTTCACTACAGTTTACAACGCAGAGCCGTGAAAATAAAACATCTTTTTTTTCCCACAAAACTTATTTTTTAGCCCCCAGTTATGTATTTTCCCAAGGGTAACAGGAGAAATTGGACCGCAAAAGATGTTGTCCAATTTGTCCTGAGTACGCTGATACCCCATATGTTAGGGTAAACCCCTGTTTGGGTACACGGGAGAGCTCTGAAGGGAAGGAGCACTGTTTTACTTTTTCAACGCAGAATTGTCTGGAATTGAGATCGGATGCCATATCCCGTTTGGAGAGCCCCTGATGTGCCTAAACAGTGGAAACCCCCCAATTATAACTGAAACCCTAATCCAAACACACCCCTTACCCTAATCCCAATGGTAACCCTAACCACTCCCCTAACCCTGACACACCCCTAACACTAATCCCAACCCTATTCCCAACCGTAAATGTAATCCAAACCCTAACCCTAACTTTAGCCCCAACCCTAACTGTAGCCTTAACCCTAGCCCCAACCCTAGCCCTAACCCTAGACCTAACCCTAGCCCTAACCCTAGCAATAATCCTAACCCTAGCCCTAACCCTAGCCCTAACCCTAGCCCTAACCCTAGCCCTAACCCTAGCAATAACCCTAGCCCTAACTGTAGCCCTAACCCTAACCCTAGCAATAACCCTAGCCCTAACCCTAGCCCTAACCCTAGCCCTAACCCTAGCCCTAACCCTAGCAATAACCCTAGCCGTAACCGTAGCCCTAACCCTAACCCTAGCAATAGCCCTAGCAATAACCCTAGCCCTAACCCTAACCCTAACCCTTGCCCTAACCCTAGCCCTAACCCTAACCCTAGCCCTAACCATAACCCTAATGGGAAAATGGAAATAAATACTTTTTTTTATTTTTTTATTTTTCCCTAACTAAGGGGGTGATGAAGGGGGGTTTGATTTACTTTTATAGCAGGTTATTTAGCGGATTTTTATGATTGGCAGCCGTCACACACTGAAAGACGCTTTTTATTGCAAAAAATATTTTTTGCGTTACCACATTTTGAGAGCTATAATTTTTCCATATTTGAGTCCACAGAGTCATGTGAGGTCTTGTTTTTTGCGGGACGAGTTGACGTTTTTATTGGTAACATTTTCGGGCACATGACATTTTTTGATCACTTTTTATTCCGATTTTTGTGAGGCAGAATGACCAAAAACCAGCTATTCATGAATTTCTTTTGGGGGAGGCGTTTATACCGTTCCGAGTTTGGTAAAATTGATAAAGCAGTTTTATTCATCGGGTCAGTACGATTACAGCGATATCTCATTTATATCATTTTTTTATGTTTTGGCGCTTTTATATGATAAAAGGTATTTTATAGAATAAATAATTATTTTGGTATCGCTTTATTCTCAGGACTATAACTTTTTTATTTTTTTGCTGATGATGCTGTATGGCGGCTTGTTTTTTGCGGGACAAGATGAAGTTTTCAGCGGTACCATGGTTATTTATATCTGTCTTTTTGATCGCATGTTATTCCACTTTTTGTTCGGCAGTATGGTAATAAAGCGTTGTTTTTTGCCTCGTTTTTTTTTTCTCACGGTGTTTACTGAAGGGGTTAACTAGTGATATAGTTTTATAGGTTGGGTCGTTACGGACACGGCGATACTACATATGTGTACTTTTATTGTTTTGGTTTTTTTATTTTGATAAAGAAATGTATTTATGGGAATAATATTTTTTTTTTTTCTTTATTTAGGAATTTATTTTTTATTTATTTTTTTACACATGTGGAAAAAATTTTTTTTTACATTTTTACTTTGTCCCAGGGGGGGACATCACAGATCGTTGATCTGACAGTGTGCACAGCACTCTGTCAGATCTGCGATCTGCTGTACAGGGCTGCAGGCTTACCAGCGCCTGCTCTGAGCAGGCACTCGGTAAGCCACCTCCCTCCCTGCAGGACCCGGATGCCGCAGCCATCTTGGATCCGGGACCTGCGGCGAGGAGGGAGGTAGGAGACCCTCGGAGCAACGCGATCACATCGCGTTGCTGCGGGGGTCTCAGGGAAGCCCACAGGGAGCCCCCTCCCTGCGCGATGCTTCCTTATACCGCCGGTACACCGCGATCATGTTTGATTGCGGTGTGCCGGGGGTTAATGTGCCGGGAGCGGTCCGTGACCGCTCCTGGCACATAGTGCCGGATGTCAGCTGCGATATGCAGCTGACACCCGGCCGCGATCGGCCGCGCTCCCCCCGTGAGCGCGGCCGATCGCGTATGACGTACTATCCCGTCGGTGGGAATTAAGGCCCACCCCACCTCGACGGGATAGTACGTCATATGGGATTAAGGGGTTAATACTAATGTCCATATGATATTTATTGTGTATATTGATGGATCTGCAATCACAAGAACTGTTGGCTAGAAAATGTACCCAATGACCAGTGATCCAATGTGTTATGTTTTCTGTTGGGACACTGTTAAGGGATATACAATGCAGTACACATCTGTCACCACATCTGTTTGCCATCTAACCTGAGAGCAACATAATGTAGAGACATACATGTATCATAGAATCATAGAATGTCAGAGTTGGAAGGGACCTCCAGGGTTATCGTGTCCAACCCCCTGCTCAATGCAGGATTCACTAAATCATCCCAGACAAATGTCTGCCCAGCCTCTGTATGAAGACTTCCATTTTTTCTAATATCTAATCTGTGTCCTCTCCCTTTTAGTTTCATTCCATTGCTTCTCATGTTTCCATGTGCAGATGAGAATAAGGATGATCTCTCTATACTGTGACATCGCTTCAGATATCTATAGACAGCTATTAAGTCTCCTCTTAGCCTTCTTTTTTGCATGCTAAACATTCCCAGATCCTTTAACCGTTCCTTGTAGGACATACTTTGCAGTCTGCTTACCATGCTGGTAGATCTTCGCTGAACTTGCTCCAGTTTTTCAATGTCTTTTTTAAAATGTGATGCACAGAACTGGACACAGTGTTCCAGATGTGGCCTGACCAAGGAGGCATAGAGGAGGATTATTACTTCACGTGATCTAGACTCTATGCTTTTCTTAATACATCCTAGAGCTGTGTTTTCTTTTTTGCTGCTACATCACAGTGTTGACTCATGTGCAGTCTGTGATCTATTAGTATACCCAAGTCTTTTTCACACTTGCTGTTGCTTAGTTCTATTCGTCCTATTCTGTAGATGTAATTTTCGTTTTTCTTGCCCAGATGTAGAATCTTGCATTTCTCCATGTTAAATACCATTCTATTAATCAATGCCCATTGTTCTAGGTTATATGCCAGCCACATACCATTACCAGCAGGAGATTATCACTTGAGGACTAGTAAACCTGCTGCCATATAGTCCGACCATATACATAAGCTCGATATAACCCCGTCACTACCACTGATTAGCAGTTTTCTACCTATGCACAGCGTACACAGAAAACAATGGTGTGGACAGGGTTAAACAGAGCTCTGAACTCAGAGAACTGCTAGAGCTGCAACAGATAAAACAGTGATTTTATCAAAACTGCAGCAAGCAGCCCATTATGTGACACATCTTTACCATCAGGGACTCTGGCCCTACATTTTTCTGCTCTCAGATGTGGTAGCAAAAATCTGTTGACAGATTTCCAATTGTGATTTTTGTGATATCATTTCTTCCTCCCCTTCTTTCATGAAGTATAACGTTGTTATTTTTACATAGACATTGTTTTAGGGCTAAAATTTTTTCAGTGTTCCACTATTATTTTTTGGATTTCATTTATACAGTGTTCATTTTGCAATGACGGTATGATCCTCCAGGTCGGTACAATTACAGTGATACTAAATATATATAGTTTATTTTTTAATTATTTTAGTGGCTTAAAAAAGTCTGACTTTTGTAAAGAAAACTTTGGTCTGGGTCGCCATAATCCAAGACATAAAATATATTTCTCCATCGATGGGTCTGTGTAGGAGGTAGGCTGGGTATAGTGGTTACCTGAATAGGCACATGTGTGGATGCTGGAACGTGCCCCGACACGTGTTTCGGATTAGATCCTTCATCAGGGGGTGGCGTCCATGAAATACTGAGGTGTATATAAAGGGAGCTCCGGCCAATGAGAAGAAGAAGGAAACCGGAGGATTGGTTACCACATGCGTGGCTAGAAGGGCAGGGACATCGCGGGTACCCGTGTTATGCAGCCAGTGAAATGGGCCACCGGTCATGTGACCCATCGCCATGAGTACATAGAGACTCCAGGGCATGCAGATGAACAAGCCGCAGACCGTGCATGCATATATCAACATTGTCTACTTTTATATTTAATATTCCACCACTCAGTCCATGGTGTTACCTACTTGGTTCATGCCAAAAACTAATTATTGTGTATGTGGTCACATCTGTATTTACAGGCACATTTTGTATGTCGTTGGTGCCATTTTTTGCCCACTTTTTACCTTTTGTCTCAATAAAGATTTAGATTTTATATTTCTCACTTTTTGTCTTATCATTTTTCATGAGCAGAGAAAAAAGAATAATTATTTAGGTAGAATGGAAAAATTAGCAATTGTAAGTTCTCAATGCTATACACTGTGTGCAGAATTATTAGGCAAGTTGTATTTTGATCACATGATACTTATTATACATGTTGTCCTACTCCAAGTTGTTCAGGCTTGAGAGCCAACTACCAATTAAGTAAATCAGGTGATGTGCATCTCTGTAATGAGGAGGGGTGTTGTCTAATGACATCAAAATCCTATATAAGGTGTGCTTCATTATTAGGCAACTTCCTTTCCTTTGGCAAAATGGGTCAGAAGAGAGATTTGATGGGCTCTGAAAAGTCCAAAATTGTGAGATGTCTTGCAGAGGGATGCAGCAGTCTTGAAATTGCCAAACTTTTGAAGCGTGATCACCGAACAATCAAGCATTTTCTTGGCAAATAGCCAACAGGGTCGCAAGAAGAGTGTTGGGCAAAAAAGGCACAAAATAACTGCCCATGAATTGAGGAAAATCAAGCGTGAAGCTGCCAAGATGCCATTTGCCACCAGTTTTGCCATATTTCAGAGCTGCAACGTTACTGGAGTATCAAAAAGCACAAGGTGTGCGATACTCAGGGACATGGCCAAGGTAAGGAAGGCTGAGAAACGACCACCTCTGAACAAGAAACATGAGATAAAACGTCAAGACTGGGCCAAGAAATATCTTAAGACTGACTATTTAAAGGTTTTAAGGGCTGATGAAATGAGATTGACTCTTAATGGGCCAGATGGATTGGCCAGAGGCTGGATCAGTAAAGGGCAGAGAGCTCCACTCCGACTCAGACGCCAACAAGGTGGAGGTGGGGTACTGGTATGGGCTGGTATCATCAAAGATGAACTTGTGGGACCTTTTCGGGTTGAGGATGAAGTGAAGCTCAACTCCCAGACCTACTGCCAGTTTCTGGAAGAGAACTTCTTCAAGCAGTGGTACAGGAAGAAGTCGGTATCGTTCAAGAAAAACCTGATTTTCATGCAGGACAATGCTTCATCACATGCCTCCAACTAGTCCACAGCGTGGCTGGCCAGTAAAGGTCTCAAAGAAGAAAAAATAATGACATGACCCCCTTGTTCACCTGATCTGAACCCCATAGAGAACCTGTGGTCCCTCATAAAATGTTAGATCTACAGGGAGGGAAAACAGTCCACCTCTCGGAACAGTGTCTAGGAGGCTGTGGTGGCTGCTGCATGCAATGTTGATCGTAAACAGATCAAGCAACTGACAGAATCTATGGATGGAAGGCTGCTGAGTGTCATCATAAAGAAAGGTGGCTTTACTGGTCACTAATTTTTTGGGGTTTTGTTTTTGCATGTCAGAAATGTTTATTTCTAAATTTTGTGCAGTGACATTGGTTTACCTGGTGAAAATAAACAAGTGAGATGGGAATATATTTGGTCTTTTTTTTAAGTTGCCTAATAATTCTGCACAGTAATAGCTACCTGCACAAACACATATCCTCCTAAGATAGCCAAATCTAACCCCACTCCAACTTCCAAAAACATTAAAGGGAACCTGTCACCCCGTTTTTTCCGTATGAGATAAAAATACTGTTAAATAGGGCCTGAGCTGTGTATTATAATAGTGTATTTTGTGGACCCCGATTCCCCACCTATGCTGCCAAAATACGTTACCAAAGTAGCCGTTTTCGCCTGTCAATCAGGCTGGTCTGGTCAGATGGGCGTGGTGTCTTCCCCCAGATCTTGCTTAGTTTTCCGTTGGTGGCGTAGTGGTGTGCGCATGCCCAAGTCCAGAATCCACTGCACAGGGGAGGGAAAAGAGCGCGATCTGCGCTATTCCCCTGGTGATCGGTGGGGGCGGCCATCTTCCTGTGGCCGCGCGTGCGCAGATCGAGTGCTCTGCTGCCCGGGGCTTCAGGAAAATGGCCGTGGGATGCCGCGCATGCGCAGATGTTGATCGCGGTGGCCATTTTCATGAAGCAGAGATGCGAACTCTGCTTCAGGAAAATGGCCACCGCGATCTTCATCTGTGCACGCGCGGCATCCCGCGGCCATTTTCTTGAAGCCCCGGGCAGCAGAGCACTCGATCTGGCGTCCACCAGAGGGCGCCTCACCACGACTCAATGTAAGTACAGATCACCCAGCTTTCCTTTCAGCACCCGGGGTTTTTACAGCCACGAGCAGTGCTTTAGCGCAGCTCCTGGCTGTAAAATGATTTAACCCCTTCAGATGGATTTACTTCGTGGGACCTGACAGTTCATCCGAAGGTATGTATATTGTTGGTTTATTATTTTGCCAAGCGAGGGTCTTCCGGATGGATTGAGAGAGCAATAAAATACTAAAACAACCTGTTTGTTTATTTCATTAAAATACTTTTTAATAATGTGTGTGTGTGTTTTTTCACCCTCTCATACAATTGGATTAATAATGGATAGGTGACATAATTGACGCCTCTCCTTTATTAATCTGGCTTAATGTCACCTTACAATAGCAAGGTGACATTAACCCTTCATTACCCCATATCCCACCGCTACACGGGAGTGGAAAGAGAGAGGCCAAGTGCCAGAATAGGCGCATCTTCCAGATGTGCCTTTTCTGGGGTGGCTGGGGGCAGATGTTTGTAGCCAGGGGGGCCAATAACCATGGACCCTCTCTAGGCTATTAATATCTGCCCTCAGTCACTGGCTTTACCACTGTGGCAGAGAAAATTGCGCGGGAGCCCACGCCAATTTTTTCCGCGATTTAACCCTTTATTTTAGCAGCTACAGCACCCAAATTTTGCACATACACACTACTAACATTAGTAGTGTGGAATATGCAAAAAAAAGGGGATATGAGATGGTTTACTGTATGTAAACCATGTCTCATATCATGTCGGGTTTGTGAAGGAGAAATGAGAAGCCGGCAATTGATTTACCGGCTTTTCACATATATCGCGCTGAATTAAATATAAATACAGAATATATATATATGTGTCAAAATGACATATATATATATATATATATATATATATATATATATATACACTCACTGGCCACTTTATTAGGTACACCTGTCCAACTTCTTGTTAACACTTAATTTCTAATCAGCCAATCACATGGCGGCAACTCAGTGCATTTTAGGCATGTAGACATGGTCAAGACAATCTCCTGCAGTTCAAACCGAGCATCAGTATGGGGAAGAAAGGTGATTTGAGTGCCTTTGAACGTGGCATGGTTGTTGGTGCCAGAAGGGCTGGTCTGAGTATTTCAGAAACTGCTGATCTACTGGGATTTTCACGCACAACCATCTCTAGGGTTTACAGAGAATTGTCCGAAAAAGAAAAAAAATCCAGTGAGCGGCAGTTCTGTGGGCGGAAATGCCTTGTTGATGCCAGAGGTCAGAGGAGAATGGGCAGACTGGTTCGAGCTGATAGAAAGGCAACAGTGACTCAAATCGCCACCCGTTACAACCAAGGTAGGCCTAAGAGCATCTCTGAACGCACAGTGCGTCGAACTTTGAGGCAGATGGGCTACAGCAGCAGAAGACCACACCGGGTACCACTCCTTTGAGCTAAGAACAGGAAACTGAGGCTACAATTTGTACAAGCTCATCGAAATTGGACAGTAGAAGATTGGAAAAACGTTGCTTGGTCTGATGAGTCTCGATTTCTGCTGCGACATTCGGATGGTAGGGTCAGAATTTGGCGTAAACAACATGAAAGCATGGATCCATCCTGCCTTGTATGGAGCATCTTTGGGATGTGCAGCCGACAAATCTGCGGCAACTGTGTGATGCCATCATGTCAATATGGACCAAAATCTCTGAGGAATGCTTCCAGCACCTTGTTGAACCTATGCCACGAAGAATTGAGGCAGTTCTGAAGGCAAAAGGGGTCCAACCCGTTACTAGCATGGTGTACCTAATAAAGTGGCCGGTGAGTGTATATATATATATATATATATACTGTATATATGTTTTAACGGACATTTGAGCACATAAATCCATTAGATGTCGGTTTTGCAAGCCTGCGAGAAAATATCGCAGTACGGATGCCATACGGATTACATATGGAGGATGCCATGCGCAAAATACGCTGCCACACCCTGCCTACGGATGACATACGGACCACTATTTTGAGAACATTTCTCCGTATTACGGCCGTATTACGGACGTAAAAAACGGACCGTATTGTCTTACGCTGAGTGTGACGCCGGCCTTACTGTGTGGCCCATTAAAAAAAAAAAAAGAAAATTGCGCGGGAGCCCACGCCAATTTTTTCCGCGATTTAACCCTTTATTTTAGCAGCTACAGCACCCAAATTTTGCACATACACACTACTAACATTAGTAGTGTGGAATATGCAAAAAAAAAGGGGATATGAGATGGTTTACTGTATGTAAACCATGTCTCATATCATGTCGGGTTTGTGAAGGAGAAATGAGAAGCCGGCAATTGATTTACCGGCTTTTCACATATATCGCGCTGAATTAAATATAAATACAGAATATATATATATGTGTCAAAATGACATATATATATATATATATATATATATATATACTGTATATATGTTTTAACGGACATTTGAGCACATAAATCCATTAGATGTCGGTTTTGCAAGCCTGCGAGAAAATATCGCAGTACGGATGCCATACGGATTACATATGGAGGATGCCATGCGCAAAATACGCTGCCACACCCTGACTACGGATGACATACGGACCACTATTTTGAGAACATTTCTCCGTATTACGGCCGTATTACGGACGTAAAAAACGGACCGTATTGTCTTACGCTGAGTGTGACGCCGGCCTTACTGTGTGGCCCATTAAAAAAAAACCAAACAAACACCTAAAAACCTTAATCAGGTTCCTCACATCATGTTCTCATACATTTCATGCGGTTAATAGCCCTCTGTGTCTGTACTGTTACATACTTAGGCTGTTAACTGGTTCATGCAGCTTTACATGAACACCCGATCCTTACACTATGGCTGGTCCGAATAACTAAAGCAATTGTTACCATCCACCTCTTGTGTCTCCCTTTTTCCTATAGTTTGTAAGCTTGCGAGCAGGGCCCTCACTCCTATTCCTTTTATCTAATTTGAACTATGATTTTTGTTAAGCTGTAATGTCTATTGTCTGTACAAATCCCTACTATAATTTGTAAAGCGCTGCGGAATATGTTGGCGCTATATAAATAAAATTATTATTATTATTATTATTATTAATAAGAGCGAGTGTGAAGCTGTACATAGCAAAGCATAATCTGATCATAGATCGAATTTCATTTTTTACTTTCTTGGTCATTGATACGACACAACATACATACTTAGTTTCTGAAATATAAATCTGTAAATGTTAGTAATTGCCGTGATTCCATACCTAAAACCACGGGGATAAGTGTCTTACAAAAATTAACTTGGAGAATCAAAATCTCCAGTTAGACACACTTGCTGTAATACTATTAAACTTGGGCGTAGGTCATAATCAATGTTCTGCTTTTTCTATGTAGGCATCATTGTGTGGCTGCATGATCTGTGACCTACAAATCAACCAAAATGTAAACAGAAATTATTATAACTATGTACAATGGTAAATGCTGTGGGGTGGTAGTCAGATATGGCTGTTACCAGCTTGTGCTTAAATGTCAAAGAGTTTTAGCTAATTAGAGATGTGACACATAGAATTTTAGTCACCATATTGTATTGCGTATTATAAGGACCTCATGCACCCAACCAAATTCTGGCTCTGGTTGTATGGAATCAGAATGATTTTCCTATAAAAAGTCTTTGGCCTTATTCTGTATAGTCCTGCTCTTCCGATTTAATTTGGAGGCATACTGGGGCCAGATTGATCAAGCCAATTTCACCAGTGTTCTGGTGTAAATTGATTTCATTTGAAAAATTGAAAATATTTTGGGCTACCGACTTTTGGCATTTTCATGACAGTTTCAACCAGCTCTGCCAAAATGTGAAATGCTGGGGCAGAATGACAGCACGTCTAATTCATGAGCAGCAGTGGCGTACCTTATGACAGAAATCACTGGATTAGTGGTGAGATGCACTGAGGGGCACTCCACTTGACAAATGCTCCTGATTCATTAAGAGGTGATGAGTGTTTGACTCCAAAACGGCCAATCAAGACCAGTGTAAAAATCGCCAATGTTGATGAATTGGAGCCAAAGCTTTTTTCCTTATAGATTCACGTTGAGTATGTGCAGAAAAAGTGTTGTTACTGTATAATGGATTATTACAGAGTCACAACATTCTTCTCTAGACTTTGCATTGCAGAGGCCCCTTGTAACATTTGGCTATAACTTTCAATATTATGGCAGGAGCCCTAAACTTTAGATATCAAATGCTTATAATTTCTTATTTTTGGGGGTGTAGGTCCAGCATTCAGTTAACAGCTTGTGGTTTGTATATGAAATCCACATGATTTACAGAAGTTACAGATTTCTACTAGATGTCTTACTTTATTAGAGATTTCATTTATCTTATGTATCTTCTCTTACTGGTGCGTGCACGCATACATTTGACCATATAATGCGTGGATAGCTGATTTGTTAATCATTGCTTTACCATTTTGGATTCTTTTCCCATTACTTAATTGTTTTTCCAATTTAATGTTTCATTCTAGACTAATCCTATTTTACAAGTTAATGAACCTTTCTGCTGAGGGTTTGAGGAAAGTTCCATATGTAATGTTCCCCTGGAGGTACTAAAGAAAAATCAAACCTTTGTTTTTTTCCATACAAAAAAATAGTAACAAAACAGTAGCCCATTTTGCATGAAGTGAGACGATAGTATATGCTATTAATAAAGTCATTATTTCTATACAAAGCAATATACATGAAGCCTTTTCCTCTTGTGTAAGCTGGATATTTCTTTATGGATTCATTTGCACAATTTAGCCCATTCCTTTAGCAAAACAGAAAGCCCCTTTCATACTTACCAGCTTCCTGTGATTTTCTAATAGATTTTTTCCCATATGGAATAGAAATAATATAATATGAACCATATATCTTTGGAGAAGTGGGTGTATATTGCTGTATCAGTAAATCAAGCTAAATGGATTTTTTATAACTGGAGCAATAAAGGATATATTCATAGTCTTCCTATCTGAATATTAAATTAAACTAAGCAAAGTCTTCAGTTTCATGCCTAGATTTGAGACATATAGAAAAACACTCGGCTGTCACTTAAGCTGTCATCAGATGTCATGGAGCTAAGACTGGGTTGTACATTCCTTCAATGGTGCAAGTATTATTTTCTCAAGTTCACCAACCTTGGAAATAATAAGAGCTGTAGGCTGAATTACTTTAGATATTACAGGATCAGCTTTGTAGGGCATGTACCATTGTTTGCCTAGTCTCTGAAAGCTACGAGATAACAAAGTTAAATTGATTTAAGAATAAGTTCCAACGAGCCTGATGGAGAGAAAGACATCTAGCGGATCTAAGGAACTCTAGATTGCGATGGTCAGTTAGCACTATGATCTGTTGTGCAGCTCCTTGCAGATGATGCCTCCATTCTTTGAAAGCCGCAATAATAGCCAGCAATTCCTTGTCTCCCACGCCGTAATTCTTCTCTGCTGAGGTTAGTCTACGGGTAAAGAAAGCACAAGGATGTAGCCGACCCTTCTCTCCAGTTCTTTGGGAGAGAATAGCCCTCAAAGCATTATCAGAAGCGTCCACTTCCCAGACCGGCTTGCCAAAGGAGATCCTGATGGGCCAAGGAACTCCATTCATGTCCAATGTCAAAAGAGAGTTGTGTAAGATCCTCCAGATTACGCAATTCAGGATGTCTGTATACCATCCGCAAACGGACCTCCTGGTAGAGAGATTGAATAAATCTCTGAAGATCATCTCAAGAAGGTCATAGAGAAGGATGGTTGAGACTAGGACTGCCTGCTCCAGTATCTGCTGTTTTGCATCAGGGAAGTTCCACAGTCCACTTGAACTGTTGTATGGCCGGCGCCCTCGGGATGTTGCAAAGCAGACCAACATTTAGCATGTGGCTAAGATGTAGGAGAGTATTGCAGAGGTAATGCCAATTGTGAGAGAGAACCTCCTCCAGGCACAAGAGGCTCTGTCAAGGCTTCGTCAAGGGTCTACAATTGGTTGATAAAGCTGAGACAGATTAGCCCTGGAGATCAAGACATAGTGCTGTTTCCCAATGTAGGAAATACATTTCTGGCTAAGTGGCAAGGGCCATACGAAGTGGTAAAAAAACTGGGTGAAGTTAAATATAAAGTCCACAAGCCAAGGAGAAGAAAACCCTATCAGGACTACCAAACCAGGCATTATAGAGAGCAGGGGTAGCTCCCTGTCTGGGATCTAACCCCGGAGCCAATGTCGAGGATGTCGAGGTGGCAGAGACACTATCACCGGCCCAAAAATAACAGTGCCGAGAACTGCTCTAGCAAAACTGAGACCTGTTTTCAGAGTTGCCAATATGAGCACAGATCGTGGAGCACAAAGTTCTGATGGAACCGAACGTTAACGTAAACCTTAAGCCATATTGAATCCCTAAAGCCCACCATAGCATGATTTCAAAGGAGTTCAGAAGAATGTTGAGCCTGGGAGTCATTGAAAAATCGAAGACCAGCTGGTCCAGTCATTGTTCTTGTACCGAACTCAAACGGAGATTATCAATTTTTTAATAATTACCGTAAGCTGAATGAGGTGTCCAAGTTTGATGCGCATCTGATGCCCCGATATGATGGGCTCATTGAGAGGTTGGGGTCAGCAAGATCGATCACTACCGTAGACTTAAAGAAAGGGTACTGGCAAATTCAGCCTTCTCTACACCTGATGGGTGTTTCCAATTCACCAAGATGCCTTTTGGTCTGCAAGAAGCCCCAGTCACCTTCCAGAGGGCCATGGACCGGGTCCTAACTCCTCTCAAGAAATACGACGCAGCTTACCTAGACGATATTGTTATCTTCAGCCTGGATTCGGAAAGTCATCTGAAGAAGGTCAAACTGTGAACAAGAAGGCGGATGCACAGCCATTATATCTCTATAGGTTGCCCCATAATGTATCAAGACTAGAAGTTTTTAAACAGAAAAGAAATACATTTTAGAAAATGTGCACAATTGAGTATTATACGTTTATATTTATTACCACAAAAGACTACAAGTGACATAATAAAATCAATTAAAATCGCAGAAACAAAATCAAATTCCACAGAGTATGGCAATACTGGGTTAGGTTAATCTGTATAGTACAGATGATTCTAGACCATATATTAACCCCTTTCTGACATCGGGCATAATAATACGCCAATAGCGGACACCCTTCCTTTGACTTGGGCTCTGGCTCTCAGCTGACATGTGCCCGTAACAGTCGCGGGTGGAATCGCCATCCGCCCGGGCTATTAATCCGTTAAATGTCACTGTCAAACTCCGACAGCGGCATGTAACATGCACTTTTGGCAATCGCGCCGGAAATCCGCCCATCGGTGACCCCCGTCACTGATGGGTTGGCATAAAAACCAGAGGTCTCCTGCAGACCTCTATTGTTGTCACTGCCGGCTTGCTATGAGTGCCGCCCGGTGGTCGGCGCTCATAGCAAGTGAGTAATTCTTTCCAAATAATAATAATCTTTATTTTTATATAGCGCTAACATATTCTGCAGCGCTTTACAGTTTCCACACATTATCATCGCTGTCCCCAATGGGGCTCACAATCTAGTATGTGAGCCCCATCAGTATGTCTTTGGATCTGATCATTGCCTGTATGTAGCAGTGCCGATCGGGTAATGGCAGCGTCTAGTCTCCCATGGAGACTATTGAAGCATGACAAAAGTAAAAAAACGTTTTTAAAAATATAAAAAAATAAATAAAGCTCAAATCACCCCCTTTTGCCCCATTCAAAGTAAAACAGTAAAAAAAATCAAACATACACATATTTGGTATTACCGAGTTCAGAATCGCCTGATCTATCAATAAAAAAAAAGGATTAACCCAAACGCTAAATGGTGTAGTGAGAAAAAAATTCAAAACGCCAGAATTACTTTTTTTGGTCGCCATGACAGTGCATTAAAATGCAATAACGTGCGATCAAAAGATTGTATCTGTATCAAAATGGTATCATTAAAAACATCTGCTCGGCACGCAAAAAATAAGCCCTCACCCAACCCGAGTTCACGAAAAATGGAGACGCTACGGGTATCGGAAAATCGCACAATTTTTTTTTTACAAAGCTTGGAATTGTTTTTCACCACTTAGATAAAAAAGAACCTAGACATGTTCGGTGTCTATGACCTCGTAATGACCTGGAAAATCATAATGGCAGGTCAGTTTTAGCATTTATTGAACATAGTAAAAAAGTTATGCAAAAAACAACTGTGGGATTGCACTTTTTTTGCAATTTCACCAAACTTGGAATTTTTTCCTGTTTTCCCATACACGATATGTTAAAACCAATGGTGTTCTTCAAAATTGCAAGTCGTCCCACAAAAAACAAGCCCTCACATAGCCATATTGATGGAAAAACAGAAAAAGTTATGGCTCTGGGAAGAAGGGGAGGAAAAAACGAAAACGCAAAAAATGAAAACACCTCCAGTCAAGAATTGCTAACATACCCAAAAAGACATATGCCAGCCACAAGAATCAACAGACTGCAGAGTTGGCAGGTAAATTGAAAGGAGAAGTAGATAATTTTAACTGTCTTACACAATAAGAAAAAATAGGCAGTCTATTGGTTGCTATGGATATCCATAATACATTGAGACTAAGTCGCCCCCCTCCAAGAGCGGTACACATCAGTCCCTTTATGCACTCAATACATAGTCAATATAGAACAAGCAAAAAGTTGTATAAAAGCGGCACATGGTAGGGCCTTATAAAGCCCATATACAAAAGACCTATATCAATAGGGTGAGGTAAATGGCATAATAGGGAACTCAATACCCCCACAGCATGGTGGTAATCTTGCCAGTGGATAATTCCCAGAAAAAGACCACCTCACGCGTATTGCTGTTTCCATAAGCTTCATCAGGGAAAGACACTAAAAAACTTAATGTTCAGTGTACTCTGGAGGGGAGCTGACCTCCAGACCTGGGCTTCTGAACCCCGCAGTTATGAGGACTATAGTGAGTGCTGTTTGGTTTCTGTCAAGAAGACACAAAAACGCTATAAAAACGCATAAAAAACGCATACATTATGCATCCCATCATTTAGAATGCATTCCGCAATTTTTGTGCACATGATGCGGTTTTCGTTTTGGCACAAAAATTGCAGAATGCATTATAATTGATGGGATGCACATGTATGCGTTTTTTATGCGTTTTTAGAGCGAAAAAAACGCAATGTGTGCACACAGCCGAAATCCTGAACGTGTGCACATAGACTGAATATGTCTATTTTGTTTTGTTTGCACTGGTTTATGAAGCTTGTATTAATAAACCAGTTGAAAATTTAAATGAGACGCATTCTTGTGACCACCTCGTTAAGCAGCCGAGTAAGCCGATCTACCACACATGTTTGATGCAAAAAAAAGAAATGTTTTTTATGCCACTCTTTCATGGAATTGTTGAAGTCATGTTCGGTCTTGTGAAGTTAATTGGGGCTGGTGGACTCAAGTCTAAGGCCGGAGTCACACTTGTGCAATGCGTCACTCGGGACCAGAGCATTCAGCTGCATAGAAATACATGCAGCAGCACACTCCAGTCCCGGATATTGATGCGAGAGACTCGTGCGAGTTTCTCGCATTGCACACGCAAGTGTGACCCCAGCCTAACAATTCGAGCACTACTTTCTACAAACTAACTGGATTAACCCTAATATGGTGGTGCAGCTCTCTATTTCAAATTCTTTCTATATACCGCACTAGAGGATACAAAAAGTGAAAAATAAAAACAAAATTACAGTATTTAAAAAAATGAAAATAAACTAAAGAACTGCCAATTTTTGGACATGCACCCCTGAAAAAAATACAACAAAAGGTGATTAAAGCATCGTATTCAACTGCAAATGGTATCAAAAAGGTCATCTTCCACCACAAAAAAATCCCAAGCCCTCATGCAGCTTAAATGATGAAAAAAAATAGAAATTAATGAGTCACAAAGAATGGTGATACAAACTTTATGTTTTCATCCTAAATTTCAGAATTTTTTTCTCACTAGTAAAAAGACACAAAAATGTACCAAATTGGTGTTGTCATAGTTGCACTGGCCTGAAGAATGACAACGTCTGGTCATTTTTAATATACAATGAACATCTAACAAAAAGCAGCTATGTGAATGGAAAAATAAAAAAGTTCTGGCTCTTGGAAAAAGGGAAAAAAAGGAAACTGCAAAAATGAAAATGGTCAGTGGCGGTAAGGGATTAATATTTCAAGGCTTGTTTGAGAACATAATTTTGTCACATGGACGGTCCTAAAACTTCCAGGTTTATGACATATAATTAATAGCTTAAAAGTACAATTTCTTTTATTATATCTCAGACATTTGGTTCCTGTAAATCATGTACATCTATTGACAATTTTACATTTAGCTCTTATTTTCTCCAGCCCTCGTTTAAACACATAATTAATGGAAAGCAGGCATAATTTGATCCCTCAGGGAGTCAGGATCCAATAACCCAGGGGCAAGATGTTATCTCAAGCCAAGGAAAAGAAGTTAAAGGAATACACAGTCATGGCCGAAAGTATTGGCACCCTTGAGAAGGTTTCAGAAAATGAAGTATTTCTCCCATAAAATTATTACAATTACACTTTTTGTTATACACATGTTTAATTCTTTCGTGTGTATTTGAACACGGAAAAAAAACTGAGAAAAACAGAGAAATTGGACATCATATGATGCAAAACCCCCAAAATGGGCATAACAAATTTTATTGCACCTTCCCAAAATTGTGGATAAACAACTTTGTTTCAAGCATGTGATATTTGTTCCAACTCACCTGTGGCAAGTAACACGTGTGGGCAATAAAAAAATTACACCTGACACCAGATAACAAGGGGAGAAGATGACTCAATGTTTGCATTGCGTGTCTGTGTGTGCCACAATAACCATGGAGAAGAGAAAGAGAAGACAACTGTATGAGGCCTTGGGAACCAAAATTGTTGAAAAATAGCAACAATCTCAAGTCTCAAGGTTGCAAGTCAAGCTCCAGAAATCTTGATGTTCCTTCTTCCATGGTGAGCAACATAATTAAGAAATATAAAACCTATGACATTGTAGCTACTCTCACTGGATGTGGATGGCAGAGAGAAATTGATGAAAGGTTGCAACGCAGGATAGTCCGGATGGTGGACAAGCAGCCCCAATCAAGTTCCAAAACAATTCAAGCTGTCCAGACATTTGAATGAAATGAAACACTATGAGAACTAGGAAGACCCCAATGCTGACACAGAGACATAAAAAAGCTAGACTGCAGTTTGCCAAAAATGTACGTAAACCTTCTGGGAAAGTGTCTTGTTGATAAATCAGACTAAGTTAGAGCTTTTTGGTAAAAAACATCATTTCACTGTTTACCAAAAATAAAATGGGGCCTAAAAAGAAAAGAACACAGTACCTACAGTCAAATATGGTGGGGGGACAAAGATGTTTTGGGGTTGTTTTGCTGCCTCTTGCACGGAGTGCCTTAACTGTGCACAAGGCATCATGAAATCTGAAGATTACAAAAGGATCTTGGGTCGTTATGTAATAAATAATGTAATAAACCAAAAACAATTACATATAAGAAGGAGTAAGTGTGAGGCTGTTGTCACACTAGCAGTATTGTATTTGGTCAGTATTTTACATCAGTATTTGTAAGCCAAAATCAGGAGTGGAACAATTAGAGGAAAAGTATAATAGAAACATATGCACAACTTCTGCATTTATCACCCCCTCCTGGTTTTGGCTTACAAATACTGATGTAAAATACTGACCAAATACTGCTAGTGTGACAGCAGCCTCAGAGTGTATAAAATACTTTAACCACTTAACCCTTGAGGTATTTTCGGTTTTGTGTTTTCGTTTTTTGCTTACCTTCTTCTCAGAGCCATAACTTTTTTATTTTTCCATCAATATGGCCATGTGAGAGCTTGTTTTTTTCCAGGACAAGTTGTACTTTTAAATGTCTCCATTGGTTTTACCATGTCATGTACTAGAAAACAGGAAAGAAATTCCAAGTGCGGTGAAATTGCAACAAAAGTGCAATCCCACACTAATTTTTTGTTTGGCTTTTTCACTAGGTTCACTAAATGCCAAAACTCACCTGCCATTATGATTCTCCAGGTCATTACAAGTTCGTAAGTTCGTAGACACCAAACATGTCTAGGTTATTTTTTATCTAAGTGGTAAAAAAAATGTCAAACTTTGTTAAAACCCCCCCAAAAATTGCGCCATTTTCCGATACCCATAGCGTCCCCATTTTTCGTGATCTGGGGATTCATGAGGGCTTATTTTTTGCGTGCCGAGCTGATGTTTTAATGATAACATTTTTGTGCAGATACAATATTTTGATCACCCGTTATTTAATGCAATGTTGTGGTGACCCAAAAAACGTAATTCTGGCGTTTTTACTTTTTTTCTCGCTATGCTGTTTAGCAATCAGGTTAATCCTTTTTTTATTGATAGATATGGCGATTCTGAATGCGGCAATACCAAATATGTGTATGTTTGATTTTTTTTATTGTTTTATTTTGAATGGGGCGAAAGGTGGTTGATTTGAACTTTTATATATATTTTTTTTATTTTTAAAAACATTTCTTTTTTACTTTTGACATATTTCAATAGTCTCCATGGGAGATTAGAAGCTGCCATAACCCGATCGGCTCTGCTACATAGAGGTGATGATCAGATCGCCTCTATGTAGTAGAATTAATCACTTGCTATGAACACCGATCACTGGGTGGCGCTCACTGCAATCCGGCAGTGACAACCATAGAGGTCTCCAGGTCATACCAATGAACCGGTGACCCGCAATCACGTGATGCGGGTCACCGGTGGGCAGGTTTCTGGCCCGATGGCCGGAAGCGCGACTTAAATGCCGCTTTCAGCGTTTGACAGTGGCATTTAACGGGTTGGTAGCCATGGGTGAATCTCGATTACATCTGCAGTTATTCCGGGCACATGTCAGCTGTTCAAAACAGTTGACATGTGCCGGAAAAGATGTGGGTTTCTTATTTTCTTTTTTGGGCTTTTTTATTCTTTTTTGTATTTTCTTTTTTGGGCTTTTTTATTCTTTTTTGTATTTTCTTTATTGGGCTTTTTTATTCTTTTTTGTATTTTCTTTTTTGGGCTCACCACAGGAGCCCACATCAAAGGGAGGGAGTCCGACATCGGCGTACTATTACACTCGATGTCGGAAAGGGATTTAATATCTCAAAAGAAGAGCGGAACTTGAAGCAGATAAATTAAAATGCCAGGAAATGTGACATTATTTTGACAAGCTGCAATACTGCTAGCTTAATTATCTTGTGGAAATATTTTCCATGTAGTAAAATAAATGATACACTGCATCTTTCAATAAATGTCTGTCGGATAATGTTAACAGGAATCCGGTATTTTTGTTGGGGTTGAGGTTACAAATAAATTCATGCAATTACTGACTTGCAGATTGAATTTGTCTTCTACCAATCTGCAATCCATTAATAGGAACAAAAGAAGTGAATGGACATAAAAATAATGTATCTGCCACAAAACTTAACCAAATAGTTAAACTCATAAAACAATGGCCTCAATTAATTAAGATCGGCTTTCTTCATGCCAGTAATGAGAAGGGGACGTGTGGGAGTGAGACACTCCTCATTCTTTAAGAGGCACATACAGTCCTGGATTTGGGTCTACACCCACACCCGTGGTCCTGGGTGGTCCCTTACTGTCACTGGCCATTTGACATCTCCTCCTGCCATAGTAGAAAAAGTGGTAAAGTGATGTGGCTATGGGATGTGTTAAGAGCGTGACCAAAAATTTGCTGAGGTGCGCTATAGTATATTGTATGTTTTTTTAAGGTTTGCATCAGTTCAAAGAAAGAACATGCCTATGTAAGGAGGTGGCGGGTACCCTCATGTACCTTCTCTCTCCTTGATGCTGTTCATCTGTGTCACTTGCGGCACCCTGATGTTTTACTAATGTTTTGCTATGTATTTGTCATGTACTGTAATGTGATGTATTGTGCTTTAGCTTAGGGATAGATTAGTAAATAATGCAGGACCATAGGGGTTAAGCAGATTGAAGGAGTCACACAGCAGCAGAGCAGCATAGGACAGATACTTCCTGGTTCTGTGAGAAGCCCGGGCAGCTTGCCCAAGGGCAGGACGTGTAAGGAGAGTGTAACAGGCCTTGGGGATAAGTCTGCAGATGGCAGTAAGGGGCACCCAGGCTGAGAATCGTGCAGGTGGTCACCAGCTTATACAGAACCATTCCAAGGAAGGATCCAAAGCTAGGGGCTGGGATTAGGAGGCAGCTGAGTCGGCGAGCTCGTTACCCTATAACTTGCAGCCGCATTAGGGAAACGGCAGGAAGCTGGGGGGCCTGGAGTACGAGAGGGACAGAGATTGTCCAGAAGAGGGACAGGGATTGTCCAAGGAAACAGGTGAAATACGGATTTTCCAGGGATATAGTTGAGCTTGCCAGAAAAGGGAAGCTAAAGCAGAAGATAGAGTCTGTCCATATGACAAGGAAAGATAAGATGTCTCTGTGTTTATCTTGTGCTGCCTGTGTGAAGAATGCAGATAAGAAGATGTCTCTGTGTTTGACTTGTGCTGCCTATGTGACGAATATGCTACTGTCTAGTAAAGCTAAAGGCCCCGTCTCACATAACGAGATCGCTAGCGAGATCGCTGCTGAGTCACTAGTTTTGTGACGCAACAGCGACCTCCATAGCGATCTCGCTATGTGTGACACGTGCCAGCGATCAGGCCCCTGCTGCGAGATCGCTGGTCGTGTCGGAATGGCCTGGACCTTTTTTTGGTCGTTGAGGCCCCGCTGACATCGCTGAATCGGTGTGTGTGACACCGATCCAGCGATGTCTTCATTGGTAACCAGGGTAAACATCGGGTTACTAAGCGCAGGGCCGCGCTTAGTAACCCGATGTTTACCCTGGTTACCAAAAAAAACAAACAGTACATACTCGCCTTTCGGTGTCCAGGTCCCTTGCCGTCTGCTTCCTGCTCTGACTGAGCAGCCGTACAGCGAGAGCGCAGCGGTGACGTCACTGCTGCGCTCTGCTCTCACTGTACGGCCGGATCTCAGTCAGAGCAGGAAGCAGACGGCGAGGGACCTGGACACCGAAAGGCGAGTATGTACTGTTTGTTTTTTTTGGTAACCAGGGTAAACATCGGGTTACTAAGCGCGGCCCTGCGCTTAGTAACCCGATGTTTACCCTGGTTACCCGGGTGCTGCAGGGGGACTTCGGCATCGTTGAAGACAGTTTCAACGATGCCGAAGTCGTTCCCCTGATCGTTGGTCGCTGGAGAGAGCTGTCTGTGTGACAGCTCCCCAGCGACCACACAGCGACTTACCAACGATCACGGCCAGGTCATATCGCTGGTCGTGATCGTTGGTAAATCGCTTAGTGAGACGGGGCCTTAAGCTGTTGGAAAAAAACCTTGTCTCTGAAGTGATTTGCGGAGCCGACATGGCAGTAGCTGAGGGGAATCTGACAGAGCCTGTGAGTGTGCTGTGGTGCATGCTGCACATGCAGTGCAAGGGACTTTATTTATCTTTTCATGTACAAGGTGCCGAATTGCTCACTGACTGTTGATTAGTGAACTCATCCACGACTACCACCCTGTGCCACCTTGTTACAACTACAACTGTGAAGATTTGGTTATCTTTTTATTGTGAAGCAAACAACAAATAGATCAAAATAACTGAAAACTGCAGTGTGCATAACCATTCATCCCCTAATGTCAGTACTTTGAAGAGCCTTCTTTTGCAGCAATTACAGCTGCAAGTTGCTTTGGATAAGTCTCTATGAACTTTCCACATTTTGTCACTGGGATTTTTGCACACTCCTCTAGGCAAAACTGCTCCAGGCTCCTCCAAGTTAGAGGGTTTCCTCTGGTGAGCAGCAATCTTCAAGTGTGACCACAGTTGGATTAAAGTCTGGTTTTTAACTAGGCCACTCCAAATTATTTACTCCTTTCCGCTTAACACCTTAGTGACAGAGCTAATTTTTACAATTCAGACCACTGTCACATTATGAGGTAATAGCTCTGGAACGCTTCAATGGATTCCATAGATTCTGAGATTGTTTTTTGTGACATATTTTCCATCATGTTAGTGGTAAAATTTCTTCGATATGACTTGCATTAATTTATGAAAAATAGGAAATTTGGCAAAAATTTGGGAATTTAGCAATTTTAAAACTTTTAATCTTTGTGCCCTTAAATCAGAGAGTCGTGTCACACAAAATAGTTAATAAATAACATTTCCCACATGTCAACTTTACAGAAGCACAATTTTGGAAACATAATTTTTTTTGTTGGGATGTTATAAGGGTTAAAAGTTGACCAGTGATTTCTCATTTTTCCAACAAAATTGACAAAACCATTTTTTTAGGGACCACCTAACATTTGAAGTGAGTTCGGGAGCTCAATATGACAGAAAATACCCAAAAGTTACACCATTCTAAAAACTACACCCATCAAGGTGCTCTTTTTGCGATTTCTGTTATTCGATGAATAATGACAATCACAAGACTGGGGATGGTAAAAACTGACCCAAATCATGTTCTCCGGGTTTTCCCCTGCCCCCGGTAGCCGAGACCCCAGAGATTTTCAGACACTTGGGGGGCACTATACCCTTATTTCTCAGCGCCATAAAAAAGCAGCTTGACTTTAACTGCCGCCGTTAAAAGGCATATTGGCGGTCGTTAAGGTGTTAAACCACTCAAGTGTTGCTTTAGCAGTATTCTTTGGGTCATTGTCTTGTTGGAAGGTAAATCTCTGCCCCAGTCTCAAATCACTGACAGCCTGAAACAGGTTTTGCTCGAGAATATCCCTGTATTTCGCACCATCCATCTTACCCTCAACTTTGACCATTTTCACTGTCCCTGCTGTTGAAAAACATCCCCACAGAATAATGCTGCCATCTCCAAATTTCTCTGTGGGAATGGTGTTCTTGGGGTAATGATGAGCTGTGTTGGTTTGGGACCAGACATAACATTTACCTTAGTGGCCAAAGAGTTCAATATTGGTCTCATCTAACCACAGCACCTTCTTCCATACATTTTGGGGAGTCTCCCACATGTCTTTTGGCAAACTCAAAATTAACCTTACAAATTTTGCCAACTCTTCCATAAAGGCCACTTTTATGGAGTGTACGGCTTATTGTGGTTGTATGATCTGATTAATGCCCTCCTGGCCCGGGCTGAGAGTTTTTGTAAGTGGTCGTCTCTTGGCAGGTTAGTTGTGGTGCCATGTTTTTTCTGTAAGAAGAAGGACTGGAGTGGGGGTACCTCTTTTGCTTTGGGTCTGGAACTATTGGGGCCGGCTCCTCTGTTGTCCGGGGGAAAGCTTAGAAACTCGGACTGACCTTTAGACTTGAGAGCAGGGGGGGTGGCTAAGCTAAAAAGCAGAGCACATGCGGAAGCAGTCAGTCCTGGCGGGAACAAGCAGCGCGCAGCAGGGAACAGTTGGTGCTTCATCCTCTGAGCATCTTGACAGCGCAGGCTGGCGTGATAGATTCCCTGCGACCACATACAGAGACTGTGATGAGAGACGTGCCGTGTGCCCGTTGGCTCCTCCAGCTGAAGGTTCCAAACGCTCCGGGCTAGTAAGTTCTGCGCGCGTGCCGCTTAGGAAGGACCAAGTGACTCACCGGGAACTGTGCCCCATCTCACCCGCTTATATCTGTCAAGACACGTTAAGCTCCGACGGAGTTGGAGATTGCACTTCATACCGCACAACGAACCCTGGATTCAAGACCCCGTCCAAGACGACAAGGACCCACCATCACCGCCAGAAACTGGATCATCAACGCCTTCAGGACGACACCGGACTCACCCTGCGCTAACTGCGTTGGCACCACCATTTGAACCAAGGACTTTACAGTCAGGAAGCTGCCGGACCGATAAGTTAACCCTTAAAGAACTGCTGCATTACTTGTTGTTTAACTCACCCTGCACACCAATTGTTTTTATAACACCTACTATACTCCTGTTTACCCCTTCCGCTCCCTGCGTGGAGTAAAGCCCTGTTCAAGTAAACTATCGTTAACCCTTGCTCTGCCTCCTGTCCATTACTGCATCCTGCAACCTGCTCACATTTCCATTTGATGATAATGGATTTGATCGTGCTCCTGGGGATCATCAGAGATTGGGATCTTTTTTTTATAACCAAACACATTTGTCCCTGACTTGTGTGGAGATCTGCTTGGTCTTCATGGTGCTGTTTGGTTAGTGGAGCCTCTTGTTTAATGGTGTTGCAGCCTTTGTGGCCTTTCAGAAAAGGTGTGTACATACTGACTGACCGTGTGACACTTAGATTGCACACAGGTGTACTTCCGATCTCTAAGCATGTGACTTATGAAGGTAATTGCTTGCGCCAGAAATTTTTAGGGGCTTCATAGCAAAAAGGGTGAATGTAAATGCAGATGCCAATTTTTAGTTACTTGATCCCATAATTTTATGCCTAAATTTTTCTCACTTCACTTCACCAACTTAGACTATTTAGTGCTTATACATCACACACAAAATGGATTACAAAAACACAGATACTGTGCCATAGTATGGCAGTACTGTACATAGTGTAATTCTTATTCTCCTTTGATGCTGGGCTTGTTTCTGAGTTTTTGAGGACGACCAATAAAGCAGCTACAGGGCTTTCATCAGCCTCCTGGCTGTCATGATAACCTATGGTGCCCCGGGATCAGATCATAAGATGCACTAAACAGTGGCTGCAGTCGGATACTGCACATCCGCCCCATATTCAAATCAATAGGGAGTGGATGTGCAGTACCCGTACTCGTCAACCTTTCCGTCGATGGAGCCGTGTTGTGCAGCTCTGTAACTAAGCAGTTCCGGCCGACACTAGGAACAGAAGATTGGCAGTGGTGACGGGTGTTGCAGCTTCACCCAACAAACATTGATCATCACTCCTTAGGATAGGCTGTCAATGTTAACCCCTTCATGACCTTGGGATTTTCAGTTTTTCCGTGTCTGTTTATCGCTCCCCTCCTTCCCAGAGCCATAACTTTTTTATTTTTCCGTCAATATGGTCATGTGAGGGCTTATTTTTTGTGAAAGAAGTTGTACTTTTGAACGACATCATTGGTTTTAGCATGTCGTGCACTAGAAAACGGAAAAAAAATTCCAAGTACGGTGAAATTGCAAAAAAAAGTGCAATCTCACACTGGTTTTTTGTTTGGCTTTTTTGCTAGGTTCACTAAATGCTAAAACTGACCTGTCATTATGATTCTCCTGGTCATTATGAGTTCATAGACACCTAACATGTCTAGGTTCTCTTTTATCTAAGTGGTGAAAAAGAATTCCAAACTTTGCTAAAACAAAAAAAAAATTGTGCCATTTTCGGATACCCGTAGCGTCTCCATTTTTCATGATCTGGGGTCGGGTGAGGGCTTAATTTTTGCGTGCTGAGCTGACATTTTTAATGATACCATTTTCGTGCAGATATGTTCTTTTGATCGCCCGTTATTACATTTTAATGCAATGTCACGGGGACCAAATAAACTCTGGCGTTTCTAATTTTTTTCTCGCTACGCTGTTTAGCGATCAGGTTCATCCTTTTTTTTATTGATAGAGCGGGTGATTCTGAACGCGGCGATACCAAATATGTGTAGGTTTGATTATTTTTTTATTGAGTTATTTTGAATGGGGTGAAAGGGGGGTGATTTAAACTTATATTTTTTTTTACTTTTTTCACATTTTTTTAAACTTTTTTTTAAACTTTTGCCATGCTTCAATAGCCTCCATGGGGGGTTAGAAGCTGGCATAGCCTGATCGGCTCAGCTACATGGGAGCGATCATCAGATCGCTGCTATGTAGCTGAAATGCAGACTTGCTATGAGCACAAACCACAGGGGGCGCTCACAGCAGGCCGGCATCAGTAACCATAGAGGTCTCAAGGAGCGCTATGGTTACCATTCTGATGCATCGCTGACCCCCGATCATGTGACGGGGGTCAGCGATGTGCTCATTTCCGGCCGCATGGCCGGAAACGCCGGTTAAATGCCGCTGTCAGCGTTTGACAGTGACAATTAACTAGTTAATAGCGGCGGGTGAATCGCGATTTCACCCGCCACTATTGCGGGCACATGTCAGCGACATGTCCCGGCTTTGATGCGGGCTCACCACCGGAGCCCTGCATCAAAGCGGGGGATCTGACCTGGGACGTACTATCCTGTCCGAGGTCAGAAAGGGGTTTTAAAGTCCCTTACAACTCCTTTAAAATGAATGGACTGATGAAATGAGAGTGACTCTTGATGGGCCACATAGATGGGCCAGAGGCTGGATCAGTAAAGGGCAGAGAGCTCCACTCCGACTCAGACGCCAGCAAGGTGGAGGTGGGGTACTGGTATGGGCTGGTATCATCAAAGATGAACTTGTGGGACCTTTTCGGGTTGAGGATGGAGTGAAGCTCAACTCCCAGACTTACTGCCAGTTTCTGGAAGACAACTTCTTCAAGCAGTGGTACAGGAAGAAGTCGGTATCGTTCAAGAAAAACATGATTTTCATGCAGGACAATGCTCCATCACATGCCTCCAACTACTCCACAGCGTGGCTGGCCAGTAAAGGTCTCAAAGAAGAAAAAATAATGACATGATCTGAACCTCATAGAGAACCTGTGGTCCCTCATAAAAGGGAGGGAAAACAGTCCACCTCTCGGAACAGTGTCTGGGAGGCTGTCGTGGCTGCTGCACGCAATGTTGATCGTAAACAGATCAAGCAACTGACAGAATCTATGGATGGAAGGCTGCTGAGTGTCATCATAAAGAAAGGTGACTATGTTGGTCACTAATTTTTTGGGGTTTTTTTTTTTTGCATGTCAGAAATGTTTATTTCTAAATTTTGTGCAGTTATATTGGTTTACCTGGTGAAAATAAACAAATGAGATGGGAATATATTTGGTCTTTTATTAAGTTGCCTAATAATTCTGCACAGTAATAGTTACCTGCACAAACAGATATCCTCCTAAGATAGCCAAATCTAACCCCACTCCAACTTCCAAAAATATTAAGCTTTGATATTTATGAGTCTTTTGGTTTGGTTGAGAACATAGTTGTTGATCAATAATAAAAATAATCCTCTAAAATACAACTTGCCTAATAATTCTGCACACAGTGTATCTATCCGTGTGTGCAAACTGCAGACACAGGACAATTTCATTATCTGGAAGATTGGTTTAATTAAAGGGGTCATCCAGGGAATATAAATTATGACTGAAGGCCTCAGACTGCCCACAACTAAAGCTAAAGAGGTTTTCTGGTTTTGCAAAACTTCTATCTCCAGGTTGCTTCATTCACCCTCCCTGGGTCCAATGCTGAGTTTCTTTCATTGCTCCAACTGTCTTTTGTTATTGACAGCGCTGTAGCCAATCAGTGAGATGAGCAGGTCTCCTTGAGCAGATGTCATGAGCTGCTCAGAACCATTGAGCTAACTGATTGACTGATTGGTTGCAGCGTTGTTCACTTGACATCAGCGCTGCAGCCAATCACTGAGATGAGCAGGTCTCCTTGAGCAGAACCATTGAGCTAACTGATTGGTTGCAGCGTTGTTCACTAGACATCAGCGCTGCAGACACCGAGAGCAGTGGCAAAATCTCACCCAGTGTAGGTAAGAACAGCACATACTGTTTTTTTTTCTTAATATATAAAGTGCAGCATGGGACGGCAGTTTTTGGAAACTGGAAAAACCCTTTAATAAATCCTCACCTGTACTCATCTTTAGCAGGTCTGTATGACTGGAGAATGATCACACAGACGTGTCTGTCCGCAGCAGAACAGGAAGCGAGGGATCTCTTGGGGAGTGTGCTTTATCACGTAGGCCTCTTTCACACTTACGTCGTGTGGCCACCGTCGCAATTCGTCGTTTTGGAGAAAAAACGCATCCTGCAAAGTTGCCCGCAGGATGCGTTTTTCCCCATAGACTTACATTAGCGACGCATTGCGACGTATGGCCATACGTCGCATGCGTCGTCCACTGGATGCGTCAGGTTTGGACTGCCCGTCGTATCGAAAAAAAATGTTCAAGGGAACGTTTTTTCGTACGTCGCATCCAGTGGATTTTTCTGCGCATGCGTGGCCGGCCCGCCCGGAAATCTCGGACTTTACATTGGGCAGCGGACGCGTTGAAACACTGCGTCCGCTGCCCACGTCACTCAAAATTTGTCACACTTCCGTCAGTACGTCGCGCCGATGCCTGGCGACGGCCCCGTACCGATGGAAGTGTGAAAGAAGCCTTAGCGTCACACTACAATGTGTGCAGAATTATTAGGCAAGTGGTATTTTGATCACATGATACTTTTTATACATGTCATACTCCAAGCTGTTCAGGCTTGAGAGACAACTACCAATTAAGTAAATCAGGTGATGTGCATCTCTGTAATGAGGAGAGGTGTTGTCTAATGACAACAAAACCCTATATAAGGTGTGCTTAATTATTAGGCAACTTCCTTTCCTTTGGCAAAATGGGTCAGAAGAGAGATTTGACGGGCTCTGAAAAGTCCAAAATTGTGAGATGTCTTGCAGAGGGATGCAGCAGTCTTGAAATTGCCAAACTTTTGAAGCATGATCACCGAACAATCAAGTGTTTCATGGCAAATAGCCAACAGGGTCGCAAGAAGCGTGTTGGGCAAAAAAGGCGCAAAATAACTTCCCATGAATTGAGGAAAATCAAGCGTGAAGCTGCCAAGATGCCATTTTGCCATATTTCAGAGCTGCAACGTTACTGGAGTAACAAAAAGCACAAGGTGTGTGATACTCAGGGACATGGCCAAGGTATGGAAGGCTGAAAAACGACCACCTTTGAACAAGAAACATAATAATAATAATAATAATAATAATAATAATTTTATTTATATAGCGCCAACATATTCCGCAGCGCTTTACAACTTATAGAGGGGACTTGTACAGACAACAGACATTACAGCATAACAGAAATCACAGTTCAAAACAGATACCAGGAGGAATGAGGGCCCTGCTGCTCGCAAGCTTACAATCTATGAGGAAAAGGGGAGACACAAGAGGTGGATGATAACAATTGCTTTAGTTATTTGGACCAGCCATAGTGTAAGGCTCGGGTGTTCATGTAAAGCTGCATGAACCAGTTAACTGCCTAAGTATGTAACAGTACAGACACAGAGGCTATTAACTGCATAAAGTGTATGAGAACATGATGGAGGAACGTGATTATGTTGTTGTTTTTTATTAATAGGCCACACAGGGATAATTAGGTTAATGCGTTGAGGCGGTAGGCCAATCTGAACAAATGAGTTTTTAGTGCACGCTTAAAACTGTGGGGATTGGGGATTGGGAACATAAGATAAAACGTCAAGACAGGGCCAAGAAATATCTTAAGAATGACTTTTCAAAGGTTTTATGGGCTGATGAAATGAGAGTGACTCTTGATGAGCCAGATGGATGGGCCAGAAGCTGGATCAGTAAAGGGCAGAGAGCTCCACTCCGACTCAGACGCGAGCAAGGTGGAGGTGGGGAGCTGGTATGGGCTGGTATCATCAAAGATGAACTTGTGGGACCTTTTCGGGTTGAGGATGGAGTGAAGCTCAACTCCCAGACCTACTGCCAGTTTCTGGAAGACAACTTCTTCAAGCAGTGGTACAGGAAGAAGTCGGTATCGTTCAAGAAAAACATGATTTTCATGCAGGACAATGCTCCATCACATGCCTCCAACTACTCCACAGCGTGGCTGGCCAGTAAAGGCAGGGCCGTCTTCAGGGCATTATGGCCATGACTGGCGTATGGGGCCCGGTGGGCAGAGGGGGCCCGCATCGGGCCCCCCTACCCGCAGCCGCAGGCTAAACCGGGCCCTTAGCGGTGCTGCAGCTGTTTAACGCGGGCCCGCACGTCAATAGTTAACAGCCGCCAGCCAATCTGAGGCTGGCAGCTGACGTCAGCCGCAGCGCTGGTGCAGAAAGCTGGACACAGAGGCAGAACGCTGGACACTGGTGCAGAAAGCTGGACACTGGTGCAGAAAGCTGGACACAGGGGCAGAATGCTGGACACAGGAGCAGAATGCTGGACACAGGGGCAGAAAGCTGGATACGCGCAGAATGCTGGACACGGACAGAAAGCTGGACACGGGCAGAACGCTGGACACTGGTGCAGAAAGCTGGACACGGGCAGAAAGCTGGACACAGGGGCAGAAAGCTGGACACAGGGGCAGAACGCTGGACACTGGTGCAGAAAGCTGGACACGGGGAGAATGCTGGACACGGGCAGAAAGCTGGACAAAGGGGCAGAACGCTGGACACTGATGCAGAAAGCTGGACAAAGGGGCAGAACGCTGGACACTGGTGCAGAAAGCTGGACAGAGGGGCAGAATGCTGGACACAGGGGCAGAATGCTGGACACTGGTGCAGAAAGCTGGACACTGGTGCAGAGTGCAGAAAGCTGGACACGGGGGAAGAAAGCTGGACACAGGGGCAGAACGCTGGACACTGGTGCAGAAAGCTGGACACTGGTGCAGAAAGCTGGACACGGGCAGAATGCTGGACACGGGCAGAAAGCTGGACACAGGAGCAGAATGCTGGACACTGGGGCAGAAAGCTGGACACAGGGGCAGAACGCTGGACACTGGTGCAGAAAGCTGGACACAGGGGCAGAATGCTGGACACAGGGGCAGAAAGCTGGACACAGGGGCAGAATGCTGGACACAGGGGCAGAATGCTGGACACAGGGGCAGAAATCTGGACACAGGGGCAGAAAGCTGGACACAGGGGCAGAAAGCTGGACACGGGCAGAACGATGGACACGGGCAGAAAGCTGGACACAGGGGCAGAAAGCTGGACACTGGTGCAGAAAGCTGGATACAGGGGCAGAATGCTGGACACAGGGGCAGAATGCTGGACACTGGTGCAGAAAGCTGGACACTGGTGCAGAGTGCAGAAAGCTGGACACGGGCAGAAAGCTGGACACAGGGGTACAAAGCTGGACACTGGTCCAGAAAGCTGGACACTGGGGCAGAATGCTGGACACGGGCAGAAAGCTGGACACAGGGGCAGAATGCTGGACAATGGTGCAGAAAGCTGGACACTGGTCTAGAAAGCTGGACACTGGGGCAGAATGCTGGACACGGGCAGAAAGCTGGACACAGGGGCAGAACGCTGGACATAGGGGCAGAAAGCTGGACACGGGTAGAATGCTGGACACTGGTGCAGAAAGCTGGACACTGGTGCAGAAAGCTGGACACTGGTGCAGAAAGCTGGACACGGGCAGAATGCTGGACACTGGTGCAGAAAGCTGGACACAGGGGCAGAACGCTGGACACTGGGGCAGAAAGCTGGACACAGGGGCAGAATGCTGGACACTGGTGCAGAAAGCTGGACACGGGCAGAAAGCTGGACACAGGGGCAGAACGCTGGACACTGGTGCAGAAAGCTGGACACAGGGGCACAATGCTGGACACGGGGCAGAATGGAGATACGGGGCATGATTGGAGACACAGGGGGCAAGATGATAGACATGGCGGCATAACTGAAGACACTGGGGCATGACTGGAGACAGATGGGGCAGGATTGGAAACAGATGGGGCAGAATGGAGACACAGGGGGCATGATTGCAGACATGGGGGCATGAGTGGAGATGGGGCAGAATGGAGATACGGGCATGATTGGAAACACTGGGGGCAGGATTGGAGACAGATGGGGCAGGATCATGGGGCAGGATCATGGGGCAGGATCTTGGGGCAGGAGGGATACGATGGAGACAGATAGGGCAGGATGGGGAGATCATATGGGGCAGAATGGATACTCATGAGGGCAGGATGGGAGAACATATGGCTGGAGCCAGGAATGAGATAAACGGGGCCAGGATGGGGAATATTATTACCATAGGGGCTAATTAAGGGATATTATTACTGCAGTGATGTATTTATTTTATTTTTTGAGGACACTGTTTTAAATGGGGGGCGGTCCTGTTACTGTGCAGAGTGACACTATGTCGCCTTCTTCATGTGGTGTAATGTAGAAGTTGGGATAATTAAGTAATGTGTTCTGCAAGCGGAGCTCGAGATAACTGTGTTATTTCCTGCAGAGATGAGCCCTGGCTGGATGAAGTGATGGCGATCTGTGCTGGATGAAAGATGAAGGACTTCACCTAAAGGCGTCACTGGTGTGTCAGTGTGTTACCTATACACTGACACAATACACTGTATACTATATACAGAGGTCCTGTGTACAATGTCACCAGTGATCACTGTATTACCTATACATTATATACAGAGCTCCTGTGTATAATGTCACTGGTGATCACTGTATTACCTCTACACAGACACTGCATACTAAGTACAGATCTCCTGTGTATAATGGCACTGATGGTGATAGTATTGTGGTGTTTTTTTTATTAATCATCAGTATTGTAGTATTCAGTCACTATGTGGTGGTAATATGTGGTCTGGTCATGATGTTGTGGTATTTGTTCCTTGTATGTGATATTATTCGATCACTGTAGTTGTAATATGTGGTCTGGTCATGGTGCGGTGGTATTTGTCCCTTGAATGTGATATTATTGGTCATTTTAAAAATTGAAAAATAAATAAAATTATACCTAAATTGTATTGCATATTTTAACAAATATTTAATAGGTTACAGTAGAGTAGGGCCCGGCCAAAAGTGCTTACCTTGTCATTTTGGTGGCTTAAAAAATCTTTTGGCCAAAACAAAAGCTGCCGGCTACATGTGTGATCTGGTGATGGGAACTGTCAATGTGTGATAGGTGAGAACTGGAGATTTTGCAAGAGAGAGTGGTGGGATTGTGGACAGTTCAAGGGGTGGAGTGTGGAGGCGGGGCTGGGGTGGAGCCTGGGCGGAGTCTCAAGGGGTCCCCGAAAATTTTGCCAGTATGGGGCCCCAAAATTTCTAGTGGCAGCCCTGAGTAAAGGTCTCAAAGAAGAAAAAATAATGACATGGCCCCCTTGTTCACCTGATCTGAACCCCATAGAGGACCTGTGGTCCCTCATAAAATGTGAGCTCTACAGGGAGGGAAAACAGTCCACCTCTTGGAACAGTGTCTGGGAGGCTGTTTTGGCTGATTTTGACAGAATGTTTTTTGGTGCTCCAAAATCATTTAACCCTTTATAAACACCCATAAAAGTGCCTGTCTGCCCAATTTGATGCCAGCGTTTATGCCCAGACTACATTTGGGACAGCTGCATTTGATGTGGGGTATTCCTATCTGTATAACTGCAGGGTGGGATTTGCAGCCTAAACTATTTTAACCCACCGCATACTTACTGGTATCAGCAAAAAGTGTCCGTTTTACCAATTTGATGCCAGCTTTTATGCCCCGGACCCATTTTATCTCGCCTGGAGTGATCTGAATTTGATGCCAGGGCTTCCCTATCATGATTTCAGGAATCCAAACTCATTTAACCCATTGAATATACCAGCAGTTACTTTTTCGAATGCCAGCGTTCATGCCCACCTACGCCAGCATGCAATAAAGTGATTTGCTTCCCTTTGGTGCCCACTATCATGCCCACTTTTGCTCCAGGCTTTTTCCTGATGAGTTTGCATTACCTGTTAGGGGGATGATGCCGGCTGATGTGAGTGCCCAGGGAGGGGGGTGCCGTGTGCTGCGGCCATTCCCTGGCTGCTCCTGGCAGCTGGGATATTTAAAGCTCAGGAGGGGGAGGGCAGAGCGCACACACACCGCTGCTCCGCCGCTCTCCGCGCACAGCTCCCGGCACCAGGAGCCGCAGCACAGGCAGCGGAGGCAACAAGTGACAGAGCAGCGTCCTGCCCGCACAGCCTGCCCGCAGAGCCTGCCCGCACAGCCTGCCCGCAGAGCCTGCCCTCTACCGCTGCCATCGCTCAGCCACCCTACTGGCACAGCCCGGGCACTGAGGACTGCAGGGATGCTGGGAGACACTAAGGCTGCCCAGGGATGGAGCGGGGAGCAGCGCAGGGACGCCGCCGGCAGCTGGAGCAGGACGGTACCCCGGGTGCTGGCTCCGGGGCTTTCTCTTCTCGCCCTGGCATCCTGTGTGTACCTGACTGTAAAGACTGGCGACCTGGAGGGCAGGATGTGGGCTGTGGAGCATGGCAAGGCTGGGGAGAGCTTCCGTGTGCCTGGATTATCTGTGGATCAGCTCAACTCCATAGTACAGGAGAAGGTGGAGCGGCTGCTGTCCCAGGTGCGGGAGATGGTAGTGGGCGCAGGGCACGTGTGGGGCACCACAAGTTACAGGCGGTGGGAGACCTCCATGGAGGGAATGTGAGCGTTGTCCTAATAGGATTTTATACCTTCCACATTTACCTGCAGATGTGATCCGCAGGGAATAGCAAACTCTATGTACTTGTGTCTGCCACATAGAGAGCTAGAAGCCTCCGGCTGCGGGTGTGGAGAAGACTCTGTTGGTCGGGGGGTGACAATAGTCACAAGTTGTGTAGCGCTGTCTAATAAGTTTTGGTGGGATTTGCTGCATTGTCAGCCTGTGTGTGAGAAGCTGCCCAGCTCAGTAATCATTCTGCACTCCTCTCTGGTGTATGTGGGATTGATTAGTGGCTGATAAGACTGCACTGTTCTATGGACATCATAGGGCTGGCAGGTAACAGAGGTTCCTACATACAACTGTATATACTGCCAGCCATTAGCTTCACCTATGAAAAGAGAGTGTCTCTTTAAATAATTAGATAGTCTATGCATCCAATGATATACCTAATTATATATTGATTCAAGACTGGCATAAAAACACCAGTCTATCTATCTATTATCTATCTATCTATTATCTATCTATCTATCTATCTATCTATCTATCTATCTCCTATCTATCTTCTATCTATCTATCTATCTATCTATCTATCTATCTATCTATCTTCTATCTATCTGTCTCCTATCTATCTTCTATCTATTTATCTATCTATCTCCTATCTATCTATCTATCTATCTATCTATCTATCTATCTATCTTTCTATCTTCTATCTATCTATCTATCTATCTATCTATCTATCTCCTATCTATCTATCTATCTATCTATCTATCTATCTATCTATCTATCTATCTCCTGTCTATCTATCTATCTATCTATCTATCTATCTATCTATCTATCTGTCTCCTATATATCTTATATCTATCTATCTATCTATCTATCTATCTATCTATCTATCTATCTCCTATCTATCTATCTATCTATCTATCTCCTATCTATCTATCTATCTATCTATCTATCTATCTATCTATCTATCTATCTATCTCCTATCTATCTATCTATCTATCTATCTATCTATCTATCTCCTATCTATCTATCTATCTATCTATCTATCTCCTATCTATTTATTTCTCTATCTATCTATCTATCTATCTATCTATCTATCTATCATCTATCTATCTATCTATCTATCTATCTATCTATCTATCTATCTATCTCCTATCTATCTATTTCTCTATCTATCTATCTCCTATCTATCTATCTATCTATCTATCTATCTATCTATCTATCATCTTTCTATCTCCTATCTAACTAACTTTCTTTCTATTATCTATCTTTGTTGAGCTTGCCTGTATGCATCCACATTCCTGTGCAAAACCTATGGAAGGATATTGGTAGAGTAAATTGTCCCAAATGAGTCTTAGCTCTATCCTTTTATATTCTTTTGAATGTCATTGTCATAAAATGGCCATTTTTAATTATAACTGTAATAATTCTCTCAGTTATGCCCCATGTATAGGGATGTGAAGTCCTACTACATTACCACAGTCCGAAAGTTTGTTAATTAACATAGTATGAGAAATGTAGGGATGGAGATAAAACAATTATATTAAAGTTGAACCCTAAAAATCTTATTATTGGTGGTTGATGTTCTTATGAGTTATCATGGAATATGTGGATAGTATTTGAAATACTTGAAGATATATTCTATATATTATCTATCTTTTATCTATCTTCTATCTATCTATCTATCTATCTATCTATCTATCTATCTATCTATCTATCTATCTATTATCTATCTATCTATCTGTCTATCTATCTATCTTTTATCTATCTCCTATCTATCTATCTATCTATCTATCTATCTATCTATCTATCTATCTATCTATCTATTATCTATCTATCTCTTGTGTCAAAAAGTTGCAAAATTAGTGGTATTTGGCATTGTACTATAACATCATTTAGATATAACCCGAAGAGCTCCGTTTCCAGGCAGGAGTGATCCCAGGAGTGTGGTACAGGAGAACTGACATTTCCTCAGGCTTCCCTCTGGCACAGTCAGGTGCTGCTGTATTTGATTGTGTATTTCATGAATGGAGAATGTGTAATAAGGGGCTGGTAGCCATCATAACAGCTTCTATGCCCCCCATACTTACAGAATACAGGCACTGTCAGCAGCATTTCACAGGGAGAGCTTCTATATTTCCATGTAGATGCTCCCTCCTTGCAAAACAGGCAATTCCTGTACAGCAGCTCCAAAATACAGAGAATTGCCATAGATGCAATATAAGTGAATGGTCCTAAAGGCATTTTTCAAAGTAAAATATTATCTATCTATCTATCTATCTATCTATCTATCTATCTATCTATCTATCTATCTATCTATCTATCTATCCTATCTGTCTATCCATCTATCTATCCCATATCTATCTATCTATCTATCTATCTATCTATCTATCTATCTATCTATCTATCCCATATCTATCTATCTATCTATCTATCTATCTATCTATCTATCTATCTATCTATCTATCTATCCTGTATCTATCTATGTATCTATCCTATATCTATTTATCTATCTATCTATCTATCTATCTATCTATCTATCTATCTATCCATCTATCTATCCCATATCTATCTATCTATCTATCTATCTATCTATCTATCTATCTATCTATCCCATATCTATCTATCCCATATCTATCTATCTATCTATCAATCTATCTATCTATCTATCTATCTAGCTATCTATCTATCTATCTAGCTATCTATCTATCTATGTATCTACAGTGGGGAAAATAAGTATTTGATACACTGCCGCTTTTGCAAGTTTCCCCATCTACAAAGAATGTTGAAGTCTGTAATTTTTATCGTAGGTACACTTCAACTGTGAGAGACAAAATCTTTAAAAAAAAAAATCCAGAAAATCACATTGTATGATTTTTATATAATTAATTTTCATTTTATTGCATGAAATAAGTATTTGATTCAATAGAAAAGCAGAAATTAAAATTTGGTACTGAAACCTTTGTTTGCAATTACAGAGGTCAGACATATTCTGCAGTTCTTCACTAAGTTTGCACACACTGCAGCAGGGATTTTGACCCACTACATACAGATCTTCTCCAGATCCTACAGGTTTTGGGGTTGTCACTGGGCAACATTGAGTTTCAGCTCCCTCCGAGATTTTCTATTGGGTTCAGGTCTGGAGACTGGATGCTTCTTACGGAGCCACTCCTTAGTTGCCCTGGCTGTGTGTTTCAGGTCATAGTGATGCTGGAAGACCTAGCCATGACCCATATTCAATGCTGTTACTGAGGGAATGAGATTGTTGGCCACAATCCCGCAATACATGACCCCATCCATCCTCCCTTCAACACAGTGCAGTTGTACTGTCCCCAAAGTATGATGTTTCCCCCACCATGCTTCATGGTTGAGACAGTGTTCTTGGGGTTGTACTCATCCATTTTCTTTCTCCAAACACGGCAAATGGAGTTGATATCAAAAAGGTCTATTTTGGCCTCATCTGACCACATGACCTTCTCCCATGCCTCCTTTGGATCATCCCGATGGTTATTGGTGAATTTCAAATGGGGCTGGACATGCGCTAGCATGAGCAATGGGACCTTGCGTGCCCTGCAGGATTATAATCCATGACAGTGTAGTGTGTTATTAATGGTAATGTTTAATACTGTGGTCCCAGCTCTCTTCAGGTCATTGTCCAGGTCCTCCTGTCCTCAGTTCTGGGCTGATTCCTGACCTTTGTCAAAATTACACTTACCCTACTAGTTGAGATCTTGCATGGAGCCAAACTGAGGAAGATTGGCAATCACCTTGTGTTTCTTCCATTTTCTAATAGTTGCACCAACAGTTGTCTTCTCAACAAGCTTCTTGTCTATTGTCTTGTAGACCATCCCAGCCTTGTGCAGGTCTACAATTTTATTCCTGGTGTCCTTAGACAGCTCTTTGGTCTTGGCCATGGTGGAGAGGTTGGCGTGTGATTGATTGAGTGTGTGGACAGGTGTCTTTTATACAGGTAACAAGTTCAAACAGGTCCACCTAATACAGGTAATGAGTGCAGAGTAGGAGGGCTTCTTAAAGAAAAATTAACAGGTCTGTGAGAGCCAGAATTCCTTTAGGTTGCTAGGTGATCAAATACTTATTTCATACAGTAAAATGCAATTCAATTATTAAAAAATCATACAATGTGGTTTTCTGGTTTTTATTTTTAGATTCTGTCTCTCACAGGTGAAGTGTACCTACGATAAAAAATACAGACCTCTCCATCCTTTGTAGGTGGGAAAACTTGCAAAATCGACAGTGTATCAAATACTTACTTTCCCCACTCTATCTACCGATCTATCTATCTATCTATCTATCTATCTATCTATCTATCTATCTATCATGAGAAAGGTCCACATCTCTGGACCGAAATGTTGCCATATGGGCTTGTAAGAATTTGGTATCTGTTTTTCTATAAACGAACAGAAAAAACGAATTCCTAACCAACATGTGATCACAGTCTTTAGGGTTTTTCACACTTAATGTTACTTTTTGCAATGCTCCCATGTAAAATTGAGCAAAAAGATTCACATTCGATATGGCCTCCGAACCGGGTGCTATGAATCTTTTTACTCATCTCCACTCTCATGTTATAAAGATCATTAAACCGCATACCTCCCAACTTTTGAAGAAGGGAAAGAGGGACAAATTTTAGGCCACGCCTCTGACCACACCCATTTCACAACTAGTCACACTCATATCCAACCCACCCCAACCACACCCATTTAGCACTGCTAATCACACTGTTTCATAAACAATAATTATAAACAGAAAAAAATAAATTTATTTACAAGTATTGAATTAAAGTACATGCTACGCCCCCACTACTCAGTTTCTGTGCCCACTCACTTTTCTTCCCCCATACTGTCTCCTCACACCATTCCCCTCCCTCCTCATACTGTTTTCTCTCACATCCCCCCTGTTCAACATACTGTCTCCTCATATATTTACCCCCTCACTTTCTGTACTGCCTGTTCACCTGACTCCCCATACTGTGTCTGCACACATCCCATCACCCTCACTCACTGTACTCTGTCCACATACATTTTTCACATCACTACTCATACTGTGTCCACATACATTCCCCATTCACTCCCCATACTGTCTGCACCCCTCCCCAATCACCACTGTTTCTGCACCCATCCCCCCATACTGTTTCCTCATACATGCCCCCCATTCCCCTGTACTGTTTTTTCGTACATGCCCCTATTCCCCCTTGTGTCCGCTGCTTCTCACTAGTACAGTGCGGGAAAAGAAGATCCCGGCCGGGACAGCGGGACAGACTCCCAAAACCAGGACTGTCCCACTGGACCAGGACGGTTAAGAGGTCTGATTAAACCAGGTTTGGCCAATTCAGCCTCTGTTCATTGGTATACTTTGTAGTTTCTAGTAGTTTGGAATAAAACTTAGAAATAACTTGTGAAGTCAGCCCCTACTTCTTACACTATGAGCGGGCAGCGGGCAGAGAGCGGTGTCCATTTCCATGTCACAGTCTACTTGCTCCAGTTGACACCCGCTATGTGGCATGTCTCACCTTAGCGCAGCATAAAGGCGATCTGTAAAGTTAACGCTGTCTGACATAGGCGAGTATTTAGATGACCCAGAAGTGTTAGGATTACTGCCCTCACCATCTCACACATCGTTTATTTGCTTGTCAAATCGTAGTGCTCAATTAACCCCTTATCTTACAAAACATTATGAAATAGGCTGAACGGTTGAGCATGGCATAGTTGAATATTTTCCTATTGTTAAGTGAAATAAGCGCATCGTTTTTTTTCTAATGGGGTTTAGCCAAATTCCTCATGTCTGCAGCGCTAATTAATGCTGCCTAAAATATCTCTGTCTCCAGGAATGAAATAATATGTTTACATCTAATTATTAGGGTCTTAATCTGGTGAAGCACTCCTAGAATGATCACATCCACATCAGGGATCCCCCGGTAAATGACTGTGCTCACAGTTAATGTGAAGTGGGAATGGGTCGCAGTATACATCTGTATAAATATTCCAGATAGACTGTATACAGATAAGGAGCCCGGGAGGAGGCTGGGAAACCCATTATGAGTTTATTTGAACCATTAAATCCTGTTCTCTTTTTCCAACAGAGGTCATATGAACACATGGCAAAAATCCGAATCTCAAGAGAAGCTCCGGCAGAGTGTAACTGCCCAGCAGGTAAATGTGATCGCCTGACTGACATCTCCTTGCCCTTAGTGGCCTTGGCATGCCAGCAAAGGCACAGAGCAGCATATTAGGCTAAAGACAGAATCACATTCGGCCAGAAAAAGTCTTTTGTAGGCTCGGGCATCTGTCGTGTTGTTAGCTGCTGACTGATTATAGCGATCCTGTATGAATTATGTAGCAAATTTGCCAAAAATGACCTTATTTATTGAATTTGTTGCTGGGTCTCCATTCATTATATTTCAATATATCTGTGAAAATCTGTGTTTCTTTGACCAGTGAGATAGTTGTTATACATTATGGAAAAGATCGTGCAACAACATTTTCCATTTAGTGAAGAATGGCGCTGCCCGAGACAGGGATGGGTCGGGGTAACTGCTGCCAGGCCGAGCCGAACAACATGAGTCTGATAGTTTGGTTGCTAGGTTACACTACTTGATAATCACAGTCCTTAGCAACCAGTCAGTCTCAGATCACTTAGATGTTTTATTCAAGGCATACGGTAATTTTTATTAATAAATAAATAATTTACTTAGAATTGATGGGCAGGTCCTATTGACAATAATGGTGTTCTTAAAAAAAGAGTTGACCCTTTCCTCTAACCCCTTTAAATTGAGGTCCGAGAAGAAGACCTGAAAGTTTTACAAGAGCAAATGATACCTCTCCACTGCTGCCTGAGCCTCATGTAGAGGTCCATTTTTCACGTATATGTGCTATCCTTGTTCTTCACAGCTAAAGCATCTATCCATTATAGTCTATGGGACTGTTTACATGTCCTTGCTTTTTTGCAGACTGAGGTCTCATTCAGACGTCCGATAGTTCTACAGACGTGAAAAACAAACCGATTATTGTGATCAGAGTTTGATCAGAATGTGTTCTGAGTGTCATAGGTGGACAACTTAAAAAAATTCTCTACCTTCTCCTTTCTGACAGTCGATGAAAATTGGGCTGCACTCGCCTGGTATCTGAGCGCTTTCTGATTTTTTTCACAGACCCATTGACTTGCATTGCCAATCTTGATCTGAGGGTCGGATCAAAATCGGACATGTCTCCATGATTTTCCGTGGAAAAAAATCATGGCTCCATAGATTATCACAGGTACTGTGAAAATCACAAATAGCACTCGTACGCAAAAATTGGACTTCTGAATGAGCCATGAGAAAATCAGGAGACGTCCGTTTTTGATCTGAATCATAGATCAAACTTGCGCATTCAAATCAATGGGCCAGTAGAAAAAAAAGACAGAATACAGATACCCTCCGGGTGTTATCCGGGAGTCTGTTGGATTCTGACTATGTAATTGGTACAAGGAGATTAGAAATGTATTTATTTTTCATATGAGAAGTATAGGTGCCGCACTGAAGCCGTGTCCAGCTCACTTGTGAAAAATGCTCCATTTTATTTCACATACGAGAAAAAAAAATGGACGTCTGAAGGAGGCCAAGACATGGCTGTGTATCTGTTATATTGCTAGGAAACTCAGTTTAAGGGGTTTCAACTATTTCTCACATAATAAAATACAAATGTCCTGAGTGTAGCATATACTCTGCTGAAATATGGTACTTAGCCATAGTTATTTGTTTGGGCTGTATTCATTCATTTCTATAACCACACATCATTGCCTATGGTTGTGGTGCACACACAGCGGCTGCACATATCTGTATCAAGCCTATGTGCCCTCGGAGGACGTAACCACAGGCCAGCCTGTAGCCGCTGCCTGTAGCCGCTGCCTGTAGCCGCTGCCTGTAGCCGCAGCCTGTAGTCGTTGCCTGTAGTCGCTGCTTGTAGCCGCTGCCTGTAGTCGCTGCCTGTAGCCGCTGCCTGTAGCCGCAGCCTGTAGTCGCTGCCTGTAGCCGCTGCCTGTAGTCGCTGCCTGTAGTCGCTGCCTGTAGCCGCTGCCTGTAGCCGCTGCCTGTAGTCGCTGCCTGTAGCCGCTGCCTGTAGCCGCAGCCTGTAGTCGCTGCCTGTAGCCGCTGCCTGTAGCCGCTGCCTGTAGTCGCTGCCTGTAGCCGCTGCCTGTAGCCGCAGCCTGTAGTCGCTGCCTGTAGCCGCTGCCTGTAGTCGCTGCCTGTAGCCGCTGCCTGTAGCCGCTGCCTGTAGTCGCTGCCTGTAGCCGCTGCCTGTAGGCGCTGCCAGTAGCCGCTGCCTGTAGTCGCTGCCTGTAGCCGCTGCCTGTAGCCGCTGCCTGTAGTCGCTGCCTGTAGCCGCTGCCTGTAGCCGCTGCCTGTAGTCGCTGCCTGTAGCCGCTGCCTGTAGGCGCTGCCTGTAGCCGCTGCCTGTAGGCGCTGCCTGTAGCCGCTGCCTGTAGTCGCTGCCTGTAGCCGCTGCCTGTAGCCGCTGCTTGTAGTCGCTGCCTGTAGCCGCTGCCTGTAGCCGCTGCCTGTAGCCGCTGCCAGTAGCCGCTGCCTGTAGCCGCTGCCTGTAACCGCTGCCTGTAGCCGCTGCCTGTAGTCGTTGCCTGTAGCCGCTGCCTGTAGCCGCTGCCTGTAGTCGCTGCCTGTAGCCGCTGCCTGTAGTCGCTGACTGTAGTCGCTGCCTGTGGCCGCTGCCTGTAGCCGCTGCCTGTAGTCACTGCTTGTAGCCGGTGCCTGTAGCCGCTGCCTGTAGTCGCTGCTTGTAGCCGCTGCCTGTGGCCGCTGCCTATAGCCGCTGCCTGTAGCCGCTGCCTGTAGTCGCTGCTTGTAGCCGCTGCCTGTAGCCTCTGCCTGTAGCCGCTGCTTGTAGCCGCTGCCTGTAGCCGCTGCCTGTAGTCGCTGCCTGTAGTCGCTGCCTGTAGCCGCTGCCTGTAGTCGCTTCTTGTAGCCGCTGCCTGTAGTCGCTGCCTGTAGCCGCTGCCTGTAGCCGCTGCCTGTAGTCGCTGCCTGTGGCCACTGCCTGTAGCCGCTGCCTGTAGCCGCTGCCTGTAGTCGCTGCCTGTAGCCGCTGCCTGTAGTCGCTGCCTGTAGCCGGTGCCTGTAGTCGCTGACTGTAGTCGCTGCCTGTAGCCGTTGCCTGTAGTCGCTGCCTGTAGTCGCTGCCTGTAGCCGCTGCCTGTAGTCGCTGCCTGTAGTCGCTGCCTGTAGCCGCTGCCTGTAGTCGCTGCTTGTAGCCGCTGCCTGTAGCCGCTGCCTGTAGCCGCTGCCTGTAGTCGCTGCTTGTAGCCGGTGCCTGTAGCCGCTGCCTGTGGCCGCTGCCTGTAGCCGCTGCCTGTGGGATTTGCTTTTGTAGGCTATAATCTTTTGCAGATAATAATCATAATAATAATCTTTATTTATATAGAGCCAACATATTCCGCAGCGCTTTACAGTTTAATGCACAGTATCGGTATAGAGCACATTAAGCGCACTATTATATTCGCCACTGTTCCTTAGTTTTACAGTATTAGAAATGTGGAGATGAATTTGGCGTTGAGGATGTGTTGTCAAATAAAGCTAAATCCCCCCCGAAAAAAAAAAAAAACTTTTAAATTTCCTGTATTATCTCATAATTTTGCTTTGTGAATATCGTCTACAAGTGTCCATACCTATTATACAAAGGTGCCAATTTCAGGGAGAACAGTTGATTAATAGGATGAGGCATCTTGCATTCCAACATGTCCGATCCTTAGTACTTAGAGGAGATAAGCCCTAGCTAGCAGCAGCAGCTTGTCTCTCTGTCTCTATTAAATGCTGTTCATGCCCAGCCGAGCTGAACATGTCTGTATGTGGGGGAAACACCGGCCAAGATGTAGCAGAATATAGCACCAGCGTGTAATTCTACTGCCAAAGAGTACTGTCGGCCATATAACTTTCCTACTGTTTTGAAGGGAGCAGCAGTTTTACTCATAGAAAAACTGTTAATGTGACCATTAAAAATGTGACCATTAAAAATAAGTGTGAAAACCGTGCCTGTACCTTACAGAGGTTTTCTCATGAATAAAGTGTACTCTCTTTTGTGTCCTCCCCTGCCCAGGAGCTGTGGTATGATCAGACCATGTCCCTGCACGGTCAGACACGACCATTACACAGTACACAGCAGGGGCACATTTATAAGATTATCTCAGCACAGGGACATTTTATATAAACACATCCAATTGTGGAAATCATTATTATCCCAAGATCTGTTGATTAAAATGTACTATGTTCATGGGAAAACTCCATTAAGATGTAAGAGTAATTTAATGAGACTTTGTCTCCCTGTGCTACAGTAGTCAGTAAGTAGATTAATAGATGCTGGTACTGAATCTGTATATTTCTACTCACCTGCTTTGCCTCTATTTGTGCCTGTAAACAGGCTGTGCATGTAGAACACAACATGAGAGATGAGTGTATCATTAGCTGCTGAACTCTGCATAGGCAGCAACCGAAATGAAGTGAACTATGTCATCTCAGTCACTGACTATGCAGAGCTCAGCAGCTGATGACAAAGTCATCTCCACTGGTCACTGGTGTGCTCTGCATAAGCAGCAAGGAGATGACAGAAGGTGATGAAAGAAAACAGTATGGAATCAAGTGCAGTGCACACAACTCAATAGTGTCGTCATTCATTATTAAAAACTGCTTCTATGTTTTTACACTTTTTCTAACTCTAGGGTTAGAGTTAGGGCTTAGGATTGGTTTATGGTTAGGTTTAGGGCTAGACTTCAGTCTAGGGTTAGAGTTAGGGCTAAGGATGGGTTCATGACTAGGCTTAGGGCTAGACTTTAGTCTAGGGTTAGGGTTAGAGCTAAGGATTGGTTTATGGTTAGGCTTAGGGCTAGACTTTAGTCTAGGGTTAGGGTTAGAGCTAAGGATTGGTTCATGGTTAGGCTTAAGGCTAGACTTCAGTCTAGTGTTAGGGCTAAAGATTGGTTCATGGTTAGGCTTAGGGCCAGACTTCAGTCTGGGGTGAGGGATAGGGCTAAGGATTGGTTTATGGTTAGGCTTAGGGCTAGATTTCAGTCTAGTGTTAGGGCTAAAGATTGGTTCATGGTTAGGCTTAAGGATAGACTTCAGTCTGGGGTTAGGTTTAGGGCTAAGGATTGGTTCATGGTTAGGCTTAGGGCCAGACTTCAGTCTAGTGTTAGGGATAGGGCTAAGGATTGGCTTATGGTTAGGCTTAGGGCTAGACTTCAGTCTAGTGTTAGGGCTAAGGATTGTTTTATGGTTAGGCTTAGGGCTAGATTTCAGTCTAGTGTTAGGGTTAGGGCTAAGGATTGGTTTATGATTAGGCTTAGGTCTAGACTTAGGAATATTGTTAGGGATAGGGCACAGATGATACAATTGATGTATAGAAAACAAACAAAAAATGTAAAACGGCAAAATAAGCAAAAAAATATAACGTATAACTTTATTTTTAAAATTTTTACAGTAAAAAGAAAAGAACTAGGATGTAATGATGAGCGAGCGTTCTCGGATAAGTTGTTATCCGAGCATGTTCGAGTGCTAATCGAGCATTTTGGCGTGCTCAAATAATGCATCCCAGACTTACCTTATTATTCTCCCAGAGGCATCGTTTCCACTTCCCTTTACTTTTCCAGCTTACATGTTATACATTATTTCTAGCAGCGCTTGCGTTATCAGTTCCAATCACACGCCTCACTCCAGTGAGCTGATACCAATTATCAATTTGTGTGCTCACGGACTTGTGAAATGCTGAACGCTGCAGCCGTAATGCAGTGGGATGGAGGCACAACCTGCATGCCTCCCCGCTCCTCTGTCTGATGTGTTTAATTTCTCTTTGATTAATTTCTCAGCCTTGAGCGAAAGTTGTTCTTGTTCAACCTAATTTGCTGACCCAGGTGATAAAGGCAGAATATGTACTGTGAATTTATGGCGGAGTAATACAGCCAGGATCACCTTTGACAGTGGCAGCCACAGGCTTACACAGCGGCATTGTGCGGAAAGGATTGATGAATGACAGTCTGGGGCTCTTGTGAGAGATGAAAGGCTATGTTTAGGGCAGGAATTCAGGCTGGGGGTCTCTTTTTTCCCCTGTGTGCATGTGGCAGCAGAGCTGACTTGTGACAAACGCCGCCTGCATGACAGAGTGCTGGCCCCGAGGAATGAAACAGCCTGTGACAGTTGGCTCCTTCCGACAGTCCCCATGGCACAACCATCCCACCCTGCCGTGCTCAGAAAAGTAATATATTGGCAAGGGCCTGGATTAGTAGAAACTCAGCCTGGCGGTTATATGTTCACTAATACAGACTACGCTATCTCTATTATGACAGTTCTGAACATGAAAGTTTGGGGGGCTTTTTAGGGGTAAGGGGGCTCTGTATATATGTTTTATTTCTGGCTCGGAAGCTCATTGCACTATATTTGGTTTCACTATAGATCAAACCAAAGCTTTGCATATCGTGATGCTGGTCACAATATAAATCATACAGTCTATGCCTCTAGGGTTCCATAATGGCTTGGTAAGAAGGAATTCTGCGTTTCTGCCTCACTGCCACTAGAGCTGAACATTACATCACTTTGTAGAGCCCAGATCCGCGCCTGCGAGCGAAGATCATGCCAAGTGCACTGGCCATGCAGACATCAAATATGTCACGGCGATCATGAAAAGGGAGGATTTACAGGTGGACTGAATACAAAATGCTAATATTTCATTTCAATCTGATCCTCCACTATTTGCCACACACTGGCAGTGTACTTTATGTAAAGATCTCTGAATGTTGGTCCAAGAAAAGCGTCTCTTTACCCCGAGATACGTGTGTTTCATAAATACGGAGCATGTCATTTGTATTTCTAACTATTGTCTATTGCATTACCTTTCTGGCGCTATTTATATGATAAATGACCATACCCATCTGATCATTGAGAATATCCTGCAGAAGGTATGTTTAATTAATACTAGGCACATACCGCGCTCGGATGCAAAACCAATATTAGCTGGTATGACAGCATACTAGTGCAAAAAAGATTAGAAACATAGTTATAGTGCTCGAACATGAGGTCGCTTACAATAAAGTATGTGCGTGTATACGTGTAAATTTGTGTGTATGTGTCTGTGTATATGTGCATGTATGTGTGCATTTATATGTGTGTGTGTGTGTGTACACTGTGTGCAGAATTATTAGGCAAGTTGTATTTTGATCACATGATACTTTTTATACATGTTGTCCTACTCCAAGCTGTTCAGGCTTGAGAGCCAACTACCAATTAAGTAAATCAGGTGATGTGCATCTCTGTAATGAGGAGGGGTGTTATCTAATGACATTAAAACCCTATATAAGGTGTGCTTAATTATTAGGCAACTTCCTTTCCATTGGCAAAATGGGTCAGAAGAGAGATTTGAAGGCTCTGAAAAGTTCAAGATTGTGAGATGTCTTGCAGAGGGATGCAGCAGTCTTGAAATTACCAAACGTTTGAAGCGTGATCACCGAACAATCAAGCGTTTCATGGCAAATAGCCAACAGGGTCGTAGGAAGCGTGTTGGGCAAAAAAGGTGCAAAATAACTGCCCATGAATTGAGGAAAATCAAGCGTGAAGCTGCCAAGATGCCATTTGCCACCAGTTTTGCCATATTTCAGAGCTGCAACGTTACTGGAGTAACAAAAAGCACAAGGTGTGCGATACTCAGGGACATGGCCAAGGTAAGGAAGGCTGAAAAACGACCACCTTTGAACAAGAAACATTAGATAAAATGTCAAGACTGGGCCAAGAAATATATTAAGACTGACCTTTCAAAGGTTTTTATGGACTTATGAAATGAGGGTGACCCTTGATGGGCCAGATGGATGGGCCAGAGGCTCGATCAGTAAAGGGCAGAGAGCTCCACTCCGACTCAGACGCCAGCAAGGTGGAGGTGGGGTACTGGTATGGACTGGTATCATCAAAGATGAACTTGTGGGACCTTTTCAGGTTGAGGATGTAGTGAAGCTCAACTCCCAGACCTACTGCCAGTTTCTGGAAGACAACTTCTTCAAGCAGTGGTACAGGAAGAAGTCGGTATCGTTCAAGAAAAACATGATTTTCATGCAGGACAATGCTCCATCACATGCCTCCAACTACTCCACAGCGTGGCTGGCCAGTAAAGGTCTCAAAGAAGAAAAAATAATGACATGGCCCCCTTGTTCACCTGATCTGAACCCCATAGAGAACCTGGGAGGGAAAACAGTACACCTCTCGGGAACAGTGTCTGGGAGGCTGTGGTGGCTGCTGCATGCAATGTTGATTGTAAACAGATCACGCAACTGACAGAATCTATGGATGGAGGCTGCTGAGTGTCATCATAAAGAAAGGTGGCTATATTGGTCACTCATTTTTGGGGGGTTTGTTTTTGCATGTCAGAAATGTTTATTTCTAAATTTTGTGCAGTGATATTGGTTTACCTGGTGAAAATAAACAAGTGAGATGGGAATATATTTGGTTTTTATTAAGTTGCCTAATAATTCTGCACAGTAATAGTTACCCGCACAAACAAACAGATATCCTCTTAAGATAGCCAAATCTAAAAAAAACCCACTCCAACTTCCAAAAATATTAAGCTTTGATATTTATGAGTCTTTTGGGTTGATTGACAACATAGTTGTTGATCAATAATAAAAATAATCATCTAAAATACAACTTGCATAATAATTCAGCACACAGTGTATTGTGTATGTGTATGAAACTACAATTCTAATTTCACTAATATTGCAAACTGTACCAAAACTGCACTATGCAGACTGCCCTAGGGTATAAGCCAAAAAATGGTATAAATGATTTAGATGGCATAAACTTTGTCTAAACTGTCTTATAGATCATCAGATTTATCCCATTGCTTCATGCTAGATGATACATTTGGTGCACAGTTAGACACTTTTGTTATGTTACTTTTCTGCCAAAAATTTTAACCAAAATTTTTGATGCAATTTGGACGCATGTTTTTGCATTTCAGGACATAATCCTTCTTAAACCTGTTACTTCGAAAACATTGGTGCAGTGCGTGGCATGTGCGCCAATTGTTTTAAAGACTAGTGATGAGTGAATATACTCGTTACTCGAGATTTCCCGAGCACGCTCGGGGGTCCTCCGAGTATTTTTTAGTGCTCGGAGATTTAGTTTTCATTGCCGCAGCTGAATGATTTTCATCTGTTAGCCAGCATAAGTACATGTGGGGGTTGCCTGGTTGCTAGTGAACCCCCACATGCAATCAAGCTGGCTAAGAGATGTAAATCATTCAGCTGCGGCAAGAAAAACTAAATCTCCAAGCACTAAAAAATACTCGGAGGACCCCCGAGCGTGCTCAGGAAATCTCGAGTAACGAGTATATTCGCTCATCACTAGTAATTACCGTAGCTCAGTAAATGTATCCCAAATCTTTGGTCCTTTCCACATCAAACTAGGGAACAGATAGTTTTCTTTTTTTGGTTCACCTTAGCTCACTTTACACTTGATTTGCTGCTTTGTGTGAATACTGCAAAGTTGTCCATGAGTAGCTATTCCCTCAAACCCTGGCCACAAACAGTGTTTACTTGACTTACGTCAGGCTGGTATACTTTAGTGTATATGATCTACTGCACTATTACCGTACATACTGAGAAATGCAATAAAATATTCTCCACAACATTCTTTTATTAACATGGGCAACAAATAGCATACAGTGGCAGATAAAAGTTCTGGCACCCTGGCCAAAATTACTGTTATTATGAACAGTTAAGCAAGTTAATGATGAAATGATCTGTAAAAGGGCTAATGTTAAAGATCACATATTTCTTTTGTACTTTAGGAAAAAAAAATTGTCATTTTTTACATTTTAAAAATTACAAAAAAGAAAATGGGCCGATGTAAAATTTTGGGCATCCTACATGGTTAGTACCTATTAGCACCCCCTTTTTCTAAGTATCACAGCTTGTAAACACTTTTTGTAGCCTGACATGTGTCTTTCAATTCTTGTTTGAGGGATTTTCTTCCTCGGAAAATGCTTTCAGTTCTTTGAGACTCCTGGGTCATCTTGCATGCACTGCTATTCTGAGGTCTAGCCACAGGTTTTCAATGATGTTCAGATCAGGGGACTGTGTAAAATTTTGAGCTTGTGCCTTTTCAGGTAGTCTATTGTGGATTTTGGCATGTGTTTTGGAGCATTATCCATTTGTAGAAGCCATTCTCTTTTCAAGTTCAGCTTGTATACAGATGGTGTTATGTTTGCATCAAGAATTTGTTGAAATGTCATTGAATCCATTCTTCCCTCTACCTGTGAAATGTTCCCTGTGCCATTGTCATGTCGGACACTGTTCAGACCAGGTCGTCTGACAGACAGCGGTAATTCCGTGTTTGACCACTGTTTGCTCATTGGCGTCGGCTAGTTTTCGTCTGGCTGCTCCGGGGTTAATTTATCTGATCCTCAGATTGGAAGCTGGGCCATGCCCATTTCCTTTAAATGGTTCTCCTGATCTTTGGGCGTCGCCGATTATATCTTCTGTCTTATCCGTAGTTATCTCGGTCCAGAGTGGAGAGCTGGTTGTTGGAGAATCGTTGCTGGTGGTGTATTTTCCTTGTCTTATTTACTCCTTCCTATATTTGTATTTATTTTGCCCTGCACCGTTATAGTGTATATTTTCCTTTATCCTTGTTTGTTATAACTGTGGGTATTGGTCTATTGCATTCACTGGGTGGTGGGCGGTGGTATTCAGTCTAGGGCTGAATCAGGAGTCAGGGTGAGGATGGAGGCCTGAACATGCACACCTTCAGTGTAAACTTCAGGTAGAGGGTCAGACAGGGTTTCCCTAGTCTGAGGGAAATTGCAGGGGCCCGGGTTATTAGCTCTCGCCCTCCTTGTATCCCCGTGACAGCCATTGGCTGCAACACAACCCCAAAGCATGATTGATCCACACCCATGCTTAGTGGTTGGCAAGATGTTCTTTTCCAGAATTTCTGTGCCCTTTTTTCTCCACACATACCTTTGATCATCGTGGCCAAAGAGTTCTATTTTACCCTCATTGGTCCACATGACTTGTTTCCAAAATACATCAGGCTTGTTTAGATGTTCTTTTGCATACTTCTGACTCTAAACTTTATGGTGAGGTCACAGGAGAGGTTTTCTTCTGATGACTCTTCCATGAAGGCCATATTTGTGGAAGTGTCTCTGAACAGTTTAACAATGTACCACAAATCCAGAGTCTACTTAAACTTTCTGAAGGTCTTTTACAGTCAGTCGGGGGTTCTGATTTGGCTCTTCAGCAATTGTACGAGCAGCTCTCACTGAAATTTTGCTTAGTCTTCCTAACGATGATAGTGAACAATCCATAACCCTAACAGGTTAATTAAAGTCTGAAATCTTGGTCAAAGTTATCTGAGAAAACAAATCTCCAAGGCTGCTCAATCTTTTAATCGGCCCATTTTCCTTTTGGTAATTTTTAAGATGTAAAAGATTACAATGTTTTTTTTTGCTTAAGATACAAAGGAAATGTGTCATCTTTAACTTTAGGCTTTTTAGAGATTATTTCATCTTAAAATTGCTTAACTGTTCACAATATAATTTTGACCATGGGTGCCCAAACGTTTACATGCCACTGTATCTTCCTATATATGCCTTTTGTAGGAAAGCATTCTTACCTCCAATCACTGGAAAGATTGAGTTTTATTCGTTGAAACTTATCACTATATTGGTCTGCCACTTCCCCAATCTTGTGTATTTTGGCATCTGTGAAAAGCCATACCTGACACCTTCACACAAAAAGCAGGGTGCAATATTAACACCATTACAGCACACAATATAGATACAGTACATGATTTCACTGTATGTAGATAAAAAAAATAACCTTCACACATGTTCAGCAATGAAAGTGGAAAAATACCTGACTGATTTTACATGTGTGCAGCACTTATTTCTATATTAGGGGCTGGCATAGAAGCTGTTCATACTTTTTTTCACATTCCGGGTTATGTTGCAATCATTATAATGTGCTGAGCAGTAAGCATGCTTTTTACATTATCTCTTGGATGGAACCCGTGCCCACCCTCTATGTCATTATTGCACAAATTTCTCCTTCCTATGCACCACATGCAAACACATATGTCTCATCCCCACACATACAGGATGCACCGAGTCCTCATGTTAGGATCACTGGGCTGGAGCCAAACACTTGTATGGGTCCTGGTGATGTGACGATGAGGATTGATGATCCTGTCTGGAACACTGGCCTTAAATAGGATTACATCTAATAGATGGAGCAAGGAAAGGGGGCCTGTGCTGAAAGCGTTTTCTTTAATGTATGGAAAAGAAGCAGAGAAGAAAAAAAGATAATGGTTACACATACTGGGCTGATTTAAAACACATCAGCATTTACAGATGAGAACCTTTCACCATGTCCAGTAATGTGATGTATTCAGCAGAGACTGTTTCCAGAGGTTGAACGAGCAGAAGATTTACTAACTCCTTAAAAGAAAAGAAATGTGATGCAAAATCGGTTCCTCAGCCCAGGGCTGGCTAAGCGGGGATTCAGCGGGCAGCAACTTAGCATGCTCTTGTGCTTCCTGGTATCGGGATTAGGGCTTCAGCCTATGATTTGTCACATCACAACCAGGAGGGTTAAAGAGAACCTTTCAGCAAGGTGTCAAGCTCCAAGCTACTTATAAGTGCATGTAGCTCTTTCAAAGACAAGTCCAGCAATAGCTTTGTAATGCCAGTCTGTTCCTCTAGTCTAACCCCCTCATAGACTTTAGATAGCAGTTAGCCAAACTATCAATGGTTGGGCCAGCAACTATGTCTCCTGATTTTCCAAGACATTGGATCACTTAGCTGGCTAAGGACTCCTGTATTCTCCGTCAAAGAGCAGTTATCAAACATTTCTGGTGGCAGCTTACCTCTTAGCAAACAAAGTTTGGTAGTCCGAAACTGCACATGCTGAATTCTTATCTCACTTGACATCATATGTCAGGGGACATTCGGGGGGCCTTATACATTTTAGACCATCATTTGATTTTTTTTATAGTGATGGATTCAGTGAACATTATACTAATATGCATATGGACCTTTAGTCTGCACTGTATTAGAATTAGACAGTATCGATTAATCTCTGCCATCTCTATTTGCTGAAGCTCTGCTAGTCTGCTTGGCTATGTAGTCCTCAAAATTCATGAGCTCTGTCTTACGCCAAACTCCACCACTGATTTGCAGCTTTCTGTAAGTATCAAGCCTGCAATCAGTAGTGTGGGCAGGGCTAGACAGAGCTCATCTTTGAGAAAACTAGCAGAGCTGTATAGAGATAGAATCATGTTTATGAAAACGACACCAAGAAACCTACTTGTGCACTTCCCCATAATGTCTTCGACATATCACATCCATATTATAGTGCTGCAATATCAGGAAGGACTATCATAGGTTGTATGAAAGCTGAGGCAAGGAATGCAGCAGCTATTTTAGAGTGATTTAAGATAGTGAGAGGACATCAGCACTTACAGCTCAGCAAAAGATATATTAAGGCAGAGCTCTAAAGCATTGGACAAATAATCCAGACAGTAATACATTGTACAACTTCAGCCATTATATGAGTGTAGTAGTCTGGGATAGATTAATTTTGTAAAAGGAGAGAGAAAAGAGAGAGTACAGTACTCAATGTGATTAATCACTTATTTAATGAAGCCAGCATCTCTCCTGCTGCATTGGAATTGCAATATATTGCAATTACACATTTTTTCTTCATTCATAATGTAATGCACTAGAAAGCAGCAGCAAGGCAGCACAATATGTTTTGCAGAAAAAAAATTAATCTGAAATCAATGTCAGTCAGAGATTGTGTGGTTGCTTTTCACAAGCAACTGTGCTGATTTTTTTGATTTTTGATTTCTTGCTCAAACCCTTTTGTGAAAATTGTTGCTTTTAAACTACAAAAAAAATCCCCAAATCCAGACATTTAACTGTGACTATCTACTCCACAAAATATATATGTATCAAGCAAATTTTTTACATCTTTGTTATTAGTTATTATTTTGGAAGGGGATTGAATTTTGTAAAGGAAATATAGAAAGAAAATCTTTTTAAAAAGTAGACATTTAACTGTATGTCTGTTTTTTTTACGTGTTTTTTACTGTGAGACCTATATTGTAGCTTGCTGCCACACTTAGCTGTCTGTTTATATACCCACCTACCCAGCATTTCTTGTTTTGTGCTTTTTAGAAAAATTGTAATAATTGGAGTTGAAAAGAAAGTTAAAAGTCTATTATAATGTTGTGCAAAATATATGGCAAAATAAAAAGTGGCAATGACAATGACTGGTAATGTGGTCATGACTGGGTACTGTAATTGAAAAATAAACATAAAAGGGCTACGAATGTGGGGGCTGCTAGCAGCAGAAACACCACCACCACCACCACCACCACCACCACCACTGGCACCAGCTATCCGGGCAGTACTTCTACCAAACACAGGTCACAATTGGCAAGTGTATTAGTGGGGAAGAAGAGAAAGCTGTTATGGAATATGTCACATCACTCATGTTAGTGACAAAGGATGATGTTATCTCTGGCAGTAACACCGTCAGTTTGAGTCAGTGTTCTGAAAAGAATGTCTAATTAATCTCAAATGACCATGAGAGATAACTTTTTAACTGTTTTATAATAAAAAAAAAGAAAACTGAGAGGGGTTGGATATAGTCCTTGGAGACCTCATAGTATTGTGCATGCCTTTTTAGGCCAATTTGAGACTTTACTGTATGTGATGCAAGGAAAATCAATTTGGTGGAACATTTTTTAAAATAAATTTGAAAAACCTGACAAATTTGAATTTTAAAAGATTTGATTATCTGTTATACTTTTCTATACAAATAGACATAAGGTATGCACATTTTTTACAATGAGAGTCAATTCCAGACATATGAAAAAATGTGCAGAAGTGGATATGCTACACTGCTGGCCTCTCAACAGATAGAGATGTCAGAAAACACATGAGATAGTGGAGTAGTTAATGCAGTTCTATTTTCAAGATGTTTTGAAGTGTACTCACTTCTTCATCAGGAAATTCACAGGGCTTCCAAAGGAGATGTGCGTTAGAGAATAGTATCGGTGAGAATACAATGGCAGTGATGTAAGTAAACAATGATAATGGCCTCTTCAGGATGAAATAGGACAGGAACTTTATTCCTACCTGTAGGAATTAGAAATCCTAAAAGTCAGCATTGAACCTTTAAAAGGTATGAAGAACCAGAAACTTCATTTGCATACAGATGTTTCAGGGTTTATGCTCCTCATCAGAGCAAAGCAGGCAGATTGATGTGGCTAGGTGAAAGACTTCTGACAAATGGTCTAAGGGATAATGTTTCTTCTTGTTAAGAGTGCCAAATTGGCATAAGGAGACTTATAAGCCAAGCAATTCTTTTCTGGGAGTTTAAATGTGGAAAAAGCCTCAAATGTGACAGAGCCATATGCCGTTCTGATGCAGTGAAAGACTGTGTGAACAAGACGTTATATCACTATGCAACTAACATGATGTGTCAATTCATCTCTGCATTGCCCATTATTAGTAACTAGATGGAGGCCCGATGTTATCGCATTGGGAGGGCGGTAATGTCACGATGGGGGCAGGCTTTGCAGCGTTGAGAATCTCTCCCCCCATGTGCTCACCCACCTATCCACTCTCTGTTTCCCCATGTGCTGACTTCTCCCGTCTGTGCTCTCTTCTTTGACCTCTCTACCCCATGTGCTACCCCCTTGTCTGCTGTCTCTCTCGTTCCTGTGCCGTGTTCTCCCCTTGTGTGCTGTCCCATTTGAGCGGTCTTCCCCCTGTGCTCTGTGTCTCTCACCCCTGTGCGCTTTCTCTCTCATGGTGTTCCGCTGGTGGGACCGCGCAAGAGGCTGGTACCACCAGCAGATCCGTATTGAGCCACCCATCACTTGGGTGTCCCTATATGGAGGTCGGTGAACTTCCGCTGCTTGGAATTCTGGGATCCAGACACATCTGGACGGAACAGGATGTGAAGACCTTACAAGATAAGTGTATATTAAGATACTGCCCTTTTGGTAACCCCAAAGTTCTGTGCTGCTTAGATTTTATATTGCTTTACAGACAAGAAACATTTCTTATTGTAAGGAGAGGCGCCTTCTAGTGTGATTAAATGCTGGCCTTCGAAATGCAAATGTTCTGGATCTTCTTGCAGTGCAGGGTCAGGTAAATTTCATCCCAGGAGTACTCCATGAAGGTCACTGACATCATTTCAAGATTAACTAAAAACATCTTTTATAATGGATGAATCAGTTTAAATGAGGAACGGCAATGAAAAATAGTTTAAACAGAAGTCCGAGCTCATGTACTACGTCTTTTCAAACAATTTGAACGGAATGAAATAAAAAATTTACAGTAAATGTGGAAAAATGCAAAAAAAATGGCTTGTAGGCTACCCAGCAATCACAGACTATGCATCATTAAAAGCTCCCCATCTAGTGGCACACGCTATCAGTTTCCTAACAGTGTGTTTTAGAGTGCTCCATTAAAGCATTATATTCACATCTCTTTATACACTCACCGGCCACTTTATTAGGTACACCATGCTAGTAACGGGTTGGACCCCCTTTTGCCTTCAGAACTGCCTCAATTCTTCGTGGCATAGATTCAACAAGGTGCTGGAAGCATTCCTCAGAGATTTTGGTCCATATTGACATGATGGCATCACACAGTTGCCGCAGATTTGTCGGCTGCACATCCCAAAGATGCTCCATACAAGGCAGGATGGATCCATGCTTTCATGTTGTTTACGCCAAATTCTGACCCTACCATCCGAATGTCGCAGCAGAAATCGAGACTCATCAGACCAAGCAACGTTTTTCCAATCTTCTACTGTCCAATTTCGATGAGCTTGTACAAATTGTAGCCTCAGTTTCCTGTTCTTAGCTGAAAGGAGTGGTACCCGGTGTGGTCTTCTGCTGCTGTAGCCCATCTGCCTCAAAGTTTGACGCACTGTGCGTTCAGAGATGCTCTTAGGCCTACCTTGGTTGTAACGGGTGGCGATTTGAGTCACTGTTGCCTTTCTATCAGCTCGAACCAGTCTGCCCATTCTCCTCTGACCTCTGGCATCAACAAGGCATTTCCGCCCACAGAACTGCCGCTCACTGGATTTTTTTTCTTTTTCGGACCATTCTCTGTAAACCCTAGAGATGGTTGTGCGTGAAAATCCCAGTAGATCAGCAGTTTCTGAAATACTCAGACCAGCCCTTCTGGCACCAACAACCATGCCACGTTCAAAGGCACTCAAATCACCTTTCTTCCCCATACTGATGCTCGGTTTGAACTGCAGGAGATTGTCTTGACCATGTCTACATGCCTAAATGCACTGAGTTGCCGCCATGTGATTGGCTGATTAGAAATTAAGTGTTAACAAGAAGTTGGACAGGTGTACCTAATAAAGTGGCCAGTGAGTGTATGTCCTGCTCTAACACGCTATTAACCAGTGATAGTGGGCTAAACGACACTCGCAATCTTGAACAATAATGGGCAAGTTAAGTTATTATTCCAGATGGCCTTCAATTTCTTTTGTGCTGTGGTATCCAAAGATTTTTATTCTTCAGTTAAACATATTGTTAAAATATTATTAACAAAATACTTTTCTCAAATTTGAGTATTGTTACTTAAAATTTCTGACATGGTATCTTGTCATCAACATGACTATGCTGATTGATTTATATCTAGAAGTCGTAAATTCATACTGGGCACATACAGATAGCTAGAATATGCCATCAGTGTGTGATCATGAGGGTCCTAACACCTCTTTTGGCTCCTTTTAGTCTAAAATAGTGTTTAAAAGTGTATTCCCATATCTAAGATCCTATCTCGATATGTACTAGGTGTAATAATAATATTTGCAAATACCGCCAATTAAAAATGTAGTTTAGTTCCTCTGATTAGCTATGTTGCTTACCCCATGTGCAGGGCATTACAGTAGCTTAGGTATCCATGGTTATGGCCATTCATATAGTGATAGTTAGCTGTAAGTGGTCATAACCATGGATATCTAAGCTACAGCAATGCCCTGCACATGGGGTAAGCTGCATAGCTTATCAGAAGAACTCTACTACATTTCTAATTGAAGTATTTGCTAATACTATTATTATTACACCTACTACTACATATTGGGATAGGATCTTGGTGATGGGAATACCCCTTTAATCTTATGTGTGACATATTGAAGACAACACTTGTGACATAGGTCTCATTTTTGTGAAGATTTGGTGTTATCAGTGACAGTTAACCCTTACTCAAAACTCCAGCTTTTTTTTATATTAAAATTCCCTAGGATAATACAATAAAAAGTGATTTCATTTCAATAATGTATTTACCCCAGAATGAAAAAAGGCAGCTTGCCAAGCAAAACAAGTCCTCACACTTGTCTATCGATGGAAAAACAAAACATATACAGGTCTCAGAAAATGGTGACAGAAACAAGAAACATCATTTTTTCCTCTCCATTTACATATAAAAAAAAAATTCACAAATTTGGTATTGTCATAATTATACTGATCTGAGGAATCATATTGCCAGGCCTTTTTTTTACCGTACAATGAACACCATTAAACAAAAACACAAAAAACAATAGCAAAATTGAGTTTATTACGCCACACGATATTTTTCCTGTTTTCTGGTACATTGTATAATAAAAGGAATGATGTAATTCAAAATTACAACTTGTACTGTAGACACAAGCCTTCATGCGGCAATGTGGACAGAATAATGAAAAAGCTATGGCTTTGTTGAAGAGAAAAAACCCCAGAAACCGCAAAAATGAAAATTGCAGGTTAGGTTTAATGAGACACGATTATTGATACATGTCTGCCGCACTTCTAGCACTTGCTGTAAGTGAGAAATAGCTGCTCTAGTGCTGCATTATACGTCTGTTGGTGATAGTTTTATTTCAGATTTTTATTGGAGCAAAACGGGAAATGGGATTCCCAGTGATATTCCTTATGAAAAATCACTTAAGAATAGTGATGAGCGAATATACTCATTACTCGAGATTTCTCGAGCATGCTCGGGGGTCCTCCGAGTATTTTTTAGTGCTCGGAGATTTAGTTTTCTTGCCGCAGCTGAATGATTTACATCTGATAGCCAGCATAAGTACATGTGGGGGTTGCCTGGTTGCTAGGGAATCCCCACATGTAATCAAGCTGGCTAACAGATGTAAATCATTCAGCTGCGGCAAGAAAACTAAATCTCCGAGCACTAAAAAATACTCGGAGGACCCCCGAGCGTGCTCGGGAAATCTCGAGTAATGAGTATATTTGCTCAACACTACTTAAGAACACTTGTGAATCTATGTGATTGCAGATTGCTGAATCAAGACAGTGTGCAATATGCACAACCTTTCAGTACGCATTCCCCGTGTGATTGGGCTGTTACGTAACTCCATGTTTGTGATTTGCATACTTGTGGTCACATCCTGACTAGACTTTTATGCTTCTCTCCATTGTCTTCTACTAGTCGGCATGTGATCACAAGTATGTAAATCACAAACATGCGGTCACGTGGCTGCCCACTCACATGGGGAATGCAGGGTTACTGTAACAGCAGATTTTTCTGAGTCTCGAAAACCCAACTTTAATCTTAAAATGAATGCTAAAAATGAGTAGGACATAAACTATGGCCCTGATTCATCACTGCTATGTCTCCAGATTCCTGGAGCAATTAGTTACTTTTTAGTGGCTTTATACTTGCACATTATTGGCCATATGTTTTGTGCTTTTTGTTTTCATCTTTTTTTGTTAGCCTTTTTTTATTTTTCTTCAACAACTTTGCTTCTCCAGATGTTTTAGACAGATTTATAACGTGACTTTCAAGAAATGTTGGATTTTTTTGAACATCTTACTCTAGTCCGTCCTTGGAGTGAGATTTCTGGAGGAGTTCTGAATATGGTGCATTTTTTTTAGACTTTACCAAGGTTTTGTGACTGTTGGTGCCGAAAACTCACAAAAACCGTCTTGACTTTGTGCAGAAGTCATGAACCGTGTGCGCCATTACGAGAAATTTGCCACAAAAACATCAGTGAATAATAGAGAAAAAAAAATGTGTCAAGATGCAGTATTTTTCCAGGCTCCTTGAATTTGCAGTTTTGTAGAAACATTTCAGAAAACAATACTGTAGAGTTAGCATACCTAAATACATAAGGCAATGGTTGGCTAAAACAGCAGTTTTGTTGGTCATTTATGCTAGTATTCGGCTTGTTTTAAGTGTATTGATTGTAATATGGCCCAGAAGAACAAAAGTGGAGGAAATAGTGAGGATTTGCTTTGTTTCTTCTCTTGTGTGTATTTAGTAGTGTTTTTCTAGTGTCTCCCTATGTACATACACTTTCAGTCTTATATACTCTATCTGTACAGTCACAAGAGATATGAAATTGTATACAAGGAAATAGTAGCTCGGGTAATGGCTACAAGATGTCTGGAGTTTCATCGTGCCTTAGAAATTAATGTGAGGCATATAAAAGCTGAACTGACTACTAGAATAAAGCAATTGCGGAGGCTGGGGAGCCGTTCAGAGACACCTGTTAACTAGATTGGGGAACAATGGATGATTGTTTGTCAATTTTTCAATACATATTGCATATGGTATACCTGCAAACCCTATTCCAGACAAAGCCCTATTTTATGGGCAATCCCTGCAGATAAGGTGTGTATACAGCTCTCCTGACACTTTATGGAATGCCAGGGGTAGCACAGGGTATTGATGTCATAGGTTGTGACTGCCAGATGTCATCGCATGTGCTATTTTCATTAGGAGTAAGTTAGACAATAGTCACATATACACTCATATTAAAATAACATCTATTCTGTTGCTTCAATGAGCGCGAGAAAAATACAGTAAATATATCTGTGAATATTGGTATTCCTATTCGTGAGTGTAGTTGCCCCAAGAAAAATTACTGTAGAGGTGCCGATGATCTCTACAAAATGTGAACCTAAAATGTGAAATATTTGTAAAAATTAACATTTTCTAATATTATTTGCTAAATTTATTGCGTCCTTTATAGGCCTCCATTGCCCACTGACTTATGAATCAAGCTACATTTACACTGGTCGATAATTACCATATATACTTGAGTATAAGCCAAGATTTTCAGCCCATTATTTTAGGCTGAAAGTGCACCTCTCAGCTTATACTCGAGTCATTGTCCCAGGGGTCGGCGGGGGAGGGGGTGCGGCAGCTGTCAAATCATACTCACCTGCTCCCGACCCGTCTCTGCATGTCCCTGCTTCTCCGGTGCCTGCAGTTCTTCCTGTGTTAAGCGGTCACGTGGTGCCGCTGATTAAAGTAATGAACATGGACGTGACCCCACTCCCATAGGGGTGGAACGCATATTCATTACTTTAATGAGCAATACGGAGTGACCGCTGAACATAGGAAGAAGCTGCCAGCGCCCGGAGACCATCTGCCAGGGTCCGCGCCAGGAGCAGGTGAGTATAACAGGGGAGGGGGAGCATGGAGATGTTCACCTGTCCCCGTTCCACCACAGGGCTTCGTCTTTCACGTCCTATAGCTGTGACGTTCAGGTCAGAGGGCGTGATGACGTGTTTAGTGTGCGCGCCGCCCTCTGCCTGAGCAGTCTCTGCAGAGGATGCGGAAGATGGAGCTGTGCACAGCAGTGGAACGGGGACAGGTGAATATCGCAAGTGCCAGTGTCCCCGCCTGCTCAGGACAAGAGGTGAGTATGTCATTTTTTTTTTTTTATCGCAGCAGCAGCACATGGGGCAAATGTTTCTATGGACCATCTTATGGGGCCATAATCAACCTTTATGCAGGATTGTATGGGGCAATTATTTCTATGGAGCATCTTATGGGGCCATAATAAACCTTTATGCAGCACTATATGGGGCACATTTACTATGGAGCATCTTAAGGGGTCATAATCAACCTTTATGCAGCATTATATGGGGCACATTTACTATGGAGATCTTATGGGGTCATAATCAGCCTTTATGCAGGGTTGTATGGGGCAAATGTTTCTATGGAACATCTTATGGGGCCATAATTAACCTTTGTGCAGCATTATATGGGGCATATTTTTGTATGAAACATCTTATGGGGCCCATGATAAGCTTTATGGAGCATTATATGGGGCTCCTGATTCAATATGTATATTCAAAAACACTTAACTTACTAATGTCTCAATTAATTTTACTTTTATTGGTACCTATTTTTATTTTTGACATTTACCGGTAGCTGCTGCATTTCCCACCCTAGGCTTATATTCGAGTCATTAAGTTTTCCCAGTTTTTTTGTGGCAAAATTAGGGGTCTCAGCTTATACTCGGGTCGGCTTATACTCGAGTATATATGGTGTTTGCCGACCTGTCATTTATGATAATTGTGCACTGTGAGTGGGTTGAGTGACTGAACGATGTGTCCAGAGAAGCTCGCTCATTGTGTGTGAATTAATTTAGGAGAGCGAAAAAATTCTTGTTCTGCTTTTGAGAATTCTGTAATGCAAATGGAGATTGTTCGCTCGTTCTTTGATTTGACCGACATAAGGGAGGAGTGGAAATTCAAGTCCTAAATAAGGTTGATCGTGGTCGATGGCAGTAAATAGTTCAGTAGCAGTTGGAGCATTGAGACGAGTACATATTCGTGATTATTGAGAAATTTTCACTTTGCTTATTCGATTACTTTTTTGTACATTATTATTATTATTTATTATTAAAGCGCCATTTATTCCATGGCGCTTTACATGTGAGGAGGGGTATACATAATAAAAACAAGTACAATAATCTTAAACAATACAAGTCACAACTGGTACAGGAGGAGAGAAGACCCTGTCCGCGATGGCTCACAATCTACAAGTCCATGGAAATGTTTGTACAATACTTTATGAAAATACGTACGAATACAAATGTTTGTTATTTGGAACAGGACCTGCAAAAAACCCCCAAAATTAATACTCACCTCATTGCTGACCTCTCTTTGGCTGCCCCGTTGCTCACTGCCCACCATTTAGTTCTCTTCTTTTCAGCAGTGTTCCGCATCTTCGGCCTCTTCACCATTGGCAACGATTTTCACCTGTGCCCAGTTGTTGGTGGTTAATGAATGTTGTAGGATCACGACATAGTAACATCAAGATATGTGACGTGACCTTATGAAGCCAAGTGATCTCTAAGGCGTGCACACGGCTATAAGTGCTGTACTATAGTAAAGAAGCTGGAGATGCGGCATGCAATGGTGGAAAGAAGGTTGGATGTCAGGCAACGAGCAGCGGGGCAACCGGACAGGTGAGTATTTTTTAAATTGTTTTTTATCAATATTCACCTTATTGCTCACCCATCGTGATGCATCGTTACTTTCCATCTAATTATTTTCTTTCCACCGCTGTTATGCACTACATCTCTTGCCTCTTCACTGTAGGTCGGGACTTCAGCAGTATCTCCATCTAGGGCCTGGAGGTCACAGCACATCATAAAGTCGGCAGCGAAGAGCAGGGCTGGCGGAGAAGTGAGCAGTGAAATATTAGTGTTTTTTATTACATCCGTCGTTTGTAACTAGGGGTCGTACATAGGGCGCATATTCGTAAGTCGGGTCTGCCATTATTCAAATAAATGGTATGACTTATGGGGTTTGGATATTGGACATTCTTACACTTCATACTATCTGTCTGTGTGAACACAGTGCACGATATAACAATCGCTGTTAAACCACTTCATTCATGTTTCTCGTCCTGTGTAAACAGTTGTCTGATATTTTTTGCTGGTCATGAGTTACGATCGCATCAGTAATCGTTTAAATGATTTTCTGCTCATGTTAATGAACCTCAAGTCATGAATATGTATGAAAATATATCACACAGATTACGGTTTACTATAACGACAAAAAAAGTATGCCGAAATAGGCTGAGAGACATGTTAATAGAGCCCAAATGTGTCATTGAATTTATACACCCCAATGCTACAGCTTTAAACTGTGTCGTAAATTCTGACTACTTGCCAAGTGACTTGTGACTGTTCACACTCAGGAGCGGCAGTCATTAGAGTAGACTGTCAGCTAGACTTCGCTAAAGTGCTGTATATCTATGTGAGCTCAGTGGTGGCAAGCACAGAATTTCCCTATAATGACTTCAGATCTCTGCTGATGTACATGTTGTCAGAATTTCAAAATATAGACAGCCAGCTATCATTGTAATTGCTGCTCAGTACTGAGAAATTATCCTGCTGCACTTATCTAGGTTTAGATCAATACATAGCCATAAAAGAAGAATGACAAAACAAATCCTTCCCTTGGTTTATTGTTTTCGGGCCACTTCATAATTACATACTTCTCCCTTGATTCCAAGATAACAGTTTCCAGTATATATATATATATATATATATATATATATATATATATATATATATATACTGGAATATATAGATACTAGCTGTACTACCCGGCTTCACCCGGGTTAATGAATGCTGTTAGCAAAATAGAATGTGTTAACAAAAATTTATTCTGCACACAAAAACCACAAAACAAATAGATAGAAATGTAATTATTAAAAGGCAAAAACTAAGCAAATAGAAGCATTTCACAACATATATTAGCTTTGTTATACTGAGAATGTCTTTGTTGCCTATATTAACCAATCAGAGCTCAGGTTAATTAACTGTAGCAAAATAGAAGCTGAGCTGTGATTGGTTGCTATTGGCAGCCTGATAAATCCCCAGCCAACAGGAAGCCCTCCCCCCTGGCAGTATATATTAGCTCACACATACACATAATAGACAGGTCATGTGACTGACAGCTGCCGTATTTCCTATATGGTACATTTGTTGCTCTTGTAGTTTGCTTATTAATCAGATTTTTATTTTTGAAGGACAATACCAGACTTGTGTGTGTTTTAGGGCGAGTTTTATGTGTCAAGTTGTGTGTGTTGAGTTGCGTGTGGCGACATGCATGTAGCGACTTTTGTGAGATGAGTTTTGTGTGGCGACATGCGTGTAGCAACATTTTGTGTGTTGAGTTGCATGTGACAGGTTAGTGTAGCAAGTTGTGTGCAGCAAGATTTGTGCATGGCGAGTTTTGCGCGTGGCGAGTTTTATGTGTGGTGCATTTTGAGTATGTGCAAGTTTTGTGTGAGGCAACTTTTGCATGTGGTGCAACTTTTGTACATGTGGCAATTTTTCTGTGTGTGCAAGTTTTGCATGAGGTGAGTTTTCCATGAGGTGAGTTTTGCACGTGTGGCGAGTTTTGCGTGAGCCTAGTTTTGCATATGGCGAGTTTTGCATGTAGCGAGTTTTGAGTGGTGACTTTTGTGTTTCGACTTTTATGTGGCGAGGTTGGTGTGTGTGTGTGGTGAAATGTGTGCTGAGGGTGGTATATGTGTTCAAGCACGTGGTAGTGTGTGGCGCATTTTGTGTTTGTGTTCATATCCCCGTGTGTGGTGAGTATCCCATGTCGGGGCCCCACCTTAGCAACTGTACGGTATATACTCTTTGTCGCCATCGCTCTCATTCTTTAAGTCCTCATTGTTCACATCTGGCAGCTGTCAATTTTCCTCCAACACTTTTCCCTTCACTTTTTCCCCATTATGTAGATAGGAGCAAAATTGTTTGGTGAATTGGAACGCGCGGGGTTAAAATTTCACCTCACAACATAGCCTATGACGCTCTCGGGGTCCAGACGTGTGACTGTGCAAAATTTTGTGGCTGTAGCTGCGACGGTACAGATGCCAATCCCGGACATACACACATACATACATACACACATTCAGCTTTATATATTAGATATACCTGTATGTAATCTCCTGTATATAGTATATACCTGTGTGTCATCTCACCTATATATAGTATATATCTGTGTGTCATCTCCTGTATATAGTATATACCTGTATGTCATCTCCTCCTATACATAGCATATACCTGTGTCATCTCCTCCTGTATATACTATATACCTGTAGGTAATCTGCTCCTGTATATAGTATATACCTGTGTGTCATCTCCTCCTGTATATAGTATATACCTGTATGTCATCTCCTCCTGTATGTAGTATGTACCTGTATGTCATCTCCTCCTCTATATAGTATATACCTGTGTGTCATCTCTCCTGTATATAGTATATATCTGTGTGTCATCTCCTCCTGTATATAGTATATACCTGTGTGTCATCTCCCCTGTAAATAGTATATACCTGTGTGTCATCTCCTGTATATAGTATATAGCTGTATGCCATCTCCTCCTGTATTAGCCCTCGTTCACACGTTATTTGGTCAGTATTTTTACCTCAGTATTTGTAAGCTAAAATGGCAGCCTGATAAATCCCCAGCCAACAGTAAGCCCACCCCCTGGCAGTATATATTAGCTCACACATACACATAATAGACTGGTCATGTGACTGACAGCTGCCGGATTCCTATATGGTACATTTGTTGCTCTTGTAGTTTGTCTGCTTATTAATCAGATTTTTATTTTTGAAGGATACCAGACTTGTGTGTGTTTTAGGGCGAGTTTCATGTGTCAAGTTGTGTGTGTTGAGTTGCGTGTGGCGACATGCATGTAGGGACTTTTGTGAGATGAGTTTTGTGTGGCGACATGCGTGTAGCAACTTTTTGTGTGTCGAGTTGCATGTGACAGGTTAGTGTAGCAAGTTGTGTGCAGCAAGTTTTGCGCATGGCGAGTTTTGCGCGTGGCGAGTTTTATGTGTGGTGCCTTTTGAGTATGTGCAAGTTTTGTGTGAGGCAACTTTTGCATGTGTTGCAACTTTTGTGCATGTGGCAATTTTTCTGCGTGTGGCAATTTTTCTGCGTGTGCAAGTTTTGCGTGTGGCGAGTTTTGCACGTGTGGCGAGTTTTGCATGTGGAGAGTTTTGCGCGTGGCGAGTTTTGAGCGGCGACTTTTGTGTTTCTACTTTTATGTGGCGAGGTTGGTGTATGTGTGGTGAAATGTGCACTGAGGGTGGTATATGTGTTCAAGCACGTGGTAGTGTGTGGCGCATTTTGTGTGTGTGTTCATATCCCCGTGGTGGTGTGATTATCCCATGTTGGGGCCCCACCTTAGCAACTGTACAGTATATACTCTTTGGTGCCATCGCTGTCATTCTTTAAGTCCCCCTTGTTCACATCTGGCAGCTGTTAATTTGCCTCCAACACTTTTCCTTTCATTTTTTCCCCATTATGTAGATAGGGGCAAAATTGTTTGGTGACTTGGAAAGCGCGGGGTTAAAATTTCACCTCACAATATAGCTTTGACGCTCTCAGGGTCCAGACGTGTGACTGTGCAAAATTTTGTGCCTGTAGCTGCGACGCCTCCAACACTTTTCCTTTCACTTTTTCCCCATTATGTAGATAGGGGCAAAATTGTTTGGTGAATTGGAAAGCGCGGGGTTAAAATTTCACCTCACAACATAGCCTATGACGCTCTCGGGGTCCAGACGTGTGACTGTGCAAAATTTTGTGGCTGTAGCTGCTACGGTTCAGATGCCAATCCCGGACATACATACATACATACATACATACACACACACACACATTCAGCTTTATATATTAGATATATATCTATCTAATATATAAAGCTGAATGTGTGTGTGTATGTGTGTGTGTATGTATGTATGTATGTATGTCCGGGATTGGCATCTGAACCGTCACAGCTACAGCCACAAAATTTTGCACAGTCACACGTCTGGACCCCGAGAGCATCATAGGCTATGTTGTGAGGTGAAATTTTAACCCCGCGCTCTCCAATTCACCAAACAATTTTGCCCCTATCTACATAATGGGGAAAAAGTGAAAGGAAAAGTGTTGGAGGCAAATTAACAGCTGCCAGATGTGAACAAGGGGGACTTAAAGAATGACAGCGATGGCGCCAAAGAGTATATACTGTACAGTTGCTAAGGTGGGGCCCCAACATGGGATAATCACCACACCACCACGGGGATATGAACACACACACAAAATGCGCCACACACTACCACGTGCTCGAACACATATACCACCCTCAGCGCACATTTCACCACACATACACCAACCTCGCCACATAAAAGTCGAAACACAAAAGTCGCCGCTCAAAACTCGCCACGCGCAAAACTCTCCACATGCAAAACTCGCCACACGTGCAAAACTCACCTCATGGAAAACTCACCACACGCAAAACTTGCACACGCAGAAAAATTGCCACATGCACAAAAGTTGCAACACATGCAAAAGTTGCCTCACACAAAACTTGCACATACTCAAAAGGCACCACACATAAAACTCGCCACGTGCAAAACTCGCCATGCGCAAAACTTGCTGCACACAACTTGCTACACTAACCTGTCACATGCAACTCGACACACAAAAAGTTGCAACACGCATGTCGCCACACAAAACTCATCTCACAAAAGTCGCTACATGCATGTCGCCACACGCAACTCAACACACACAACTTGACATACGAAACTCGCCCTAAAACACACACAAGTCTGGTATTATCCTTCAAAAATAAAAATCTGATTAATAAGCTGAAAAACTACAAGAGCAACAAATGTACCATATAGGAATCCGGCAGCTGTCAGTCACATGACCAGTCTATTATGTGTATGTGTGAGCTAATATATACTGCCAGGGGGTGGGCTTACTGTTGGCTGGGGATTTATCAGGCTGCCAATTTAGCTTACAAATACTGAGGTAAAAATACTGACCAAATTACGTGTGAACGAGGGCTAATACAGGAGGAGATGACATACAGATATATACTATATACAGGAGGAGATGACACACAGGTATATACTATTTACAGGGGAGATGACACACAGGTATATACTATATACAGGAGGAGATGACACACAGATATATACTATATACAGGAGAGATGACACACAGGTATATACTATATAGAGGAGGAGATGACATACAGGTACATACTACATACAGGAGGAGATGACATACAGGTATATACTATATACAGGAGGAGATGACACACAGGTATATACTATATACAGGAGCAGATTACCTACAGGTATATAGTATATACAGGAGGAGATGACATATAGGTATATGCTATGTATAGGAGGAGATGACATACAGGTATATACTATATACAGGAGGAGATGACACACAGATATATACTATATATAGGTGAGATGACACACAGGTATATACTATATACAGGAGATTACATACAGGTATATCTAATATATAAAGCTGAATGTGTGTATGTATGTATGTGTGTATGTCCGGGATTGGCATCTGCACCGTCACAGCTACAGCCACAAAATTTTGCAGTCACATGTCTGGACCCCGAGAGCGTCATAGGCTATGTTGTGAGGTGAAATTTTAACCCTGCGCGTTCCAATTCACCAAACAATTTTGCCCCTATCTACATAATGGGGAAAAAGTGAAGGGAAAAGTGTTGGAGAAAAATTGACAGCTGCCAGATGTGAACAATGGGGACTTAAAGAATGAGAGCGATGGCGCCAAAGAGTATATACCGTACAGTTGCTAAGGTGGGGCCCCGACATGGGATACTCACCACACACGGGGATATGAACACAAACACAAAATGCGCCACACACTACCACGTGCTTGAACACATATACGACCCTCAGCGCACATTTCACCACACATACACCAACCTCGCCACATAAAAGTCGAAACACAAAAGTCACCACTCAAAACTCGCCACGCGCAAAACTCGCTACATGCAAAACTCGCCATATGCAAAACTAGGCTCACGCAAAACTCGCCACACGCAAAACTCACCTCATGGAAAACTCACCTCATGCAAAACTTGCACACACAGAAAAATTGCCTCACACAAAACTTGCACATACTCAAAACGTACCACACATAAAACTCGCCACGCGCAAAACTCGCCATGCTCAAAACTTGCTGCACACAACTTACTATACTAACCTGTCACATGCAACTCGACACACAAAATGTTGCTACACGCATGTCGCCACACAAAACTCATCTCACAAAAGTCACTACATGCATGTCGCCACACGCAACTCAACACACACAACTTGATACATGAAACTCGCCCTGAAACACACACAAGTCTGGTATTGTCCTTCAAAAATAAAAATCTGATTAATAAGCAGACAAACTACAAGAGCAACAAATGTACCATATAGGAAATACGGCAGCTGTCAGTCACATGACCTGTCTATTATGTGTATGTGTGAGCTAATATATACTGCCAGGGGGTGGGCTTACTGTTGGCTGGGGATTTATCAGGCTGCCAATAGCAACCAATCACAGCTCAGCTTCTATTTTGCTACAGTTAATTAATCTGAGCTCTGATTGGTTAATATAGGCAACAAAGACATTCTCAGTATAACAAAGCTAATATATGTTGTGAAATTCTTCTATTAGCTTAGTTTTTGCCTTTTAATAATTACATTTCTATCTATTTGTTTTGTGGTTTTTGTGTGCAGAATAAATTTTTGTTAACACATTCTATTTTGCTAACAGCAGTCATTAACCCGGGCGAAGCCGGGTAGTACAGCTAGTATATATATATATATATATATATATATGTATATATATATATATGCTACTTTATTTCCTCAATTAGATTCATTATTTATAGTTAGTGAATCATACAGAACATTCTGAATAGCCATACATCATGGAATATCTGTTCTCAAAAAACGCTGATTGGTGCCACTGCCAGTATTAAATTTTGCCCTTTTGTAATGCCCCAAAATTGGGGATTACATTAATGTTTATAATGTGAAGTATGTTTTATATATGCACTTAAATACTTGAACTATTGCAAGGATCTGTTTTCTTTTATGCATTGAGATCTGCTATTTACTCCTTTACTGTGTGTGTTGCTTTGAGGATGCAGTCAGACGGTTGTATATCGCAATGCTCGGACTGGCTGTCGGCGATCCTGACACTAGGGTGACAGCTGCAATTAAGTACACGCCGTCACACTCGCCGACGGCCAGTCCGACCATAGTGATGCGATCGTCGTCTGGGTTATATGACAATCTGACTGCGCCCTAAGAAGGATGATTTAGCATTTCATACACCATAGAGTATTTCATATACCATAGAGTTCCCAGCTCCAGGTAGTTAAGTAGTTAAGCACCAGAGGGTGGAGCTTCAGTTTTTTTAAAATATGGTAATCAGGGGTACTAGCCAGAGTTCAGTTAGAGAGTAGCAGAAGAACAGCAAGATGTAGGAGTATGGCCCTCCAGCAGGCCATACAGAGCAGACTTATCTGATGAAACTGTAGGATAAGGGAACACTTCTAAACAAAAGGAGGAATGCCCTGGTGCCCTAGAGCAAACAGTCTACATATACAGTATGCAGTGGATTCAGGATGACTACTCATGGATCTAAATATGTTGCCCATAGTGGAAATGGAGAAATTAGGTAACCACATTGACGATTAGCGAGACCTGGGATATAGAGGCCAGCTAGAGGTCACAGCCCTAGAAGGGTAGAAGGAATCTCCATAGAGTCAGTACTGGTCTCCAGTTTTAGACACTGAATGGACTTGCTGCAATGCACTCCTCATGTACGACTAGTTGTCATCCTCTGCTGCTGTTTGCCTGGTATCTGGAAACAACCTTTAAGGAAATATGCCTCTATGATCAGAAGTGTAACAATCAAAATAATCTATACCTCAGTTGTGAGGGAACAGTAAAATGCCAGCATTAACCCTAGCACATCCACAGCCATGCGCTCTGTTTACTGCACCAGTGCACCAAGTGCCGGGGACAGCCACCACCACCCATGACATTGAGGATCTGACCCATTCCAGTCGTACTGGGTTTCCTGAGCACTGTGTATCACACTTTATTTCTTGCTGCAGAGAGATTCAATTTAATTTTTGTGACGTTCTCTAACCTCACTTTCATAAAAAGAGCAATACAAAAAAAAATACATTTAAATAAAAGACAATGGTGCCCCTATTATAGCACTAGTTCTAGCAAGCATAACTGTTCTGCTTCAGTTATGGTTCTATCGTGACACATTTTCTCCACTGGTTTCTTGGAGATTTTTGCTATCTCATCTGAGAGCAGCATGAAGTAGGCAAAGATGCCCTGAATCCAACGTTGTATCACTTATTTTACTGAGTGAAGCAGTTGTGGTACAATCAGAGTTTTTAGATGTACAATGCAGCAGAGCTGAGAAAGCTAACCCCGCCCACACCACGCTCTCTATGTACATTGTGTACAGACAGTGAGCTGCTTATCACAGGAGGGGAGATAATAACCTCTATATTATTGAAATTGAAGCAAACAATACAAATTGGTACTAATATTGAAACGAGATACCAACACATACCATTCAAGATACTTTATATTGTCCACAAAAGTACCAAATTTTTCCTGGCAGAATGTATGTCAGGCTTCAATCGCACAGAGATGAATGGCCATTTAACAATCCTTTTAAAAATTTTAGCACAATGCCATATGTAGTACACTGATACCACCATTGGCAAGATTTTAATGAAATACCCTACAAGTTTTCGCAAGAAGAAGGCAGTAGAGAACACAATTATCTAAAGAAACAAGCTTTTTAGACTATATATTATACATAGAAAAAATATTGCTATTGCGTAATAGCAATTCATGGATCCAATGCAGAGAACAGGAGCATAACGACCTTTCCATGTCAAAAAAAGTCTCATGCAATGATATGCTCATTATTTCCCGTGTGAGTAGTAAAAGGTTCATTTATTAGAAGCAAGTGTATTTCCATAGATATAGTCAGATTTGATATAATGATGTATCACATATAAATCCTGTGCCTAATTGCAGGTGTAGAGGCAGCAGGTAGCTAAATTCATGTACTGTGCAGTGAAAAGCATGAGATGTGTTGTGGTCGGTGGTATTAATCTGACATTATTTCCATCCGCGCACACCTTGTCGTGCACAGCCAGGATCCTGCTTTATTTCTAAATCATTTCCTGTTGAATATGAAATTGGCAAACCGCTTAAGATAGAAAACCAAAGGGCAGCGCTGATGATCCCGATAATAACTGCAATTCTTATTACTTGTAGCTGCGAGGTTTGGTTCATCCTTAGTTATCCATACAATCACAGATTTGTTTATTTTCTTCTTAAATTGTTAAGGTAAGTGAACTCTCTGATGTTTGGTGAAGAGTTGTTTGAAGTCCCATGACTCATTATATTGAAGAAAAGCAGTTCCCATGCCGTCACGTCATAGCGGAGAGCAGCTGTATTGCACGTGCACTGAGGAACTGATTGCATCCGCACAATGTCCTAGGATAACAGACATGTGCCCTAATCCCAAAATTGGGTTCTACTGTATACTGCATGTCTTTTGTTATAAAAGTCTGGTTTGGAGGCACCTTGGATTATAAGCATTCCTCTACTAAACATGCTCAAATCAGGCCACCATCTTGTTATAAGCACTTAAAAAGGTTATCTCAACTCATGTCTTCAGGGCCTCGTTGCCCTCAAGCCTCCTGACTTCCTAGTTGTTGGGGGGCAGGCGCTTCTCTCTGAGTGACAGCTCAGGTTAGCAGTAGTATTATCACACTGCTGGCCTAAACTTGCTCACTCGTGATATGCTGTGTGAGGCACTTTACCTCTGCAGCATCAGAGGTGCTGGAGAAGATCGCGATTACCGGAGTGGGGTGTAGCTGCTGACCGGGGAAGGCGGTAAGCAGAATTATAACACTTTTTCTCAGTTACTGAACATGCCGGTGTAAAGAAATGAATGGGGCTGAAGAGAGCTGGACGGCTTCAATGTAAAACTCATGGAGCAAATGTGTACAGTCCATGTCAGCGGTGGCCGGTCGAGCCATTTGGCAATGACCTATAAACAATAAATCACTAAAAGCAGATGGCATGAGAATGGAGGTAGTTAAAAAGAGCAAGTTCATTGCAAACTTACTTATTTTAACACTGTCTACCTGCCTGAACCCATGGGAATAACCATTTAAAGAGCAGCTGTCACTTGCTCAAAAAATTAAAAGGGTTGTCCAGTCTAGAATGACAAGTCTACAGTCACTCTGTGTGACCATAGACTTGTGAATCCTCCCAGCGCACGCAACGGGGGCTTACGATAATTCACCGGAACACTACATCATCCCTCTGTTTGTCCTGCTATGTATTGTTAACTCAGCACATACCATAAAAATAATACAGTATTGGCCTACACAAGCAAAAACATTATTAAAGCACATTTCCACAATATTAAAGCACATAATTCACTACTGGTGTAACAAATATTTCTATCTAGTCTACTAATTAAGAATTTCAGGAGCCCACAAAATGAATTCATCCCTCATACAGTATCATGGAAAACTCTGAACTTGTGTTAACTACATTGTAACAATTGATACCAGACATGAATATTTTTTTCTTAAAACTAGAAAAAGTAAAGTGAGACCCCTTTCCCGATGCAAAAATGAAATGATTGTTTAGCCTTGTTTTCTCCTCACCTTAGGCAGTGATCAGGTACCATCACGCATTGCCAGTATGATGCACAGAATTACTACTGGTGACCACAGCTATTGGCCTGTGTTGGAAATCTCTGACGTATACCACTATTTATGCTTGCATTAGAATACATTGACCATTGACTTTCATTGTAAAAAATAAACTACAGGATATACATACATCTGTGTTCCTTATATTATATTTTAACTAGCTATTGAACCCGTTCTACGCCCGGGTGGTGAGCATTTATATTGGTATATGGTCTCCATCCTGGTATGTGCGGCTCCCATCTTGCTCTCCCATCCTGTCATGTGCTGCTCCATCCTGCGTCCCCATCCTGTCATGTGCTTCCATCCTGCGCCCCCATCCTGTCATATGCTGCTCCATCCTACACCCCCATCCTGTCATGTGTGTGCCCCCATTCTGTCATGTGCTGCTCCCATCCTGTGCCCCCATTCTGTCATGTGCTGCTCCCATCCTGTCATGTGCTCCCATCCTGCACCCCCATCCTGTCATGTGTGCGCCCCCCTTCTGTCATGTGCTGCTCCCATCGTGCGCAATCATTCTGTCATGTGCTGCTCCCATCCTGCGCCCCCATTCTGTCATGTGCTGCTCCCATCCTGTGCCCCCATTCTGTCATGTGCTGCTCCCATCCTGTGCCCCCATTCTGTTGTAATGTGCTGCACCCATTCTGCCTGTTCCTGTTTCCATTCTGCCATATGTTGCTCCCATCTTTCTCTCTCTGGCTCTACTGCCCGAGTGTGGCTGTGCTGAGTGCGGGCGGCTGTGCTGAGTGCGGGCGGCTGTGCTGAGTGCGGGCGGCTGTGCTTGGCGGTGCTGAGTGCGGGCGGCTGTGCTTGGCGGTGCTTAGTGCGGGCGGCTGTGCGTGGCAGTGCTGAGTGCGGGCGGCTGTGCGTGGCGGTGCTGAGTGCGGGCGGCTGTGCGTGATGGTGCTGAGTGCGGGCGGCTGTGCGTGGCGGTGCTGAGTGCGGGCGGCTGTGCGTGGCGGTGCTGAGTGTGGGCGGCTGTGTGTGGCTGTGGTGAGTGCAGGCGGCTGTGCATGGCTGTGGTGAGTGCGGGCGGCTGTGCGTGGCTGTGGTGAGTGCGGGCGGCTGTGCGTGGCTGTGGTGAGTGCGGGCGGCTGTGCATGGCTGTGCTGAGTGTGGGCGGCTGTGCGTGGCTGTGCTGAGTGCAGGTGGCTGTGCGTGGCTGTGCTGAGTGCGGGCGGCTGTGCGTGGCTGTGCTGAGTGCGGGCGGCTGTGCGTGGCTGTGCTGAGTGCGGGCGGCTGTGCGTGGCTTTGCTGAGTGCGGGCGGCTGTGCGTGGCTGTGCTGAGTGCGGGCGGCTGTGCTGAGTGCGGGCAGCTGTGCTGAGTGCGGGCGGCTGTGCGTGGCGGTGCTGAGTGCGGGCGGCTGTGCGTGGCTGTGCTGAGTACGGGCGGCTGTGCTGAGTGCGGGCGGCTGTGCTGAGTGCGGGCGGCTGTGCTGAGTGCGGGCGGCTGTGCTGAGTGCGGGTGGCTGTGCTGAGTGCGGGCGGCTGTGCTGAGTGCGGGCGGCTGTGCGTGGCTGTGGTGAGTGCGGGCGGCTGTGCGTGGCTGTGGTGAGTGCGGGCGGCTGTGCATGGCTGTGGTGAGTGCGGGCGGCTGTGCATGGCTGTGCTAGGCGCCGAGTGCTGGGGGCCTGAGCAGGCGCGGACACCGGCGCGCATTAAGCGCATCATCACGCCCTTTGAACTGAGCGTCACAGGCAGAGGATGTGGAGGACGGAGCAGCGCGCATCGGTGGAATGGGGGACAGATGAATATAGCGTACTCACCCTCCTGGCATGTCCCTGCTTCTCCGTTGGAGATCGCGGTGTGCGTTCAGTGCTTACGCATACCGCGATCTCCTGGGAGCGTCACTCTGTGGGGTCCAGACTGCGCCGGCGCTTGCGCTTGCGCAGTCTATAAAGGCTTCGGACAGAGTGACGCTCCCAGTGTTATATTATAGATATATAGTGAAAAAATAATACATAGTATACTAGTCCAGGATATGTCAAAAGGACACTCTTTTAGTATAAACGGGGTGTATGAGGCATGGAAACATGTTTCCCATGTTCACCAAAAGATTTCCTGCCTGATTGAAAATGAGAACATTACATATATACATAATGTGGAAGGTTTTTGTGAAACAGTGATAATAAGTTGATAGGTATTTAACCCCTTAATCCCATATGACGTACTATCCCATCAAGGTGACCTGGGACTTAATTCCCAGTGACGGGATAGTACGTCATATGCGATCGGCCGTGCTCACGGGGGAAGCGCGGCCGATCGCGGCCGGGTGTCAGCTGACTATCGCAGCTGACATCCGGCACTATGTGCCAGGAGCGGTTACGGACCACCCCCGGCACATTAACCCCCGGCACACTGCGATCAAACATGATCGCAGTGTACCAGCGGTACAGGGAAGCATCACGCAGGGAGGGGGCTCCCTGCGTGCTTCCCTGAGACGATCGGTATTTTTACGGCTCTGCATTATAAACTTCTGTGAAGCACTTGGGTCAAAGTGCTCACCATACATCTAGATAAGTTCCTTAAGGGGTCTACTTTCCAAAATGGTGTCACTTGTGGGGGGTTTCAATGTGTAGGCACATCAGGGGCTCTCCAAACCCAACATGGCGTCCCATCTTAATTCCAGTCAATTTTGCATTGAAAAGTAAAATGGCGCTCCTTCCCTTCCGAGCTCTGCTATGCGCCCAAACAGTGGTTTACCCCCACATATGGGGTATCAGCGTACTCAGGACAAATTGTACAACAACTTTTGGGGTCCATTTTCTCCTGTTACCCTTGGTAAAATAAGACAAATTGGAGCTGAAATAAATTTTGTGTGAAAAAAAGTTAAATGTTCATTTTTATTTAAACATTCCAAAAATTCCTGTGAAACACCTGAAGGGTTAATAAACTTCTTGAATGTGGTTTTGAGCACCTTGAAGGGTGCAGTTTTTAGTATGGTGTCACACTTGGGTATTTTCTATCATATAGACCCCTCAAAATGACTTCAAATGAGATGTGGTCCCTAAAAAAAAATGGTGGTGTAAAAATGAGAAATTGCTGGTCAACTTTTAACCCTTATAACTCCCTAACAAAAAAAATTTTTGGTTCCAAAATTGTGCTGATGTAAAGTAGACATGTGGAAAATGTTACTTATTAAGTATTTTGCATGACATATCTCTGTGATTTAAGGGCATAAAAATTCAAAGTTGGAAAATTGCGAAATTTTCAAAATTTTCGCCAAATTTCCATTTTTTTCACAAATAAACGCAAGTTATATCAAATAAATTTTACCACTATCATGAAGTACAATATGTCATGAGAAAACTATGTCAGAATCGCCAAGATCCGTTGAAGCGTTCCAGAGTTATAACCTCATAAAGGGACAGTGGTCAGAATTGTAAAAATTGGCCCGGTCATTAACGTGCAAACCACCCTCGGGGCTTAAGGGGTTAATAGGTATTTAATAGCTATTAAGGCCCTCCCTGACGTTCAGTCCAGCAGAGATCAAAAGACATACAAGCAAACGTTTATTGGTGATCTGATCGGTGTAAAAATCATTGTCTTTGTTCAGAACATCTTCTAACTATTGATTTGCAATATTGTCGATCTGTTCTTGTTGCAACTTTAGACTACAGAAGAAGAATGCATGGTCCATGTTTACAAGGTCTATCCTTAGTAAGTGAAATTTTCACAAATTCTTTGTTGATTGAGCCATCATTACTGGGTTTATAACTCATTTTTCGTGCCAAGTGTGGTTTAGAAGTGTGACTTAGCACTATCGTGGGCCATGCGGAAGACTTGATAGATTTATGAGGCTGTCTTTCTCACATGAAGTACCAAATGTAGCACTGGCATTTGCTAATAATAGCCTTTCCATGGATGATAATAAGGCTGCAGTTATTCAGTGTTTGAGAATTTTCACATTAAAGGGCACTTGTTTCTGTCAGATGGCAGCTACTCCGTCCATTCTTTTTCTTCTGGTGCCCATGTGTATCCTCTCTTTCTGACAACACTGCAGTGTTCTCCTAACTGGGTTACACGAATCCACAAAAGGGTTACTCATGTCTCTGTGTTGCATTGTTTTCAGACACACTAATCTTTTTGTTTGCTCATGGTTGGTCACCTCTGTCTAAACCCCATGAAACCTCTATGAAAAGTGACTTGAGAAGGATGTCTTGTGAAAGCCAACCCTCAGTTCAAAGTCTGTAAAGGGCTTGAAGAGAAGCAAAGTGGACTGAGAGGAAGAGCTCGTAGGAGGTCCTTTCCAGGGCAAATGGTCAGACAACACTCTCTATAGTGTAGCCCATACGAGGTATATAATAATAGCAGCCCCAACATCTTTTTCTCTGTGGGCAATGTTGCTACATGATGGGAACACACACTTGTATTCATTGTCTCAGCAGGAGAGGCATTTAGTTCCTGCCATTTTCTCTTTCATCATTTGTAATGGTGGGTGGTTAAATCTGCTCTTTTGTAAAATGCAGTTAGCTGTAGTAAAACATCAGCCATGTCAAAGATACCATTGTGGTCCTGTGTCCTCCCTAAAATTAATAGAAAGGTCAAGGATATATTAAATGAAAAACAAGATATCTACCACAACATTTAATGTCCCCAGACTTGGAGCTTTATTGTTTGATAGTGGAATGATGATATTTAGCAGAGAGAAAAACATTTTAGTGAGCAAAACTACTTAAGATTTTCTGTATGATATAGAAAATAGAGAAAATGTCTGCTTTATACGAGCTCCTGGTGCCTTGGCACATTCATGATCTATATATACAACTATATTATATACAGTATACAGCTCTGGGAAACACTAAGAGACCACTGCAAAATTTTAAGTTTGTCTGATTTTTCTCTTTCTAGGTATATTTTTGAGTAAAATGTAAATTGTTCTTTTATTCTATTAACTACTGACAACATGTCTCCGAAGTTCCAAGCAATAAATTTTGTATTTATTTTCTGAAAATGACAATAAAAAAATAACAAAAAATGCATTGCATGCAGACTTCAAATAATGCAAAAAAAACAAGTTCATAATCATTTAGAAACAACAATACTAATGTTTTAACTCAGGAAGGGTTCAGAAATCAATATTTTGTGGAATAACCATGATTTTTATTTACAGCTTTGATGCGTCTTGGCATGCTTTCCACCAGTCTTTCACACTGTTTTTGGGTGACCTTATGCCACTCCTGGTACAAAAATGTAAGCAGTTCTTTGTTTGATGGCTTGTGACTATCCATCTTCCTCTTGATTACATTCCACAGGTTTTCAATGGGGTTCAGGTCTGGAGATTGGGCCGGCCATGATAGGGATTTGATGTGGTGGTCCTTCATCTACACCTTGATTGATCTAGCTGTGGGGCATGGCGCATTGTCCTGCTGGAAAAAAACAGTCCTCAGAGTTGGGGAACATTGCCTGAGCAGAAGGAATCAACTGCTTTTTCAGGATAACCTTGTATGCGGCTTGATTCATACATCCTTCGCAAAGATTACGCTGCCCAATTCCAGCCTTGCTTAAGCAAGCAGGGTGCCCAAACTTTTGCATTGGCCCATTTTCCTTTTTGTAATTTTTAAAAATGTAAAAAATGACAATATATATATATATATATATATATATATATATACATATATATATATATATATATATATATATATTCCTAATGTACGAAGGAAATGTATCATCTTTATCTTTAGGCCTTTTAGAGATCATTTCATCTTCAAATTGCTTAACTGTTCACAATAACAGTAATTTTGACCAGGGCTGCCCAAACTTTTACATGCCACTTTATGTATATATACACTGCTCAAAAAAATAAAGAGAACGCTAAAATCCCACATCCTAGATATCACTGAATGAAATATTCCAGTTTTAAATCTTTATTCATTACATAGTGGAATGTGTTGAGAACAATAAAACCTAAAAATTATCAACATAAATCACAACTAATATCCCGCAGAAGTCTGGAGTTGGAATGATACTCAAAATCAAAGTGGAAAATGAAGTTACAGGCTGATCCAACTTCAGTGGAAATACCTCAAGACAGGGAAATGATGCTCAGTAGTGTGTGTGGCCTCCACGTGCCTGTATGACCTCCCTACAATGCCATGGCATGCTCCTGATGAGGTGGTGGATGGTCTCCTGAGGGATCTCCTCCCAGACCTGGACTAAAGCATCCGCCAACTCCTGGACAGTCTGTGGTGCAACGTAATGTTGGTGGATGGTGCAAGACATGATGTCCCAGATGTGTTCAATTGGATTCAGGTCCGGGGAATGGGCGGGCCAGTCCATAGCTTCAATGCCTTCATCTTGCAGGAACTGCTGACACATTCCAGCGACATGAGGTCTGGCATTGTCCTGCATTAGGAGGAACCCAGGGCCAACCGCATCAGCATATGGTTTCACAAGGGGTCTGAAGATCTCATCTTGGTAGCTAATGGCAGTCAGGCTACCTCGGCGAGCACATGGAGGGCTGAGCAGCCCTCCAAAGAAATGCCACCCCTCACCATTACTGACCCACTGCCAAACCGGTCATGCTGAATGATGTTGCAGGCAGCAGATCGCTCTCCACGGCGTCTCCAGACTCTGTCCAGTCTGCCACATGTGCTCAGTGTGAACCTGCTTTCATCTGTGAAGAGCACAGGACGCCAGTGGCAAATTTGCCAATCCTGGTGTTCTGTGGCAAATCCCAAGCATCCTGTACGGTGTTGAGCTGTGAGCACAACCCCCATCTGTGGATGTCGGGGACTCAGACGATCCTCATGGAGTCGGTTTCTAACCGTTTGTGCAGACATGCACATTTGTGGCCTTCTGGAGGTTATTTTGCAGGGCTCTGGCAGTGCTCCTCCTGTTCCTCCTTGCACAAAGGCTGAGGTAGCGGTCCTGCTGCTGGGTTGTTGCCCTCCTATGGCCCCTCCACAAAATTCTAATGAAAATGGACTGGACAAGGTCAAGATACATAATTGTTATACATTGCACCATCCATCTTGGCCAACGTGAACTTCATGGAAGATGACATAGTGGAAAACACTGTTGAAAGAAAATAGAGCAAGACTGGAATTTGCAAAAATGCGCAATTAAGCACCACAAAGCTTCTGAAAGAATGTTCTTTGGGCAGTTGAGACTAAAATGGAACTTTTTGGCAGGTTACATGGGCTCTACAGTCACAGGTGCAAAAATGAAGCATACAAAGAAAAAAGCATTGTGCCACTATGAATCATGGAGAAGGCTTTGTTATTTTTCAGGGATTCTTTGCTGCATCAGGCACAAGTTTTCTTGAATCTGTGCAGAGTTCAATGAAATCTCAAGTCTGTTAAGTCACTCTGCCGCAACTGTGCTGCCTAATGTCAGAAAGCTTGGTCGGAGATGATGATGCACAACACAGCTAAAGACATGAAAGAATGGCTAAGAGTAAAACATTGGACTATTCTCAAGTGACATTCTGTGAGCCCTGATCTAAATCCTATAGAGCATCTGACAAGGAGTTGAAAATACAGTCTGTAGAAAATACCTTCACAATGAGACAGCTGGAGCAGTTTGCTCATGTGCAGAGGGCAGAAATACCTGTGAATGGGTGCCGAAGACTCATTGAGAGTCACAGAAATGATTTATTTGCAGTGATTGCCTTAAAACTATATGCAATAAAATATTTAGTTAAGGGTATCATCATTTTTGTCCGGGCCATTTTCATTAGGTTGTTTTTTTTTGTTGAACCACAATTCAGAAGCAATGTCTGACATTCATTAGTTGAAATTCATTACATTTAAATTGAAAATTACTTTTGTGAGTTTCAAGTTATTGCAGTGACTGTTCCATATACGGAAGAATGCTGCAAGGTAAGAATGTATATAAAAATAGAAGTGTCTCCAGACTTGTCTCCAATCGCATTCATTTAGGACATCATTGGTTGGCAATTACAAAGGGAGCTGCCAGCAGTGGATCTTGATTTTTTTTGAGTGCCCAATTGCATTCAGCATGGCAGAACATTCCTTAGACACACTGATAGCTTGTAAAGGCGTGTAAGAGCACATATTTCTTATAGTTGATACTGAATAAATTAAGATGTTTTGAAAATGTTTCCATTTTTCATCATTAACATGTTTATCAATCCTGTGATTTTTTTTATTTTTATAATTCCATGACTTTTTCTTCTTGGAGTTGCAGTTTCAATGTTGAGGAGTGTATATATACACAGCATATGTTGTTGCGGAATGTTCGATGTGCCACTTTCCTTATTTCTGCGTTTGCTTATTAAACAAATGTGTTGCACAAGTGATGTACACAACATTGTGGGTGGTAGGACTGATGAGAGCAACACGTGGAGTTTATGCCATTGAAACAACACCAAAGCACTAAGGTCAGATCTTGTAAAATCTACCAGGCCTTGTCAGGCAAAGACAAATACAAGGATGTGATTGGTTACAGAGGTTTTTCAACAGTCTTTGCTGAGACAGCTAAAGATAAACTGTAAATAGCCTTTGAATCATTAAGAAAACAAAATATCCTGAAGTTTTATATTTTTAATGCAAAACAAAGTAATTTCTCCCTTACAATTAGTTAAAAAAATAAATAAAATTCTCTTTTTAGATAGAAAATAATTAAAGTATTGATTCGCTATGTTTGTTTGCATTGGTTGTTTAGTTATGTTTGCTTTAAATAGATGTAAGTTGTCAACCACTAGTGGTAGCCATTGCTATAGATAGATGTAAGGTGACAACCACTAGTGGTAGCCATTGCTATCGATAGATGTAAGGTGACAACCACCAGTAGTAGCCATTGCTATCGATAGATGTAAGGTGTCAACCACTAGTTGTAGCCATTGCTATCGATAGATGTAAGGTGACAACCACCAGTAGTAGCCATTGCTATCGATAGATGTAAGGTGTCAACCACAAGTTGTAGCCATTGCTATCGATAGATGTAAGGTGACAACCACTAGTGGTAGCCATTGCTATCGATAGATGTAAGGTGACAACCACCAGTAGTAGCCATTGCTATCAATAGATGTAAGGTGTCAACCACTAGTTGTAGCCATTGCTATCGATAGATGTAAGGTGACTGACAACCACCAGTAGTAGCCATTGCTATCGATAGATGTAAGGTGTCAACCACAAGTTGTAGCCATTGCTATTGATAGATGTAAGGTGACAACCACTAGTGGTAGCCATTGCTATCAATAGATGAAAGGTGTCAACCACTAGTGGTAGTCATTACTGGCGATAGATATAAGATGTCAACCACCACTAGTAGTAGCCATTGCTATTGATAGATCTAAGGTGTCAACCACTAGTAGTAGCCATTGCTATCAATAGATGTAAGTTGTCAACCACTAGTGGTAGCCATTGCTATCGATTGATGTAAGGTGTCAACCACTAGTGGTAGCCATTGCTATCAATAGATGTAAGTTGTCAACCACTTATGGTATCCATTGCTATCGATAGATAGAAGATGTCAATCACCAGTAGTAGCCATTGATATCGATAGATCTAAGGTGTCAACCACTAGTGGTAGCCATTGATATTGATAGATGTAAGGTGTCAACCACTAGTGGTAGCCATTGCTATCGATAGATGTAAGGTGTCAACCACTAGTGGTAGCCATTGCGATCGATAGATTTAAGGTGTCAATCACTAGTGGTAGACATTGCTATCAATAGATGTAAGTTGTCAACCACTAGTAGTAGCCATTGCTATCGATAGTTGTAAGGTGTCAATCACTAGTGGTAGCCATTGCTATTGATAGCTATAAGGTGTTAATCACTAGTGGTAGCCATTGTTATCAATAGATTTAAGTTGTCAACCACTAGTGGTAGCCATTGCAATCGAGTGCAAATGCTGCTTTCATACAGAAGACCACATTCACACCACATTTATAGCCATACATTTGAGGGTCACATATACACCATGTTCCAAATTATTATGCAAATTGGATTTAAGTGTCATAAAGATTTGTTTTGTTTTTCAAATAAACTCATGGATGGTATTGTGTCTCAGGGCTCAATGGATCACTGAAATCAATCTTAAACACATGTGATAATTAGTTTTCCAGGTGATTCTAATTAAAGGAAAACTACTTAAAAATGATGTTCCACATTATTAAGCAGGCCACAGTTTTCAAGTACCATGGGAAAGAAAATGGATCTCTCGGCTGCCGAAAAGCATCAAATAGTGCAATGCCTTGGTCAAGGGATGAAAACATTAGATATTTCATGAAAACTTAAGCGTGATCATCATACTGTTAAGAGATTTGTGGCTGATTCTGAGCACAGACGTGTTCGTGCTGATAAAGGCAGAATGAGGAAGGTTTCTGCCACGCAAGTTCATCGGATTAAGAGAGCAGCTGCTAAAAAGCCATTACAAAGCAGCAAACAGATATATGAAGCTGCTGGTGCCTCTGGAGTCGCTCAAACCTCAAGGTGTAGGATCCTTCAAAGGCTTGCTCTAGTTCATAAACCTACTATTCGGCCACCCCTAAACAGTGTTCACAAGCAGAAACGGTTGCAGTGGGCCCAGACATACTTGAAGACTAATTTTCAAACAGTCTTGTTTACTGAGTGTCGAGCAACCCTGGATGGTCCAGATGGATGGAGTAGTGGATGGTTGGTGGATGGCCACCATGTCCCAACAAGGCTGCGATGTCAGCAAGGAGGTGGAGGAGTCATGTTTTGGGCCAGAATCATGGGGAAACAGCTGGTAGGGCCCTTTAAGGTTGCTGAAGGTGTGAAAATGACCTCTGCAAAGTATATAGAGTTTCTGACTGACAACTTTCTTCCATGGTATAAAAAGCAGAAACGTGCCTTCAGGAGCAAAATCTTCATGCATGACAATGCACCATCTCATGCTGCAAAGAATCCCTCTGAGTCATTGGCTGCTATGGGCATAAAAGGAGATAAACTCATGGTTTGGCCACCATCTTCCCCTGACCTCAACCCTATAGAGAACCTTTGGAGTATCATCAAGCAAAAGATCTATGCGGGTGGGAGGCAGTTCACATCAAAACAGCAGCTCTGGGAGGCTATTCTGACTTCATGCAAAGAAATACAAGCAGAAACTCTCCAAAACCTCACAAGTTCAATGGATGCAAGACTTGTGAAGGTGATATCAGAGAAGTGTCCTATGTTAACATGTAACTTGGCCTGTTAGGATGTTTTGGAGTTAAATAGCTTTTTTATTCAGTGAATGTGACCTCCTAATGTTGCAAATTCAACAAATGAGCATTTTCATTTCTTTAAAACATATCAAATGCTTAGAAATTCTACTTTGCCTTTTTTAGGCTAAAAGTGCCCCTCTCGGCTTATACTCGAGTCATTGTCCCAGGGGGTCAGCGGGGGAGGCGGAGCTCCCATAGGCGTGGAGCACATATTCATTACTTTAATAAGCGATGCCATGTGACCACTGAACACAGGAACAAGATGCTGGCGCCAAAGACCATCGGAGAAGCAGGGATGTCGCCAGAATGGGGTGAGTATGATGGGGGAGGGTGAGCCATGCGATATTCACCTGTCCCCATTCCGTCACCGTGCTGTGTCTTCCACGTAGTCTGGCTGTGACGGTCAGGTCAGAGGGTGCGATGACGTGTTTAGTGTGCACCCTCTGCCTGAACAGTCACGGCAGAGACCCTGAAGACACAGCAGCATGTGGCGGTGGAACAGGGACGGGTGAATATCGCAAGTGCCGGTGTCCTGAGCCAGTGGCGACTCTGACACCTGACCCCATAGCGCGCCGGTGTTCCCGCCTGCTCAGGCCCCCGACACTCGACGCCCAGTGGGTTGGCTTATACTCGAGTATATACGGTACTCTGTATATTCTATACTATAGAAAATTGAGCAACCTTGGAAGTACTACTTGGCCCTGGTCTAGAGCTACAGGCTGTACTACAATCCAGAGCTGTAGTCACAATACACTTTTTGTACAGACACACCTCTAACATTTTAGCTGGGCTCTTATGTTGGAATGAGTTGCTTACCGTATAATGAGTGTTTTCTATAAAGATTACACTTCCCTGAATATTCTTAGATTTTATCTATAAACGAGCAGAATTATGCTTGCAGCTCTAGGCTATAATGCGAGTTGGGTACTCTTGATTCATTCTATGTGAACTAGTCGTTAAAGGTGACAATATGCTGTTCTGTATAATAATGTTGTCACTTCAACAAGAAATGTGTCGTAAAAGGAAAGGAAACACCAAGCGACTTCATGGAAAAATGTCACTACTGACTTGGATGATGAAATGTGTTAGTTAAATATCATTTATGAAAGAATAATATGACAGGATACTTTGGGACACGGTAATAAAATATAGCATGCAGTGGGTAAATGTTTGCAATCTTTCCTGGCTTGAGGCTCATAAATTAAAGTTTTCTTGAGGGGGCAGAGAGTGAATATGACAGCAGATTTGTCAGTGAGTTTAATTTTAAAAGTGGATTCTTAATTTCCTTTTTTCAGCACTGTGTCTGACATTTATTCTCAAATGCAAAGGCTCTCTTTCATCCCTGTATCTGATCACATAAAACACAGTAGATGAATGAAAGCAAAGGTGAATAATTAAAGATATAGCAAATAGAAAAATAAAAAGTAATTTGCTCTTTGATTATCTAAAGTCCTAGTTCATGTCAAGTAGAGTATTTGTGATTGATTTTATTTTAAAAGTAATGTGTCAGCAAGTTTTTGCTGTGTAACCTGAGAACAGCATGAGGGTAGGGGTTAAAACGCGAAATTCAACAATGTGTCACTTTACAGGCTTTGTGTGGTTGTTTACTTACAGTGAAGGTTTTATCACTAGGACATTATCACTGCTTTGACTAGCTATAATAGGAGCGCGTGCACAACCAGTTAGAGGTGCTAAGGTAGGTTCCCACACCTTACGGTATATAAAATAAAAGACCTAGCACTCAACTTAAATGCTCAAGTGAGGAATTTAATGTAGTACTCCACAAAACGTTTTGGTCCAACATACAGGACCTTCATCAGTTACGTACTGTTAGAGAAGTTGTGGATAGACACGACTAGCGTGTCACTAGGCACTTATGTACACAGCATCTGTGCTAGGATGCAATGAAAAAACCAGACCTTCTGGTGTCCGATGTTACATGGATATGTGCCCGAATCAGACGCGGTATCCCCCGCTCGTCTCACGTCGTGTCTATCCACAACTTCTCTAACAGTACGTAACTGATGAAGGTCCTGTATGTTGGACCAAAACGTTTTGTGGAGTACTACATTAAATTCCTCACTTGAGCATTTAAGTTGAGTGCTAGGTCTTTTATTTTATATGCTTTGACTAGCTGGCTCCTGAGCACTGGTTTGACTCCACCCCCACCTGTGATAAGCAGTCAATAGACTATGTACATTCACAACCTGGTGTGGGTGGGGTTAGCTTTCTCAGATCTGCTATATTGCTGCATGTAAGAACTCTTGATAGTGTCAGATCCGTGGCACCCTGTGAGTGATGCCTCGTTGGATTCAGGGTCTCTTTGCCTACATCATGCTGCTCTCAGATGAGGTAGCAAGAACCTAGTGACAGATTCCCTTTAAATGAGTCTATCCTTAGTGTTAACCCCTAAAAACAGTTGACAGTTCTATATAGAGGACAGACAAAGCAGTGTAACTTAAGCATTGTCTGTTAATTTGATGGAAATATTAAATGATGAAGTTATAGCCTATCTCAGGTTCCTTGGATCCTTGTACATTGTTTCTTCACCTGGGTAGAAGTTTGAGCCAATTTTGCCCTAACTTCTCCTTTTAGTTCTGAGACTTTCCCAAATAAAACTTTGGAGATGGTTATACAGGATCTATGACTGATAAATTCACATTTTAATGCCTTGATTACCCGTCCACAAGTAACATAATGATTAACTAAGTTGGGTTGTGCGGGTGAATGTTTGTTATAGATTAATCAGGGTTTTTTTTATTTTTATTTTTTTAACGTTTTGAGTGGCAGCTGTTATGGACCTGGTGGTTAGGAGCACCTGGAATGACCTGATGAGTAAACTAAAAAACGGAACAAGCTCTGGGAAAGTGGGAACTCTGCTGACCGCAAACTCTACTCCTATCGCACACACTAGAAATAGCCATGGAGCGTACCTAACTCTCCCTAGACGCCTCTTCACAGCCTAAGAGCTAACTACCCCTAAAGATAGAAATAGAAGCCTAACCTTGCCTCAGAGAAATTCCCCAAAGGTAAAGGCAGCCCCCCACATATATTGACTGTGAGTTAAGAGGAAGTCACAAACACAGGAATGAAACAGGTTTTAGCAAAAGAGGCCAGACTTCACTAAATAGTCAGAGGATAGAAAAGAATACTATGCGGTCAGCATAAAAAAAACTACAAAACCACGCAGAGTATGCAAAAAAAAACCCGCACCGACTCACGGTGTGGGAGGTGCAACACTGCACCCCAGAGCTTCCAGCTAGCAAGGAAATATCATGATAGCAAGCTGGACTAGATTTAAGCAGTACTAAGAAATATATTCAGGCAGCAGTAACAACAAATGAACTAGCAGGGACTTAGCTTCTGCTGGAGTAGGCAGGTCCTCAGAGAAGTCCAAGAGAGATCTGAACCAATTCTGATACATTGACAGCTGGCATGAGGTAACGATCTGAGTGGAGTTAAATAGGGAAGCCAGCATAGCAACATAACGAAAGCAGCTGATAAAGTCCACCTCAGTGAGCAGCAGTTCCGCTCGAAGCCACCAGAGGGAGCCCAAGAGCAGAACTAACCAAAGTACCATTCATGACCACAGGAGGGAGTCCGAGAACGGAATTCACAACAGTACCCCTCCCTTGAGGAGGGGTCACCGAACCCTCACCAGGGCCCCCAGGCCAATCAGGACGAGCCAAATGAAAGGCACGAACCAAATCGGCAGCATGGACAACGAGGGCAACAACCCAGGAATTATCCTCCTGATCATAGCCCTTCCACTTAACCAGGTACTGAAGCTTCCGTCTCGAAATACAAGAATCCAAAATCTTTTCCACCACATACTCCAACTCCCCCTCAACCAACACCGGAGCAGGAGGATCAACGGAGGGAACCATAGGCGCCACGTACCTCCGCAACAACGACCTATGGAACACATTATGGATGGCAAAAGAAGCTGGAAGGACCAAACGAAATGACACAGGGTTGAGAATTTCAGAAATCTTATAAGGACCAATGAAACGAGGCTTAAACTTAGGAGAAGAAACCTTCATAGGAACATAACGAGAAGACAACCAAACCAAATCCCCAACACGAAGTCGGGGACCAACACAACGACGGCGGTTAGCGAAACGTTGAGCCTTCTCCTGGGACAACGTCAGATTGTCCACTATGTGAGTCCAAATTTGCTGCAACCTGTCCACCACAGAATCCACACCAGGACAGTCAGAAGGCTCAACCTGCCCTGAAGAAAAACGAGGATGAAAACCAGAATTGCAAAAAAAAGGCGAAACCAAAGTAGCCGAACTAGCCCGATTATTAAGGGCGAACTCAGCCAATGGCAAGAAGGTCACCCAATCATCCTGATCAGCAGAAACAAAGCATCTCAGATAGGTTTCCAAAGTCTGGTTGGTTCGTTCGGTTTGGCCATTTGTTTGAGGATGGAAAGCCGAAGAAAAAGACAAATCAATGCCCATCTTAGCACAAAAGGATCGCCAAAACCTAGAGACAAACTGGGAACCTCTGTCCGACACAATGTTCTCCGGAATGCCATGCAAACGAACCACATGTTGAAAAAATAATGGCACCAAATCAGAGGAAGAAGGTAATTTAGGCAAGGGTACCAAATGGACCATCTTAGAAAAGTGATCACAAACCACCCAGATGACAGACATCCTTTGAGAGATAGGAAAATCTGAAATAAAATCCATTGAAACATGCGTCCAAGGCCTTTTCGGGACTGGCAAGGGCAAAAGCAACCCACTGGCACGAGAACAGCAGGGCTTAGCCCGAGCACAAGTCCCACAGGACTGCACAAAAGAACGCACATCCCGTGTCAAGGAAGGCCACCAAAAGGACCTAGCCACCAAATCTCTGGTACCAAAAATCCCAGGATGACCAGCCAACACTGAGCAATGAACCTCAGAAATAACTCTGCTAGTCCATCTATCAGGGACAAACAGTTTCTCCGCTGGACAACGGTCAGGTCTATCAGCCTGAAACTCCTGCAGCGCCCGCCGCAAATCAGGGGAGATGGCAGACAGAATTACCCCCTCTTTGAGAATACCAGCTGGCTCAGGGACTCCCGGAGAATCAGGCACAAAACTCCTAGAAAGGGCATCCGCCTTCACATTCTTAGAACCTGGAAGGTATGAGACCACAAAATCGAAACGGGAGAAAAACAGCGACCATCGAGCTTGTCTAGGATTCAACCGCTTGGCAGACTCGAGATAAGTCAGATTTTTGTGATCCGTCAAGACCACCACGCGGTGCTTGGCTCCCTCAAGCCAATGTCGCCACTCCTCGAATGCCCACTTCATAGCCAGCAGCTCCCGATTGACCACATCATAATTACGCTCAGCAGGTGAAAACTTTCTAGAAAAGAAGGCACATGGCTTCATCACAGAACCATCAGAACTTCTTTGAGACAAAACAGCCCCTGCTCCAATCTCAGAAGCATCAACCTCGACCTGAAAAGGGAGCGAAACATCTGGCTGACGCAACACAGGGGCCGAAGAAAACCGTCGTTTCAGCTCCTGAAAAGCCTCAACGGCCGCAGAGGACCAATTCACCACATCATCACCTTTCTTTGTCAAATCAGTCAAAGGTTTAACCACACTAGAAAAATTAGCGATGAAGCGACGGTAAAAATTAGCAAAGCCCAGGAATTTCTGGAGGCTCTTCACAGATGTAGGTTGAGTCCAATCATAAATGGCCTGAACTTTAACAGGATCCATCTCGATAGTAGAAGGGGAAAAAATGAAGACCAAAAAGGAAACCTTCTGAACTCCGAAGAGACATTTAGACCCCTTCACAAACAAGGAATTAGCACGAAGGACCTGGAATACCATTCTGACCTGTTTCACATGAGACTCCCAATCATCCGAAAAGACCAAAATATCATCCAAATATACAATCATGAATCTATCCAGATAATTTCGGAAGATGTCATGCATAAAGGACTGAAACACACATGGAGCATTTGAAAGCCCGAATGGCATTACCAGGTACTCAAAATGGCCCTCGAGCATATTAAATGCTGTTTTCCATTCATCTCCCTGTTTAATACGCACAAGGTCATACGGCCCTCGAAGATCTATCTTGGTGAACCAACTAGCCCCCTTAATCCGAGCAAACAAATCAGACAGCAGAGGCAAAGGGTACTGAAATTTGACCGTGATTTTATTGAGAAGGCGGTAATCTATACAGGGTCTCAGAGAACCATCCTTCTTGGCCACAAAAAAGAACCCTGCTCCCAACGGTGATGAAGACGGGCGAATATGCCCTTTCTCCAAGGACTCCTTTATATAAGTCCGCATAGCGGCGTGCTCTGGCACGGATAAATTGAAAAGTCGGCCCTTAGGAAACTTACTACCAGGAATCAAATTTATAGCACAATCACAATCCCTATGAGGGGGTAGGACACTGGATTTGGGCTCATCAAATACATCCTGGTAATCTGACAGAAACTCAGGGACTTCAGAAGGAGTGGAAGCAGAAATTGACACCAACGGAACATCACCATGTACCCCTTGACAACCCCAACTAGACACAGACATTGATTTCCAATCCAATACTGGATTATGAACCTGTAGCCATGGCAAACCCAACACGACCATATCATGCAGATTATGCAACACCAAAAAGCGAACATCTTCCTGATGTGCAGGAGCCATGCACATGGTCAACTGAGTCCAGTACTGAGGTTTATTCTTGGCCAACGGCGTAGCATCAATTCCCCTTAATGGAATAGGATACTGCAAAGGCTCCAAGAAAAAACCACAGCGCCTGGCAAACTCCAAGTCCATCAAATTCAGGGCAGCGCCTGAATCCACAAAAGCCATAACCGAGTAAGATGACAAAGAGCAAATCAGAGTAACAGACAAAAGAAATTTAGGCTGTACAGTACCAATGGTGACAGACCTAGTGAACCGCTTAGCGCGCTTAGGACAATCAGAGATAGCATGAGTTGGGTCACCACAGTAAAAACACAGCCTATTCTGACGTCTGTGTTCTTGCCGTTCAGTTCTGGTCAAAGTTCTATCACATTGCATAAGCTCAGGCCTCTGCTCAGAGGACACCGCCAAACTGTGCACAATTTTGCGCTTGCGCAAACGCCGATCAATTTGGATGGCCAAGGACATTGACTCATTCAGACCAGCAGGCGTGGGGAATCCCACCATAACATCCTTAAGGGCTTCAGAAAGACCCTTTCTAAAAATTGCTGCCAGGGCACACTCATTCCATTGAGTAAGCACAGACCATTTTCTAAACTTCTGACAATACACTGTGTTCCAAATTATTATGCACATAGAGTTTAGGAGTGATAAGGATAGAATTTTTTTGTTTGTCATTTAAACTCATTGATGGTGATGTGTGTCAGGGCTCTTTATATCACTGAAAGCAAATGCAGATATCTGTGCACATTAGTTTGGCAGGTGTGTCCAAATAAAGGCAAGACTACTTAAGAAGGCTGTTCCACATTATTAAGCAGCTTACATTTTTTGCTAAAATGGGAAAGAAAAAGGATGTGTCGGCTGCTGAGAAGCAACAAATTGTGGAGTATTTAGGTCAAGGTATGACTACAATCAACATTGCCAAGACACTTCATCGTGATCATCGCACAATCAAGAAGTATGTAGCTGATTCCCAGCACACACGTGTGCGTGCTGATAAGGAAAAATTGAGGACTCTTTCCAACAGGCAATTGCGTAAGGTTAAAAGAGCAGCTGCAAAAATGCCTTGTCATAGCAGCAGACAAGTTTTTGAAGCTGCTGGTGCCTCCAACGTCCCCAGAACAACAAGATGCAAGGCCCTTCAGAGGTTTGCAGCTGTGCGTAAGCCATCCTGTCGACCCCCTCTATCCACTGCAACAAGCAGAAACGGCTCCAGTGGGCCAAACAATACATGAAGACTGACTTCCAAACTGTTTTGTTCACCGATGAGTGCTGTGCAACGCTCGATGGTCCAGATGGATGGAGTGGAGGATGGACACCCCATGAAAACACGGCTAAGGCGCGAACAAGGAGGAGGTGGAGTAATGTTTTGGGCTGGAATCATGGGGAGAGAGATTGTCAGCCCCTTTATGATTCCTGAAGGGTAAAGATGAACTCCATAATCTATGTGGAGTTTCTAAAACAACACTTCCTGCCATGGTTCAAGAGGAAGAACCGTGCTTTCCTGCAGCAAGATCATTTTCATGCATGATAATGCACCGTCTCATGCTGCAAAAAACACATCTGCATCTCTGGCTGCTATGGGCATAAAAGGGGACATACTTATGGTGTGGCCACCATCTTCCCCTGGCCTCAACCCCATTGAGAACCTCTGGAGCATCATCAAAAGGAGTGTCTATGATGGCGGGAGGCAGTTCACATCTAAGCAACAGCTCTGGGAGGGTATTCTGTCCACATGCAAAACAACTGAAGCAGAAACCATCCAAAAACTGACAAATTCAATGGACGAGAGAGTTCAGAAGCTTCTTTCCAACAAGGGGTCCTATGTGCAAATGTAACATCACCTAGAATAAAGTTTTCACTTGAAAACTGTTTGATTTCATTTTGTAATAAGCTGATAATGCTTATAACTTCACAATTGACCATTTTTTTGTTCAAAATAAAAAAAAAAGGTTGAAAACTCTGCTGTGCATAATAATTTGGAACATGCATTTTGAGTGTTTATTTTTTTTTTTAAAAGATACTGTTTTCATACGCAGTTTTTTCCAAAACATTGCAATTATACTAGAATAGTAGATGACTGGAAAATAACAATGACTGCAATTCAGATAGGTAATTTAGAGAAAATTTGAGGAAATGTTATTTGCATAATAATTTGGAACACAGTGTATATCTCCGCTTCATCCTGACCCTGACACAAAGCTAGCAAAATTTTCTCTGCCTAATCCACTGAATTCGGTTCGTCATAAAGCAATCCAAGCGCCAGAAAAAACACATCTACATTAAGCAATGCAGTATCTCCTGGCGCAAGGGAGAATGCCCAGTCTTGAGGGTCACCACGCAACAAAAAAATAATAATTTTTACTTGCTGAATGAGGTCACCAGAGGAGCGGGGTTTCAAAGCAAGAAACAGTTTACAATTATTTTTGAAATTCAGAAACTTAGATCTATCCCCAGAAAACAAATCAGGAATTGGAATTCTAGGCTCTAACATCGGATTCTGAACTACATAATCTTGAATGCTTTGTACCCTTGCAGTGAGATGATCCACACAAGAGGACAGACCTTGAATATCCATATCTACACCTGAGTCCTGTACCACCCAGAGGTTAAGGGGAAAAGAGAAACAAAACACACTGCAAAGAAAAAAAAATGGGTTCAGAACTTCTCTTATCCCTCTTTTGAGATGCATTAACACTTTACTGGCCAGCTGTACTGTTATGGACCTGGTGGTTAGGAGCACCTGGAATGACCTGATGAGTAAACTAAAAACCGGAACAAGCTCTGGGAAAGTGGGAACTCTGCTGACCGCAAACTCTACTCCTATCGCACACACTAGAAATAGCCGTGGAGCGTACCTAACTCTCCCTAGACGCCTCTTCACAGCCTAAGAGCTAACTACCCCTAAAGATAGAAATAGAAGCCTAACCTTGCCTCAGAGAAATTCCCCAAAGGTAAAGGCAGCCCCCCACATATATTGACTGTGAGTTAAGAGGAAGTCACAAACACAGGAATGAAACAGGTTTTAGCAAAAGAGGCCAGACTTCACTAAATAGTCAGAGGATAGAAAAGAATACTATGCGGTCAGCATAAAAAAAACTACAAAACCACGCAGAGTATGCAAAAAAAACCCCGCACCGACTCACGGTGTGGGAGGTGCAACACTGCACCCCAGAGCTTCCAGCTAGCAAGGAAATATCATGATAGCAAGCTGGACTAGATTTAAGCAGTACTAAGAAATATATTCAGGCAGCAGTAACAACAAATGAACTAGCAGGGACTTAGCTTCTGCTGGAGTAGACAGGTTCTCAGAGAAGTCCAAGAGAGATCTGAACCCATTCTGATACATTGACAGCTGGCATGAGGTAACGATCTGAGTGGAGTTAAATAGGGAAGCCAGCATAGCAACATAACGAAAGCAGCTGATAAAGTCCACCTCAGTGAGCAGCAGTTCCGCTCGAAGCCACCAGAGGGAGCCCAAGAGCAGAACTAACCAAAGTACCATTCATGACCACAGGAGGGAGTCCGAGAACGGAATTCACAACAGGCGGCATAGTGCTGTATTGTGTTCTAGGGTATTGATTACCTTACATAGTTAATGACAAATAAAATGAGGTACATTTGGCACTGTGTGAAAAAGAGAGCAAGCAAAACAACACTTGAAAAGGATATCTAGGACTAAATTATTTTTTGCTACTTGGCAAAAACTAACAGGAAGGTAATTGCTAACTATCTGCCTGTTTTATTCGAAACCAGCTGAGAGTGGTCACAGACACCTTCTGCCCATGATTCAGCAGCTCCACATCAACAGTGCAGCTCTTCCTCTTCTGGGCTTCTCTGTTGATTGGGTGTGAATGCTGATGTAATGCTGATTGACAGCTGGCTCCCCACAGATACGCAGCGGGGAGCTGATTGTCAGTAAGAATTACATCGGCAGTCACACCCCTTCAACGGAGCAGAACAGAAGAGAAGTCGCTGCTCCGCCGCAGTGATGTCAGCAGAATCGCCAGCAGGAGCAGTCAATGACCACTTTGTGCTGGTAGAGATTTGCTCTGTCTGCCTGTTAGTTCTTAGGCCCACAGTAAAAAATGAATATAGACTTGGAGAACCCCTTTAAAACTAGAAGCAAAATGTAGTGGGATGCAGCCAATGACTGGATGAGAAGCGCATCTAGAAATGTACTGTCAATGACACTATAATGTCACGGGGAGACTAGGTGAGTGAGAGCTAATAACCCCAGCCCCTGCAATTTCCCTCAGACTAGGGAAATCCTGTCTGACCCTCTACCTGGAGTTTACACTGATGGTGTGCATGTCCAGGCCTCGACCCTCACCCTGTCTCCTGTTTCAACCCTAGGCTGAAACCAACCGCCCACCACCCAGTGAAGAGGTAATACACCAATACCCACAGTTAGCACAGACAGGAATAACGGAAAATATACACCACGCCGCAGTAACTCAGGAATACACTATAAATGTGCAGGGCAAAATAAATACAAATAGGAAGGAGTAAATAAGACTAAGGAAAATACACCACCAGCAACGAATCTCCAACAACCAGCTCTCCACTCCGGACCGAGATAACGCACAAGACAGAAGCTATAATCGGCGATGCCCAATGATCAGGAGAACTATTTAAAGGCAATGGGCATGGCCCAGCTTCCAATCCGAGGATCAGGTAAATTAACCCCGGAACAGCTAGATAAAATCTAGTCGACGCCAATGAGCAAATAGTGGTCAAAAGCGGAATTACCGCTGTGTTATGACCCCAATGGCGAGGGTCTCAGAGGTACGTGGAAGTCTGCAGAATACAAAAATCCAGCTCATAGGGCAGTGGTAACTGGGTTGACCATATATCTACTCTTAACGCCAACACTAGAAGTAGCCGGGGATCATTCCTACGTTGATTCTAGATGACACGCTCCAGCCGGAGAATCTAGCTACCCCTAGTAGAGGAAAACAAAAGACCTTTCTTGCCTCCAGAGAAGGGGACCCCAAAGCTGGATAGAAGCCCCCCACAAATAATAACGGTGAGGTAAGAGGAAATGACAAACACAGAAATGAACCAGGTTTAGCACAGAGAGGCCCGCTTACTGATAGCAGAATAAAGAAAGGTAACTTATATGGTCAACAAAAACCCTATCAAAATCCACACTGGAAATTCAAGAACCCCCGAACCGTCTAACGGTCCGGGGGGAGAACACCAGCCCCCTAGAGCTTCCAGCAAAGGTCAGGATATAGATTTGGAACAAGCTGGACAAAAATACAAAACCAAAACAAATAGCAAAAAGCAAAAGGCAGACTTAGCTGATATAACTGGAACCAGGATCAGTAGACAAGAGCACAGCAGACTAGCTCTGATAACTACGTTGCCAGGCATTGAACTGAAGGTCTAGGGAGCTTATATAGCAACACCCCTAACTAACGACCCAGGTGCGGATAAAAGGAATGACAGAAAAACCAGAGTCAAAAAACTAGTAACCACTAGAGGGAGCAAAAAGCAAATTCACAACAGTACCCGCCCCTTAGTGAGGGGTCACCGAACCCTCACCACGACCACCAGGGCGATCAGGATGAGCGGCATGAAAGGCACGAACTAAATCGGCCGCATGAACATCAGAGGCGACCACCCAGGAATTATCCTCCTGACCATAGCCCTTCCACTTGACCAGGTACTGAAGCCTCCGCCTGGAGAGGCGAGAATCCAAGATCTTCTCCACCACGTACTCCAACTCGCCCTCAACCAACACCGGAGCAGGAGGCTCAGCAGAAGGAACTACAGGCACAATGTACCGCCGCAACAAGGACCTATGAAATACATTGTGAATAGCAAACGGAACAAAGCGGGAAGAAAGCCATACCAAATCCCCAACGCGTAGTCGGGGACCCACACCGCGGCGGCGGTTGGCAAAGCGCTGAGCCCTCTCCTGTGACAACTTCAAGTTGTCCACCACATGATTCCAGATCCGCTGCAACCTATCTACCACAGAATCCACCCCAGGACAGTCAGAAGGCTCCACATGACCCGAAGAAAAGCGAGGATGGAAACCAGAGTTGCAGAAAAAAGGCGAAACCAAGGTGGCGGAACTAGCCCGATTATTAAGGGCAAACTCAGCCAACGGCAAGAATGTCACCCAATCGTCCTGATCAGCAGAGACAAAACACCTCAAATAAGCCTCCAAAGTCTGATTGGTTCGCTCCGTCTGTCCATTAGTCTGAGGATGGAAAGCAGACGAAAACGACAAATCAATGCCCATCCTACTACAAAAGGATCGCCAGAACCTAGAAACGAACTGGGATCCTCTGTCTGACACAATATTCTCAGGGATGCCGTGCAAACGAACCACGTTCTGGAAAAACACAGGAACCAGATCGGAAGAGGAAGGCAGCTTAGGCAAAGGAACCAAATGGACCATCTTGGAGAAGCGATCACATATCACCCAGATAACGGACATGCCCTGAGATAGCGGAAGATCAGAAATGAAATCCATGGAGATATGTGTCCAAGGTCTCTTCGGGACAGGCAAGGGCAAGAGCAAACCGCTGGCACGAGAACAGCAAGGCTTAGCTCGAGCACAAGTCCCACAGGACTGCACAAATGACCGCACATCCCTTGACAAGGAAGGCCACCAAAAGGACCTGGCCACCAGATCTCTGGTGCCAAAAATTCCCGGGTGACCTGCCAACACCGAGGAATGAACCTCGGAAATGACTCTGCTGGTCCATTTATCCGGGACAAACAGTCTGTCAGGTGGACAAGACTCAGGCCTATCAGCCTGAAATCTCTGCAACACACGTCGCAGATCCGGAGAAATAGCTGACAAGATAACTCCATCTTTAAGAATACCAACAGGATCAGCGACTCCAGGAGCATCAGGCACAAAGCTCCTAGAAAGAGCATCGGCCTTCACATTCTTTGAACCTGGTAAATACGAGACAACAAAATCAAAGCGGGAGAAAAACAATGACCAGCGGGCCTGTCTCGGATTAAGGCGTTTAGCAGACTCGAGATACATCAGATTTTTGTGATCAGTCAAGACCACCACACGATGCTTAGCACCCTCGAGCCAATGACGCCACTCCTCAAATGCCCATTTCATGGCCAACAACTCCCGATTGCCCACATCATAATTTCGCTCGGCAGGCGAAAACTTCCTGGAGAAAAAGGCACAAGGTTTCATAACAGAGCAACCAGGGCCTCTCTGCGACAAAACGGCCCCTGCTCCAATCTCTGAAGCATCCACCTCAACCTGAAAGGGAAGTGAGACATCGGGCTGGCACAAAACAGGCGCCGAAGTAAACCGGCGCTTCAACTCCTGGAAAGCCTCCACGGCAGCAGGAGCCCAGTTAGCTACATCGGAGCCCTTCTTGGTCATATCCGTCAACGGTTTCACAATGCTAGAAAAATTAGCGATAAAACGACGGTAGAAGTTAGCGAAACCCAAGAACTTCTGAAGACTCTTAACCGACGAGGGCTGAGTCCAATCAAGAATAGCTCGGACCTTGACTGGGTCCATCTCCACAGCAGAAGGGGAAAAAATGAACCCCAAAAAGGGAACCTTCTGTACACCAAAGAGACACTTTGAGCCCTTGACAAACAAAGAATTTTCACGCAAAATTTTAAAGACCAACCTGACCTGCTCCACATGCGAATCCCAATCATCAGAAAAAACCAAAATATCATCCAGATAAACAATCAAAAATTTATCCAGATACTTCCGGAAAATGTCATGCATAAAGGACTGAAAAACTGAAGGCGCATTGGAGAGCCCAAAAGGCATCACCAAGTACTCAAAATGACCTTCGGGCGTATTGAATGCGGTTTTCCATTCATCACCTTGCTTAATGCGCACAAGGTTGTACGCACCACGAAGGTCTATCTTGGTGAACCACTTGGCACCTTTAATCCGGGCAAACAAGTCAGACAACAGCGGTAAAGGATACTGAAATTTGACAGTGATCTTATTTAAAAGCCGATAATCAATACAAGGTCTCAAAGATCCGTCCTTTTTTGCCACAAAAAAGAATCCCGCACCAAGGGGGGAAGAAGACGGACGAATATGTCCTTTCTCCAGAGACTCCCTGATATATGAACGCATAGCGGTATGTTCAGGTACCGACAGATTAAACAGTCTTCCCTTAGGAAACTTACTGCCTGGGATCAAATCTATAGCACAGTCACAGTCCCTATGAGGAGGCAGTGCACTGGACTCAGACTCACTGAAGACATCCTGATAATCAGACAAATACTCCGGAACTTCCGAAGGCGTAGAAGAAGCAATAGACACAGGCAGGGAATCCCCATGAATACCACGACAGCCCCAACTTGAGACTGACATAGCCTTCCAGTCCAGGACTGGATTATGGGTCTGTAACCATGGCAGCCCTAAAACAACCAAATCATGCATTTTATGTAAAACCAGGAAACGTATCACCTCGCGGTGTTCAGGAGTCATGCACATGATAACCTGTGTCCAATACTGCGGTTTATTTGCTGCCAATGGCGTAGCATCAATACCCCTAAGAGGAATAGGATTTTCTAATGGTTCAAGAGTAAAACCACAGTGCTTAGCAAATGACAGATCCATAAGACTCAGGGCAGCACCTGAATCTACAAACGCCATGACAGGATAAGACGACAGTGAGCAAATCAAAGTTACAGACAGAATAAATTTAGGTTGCAAATTACCAACGGTGACAGGACTAACAACCTTAGCTATACGTTTAGAGCATGCTGAGATAACATGTGTAGAATCACCACAGTAGTAGCACAAGCCATTCCGGCGTCTATGAATTTTCCGCTCATTTCTAGTCAGGATTCTATCACATTGCATTAAATCAGGTGTCTGTTCAGACAACACCATGAGGGAATTTGCGGTTTTGCGCTCCCGCAACCGCCGGTCAATTTGAATAGCCAGTGCCATAGTATCATTGAGACCTGTGGGAATGGGAAAACCCACCATAACATTCTTAATGGCTTCAGATAGGCCATTTCTAAAATTAGCGGCCAGTGCACACTCGTTCCAATGTGTCAGCACGGACCATTTCCGAAATTTTTGGCAGTACACTTCAGCCTCGTCCTGCCCCTGAGACATAGCCAGCAAGGCCTTTTCTGCCTGAATCTCAAGATTGGGTTCCTCATAAAGTAAACCGAGCGCCAGAAAAAACGCATCAATATCAGCCAATGCCGGATCTCCTGGCGCCAGCGAAAAAGCCCAATCCTGAGGGTCGCCCCGTAAGAACGAAATAACTATTTTTACTTGCTGAGCAGAGTCTCCAGATGAACAGGGTCTCAGGGACAAAAACAATTTACAATTATTCACAAAATTCCTAAACTTAAACCTGTCTCCGGAAAACAGTTCAGGAATCGGTATTTTAGGTTCTGACCTAGGATTTCTGATAACATAGTCTTGTATGCCCTGCACACGAGTAGCCAGCTGGTCCACACTTGTAATCAAGGTCTGGACATTCATGTCTGCAGCAAGCATAGCCACTCTGAGGTAAAGGGGAAGAAGAAAGAAAAAAAAAAACACCTCAGAATCTTCTTTCTTATAATCCCTCTTCTGCAACGCATTAAACATTTAATACTGGCCTGGCAAACTGTTATGACCCCAATGGCGAGGGTCTCAGAGGTACGTGGAAGTCTGCAGAATACAAAAATCCAGCTCATAGGGCAGTGGTAACTGGGTTGACCATATATCTACTCCTAACGCCAACACTAGAAGTAGCCGGGGATCATTCCTACGTTGATTCTAGATGACACGCTCCAGCCGGAGAATCTAGCTACCCCTAGTAGAGGAAAACAAAAGACCTTTCTTGCCTCCAGAGAAGGGGACCCCAAAGCTGGATAGAAGCCCCCCACAAATAATAACGGTGAGGTAAGAGGAAATGACAAACACAGAAATGAACCAGGTTTAGCACAGAGAGGCCCGCTTACTGATAGCAGAATAAAGAAAGGTAACTTATATGGTCAACAAAAACCCTATCAAAATCCACACTGGAAATTCAAGAACCCCCGAACCGTCTAACGGTCCGGGGGGAGAACACCAGCCCCCTAGAGCTTCCAGCAAAGGTCAGGATATAGATTTGGAACAAGCTGGACAAAAATACAAAACCAAAACAAATAGCAAAAAGCAAAAGGCAGACTTAGCTGATATAACTGGAACCAGGATCAGTAGACAAGAGCACAGCAGACTAGCTCTGATAACTACGTTGCCAGGCATTGAACTGAAGGTCTAGGGAGCTTATATAGCAACACCCCTAACTAACGACCCAGGTGCGGATAAAAGGAATGACAGAAAAACCAGAGTCAAAAAACTAGTAACCACTAGAGGGAGCAAAAAGCAAATTCACAACACGCTGTCTGTCGAACGACCTGGTCTGAACAGCGTCCGACATGACAATAGTGATTATCAAGCTCTAACTAGTAAGATCCCTTTCTTGTGTACTTGTGCATCCCTTCTGGAGGAGCATTTGGCCGGGGGAAAAGTGACTACTGGTCATGAAGGAAAATAAATTGGGGTATTGCAATTTAGATCAATGTGAGGAAGAAAAAGGTTCTTTGTTTGGTGGGGTGGGGAGAGGATGGGAAAAATGTAAGATTGTTATGTTACCCCAAGTAATTTCATGATTAACAATGTCTGGGCCAAAGTATGTGCTAGAACTCTGATCCCCTTCACTTTGCAGTAACTGAGCATTGTAGACCCTTCTTTTTATTGATAAGTATAGGCGCTAGGGTTCAACAGATAGGCTAATATATTTTTATTAACATTCTTATTGATTGTGATATCAAGTTGGCGAGCCGTTACTGATGGAGAAAGAATGGCAGGTTCACTGTCCATGATATATGTAAAGGAGGAAACAGCTGCTGGACAGACGGGAACACACATTAGAAAGCAAGAGAAAGCTGTCAGTATCACCAGCCAGATATGAGACTGAATAATATATAGAAATCAGACAGACAGAAAAGAGTCAGAAACACAGATGGGAAATGTCTTATTGGTGAAGCCTGTTTTATCGATAAAGAGAAAGGACGGGCACAAAGCACGGCCCATATGGACAGCCCAGGATAAGCAGAACATTTGTACTCATGGTCTTTTAGATGCTGCCATGCATATTAGGTATATAAATAAGACATGCTTCCACTTGTGATTTCTTTTCCATGTGTGACCATGTTGTGTAAGCTTTTTAGTAAAAAGATGTTAATTTTTGTGGAAGATTTTCCATTTTTTTCCAACTCGTAACAGTTTTAATGCTCATGTTAATTTCCCTATAATCAAACACATATTGTGTATGGATTTCTTCTCTTTTTCTCTGACCTGTTATTTCTAGCTTTAGTGCTGTATATTTTTATTTCTGAGCTCCAAAGCCAGTCCTTAATGTATGTATTTGTCAAAATAAAGCAAAACCTAAACATGTCTGAGGAGCGTCTAGCAGATGTTAGAACGGTATAGAGACCACTAAGAGTCACATCATTTGTTATTGCAGACATAAAGGGGTCCTGATGAGGTAGTAGAGGGATTCTGACAAACGCTTGCAGGATAACTAACAGATGTACCCTGCATAGATCATTAGGTATTAGAGGTGGATTCCTCCTATCTGATGTCATTCCTTTTTTTCTCTGTCAATATAATTCCAGTATTTCATCAAAGTTTTGTATTATTATTTCTCATCAAACACAACCTGGGTAACAGATTAGGTTAGCAGCACAGATGGGTATAATTATCACAGGATAGAATGGATTTACCATATATCTGCAGCATTATCGTGTTACTGATATGGGAGTCGTACACATAGATGTGGCTCAGGTCTTCAATGTACTTTTTATTTTCACCATGGTATTACTAAGCTTAGTATTTATTTCCTTCTAACAGTATCTGGCTTACTAACTTGACTAGTAGGCTGCTATTGACAAGCTTTATAAAATCACGTTGGTTTAGAAGCCATACCAGGTACGCAAATACCAAACCCTATCAAATAGTCTTCCAAAACCCGATCACCATGATTCAAGCTCTCAACCTGTATGTCTTGTGTTACTGCGTTTAAAGTTGACCGTGGTCATTAGAAAGCATTTGCTTGGCCAACAGCTAAGGGACCCCGACTTCAACAATGTATTTGATGTTTACCGGGTGTAGCTAACCCCACACACCACACCCTCTATGTACATTGTCTATTGACAGTGAGCTGCTTATTGCAGGAGGGGGTGGAGTCAGACTACTGCTCGCCTGCCACCTAGTGACAGCAATGATAATGTCCTTTTGATAAAACCTTCACTATAAGTAAACATCACCGCACAGCTTGATAAGTGACATATTGTTGACTTCAGTGTTTTAACCTCTGCTTCATGCTATCCTTAGATTACATAGCAAAATCCTGCAACAAATTCGCTTTAAAGGGAATCAGAACATGACCTAATTTATAAATCTAGTTTTTGTGTTTAATGTCTTTCACAGAATTTTTTATATATAAAAAACAAATTTTAATTTTCACACTGGCCACTGTTTTTTTTTTACTTTAACTTCCTGTTGTACTCTATCAGCAAGGACCCTATCTTTTGAAGTGTGAGAGTGCAAAGGTCATTGTGAAGGAAGTGGGAGCAGGGTGACATCATCTATTGTGAATCGGGGATCCTGTGTTATCAGCTGAGTATAGAGGTGGTGCCTGTGATTGTATTCCTGCCTCTGATGATAAGGAAACTGCTGCAAATGTTCTGAAATAACATGTGGCTAGTATGAAAATTGCAAGATTGCTATTTTTTTTTAACAAAGATCAAAATATGAAAAGTAAGCACTGCCTAAAAAACAGAAACAGACGCTACCAGAAACAATAGGTTTTTTTCTGATAACATATTCCCTTGGAAGATTAGGTATTTTTCAATTCTATCAGTTTGTCTATAATTATTATATGATGCTGAAAGTGATAATGAAATATGTATTTAAAGTTATGTAGAATCACAGGTGTATACAAATATTCTCATTTATGTATAGGCTCTTCACTTTATTTCTTCACCATTTTGTCTTGTGCCCAAATTTGAACAATTGTTACTAAGTCACGTATACTGTAGTCTATATTTGTTATTAATTGCAGAACTGCGTGAATAGCAATAAACGTCCTGCCAACCTGCTTCCCTGTCCATGGTACTGACAGGTATATTGTGGCTCCGAAATGTTTCAGAATTATTTGTAGCTTTCAAATTTGTTAAAACTGGATTTACCTGAGACCTCTACAAAAGCTATGACCAGTGCAAGGAAGATAATCGAGAAAATCCACATTCATGCTTTCCTTATCTGATGTAAAAAAAACCCAAAAGATAAGTAAAGGAAACAATCTCATTAATTGTTATGGGATGCATACCAAAGAAGCTAAAGTACTAAAATATTTCATAAATCAGTTATCCAATCATTGTAGAGTAAAACACAAATATTACAAAAGTACAAAAAATGTTATAAAAACAGAAGAGCAAATGTGTCCTAGAAATTATGCTTTATTAGATAGAAATCCACTCTTGCTTTTTCCACAGGGACGTAGAGTAAGTGAAAGGAATGTAAGCTCTGAAAACCTCAATTACCTTCCCTGGGATTCTGTCCACATTCCTCAATAAATCCATCATACTCTCGATATTAAACCTAGTCACCTTTCCTTCGGTTTCAGACACCTTAATACTTGCGTCTTTATGGACTTTGCGAGTTTAATTATACGGCTATATTGTTTGACATTGATTATCAGAGCAGGGCATCATGTAACAGAAATCTTAAACCCCCTGTGGTTTTTTATTCTGTGAAATGACATAAGCTATAACACCTTTCAATCACTACGACTTCTTCTTCTGCAAAGCTGAGACTTCGGTGCAAATCTTCATTTAGGAAACCAACATTGTTATATTTCATAATGTCAGAATTTCTTGGCCATATTAACATTTGCATTTATTCCAGCAGCTTTAATGACTTGGGAAACAAAAGGCAATTAGACAGCCAATGAAATTAACCTTTTCAAATGGCAGACGTGATGCGGTGCTGCTATTATTAGTGCTATTGCATGGCTGACCCGGAGACTTCAAAAGGTTCTGCTACAATAAATATATATATAATGGTAATTAATAATTGATTCTGCAGAATGACACAGTGTTAGGCCCATATGGTAATAGAGTATTTTCATATGGCCCGGAATGTTCCATCGGAAGAGAAGAGCGACACAAGTCCGTGCCGCTGCGCACTTCAGAAGGAAGGAAATATGACTACTACTTTGTAGGACCACTCAGAGCGGTGTTTGGTACCAGGCCCATTAAAAGGTATTTGCAATCCTACAAAGATCAAGTTACATTCTTTACAGCCACTTCAAGCTGAAAACACTCTTACCAGGATGATAATGACAAGAGTGTGACTCCAGTTTCTGATATTGCAGGAAGAAATTAATTACAATTAAAGGGAATCTATCATAAATAAATGGTCTATTGATTAAATCGGGTTTTGGTGTTCAATGTATGTTTTTACAATATTTTTATCCCAAGTCACAATCTATTATAAATAAAAATGATAAATCTTGCATTTTTCACACTGGCCACTAGGGCTTTTTTAGAATCTAACTTCCTGTGGTTTCAGGAAATCCTACATGTACATCTACATCTACACGTACATTAGCCCCAATGGGCAGACCACAACCCTATGGTTTGTTTAAGGATCTAATGAGCATGTGTAATGGTGTGGACTTCCCTTTCCCTGCCCCTGAAGACAGCATCGAATTACAAGAATATTGTTGATCGGTGTTACCGTGCTTTATTGTGGGATGTGAAGTGTGTACTGTGTCATGCGGTTTTTAGTTTGATGATCTGTTGATAGTATCAGAATTAAAACCCAAACTAATTTTCCATCCGATGTGGTAAAATTCTGTAATCTCTGAACTCAGGTCCAAAACATGGATATCGAGGCTAGGGTTCCTTGCCCAAAAGGTGTATGAATTCTCCAAAGCAATTCTGCAAAACAAATGTTTGTTTACCAAGGAGCTTCAAACTTTAGGCGGATATAAAGGGCTTGTGCGGTGGAGGACAGAGTGAAATACAGGTCTGCAGTGTAATAAATCACAGGCTGCTTGATGGCCATGACAGTGGGGAAGGATTTGTGACGGCCAGTAATACAACACAGAGATTTTGTGCCATGGCAGCAAGTGATGAAAGTATGATAAATAGTAATAATAAAGAAGAGAACAATGGGATTGCTGGCTGATTGATGGATGGCGCTTGCTTTGTAGGTGCCTCAAGGCTTCTGTGCCATGTACCTGTAAATAGTAAGATCAACCTCTAAATTAAAATAACTGATCTTATAAAAAATGGACTAAATACGACTCTTAAGGGCAATGGCTGAATAAACTATCCAGACGTAGGGCAGCCATACTTACTGCCCTTAGTATAGTCATTAGTGCCCCAGCACACTATGTCTGTACTTTTAAGGCTCCTGTCTCTGACTTATGCAGAAACTTTTCTTCTGCACTGAGTCCTCTCCCTGCTGAAAATGATTGATAAAAGGAAACTCGTGAAAGGGAGAGAACTACAGTTGTCATAGCACATTTCTTCTATTTCATGTCATGCCTCCTGTGCTTTTGTATAATACAGATGGGATAGTGGTGAACTGAACATAACAATGCAGAGTATAACGTAAAGGGACCTATTGATTAAATCAGGCTTTTGCGTTACATTGATTATTTTTTAAAAATTGATGTTTTTTTTCTTTTTACATATCACAATCTGTATAAAAAGTACATTAATAGAAATCTTGCAATGTCCAGAGGCCATTGGGACTTTTGTTTTGAGAATTTAATTTTTTTTTATTCAGGAAACTACACATGTACATAGCCAAAATGGTCACATCCAGACCCTATCTTCTGCAATGAATTGTGTATTGAGCATGTGCAGAGGTGATTGTGAAGGAAGGTGGGACAGGGTGGTCTGTAACATCACCCATTGTGACTGGTGAATTCTGTGTTATCAGCTGTATATAGAGGTGTTATCACTCATTGAACTCCTGCTTCTACTGATGAAAAATCCTGAAAACTCTTCCTGAAAGGACAGGAAGTGTGAGTGGAGCGCCCCCACACCGCCGCAGGGCCGAGGGGTACCCGGAGCCGGGCCGCTGAGTCTCAGTTCTGGGGTTGTCACGGTGGCTAGACCCGGTCCGTGGCCCTGTCTGTCAGTGGGGGACGTCCGGTGCAATAAGTGGTGTTGTAACGGTGCAGGTCGCGGTAAATAATGAGGACACCAGGTTGCAGTCTCTTTACCTCTTTACTGAAGGTTTTGGAGACCTCAGTCCAGAGCGCTGTTAACTGGGTTGTCAGAGACCGGCCGGTCCAAAGGCACATCAGGAGTTCTCTTTACAGGTGGGAATCAGTGTCTACCTTCTAGCGCTATGTGTTGTAGTTCTTCCCTGCTGAGCTCCCGGGATAGTCCTCACAACTGTTTCTGTCTGTCTCTGATGTTCGCTTTCTCCGTCCCCCAGATGATATGGTAGGACGCACCCATATGACGGGGTAGGCCTGGAGTTCTTCCGGGACCCTAGAGTCGCCCCTCTCCCACAGCTGCCTCCGTTGTCTGCTTAGGTGTTAAGTGAGACAGCCAACCTGTAATTAGCTGTCCGGCCGTGGTTTGCAGTAGTACTTAAAGTCTCTTACTTGCTCGGCGTTCCGGCCACCGACTGTTTGCGCCTCAGAAGGATGTTGCCTCGGTCTAACAGCACGACTCCTTCTGGTTCTAATTCCTCTTTACTGTATTCCCGTTGTTCACTGGTTTGTTCTGCTCTGAGGAGTCTGCCAGGATCCCATCCCTGACAGGTCCTCTCACTAGCTCTTCCCAGCTACTTCTCTCTGTCTTCCTGTCCAACCCCCAGTTTTACCAGAGTTGTGAGGAGTGGCCTACTAGATAGGACCACCCCCCCTGGTGGCCGGAGTGTGAAGTGTGGTGTGAGTGTACCTGGTCAGAGAAACTCCTTAGTGCAATCAGACGTACCATAGCTCCCCATAGTGGCGGAGCCACAGTACTGCAACAACCAGGACTCTGGGGTGCTGCACTCCCCCCCGGTTAAATCCAGTACTCTGGGACTGGGAAAACAAGAACAATAATACATGTTAACAGGAAACACACAAATTTTTGAAATAGCATAACAATTGAACATAACTATGCTTCCCTTTACGGGAGGTGAGGATTCTTGAACGTTGCAAAAGTTAGGTCATGCACAGTTTATGACTCTCAGTTCAGTGGTTGAAACAGCGGGGACCCCGGGTAAACAAAGGGGTCCCCCTTATGAAAGTTTTTGAGCAATTCACCGTCCATTACTCTAGTGTCCATTTAAAAACCTGTAACAAAAAGATATGCATACAAACATTTTCAATTAAATAGCAGCCCTTATCAATACCTCCAAGTTTTGTAGCGGAGGGGAGTTTGATTTTGAGTGCTGCGTGTGGACTTTCGCAGCGCAGGGGTTGCTATTGGCCTAACAGGGCCCGCTATGCTTGCTACCGCTGGTGTAGTGCACTGTCTTCTAACTACACTTCTAGTGAGTCTGGGTAGCACTGGCAGGTTGGGGCTCTCAGAGCTGCGGTTATCAACAGTGGGTACAGCAGATTCACTGATAGCAGAGGGAGGATTTGCCGGCTCAATGGTTGGCATGGCTTCATCAGGTAAGGCTTGTTGAGGTAGCGGGGCCAGATGATCTGGTACCACCATCGTTTCTGGCGGGTCCGGCTGTTGAAACATTATGACAGGTACCACGACGGCTTGGTTTATCTGAGTCCAGGACTGGGGAAAGTCACCAAGGACAGTATGGAACATCTCCTTTTCCACCGGCGGGGAGATTTCTGGGGCCGTGCCCCTCTCTTTTAACTTATCGGGGCAGACCTTAAGGTGATCCCTGGATACCGCTGTCGAGGTCTCCCCTCTGTCCTTGCTGATGAGACAGACCTTTGTGTTGTCGAAGTCGGATGGCAGGATGGTATACGGTTCTGCTTCCCATTGGTCATCGAGCTTGTGTAATCTCCTCTTTCGTTTAAGTACTTGCTCACCAGGTGACAGGGGAATCGCAGGAGCGTGTTGGTTGTAGTCCCTTTCTTGCTTCTGCCTAGCCTGGGCGAGACTTCTCTCTACACACTCCTGTACTTCGCGGTACCTTCGCTGCCTTTCTGCATCCCAATCTGCATCCGGCGAGGTATCTTCGGGTACTAGGACCCCCATGTCCAGATCAACGGGTAACCGACTAGACCTTCCTCGCATCAGGTACGCTGGAGTACAGTTGGTGGAACTTACTGGGATGTGGTTGTACATATCCACCAAGTCAGGCAACTTTGTCGGCCACAGGTTCCGTTCCTCCACAGGCAAGGTCTTCAATAAATCGATTACTACCTGGTTCATCTTCTCGCACATCCCGTTGGTTTGAGGGTGGTACGGTGTAGTTCTGATCTTCTTACACCCGTACAACTGGCAGAATTCTTGGAACACTTCCGCTTCGAATGCAGGCCCCTGATCGGTCAGTACTTTCTCTGGGTAGCCATGGGGCCTACAAAAGTGCTGCTGGAAGGCCCTGGCGGCAGTCCTAGCTGTTAGATCCTTGACAGGCACAACCACCAAAAACCTGGAGTAGTGGTCCACGATGGTAAGGGCGTAGATATAGCCCGACCGGCTAGGTGTCAGCTTCACATGATCCAGCGCGACCAGTTCGAGCGGCCGTTTGGTGATGATAGGCCGCAGGGGAGCCCGTTGACTGTCACGGTCCTTCCTGCGCAGACTACATGGACCACACTCCCGACACCACTTCTCAATGGTTCTCTTCATGCCAATCCAATAGAACCTCCCTCGGAGCAGCTTCTCCAGCTTCCTCCATCCGAAGTGTCCGGCTCCATCATGGTAGGCTCCCAGAACCATGGGCGCATCTCGCCTTGGCACCACTATCTGCCACACCAATTCATGAGTACGTGGGTCGATGCTCCTCCTGCACAACTTGCCATCATGGATAAACAGTTTGCTTCTCCCCTTCCACAGCTGTTGGGTTTCTTGTGGATCATCTGGGCCAGGGTGCAACCCAGCCTGCGTCAAGAGTTCCTTCACCTGACGGACCGCGGGGTCACTATCCTGGGTTTCTGCCCATCCGTGGTGGGGCAGGGGATTCAGCGTGGCATCCGGTTGGTTCTTGTGCCTGTTCTTCACATGGTGAGAGTTCTGAGTGGCTTTGGGGCGATGGAAGGCAGGCAGCTCCACCTCTTCAAGTGCCTCCGGGTCTTCTCCCACTTCTGGTAAATTGGGCATTCGGGACAGAGCATCGGCATTGGCATTCTGGTGTCCTGCCCGATATTTGATGGTGAAATCATAGTTGGACAGCCGGGCCATCCACCGCTGTTCCAAAGCCCCGAGTTTAGCAGTATCCAGATGCGTTAGCGGATTGTTGTCCGTGAAGACGGTGAATTTCGCGGAGGCCAGGTAGTGCTTAAACCTCTCTGTCACTGCCCAGACAAGGGCAAGGAATTCCAGTTTGAAGGAACTGTAGTTGTCAGGGATCCTTTCCGTGGGACGGAGTTTCCTGCTGGCGTAAGCGATCACTCTTTCTTTGCCTTTCTGGACTTGAGACAGCACGGCTCCTAGTCCCACATTACTGGCATCTGTGTACAGCACAAACGGTTGGTCGTATTCGGGGTAAGCCAGTACCTCTTCTCCCGTCAGCGCCGACTTCAAGCAGGTGAAGGATTCCTCCAGCTCCCCGTTCCAGTCAAAGGAGGTGTTCTTCCCCTTGGTCTTCTTTGGTTGGCCCACCAACAGGTTTTGCAAGGGTGCGGCCTTCTTGGTGAAGTCTTTAATGAACCTCCGGTAATAGCCTACCAGCCCGAGGAACTGCCGGACTTCGTGGAGGTCACTGGGCTTTGGCCAGTCCTTGATCACTGTGACCTTGTCGGGGTCTGGGGCCACTCCTTCAGCGCTCACCACATGGCCCAGGTACTGCACTTTAGGTTTCAGCAGATGACACTTGGACGGTTTCACTTTTAGGCCGAAGTTGGACAAGGCTTCAAACACCTCGGCCAGGTGCTTCAGATGGTCTTCGTAGGTTTTAGAGAAGACTATGACGTCATCCAGATATAGCAGCACGGTTTCAAAGTTCAGGTGTCCCAGGCAGCACTCCATCATCCTCTGGAACGTTCCGGGAGCATTGCACAATCCGAAGGGCATGTAGTTGAACTCACAGAGACCCATTGGCGTCGTGAAGGCCGTCTTCTCTTTGTCCGCCTCCGCTACAGGAACCTGCCAGTACCCACTGGTGAGATCTAAGGTAGAGAAGTAGTTAGCAGATTTTAAGGCAGCCAGAGACTCCTCTATCCTGGGCAGTGGGTATGCGTCCTTATGTGTAATGCGATTCAACTGCCTGTAATCAACACACATCCTCATTGTACCATCTTTCTTTTTAACAAGGACTAACGGAGCTGCCCAGGGGCTACAGCTGTCTCTCACCACCCCAGCCTCCTTCATTTCCCGTAACATGTCCTTGGCACACTGGTAATGAGCTGGGGGTACAGGGCGATATCTCTCTTTTATGGGTCGGTGATCTCCCGTGGGGATGTGATGTTGGATCCCTTTCACCTGCCCAAAATCTGAGGGGTGTTTGCTGAATACCTGCTCGTACTCGTGTACCACCCTGTAAGCCCCCTGTATTTGATGAGATGGGGTAGAGTCAGTGCCCACATGCAATTCCCGACACCAGTCTTTCGAGTGCTCTGCAGAACCTTTGTTCTCCGCCACGTTTGACGGGACCAAGGGTTCAGGTGTCTGTATTACACTATTATTGACAGTGAACAGTTTGGCGAGCGTGGTATACTTGGTTAGGTGGACCTCTTCCTCCCCACAATTGAGGACACGTACGGGCACTCTCCCCTGTCGGACGTCGACCACCCCCCGGGCTGTCAGAACAGTAGGCCTATTGTCTGAATATACGGGTTCTACCAAGGCCTGGTAGTCCTTACCCCTGAGGCCTATGGCTGCTCGACACCATATTAACATTTCACTCTTGGGGGGTATCGCGATGGGGTTTGAATCACTCACAGTGACACGACCAATCTCACCACCAGTCAGCTCTACCTGCTGTCTCTGCATCAGAGCTCTGATTTCCTTCTGCAGGGCACGTTGCTCACTGTGGCCAGCGGTTTCTGCCACCTGTTGCAACAAAACAATCACTTCTGCAAGACAATTTTCTATAACATTAGTACCAAGAGTCATCATGGGATTACATTCTCGACGATCAATATCTACAATCACAATCCCTTGGGCTTTCAATTCCACCCGCCCCACTTTGATGGTGACCTCCTTATACCCCACTTGTGGCAACGGCTGACCATTACTGGCGATTATGGTGAAATCATCGTCAGGGCCACGAGTAATATCAGCGTCCTCCCAATACCGTTTGTAGAGCACGTAAAGTATAGTCGTCACCTGAGAACCGGTGTCCAGCAAAGCATTCAAGGGGATTCCATCAATCACTACAGGGAGAACTGGTCGTCCTCCAATATACTTGGTTCTCCAATGCTGCGGGCCTGACCGTCCTACTCCTGGGGGTTGGCCCTTTGCCCCAGGGGTTGCTCGTTTAAAGGACAGTACCTTGCAAGATGGCCCACCTGGTGACAGCGGCGACAGATGGGTCGTCCATCCTGGTGGAAGCAATCGTCGGGCCGGCTCCTGGTCGGCGGAGTCCTCCTCTGTCGCATCCAAGGGACATCCTCCGGGCTGGAAGCCAACTGGATCTTCTCTTTGGGGGCCTCCTGTAGGGACTGCACCATCCGGGCCAGGGCAGCAACGCTCTTGGTTAGCTCTTGCATCTGGAGACGGAGTCCTGCAGGGGAGTCGTCCTCGAAGCTCTGGGCGTCGGCCTCCGCAGCAACTGGGGTATCCGATGCCACCTCCTGGTGGTATGTGAGAGCGGGGCGCCTGGGTGGTACTGCGCGGCTGGGCTGTCGCTCCTGCAATGCCTGGATAGCTTTATCTTTAAACTGCGCAAAAGTCAAGTCTGGATTTTGCATGGCCAGGAAGTGCAATTGGCCCCGCTGGTGACTGCACAGGAGCCCCTCAACGAACCGCTCCTTCAGGATTTTATCCTCATCCTGCATGCTGCCGGGGTCACTCTGCTTAATGGCCCGCATCGCTTCCTGGAGATTAAGGGCATAGTCCCGTAAGCTATCCTGTGGCCTTTGTTTGCATCCATAAAAAGTCAGTTTAATTTCTGTAGCAGTGCGAGTATCAAAGGTGGCTTTAAGCTTGGCAAAAATCTGTTGTGCAGTTTCTTTATCCTCAGCGGGCCAGGATTTCAGTTCTCTCAGAGCCGCCCCAAAGAGTTGGCCGGTTATCATATGGACCTTCTGAGGCTCGGTTAGGGGATAGAACTCGAGCAGGCTGCAGAGCTCCTCTTTAAAGTCAGTGAACGTATGCGACTCCCCAGAGTATCGCGGAAGCCAAGCCGCTCCGGGCAGGTACGGCATAGAGAAGAGCATTATGGCTTTTGTGTTAGCGGCAGCGTCCGGCTGGTTGGGAGGAACAGCGGGTTCTGCGGCTACCGGTGGTGGTATTAGGGCCGCGGCTCCGTCCGCTGCGGGGACCGGAGCTGCCCCTGCGTCCGCGGCTGCGACCGCCACCTCCTCTCCTCCCGACTCAGACATGGCTGTCCCTTCCTCCCACGAACCTGCTGGAGGTCGGAGTTCCTCTTCCGGGATTGGCGCCTTACCGCGCTTTCCGTTCCGCGCTTCTTTTGGCTGATTCCGCCCATGTAGCTAAGGCTCCTCCCTCCGTGCGCTGCAATGGCGAATTTTGGCGGTAAATGGCAATACACAGTCTTTTCAATAAAGTACAATTCAAGCGCAATAAATCACAGTTCCAAGGCACACATGACCTGATTCTTCAGGCTTAAGTAGATCCTGTTCGTGACGCCAAGTTGGAGCGCCCCCACACCGCCGCAGGGCCGAGGGGTACCCGGAGCCGGGCCGCTGAGTCTCAGTTCTGGGGTTGTCACGGTGGCTAGACCCGGTCCGTGGCCCTGTCTGTCAGTGGGGGACGTCCGGTGCAATAAGTGGTGTTGTAACGGTGCAGGTCGCGGTAAATAATGAGGACACCAGGTTGCAGTCTCTTTACCTCTTTACTGAAGGTTTTGGAGACCTCAGTCCAGAGCGCTGTTAACTGGGTTGTCAGAGACCGGCCGGTCCAAAGGCACATCAGGAGTTCTCTTTACAGGTGGGAATCAGTGTCTACCTTCTAGCGCTATGTGTTGTAGTTCTTCCCTGCTGAGCTCCCGGGATAGTCCTCACAACTGTTTCTGTCTGTCTCTGATGTTCGCTTTCTCCGTCCCCAGATGATATGGTAGGACGCACCCGTATGACGGGGTAGGCCTGGAGTTCTTCCGGGACCCTAGAGTCGCCCCTCTCCCACAGCTGCCTCCGTTGTCTGCTTAGGTGTTAAGTGAGACAGCCAACCTGTAATTAGCTGTCCGGCCGTGGTTTGCAGTAGTACTTAAAGTCTCTTACTTGCTCGGCGTTCCGGCCACCGACTGTTTGCGCCTCAGAAGGATGTTGCCTCGGTCTAACAGCACGACTCCTTCTGGTTCTAATTCCTCTTTACTGTATTCCCGTTGTTCACTGGTTTGTTCTGCTCTGAGGAGTCTGCCAGGATCCCATCCCTGACAGGTCCTCTCACTAGCTCTTCCCAGCTACTTCTCTCTGTCTTCCTGTCCAACCCCCAGTTTTACCAGAGTTGTGAGGAGTGGCCTACTAGATAGGACCACCCCCCCTGGTGGCCGGAGTGTGAAGTGTGGTGTGAGTGTACCTGGTCAGAGAAACTCCTTAGTGCAATCAGACGTACCATAGCTCCCCATAGTGGCGGAGCCACAGTACTGCAACAACCAGGACTCTGGGGTGGTGCATGAGTCTAAAAGAGCCCCAGTGGTCAGTGTGAAAATTGCAAATTACTATTATTTTCTTATTTTGTATTGATCATGATATGGGTAAACAAACATTGCCATTTTATTTTGAATACATATGACAAAAAATTAAATTGATTTAATTTCCTGATGATAGCATCCCTTTAATGCATCTAATAGCATTATTAAGTTACATAAAATCTGTATGCGGCCACTGAAAACTGTGATTAGACAAAGGCCCATCTGTAACAACAGTGTTGTAATTGAAACTACTGTAAATCTGAGATGCGCTCACCAGAATTATCAGAGAATGTCCAACAATATAGGGAAGGATAGCCTGAGTGGCATCCTTAGCTGTTTACGTTATGCTGTGGTGATGATCCATCCTAGATGCTGTTACGCCCAGCTAGCTGTGGGGGATCCTGCAGCACTATTATGGCGAACGGTTCTCCTGATAGTGAGAACCCACACTGGGTTTGTGGAAAGGTTCCAAGTGCTTTGAATGATGTTGCCAATAATGAACTGTGCTGGTATAGTTCCGACCGGTCACTGTTCTATCAGAACATGTTCAAACTAACTGCTGACTTTCAGGCTTGTCACGTCACTATGCAGTACGGACTCTCTCTGGGGACACTCTGCTTTGTAGGCAGAAATAATTTATCAAAATTATAGCTCTCAGTATATTACGATGCAAAAACTGTTTTTTGTAAAAAAAAAAAGTGTTTTTTAGTGTGTGATTACAATCAAACATAGAAAAACTATATAAATCTGGTATAGCTGTTATTGCAGCGACTCGAAGAATAAATCTGTCTAATCACTTATACCGCACAAGAAACGTCGTAAAAAATAAATCAAACCAATTATCGACCTACTATTTGCGTGTTTATTCTGCCTCCCAAAGATCGCAGTAATGCTCAGCTTACATTTATCCTGCGCTCTACGCTGAGCTCTTACACTAAGGTTTTCGTGTAAATCTCTGAAATACGTGATTCAGACAGTACCCCTGGCAGAAGATTCCCTATAATGAGGCAAATGGAAACACTATGGACTTTGTCTGGCTTATGATTCGGTGGTGTCTTTCATTTTAGGCATGCACAAAAGCGCAATCAACCACAGTTTTTTGTAAGTCTGAAAAGACCCCACTGAACAGAGGCCTGACGGAGTCCAGATTAACTGCTGCCTCATAGTGAATGGATCCCTCAGGAGTTTCTTCTTAATCTTGGAGATTCGGAGATTCAGATGAAAACCCCAATGTAAGTCCTTAGCGTAGAGCACAGGAAAAAAGTAATCCAAAATGTTATGTAAAATGTTCCCAATAAAGGCTACACCTCAGTCCACAAAAAAAGCCCCCTCTCAGGTCTGTCATCTGTTAATGGAATCAAAGGGGGCTTCCTAAATACTTGTAGCACAAAGACTCTGGAAAAGCAAAATGGCTCCTCACTAGTGTTGAGCATTCCGATACCGCAAGTATCGGGTATCGGCCGATATTTGCTGTATCAGAATTCCGATACCGAGATCCGATACTTTTGTGGTATCGGGAATCGGTATCGGGATCGATATTAATGTGTAAAATATAGGATAAAAATAAAAAATATTGATATACTCACCCTCTGACGCGCCCTGGTTGTAACCGCCAGCCTCCGTTCATAAGAATGAGCGCTTGAAAGTCCTTAGATGACGTCGCGGCCTGTGATTGGTCGCGGAGCGGTCACATGACCGCAACGTGACCAATCACAAGCCGTGACGTCATCTAAGGTCTTTCAAGCGCTTGAAAGACCTTATATGACGTCACGGCTTGTGATTGGTCGCGTTGCGGTCACGTGACCGCTCCGCGACCAATCACAGGCCGCAACGTCATCTAAGGACTTTCAAGCGCTCATTCTTATGAACGGAGGCTGGCGGTTACAACCAGGGCGCGTCAGAGAGTGAGTATATCAATATTTTTTATTTTTATTCTTTATTTTACACATTAATATGGATCCCAGGGCCTGAAGGGGAGTTTCCTCTCCTTCAGACCCTGGGAACCATCAGGATACCTTCCGATACTTGGTGTCCCATTGACTTGTATTGGTATCGGGTATCGGTATCGGCGATATCCGATACTTTTCGGGTATCGGCCGATACTATCCGATACCGACACTTTCAAGTATCGGACGGTATCGCTCAACACTACTCCTCACCCCTCAAAAGACATCCATTGAGTTCTGTGTTACAAAATCCTAATGCCTCGTCACTTCAGAGCTATACAATGTGCCTAAACCACAGTTAGCATTCATGTTGAAGTTTCTGTAGCAATGAGAGCCCATTTAATTTATGTTGTCCATTTCTCCAGAAGCACGAGCTGGGCACAATGTATGGGCATTACAATGGCAGACTTGCAATATTCACTCAACATTTATTTATTTATCTTACTCTCTTATATAGTGACATTAACTCCACAGTGCCTTGCATACATTATCTGTAATGCAAAAAGGAGAAAACGGAGCAAATAGGTATACATGATAATAAAAAGTATTTTATTAGTAACAATAGCATATATAAACAAAAGTGACGACTAGAAATTACATATGATAAAATCACAGGATAGAAACAAAGAAACCCAAAGGGTCCATACTTGCACATGCCCAAGTAAACAGTAAAGAGGTTTTAAGTACTGTAAAGTGCCAGTGCCTATATACTCAGTAAAGTGGTAAGATCGCCATTCCAAACAGATTATGGTAAAGATGGCAAAACAAACACAGAGGGCAAAACTTACCAAGGGCAGAGCAAGAGAGGACCCTGGGCCAGGTGTAGAAAGACCCTTACCACTTTATCAAGGAGAATGTGAGTTATAGAAGGAGCAGGACCTTTTATGGCCATGTGACCGGGCATATGACGTCCGTATGGCCAATAGTAGTGGTTATAGCGGCGCATGCGCACCACACTGCTCAGGTCCCGCCAGGTACATCTGAGCATCAGGCATTCCTGCGCGCACATGGGGGCGAGGAGAGTAGGCCCCAAGCACGCAAGGAAAGTGTGAGAGACGCGCCGATGCATGCCAGAGGCACAGAGCGCCGGGGCGCATGCGCACTCCCACAACACCGCCAATGATGTAAAAAAAACATAAGACATACTAAAGGGTACAGCGCACCAATGAATATTAAAAGGGGAAGGACCCCACTGACACAATATGAGCCACCATCAATATAAATGTATAGGGGCACTATTCAGTAGCATTTAAAGTGAGTATACAAAGTCCCAGTAACAAATGCATTCAAAAATAAACTGACATAATAATCACAAAATATTAAGAAGTTATGTATAAATCCAGAGGCTGGCATGATGGATGGACAGATCTAATGGTGAGTTTAAAGGTTGAGTCAGTCAGTCAGACATGCATTAGAGATGGGGGAGCCAAAAGTCCTGCTGTAAGACCAACACATAAAGAAATTAAGCACCAATAAAATACAGAGAGTAAAAAAATAATATAAAAGAGTAAGAAACAACTACACCAAAATACAAGGGTAGACGGAGAACAGCACAAAAGGAATTACGCATATGTACAAGAGAATCCAATGATCAGGGACGGCTGCATACAGGTATCAAGAATCAATATTGCAAAAGGGATAATTCATAAAAAAGATGCAAATGATAATGATTCATTCAGACCTCTAGGGGTCATGGTGTCCAATGTCACAATCCATTTAGCTCCTGTTTCAGCCAGAATATTTTTATAGTTACCACCTCTAATTCCTAAATGAATAACATCAATCCCTCTCACCATGAAGGTAGATGGTTCACTCTTGTGATATTGCCTAAAATGGCGTGGGATAGTTTTAAGGAGAGAGGGGTCAGTCACTGTTTTGGCCGCACAAATGTCCCGCACATGCTCCCGTATGCGCACTCTTAACTCCCTCGATGTCAGACCTATATAGATCTTAGAACAGCCACAAGTGGCGTTGTAAATAACGTTTGTACTACTGCACGAGATCTGGTGCCTGATATCAAATTGTTTTTACCATCAGAGGAGGAAAACGTGGTGCAGCACAGGACATTCGTGCAGGCAAGACAGTGACCGCATGGTATAGAGCCCAGTGTAGGGCCCCTAGAGCCAAAAGGATAATTTAAGGGGGGAATATAGTGGCCGTTAACCAAGAGGTCACTAAGATTTTTGGACCTCCTGGCAGTCATAGAGGGACAGTCCCCCAAAATTGCTCCCAAGGAAGGTTCTGTACTCAAAATAGACCAATGTTTTTTAAGGATCTGCATCATGTCCTCCCAACTGTGATTGAATGTGGAAATAAACCTAATGGGTCCCGAGTTCTTAGTAGGTAGTCGGGCCCTAGATGATTTAAGGAGATCAGCACGTGGAGTTGCCCTGGCTCTCTGATAACCATGTCTTATGCATCTGTCAGAATATCCCCGTGCACTGAATCTCGCTTTTAAATCAGAGGCCTGTGCTTCAAACTTATCATCAGACGAGCAGACCCGCCTCATCCAAAGGAACTGTCCGACCGGGACGGCCCTAATTGTGGAGGGGTTATGAGAGGAAGACGCATGAATCAGAGAGTTGACTGAAGTAGGTTTACGATACACGTCAGTCTGGATACGACCAGTGTGGTCAACCTCAAAAGTGATATCCAGAAAAAGAATCTTTCTGGGATCAAATTATAGGTTAGATGAATATTAAAAGAATTCTGATTCAGCGTTCCCATAAAATCCTTGAGCTGTTGCACCGTCCCATCCCATAATAAAAAAACATCATCTATATATCAGTGGCCCCCGTCACCAAACAAGGATCTCTCCCAGGAGCCCCGGAAGAGATTGGCATATGAGGGCGTGCAGTCTGTGCCGCGCTTCTGTAAGAAAAAATGATCCTTGAAAACCAAAAAATTATGGGTAGTGCTGCAGTTCGAGGATCAACTCACGTAATGGGCCGTCACAGTCGGAGGCCCCCAGGAAGAGGCGGACCGCATCAATCCCATGATGGTGTTCAATGCACATATAAAGGCTTTCCACATTGGCTGTCACCATCAAAGTACCCTGGTCCACAAGAATGCCATCGACCCTAGCCAGGGCATCCATAGTGTTACGTATGTATGATGGTAGAGTCTCCACCAAAGGTTTTAGGTAGAAGTCTTTAAATTGGCAAATGGGGTCACAAAGGCCCCCAATGCCCAACACTATAGGACGTCCCGGGGGGGTCAAGGGCATTCTTGTGGATCTTGGGAAGTAAATAAAAAGTGGGAACTCTCGGAGACTTAGCAATGAGACTATCCAACACCTGTTTGGTGATGGTGCCATTGTCAAATGCACTGGTTAGAATGCATTCAAGATCAAGAGAGAAAGAGGTCAGTGGATTGTAAGACAATTTAATATATGTATTACAGTCTCCTAATTGACGAAAGGCCTCCCGTTCATATTTATCATGGGGCCAGATCACTATGTTGCCCCCCTTGTCTGCTGGCATAAACACAATATCAGACAGTGCTTGAAGTTGTAAGATTGCAAGACGGTCTTCATATGTCAAATTGTTATAACAACGTCTATTAGAAAGTTGCTTGAAATCCTCACTAACAAGTTTTGTGAAAATCTCAATAGCTGGACTCAGAGACAAGGGGGGGAACCTAGTAGACCTGGGAATAGTACTAGATGGAAATCTACTTACTGAAGGGGAGGCCTGTTCATCCAGGAGATCTTCCAAGTTTCACAAAACTTGTTAGTGAGGATTTCAAGCAACTTTCTACCAGACTGAAATTTACCACAAACATGAGGTACAACATGTCAAAAAACCTAACCTCAGAACCACTGGGATATGTTTAAGTGTTCTAGAGTTATTACCTGATGAAGTGACACTGGTCAGAATTGAAAAAATCAGCCTGGTCGGGAAGATGAAAACAGTCTGGGTTGTGAAGGGATTAAAAGATCTTTATGAAAGTCTATTTTGAATGCTATTCAGTATTTAGCTGCAAGACATAAGATCTGATTGTTGGTCTGGGCATCTGGACAGCTGTGCTATATGGTAAGTATGTACAAAGAAAATAAATGAATGCTGCTGGCACATCAGTAAATATATCCCAGATTCTAAAGCAAGGCAACAATGAGTGTTTAGAGTACATAATCAGACACAGATAGATAGATAGATAGATAGATAGATAGATAGATAGATAGATAGATAGATAGATAACCTTCAGATGGACCGTGTATTTAAAGCTCAGATATCATAGTTTACTAAATGCCAAATTTTCGCTTTACTACACCAACTCTATTACATCTGTAGGATTACTTATACTATATAGCCTTGTATAATAGTATGTCAAACTTTTTTCTTTAAAGAATATCTTCCCCACAATCATTAAATCCACATTAATTTGGAACTAAATCTAAAGATATTCTTTAGTTCATAATTGAGAATAACTTTAGACTTAATTACTTCCTGAATTTCACAAATGTACTTATGTTGACTTTTGAGTTTTTGTTATAAGATGAAGTGTGTTAGAAATGGAGCTTTTCCCAGGAACCTTTTTATTCGAGGAGAGCATTTCAAATGCTGGAACATCTTGTTCGAAAGGATAAGAACTATTAGCACAGGCTTCAGTCATTAAGAAATACAGTAGAACTAATTCAGCACTTGGGAAGCCAACTATTTTTACATTTTTTTATCATATAACCTGATGCAACTGTCTTTTAGTTGTATTCATGGAAGCTTCAATAGATTTAGAAGTTACAAAAGAGTTAGCTGTTTTGACGTATTCACTATTTTTTGTTACGCTGTGAAATGTATTAGTTTATGCCAGTAATCTTGAGTTTGTCAATGTTTTCCAAGACCAAATTCTTTTTTTTCTCATTCTGCACTATTTAAATGTACTTAAAATGGATACAAATATCCCAGCCAGTCTTCAAGTAATCTCCATTGTTCCTTTGATCCTAGTTTGTCTCATATAGCAAATACAGTATATACTGTACACTGAGGTAGACACAGGTACACTGCGGCTTTAAGAACTTCCTTTGGTTTATTGTAGACAGCATGAAACAAGGTGTAGTAAAGCAAATACTGCCCTCTGGGCAAAACAGGAAAATAAAACAAAATGGTGGCAGAACAAACACAGTCCTTCTGTGAGCGGGGTCTCCTCTCGCTCACGGCTGACAGAACACACACACTTCACCAGTGACTCTGTCACAACATGCATGGAAAATAAGAATGCTTTTCAAAATAGAAGTTTATTAGTTTACTTTTATCAATTAACACAATGCACAGTGAATGAACAAAGGGGAAATCTAAATCAAACAAATATTTGATGATCTGACCTCCATTTGCCTTAAAAATAGGATCAATTCTTCTAGATATACTTGTACACAGTTTTTGAAGGAATGTGGCAGGTAGGTTTTTCAAAACATCTTGGAGGACTAACCACAGATCTTTTGTGGATGTAGGCCTGTGCAAATCATTTTGTCTCTCCATGTTATCTCATGCAGAACCAATGATATTGAGATGAGGGCTCTGTAGGGGCAATTTCATAATTTCCAAGACTTTTTTTGTGTGCTGAAGATCGTTCTTCATGACATTAGTTGTCGTTAACATTGGTGCCGTTGATCTGTTGCAGAATAAATTTGGAACCAATCACACACGTCAGTGATAGTATTGCATGATTAATAAGTATTTGTATATATTTTTCAGTATTCAGGACACCAAAAAATGAGCAATGTCTAGGACCTTACTTCCATTGTGGTTCCTTTAACTACTGACAGACTGAGTCACAAAAGAGAGCATAATTGATGTGCTTATGGTTTACATTTTTCCCATGAAGGTACTATTCTGTTTTCCATAAAAGCTTTTAAGAGCCAAGGATTTTACCTATAGATGCACAGCTGTTCTTACAGATATTTGCTGACAATACCAAAGCTGATAATACTTAGAAGTAATACAATTAAGTAAGTTTATTGAATGAATATTTGGATTAATGTTCTGTGAATTATCTTTACAAACTATTTGTACAAATGTAAATTGGATCTACTTTGTTAGTTTAACCACCACCATGTGTGGACTATTTTCAACACAGAGCCACTTGGAAAGATGATGCATGTTTGCTACAAAGTTATAACATATGTTCTTGTATATATAGCATTCCATACATATGTAACACTGTCTTTCTATGGGTACCATGAAATATGTACTTTATTATGTTTTTTGTCTATGTAAAAAGCTGTCTTGGCCAAACTTAAATTGCATAAAGGCTCATCACAATGTGCTTATCTGACCTTATGGATTGGGCCTTTCTGCATTAGGGCACACAGTACATGACCATCTTAATGTGGGTATATGTACAGTGCTTTTTAAGTACATATACTATATAAATAGTGCCAGTCTGTGTCCCAATAAACCACTTTAGTTTTGTGTTATCTCTTAGTCACCAACCATACTGTTGCCACAAAGGTTTGCATTGCCAGCATTACCATCAATGCCAAAGATATCTGTCCAGAAACGATGCCCAACTAATTTAACCTCTCTGCTTAGTGTCATACAGCAGTTCAACTGCCATCCATGCCAAGGACACCTGTTCAGAGACTATGTTTAAGCCATAACCTAGAGCCTCTGCTTTGTGTCACCAAGGAGCTAATCTGCGATAGTTACCATAGGCAACTTTCCAAAGCCTACATACAAGCCATAACTTGGAGTCTCAGCTTAGTTTGACCCAACATCTCATCTGCCATTTATGACAACAAATTGTGAACCAACATAACTATTTGGCAGGGCTATTCAGTGGCATATGACCTGAATGCTGGCATCACAGTGATGTGGCCATGCAGATGACCATAGAAACTAGGATGTTGATATTTGAGTCCCTACAGACCACACTCGACAGGTCAAAACAATTGAATTTGGTAAGATTCATGATATAGAGGGCCTTTTTATAAAACACCATGCCACATCCTGATTGCCAAAAAAAGTGCCAGGGAATGGGGCAGTGTGCCCTGGCTAGGCAAGTTTCTAGCTATTCCCCTTTAATATCGTATATTCTAAACTTCTGATATGATCACTCTACTCAATATTTTGATGTTACAAAATAATGTAAAATCAGGGTTATATTAGATAAACCCGCTTTGAAAGCTACAAATCTGATAAATATTATGTTCTAACTCATTTAATCCCATTAAGGGAAATGTAAAACATTTAGTGTTTTCAGAACGTACTGTCTACATCTGTGGAGGAATTCATATCTCTTCATAATTGGATTGTGGTTTTCAGCATCTCTCTTAGGAATGTTTTCTACAGCCAAGTCCCGAAACAAAGACAATTACCTACTGTGCATTTGTGAAACTTTTTAGCCTCATTTAGATAAAACATGCATAATGAATTGTTAATATACCAGCATAGCATAATGTGATCTCACAATGACTGGAGACTTTTCTACTGACCTATGGTAAGCCACTATATAATCAACCAGTGTAAATCAACATCCTAATATTATATCTTCATTACGTTTTAGATATTTTCACTACCTAATTGGAATAGTAATGTAAAAAAGTTTGTGGATACAGCTCACCCATCCACTATTTGTATGTTGTTCAATCTGGTTCCTGCGCAGTCCACTCCACTGTTCACAGTGTAAGATGGCCACCGAACAGGTCCTTGAGGGGAGATATGTATCACTGAGGTTGGTAGCTTCGGTGATGTAATTCCAGGAAAGCAGGCTTCAGCACATATAGTGCTAGAGAGTTAATAGGGCATTTTACAAGCAGTCAAAAGAGATGGGTGGGAATGACTAACATATCCCCACCCTAGGTGCATGTTTTGGCAGATAAAATGGAGACCAAGTGTCTCATTGAGTGTCTGGGTCAGGAGATGTGTGGGTCTTTTGTGTGCTGGTTTGTGCTAAGGCCTTAGGAATTGGACACTAACGTGAGCGGACGAACCCGCAATATTGTATGGACTTTTTACTTTGTGTTTTCACTCTGTGCCGAAAAGGCTGTTCTTTTGCTTGGTTTCTAGGGCGGTTTATTCAGTGTTAATAAACCTGCCTGGACATTTTAACAAAACCATTTCCTGTGGCTACCTCAACCGCAGCTGAGTGAGTACAAACCTTTACAATGGATAAAACTTATGAGGTAATCAAGAAGCTTTGTTTGAAGTGATGAAAAAATGTTTTTCAATCCAGCTAAGTGAATTAAAAGCAAAAAATTCTTTATTGTGACTTTATTAAAAAAGCATGGACATAAAAATTGGTGATGAGTTTCAAGTCTGACTGACTCTTATTCATACTCTAATAGTCAGCCAGACTCGAAACGCGTCAGATATTTTTAATATGCCCATGCTACTATTTTAATAAAGTCAAAATATAGATGTATTGCTTTTAATTTGCTTTGCTGGATTGAAAAACCTTTTTTTTATCACTTTGACTAAAAAATGCTTTATACGTCATATGTGGACTGGTCTTTACTAAGAAAGTTCATGTTTTACACTGCCAATTTTCCAAGTTCTTTTCGTATTTCAGATTTGAATAGTAATAGATATTAGAATATTTTCCTTTTATGGTGCAGTATCCCAAAGATGGTACTTTACTTTTACTAATTATATGTCATGATACTAAGGCTACTTTCTCTGATCGCCCATGACGGCACCACGGAGAGAGGGGATCCGCCCACCAAGGACAGGAAACCTACGGATAAAAAGGCGGTACCACTCTCCCGCATCAGTTGGTTTCCTGTCCTTGATGGGAGACCTATGGACTTACCAGATCGACGTGGGAATTCCGGGGCCATCTAGTCCGGTTCAGGCAGCTGGGGTCCCTCTGCCTCGGCTAAGGTGGTGACCCGAAGCGCCACCGCGAAGGGCTAGTGGGCCTCTAGGGTGTGCGGGGGAGGTGACAAGGAGTTCGCGGTCACCTCCCCAGGTAAGATGCAGCAGGCAACATCCAGGGGGGTCCCTCTGAGGTTGCGGGAGGTGCGGCGGCCCTCCCCCCAAAAAAGCTGGCGTCAGTCTGCACACTGCACCGCCATCGGGCATGCAGAGCCGCACACTAAGGACTGCATAGGACCGGAGGCGCCGGTCAGCAGCGCCATATATGCACTCCCGGCGCCATCTTGCAAGTTCGGCGCATGCCCGGGATTAAGCTGGTCTCGCGAGGCGCCGGCGAAGCGCTCGTACCGCTTCTGCGCAGGCGCCGCTTGGATCCGACGGCGCAGGCGCCGGCGTTCGGCGCTCCTCGCCATCAGCCGTGCGCTACTGCGCAGGCGCCGGCGTTCGGCGTCAGCCGGGCGCTACTGCGCAGGCGCCGGCGTTCGATCAGCCGGGCGCTACTGCGCAGGCGCGGATAATAAAAAAAAAAAAAAGCGGCGCGAAGGCTTTAAATGGGGAAAGCTACTTCCTCCTAGCGGCTCCGCAAATTTATCAGCAGAAGCCTCAAAAAAAGCTGCTTGCAACTACATCAGAGTGTTGTCAAAGCAGTGACCGCAGACCAGCAGCAATATGAGCGACCCGGCATCTCCCTTGCCAGAATCATCTCCACCTATAGCAGCGCCACAGCAGCAGCAGCAGCAAAAAAGGCGACAGCAGCGCCAGGACACCAGCAACGAACGCCAGAGGTCCCAACGCAGTAAGGGGTCCAGTACGGCGTCGGGGAAAAAGCCAGAGGCGGAGAATCCCCAATCGGTATTTATGGGTCCTGGAGGTGGTAAGTGGATCTTCGTGAAAGTCAGAGACAGTAAGGTTATTATTTGTCTCTTTTAGGGGAGGAAGAGCGTAGGCAAAACAAAGCATAGAATTTGTGCCATCTGCAGAGAAGATCTTCCACCTGCCTGGGAGAAGACGCTGTGTAATACTTGCATACAGCAGACAGTATCTGAAAGTCTGCCAGGGTTTGCAACCGACTTAAAAAACCTGATTAAAGAGCAAGTAGAAGACACCCTTAGATCCCTAAAAAAGGGGAAAAAACGGAGAAAGACCAAGGATAGGTCTCCATCTCCGGTCTCAAAATCTGACAGCGACAGTGCAAGCTCAGTATCCTCCGACTCCTCCTCCTCCTCATCGGCATCATCCACTTCTTCCTCGGGGGGGCACAATTGTTTCCCTCTAGAGGACACCGATGGCCTTATAAAGGCGGTGAGAAGTACTATGGGATTAGTAGACTCCCACCCCAAAAAATCGGTACAGGACATCATGTTCGGGGGCCTAGAACAAAAAAAGAGGAGAGTTTTTCCACTTAATGATGCAATTGCAGCTTTAATCAAAAAAGAATGGAAAAAGCCCATGAAAAAGTCTCTCTTAACTCCCAAAAGGAAATACCCTTTTGAGGACGAATCCTGCTCCTTTTGGGAAAAAGCCCCCAAATTAGATGTGGCTATAGCCAAAGCGTCAAAAAAATTCGCACTCCCGTTTGAAGACATGGGGGTACTAAAAGACCCTATGGACAAGAAGGCGGACGCCTTCCTCAAAGGCTCTTGGGAGGCAGCAGGGGGGGGCTTAAAACCTGCAGTAGCAGCGGCGTGTACATCTCGCTCCCTAATGATTTGGCTAAACCAACTAGAGGGTCAATTAAAAGGGAAGACTTCCCGAGACTCCATACTGAATACTTTACCAGTGATGAGAGGAGCCGCGGCTTTCCTGGCTGACGCCTCGGCCGACTCAATCAGACTAGCCGCTAGGTCAGCAGCACTAGCTAATGCAGCCAGGCGCGCCCTCTGGCTTAAGAACTGGCCAGGCGACCTCCAAACTAAGACAAGACTGTGTACCATCCCCTGTGAAGGAGAATTCTTGTTTGGCTCCACTTTAGATGACATTTTAGAAAAAGCTGGGGACAAGAAAAAGTCCTTTCCTCCCTTGGGCCTCCCCTCTTACCGGAAGCCCTTTCGGAGCAAGAGGTTTTTCCGAAAGAACCCGGGGAGAGGCCAGGGGAAATGGGAGGATAAGAGGAACAAAAACAAGGGGTTTATCTTTAATAAAAACCCCAATGATAACAAGAAACCTCCGCAATGAAGGTTCGCCCCAGGTGGGAGGGAGGCTGTCTCGCTTTCTCCCAGCCTGGAAAAAGATTACCTCCAGTCAATGGATACTGAACATTATAGAATCAGGACTGAGGTTAACATTCAAGAGATACCCTCGTCCCTCTTTTACGATGACATCTACAAGGTCTTCAGCAGAGGAACAGCTGGCACTAGAAAGAGAAGTCATGGGGTTAGTAGAAAAGAGAGTTCTACTGGAGGTCCCCCCTCAAAAAAGAGGACAAGGATACTATTCCCCTCTATTTCTGAGAAGAAAACCAGACGGGTCTTTCAGAACCATCATAAATCTGAAAAGTCTAAACAACTACTTAGAGGTCCAGGCATTCAAAATGGAAACGATAAAGTCATCTATCAAGATGCTGTTTCCTCAATGCTTCATGGTGGTCCTAGACCTAAAGGACGCATATTATCACGTCCCAATACACAAGGATCACCAAAGATTCCTCAGGATGGCGGTTCACATCAGAGGAGTCCTAAGCCACTTCCAGTTCTCAGCTCTGCCTTTTGGTCTAGCCATAGCACCGAGGATTTTCACAAAACTGATTGCGGAGGTAATGGCCCACCTCAGAGAAGAAAATACCTTGATCGTACCATATCTGGACGATTTTCTGGTAATAGGCTCCTCCCCGCAGCACTGCGAGCAACAACTGGCAATTGTGATTCATTCCCTAAAAGAACTAGGCTGGCTAATAAACATAGAAAAATCCAGACTAATACCTTCTCAAGTTCAGGAGTACCTAGGTCTCACCCTAGACTCCATAGAAATGGAATGTCGGCTACCAGAGAACAAAATACAAAAACTAAAAAGTTTGGTATCGAGGGTTCAGTCTCTCCCCTCCATAACACTCCGTCAGGGTATGTCCCTCCTAGGCTCCATGACCTCTTGCATCCCCGCAGTCCAGTGGGCCCAATTACATTCGAGAGACCTCCAATGGCAGATATTGTCGGAACAAACCCGTCTAGGAGAGCATTTAGACGGGCGGTTAATTCTATCTCCTCGTACCAGCCACTCTCTGACATGGTGGAAATCGCAGGAAAATCTTTCCCAGGGGGTCCCGTGGGTAATTCAGATCTCAAAAGTCCTGACTACGGACGCAAGCCCTTCAGGGTGGGGAGCTCATTTAGACGATCTGGTAGCCCAGGGCACCTGGTCTCCGTCCCTAGCAGACAAATCCTCCAATATGACGGAACTACTGGCAGTCAAATTTGCCCTTCAGAAATTCTTGAAAGTCCTTCACTCTCATCACGTAAGAGTGATGTCGGACAACCGGGTGGTAGTATCTTACCTCAATCACCAGGGGGGCACCCGTTCCAAAAATCTAATGGAAGTGACCAACTCAATCCTGCAAATAGCCGAGAGCAACCTCCTATCCATAACAAGTCTACACATAAAAGGGGAAGACAACTACAAAGCGGACTTCCTCAGTCGGTCCAGCCTAAAACAGGGAGAATGGGAACTAAATCAGGCAATATTTACCCAGATCACAGAGAAATGGGGTGTTCCCAAAATAGATCTCTTTGCGAGTCACCTAAACAAAAAAGTAACCTCCTTTTGCTCCCTATCTCCCCTGGGGAACCCAGTAGTTGTGGACGCTTTTCTGATGTCTTGGAGCCATCATCTGCTCTATGCCTTTCCTCCTCTCATTCTGATTCCAGCAGTGCTGAGGAAGATTCGGGAGGACGGGGCGCTGGTTATCTTAATTGCCCCGTTCTGGCCGAAGAGACCTTGGTTCTCATGGATGAGAAAGATGTCAATGTCCGACCCCTGGGTATTACCAGACCTTCAGGATCTATTGTCACAGGGCCCAGTCTGCCATCCAAGGGTCAAGAACTTGCACTTGACAGCTTGGCTCTTGAAAGGAAGCTGCTAAAAGACAGGGGGTTCTCCCCAGGGCTAATCTCAACCTTATTACAAAGTAGGAAGCCAGTTACAACGAAACAATATGGCAAGATATGGAAAAAGTTTTTGTCTTCATCAGGCGAAAAAGTAGGGAAAGAAATTCCCCTTAATTCCATACTAGAATTCCTACAAAATGGGTTGGAGATGGGGCTGGCCACTAGTACCCTGAAAGTTCACGTGGCAGCATTGGGGGCCCTATTCAATTTTGATTTAGCTTCAAATAGGTGGGTCGCTAGATTCATAAAAGCAGCAGGAAGATCAAGGCCTCTTCCGACAAAAATCGTTCCTCAATGGGACTTAAACTTAGTCCTTAAAGCCCTGACCAACCCACCATTCGAACCATTACACGAAGCTTCATTAAAAAACCTATCTCTCAAAACCGCTCTGTTAGTCGCCCTCACTTCTGCCCGTAGGGTCAGCGACTTACAGGCTCTTTCGGCTAACCCTCCTTACACACAATTTCTAGAGGATAGGGTCATTTTAAAAACAGACCCAGCATATCTCCCGAAAGTGGCTTCAAAGTTTCACAGGTCTCAAGAGATTTCTCTCCCTTCCTTCTGTCCCAACCCTGTAAATAGGAAGGAACAAACATTACATACACTAGATGTACGAAGATGTCTCTTACGTTACCTAGAAGTCACTAAGGAGAGTAGGGAGGATGCCTCTCTGTTTGTGTGTTTCCAGGGTCCCCGGAAGGGGAAAAAAGCATCGAAAGCCACCATAGCAAGATGGATTACGGATGCCATCAGTCTTTCGTATTCGGCAAGTGGGATGTCCGTTCCCGGGGAGGTTAAGGCTCACTCAACAAGGGCAGTGGCATCTTCCTGGGCGGAGAAGGCCGGAGTTCCTATAGACCAGATATGTAGAGCTGCTACCTGGTCCTCACCATCTACATTCTATAGGCACTATAGATTGGACCTAAACTCCTCTTCAGACCTTACCTTCGGTAAAAGGGTTCTGGAAGCGGTGGTCCCTCCCTGAATGTACTATCTATGCAATTCTCTCCGTGGTGCCGTCATGGGCGATCAGAGAAAAATATAGTTCTTACCGATAACGGTATTTCTCTGAGCCCATGACGGCACCCGTACATTCCCTCCCTTCACCTATGGGTGCTCACATTAAATAGTGCCACGATTTATTCATAGTTTACTAATAGTTTTTAAGTCACACGGTATCTCGTTATGCTAAACAAGTTAAAGTTAACAAATGTTTTAGTAGTCTCCCATCATTTTCTATGTAAAACAACTGATGCGGGAGAGTGGTACCGCATTTTTATCCGTAGGTTTCCTGTCCTTGGTGGGCGGATCCCCTCTCTCCGTGGTGCCGTCATGGGCTCAGAGAAATACCGTTATCGGTAAGAACTATATTTTTCACACTAGCGTCGGGCTCGGCCCGTCGTGGTGCGTCGGGCCGAGGTCCCCGACGCTAGCACTGTCTCCGCCGCACAACGGGGGCAGCGGATGCATTTTTCCAGCGCATCCGCTGCCCCATTGTGAGGTGCGGGGAAGTGCGGGGAGGTGGGGGCGGAGTTCCGGCCGCGCATGCGCGGTCGGAAAAAGCGGACCGTCGGGAGCAAAAAATGTTACATGTAACGTTTTTTGGTCCCGACGGTCCACAACATCACGGTGCAACCGTCGCACGACAGTTGCGACGTGTGGCAATGCGTCGCAAATGCGTCGCTAATGTTAGTCAATGCTGAAAAAACGCATCCTGCAAGCACTTTTGCAGGATGCGTTTTTTCGGCAAAACGACGCATTTGCGACGTATTGCAGTTAACGCTAGTGTGAAAGTAGCCTAAGTGTCACATTGGCCCATTAGAGGAGTCTCCCATGGGTCATGAACTATAGGTCTAGTCACAATAGTGGATAATACTTTTTGTATCGTACTAAAAATCTAAGAAGTCTGTGAATGCATATGTTTTATCGTAATTCACCACATAACCAGTATGTCCGATAAAAGCAGCAAACTGTCAAAATGAGCGCAGTGGGTGAAGATAACTTATTTGTAAAAATAGTTGCAGATATGAATACTCTCCTATGTTTGTCTTGAGCCTGTGAAACATATTGTCTTAATAAAAAAGCATTTAGTTAAAAGATTTTTATATTTATATGTGGAAGAACAATCTTATTCTTGCCACATTATTAAAGTCTATATTTAATTGTACAATGAGTTATATAAGTTTTATTAAATGTCAATAACATGCAGAAGGTTCAATGCCATGCAGTCAAAGCTGAACCTCATAACAAACATTTTTTCTGAGCGAATTGCTGACACAACTGATTTACCAGACAAACAAGATGTTAATTAGGTGTTTCTGAAAATATCCTGCATTTTCCATGTTCAGTCCAGTGTTTCCACAATAAGTGGGTCAGTAATAATGACGTACTGTGTAAACCAGGTGAAATATGTGATAAAGGTACTGTGAATTATTGCATTGATAAGGCATAATCTATAGGATCATAATGGGTTTTCTCTAATTTTAATAATAATAAGGTTGCTAACTTCAGATCGGTGGATGTCCAACTCCTGTCACCTTAAGTCATCAATTGATTGAAATGTTCACATAAAATGACCTATTATTTAAGTCAGATTTTTGTGTTACATTTATTTTTTTATTACCTTTTTGGTATTTTTTTTACATATCACAATTTGTAATACAATAAAAAATAGAAATCTTGTAATTTTCATCCTGGTCAGTTTTTAGACTCTAATTTCATGTTGTTTCAAGAAACAATATATGTACATAGCCACTATTTTTTATTGAAGTATCTAATCAGCCTATAAAAACCTGATTTAAACAAGGTCATTTTCTGATCGCTTACCTTTAATCAAGCACTGTGGCCTCCTCACTGTTTACCCGGTACAGCTCCTCACATTTCATATTGGCTGCAACTAGTGCCGCAGTTCTTAACAACTCAGTTCCAATTATATATTGTACACAGCCACTACAAAGTGTACAGAATTGGACCTGGAAAAAAATGAAAAGGTCGCCCTTTCAAAAGGTTGCTCAATGGAGGTACCAGCTGGTTTGCCAACTGTCCAGAAATTCCAGGACAGTCTATAAAAATAGGGAACTTTTTTGCCCTGTCCATAAAAAAAATTAAAGGTGTCCATGATATTTTTGATGCTGAAGAAATAATTTTTATAATAATAATTTTATAGTTTACAGTGAATGCAGCTGATATCTTCATATCATATAGACATGTATCACTTATAATCAGAATGATTTATTATGGTTTTCCAATGTGTCTGTCCGTGATTTTTTGATAAGCTGTCCTGTAAATATAGAAAGTCAAGTTGACAACCCTGGGTACCAGCAGTTGGACGTCTGATGGTAGTGACTTATATAAAAATACTGTAACATGAATCAATCTTTTTAGTATTTGTGTGAAGATTTAGACTTTTTTCCTATGTTCTTGTAGTTTATGGTCAGGAACTGAGACAGTAGTTTCTCATGGATTCATATATATAGATCGGAAGACTTTTCATTCTCCATTGGTAGCTAGTTGTGAAAATTAGAATTCAGAATCCAGACAAGCACGTCCCCTTTTTTGTGATGGCACAGAAATTCATATGCAATCATCATTTCAAGCCTATAGCATCAAAGATACAAAGACCTTTACAGGATTACATTCGTACTGGAATGAAGTTATTTTGTTCTCAAAAGCCATAGTGTGACAAAATGTACCCCTTTATTAAGAGCAGCTCCCTTCCTATTGTTATATCACATTGCATGGGAGTAAGGTCAATTTTAATTTTTTCTTCACTGTTATGCACTTTGCACTATTTTTAGAGTTGCCCTAAGTTCCTATAAGGTCCATTAAACTAAGGCAAACTTTCCCAGCGTCCAAGTTTATCCATGATTTTTTGTAAGCTATGCTAATTTATACAGATTATTGTAATTGTAATTATTAACATTTTATAGTTCAGAATAATTGCTGTTAATATGTTCTTATCAGCCTTCTGAGCTGTAGACTTATTATGGTTTCCATTTGTGAATTTTGGATAAGTCATCCAGAGAAAAAAAATAACCCTGATGTGTATGATGATTTTCCCAAATTATTAGTTTTGCGATAATCAAGTGATTTAGTTGCAAGGCATTTACTAGGTAGCATCATGTGCGGCTAGAGAAGTAAATATATAGGGGCAGCTCTACTGTAATGTGCTAATTTTGGGATTACCTACCATACTGTAATGTCATGTGGTATGCTTCATTCATTCATTTCACATGGAGAACGCTGCTTACCACAGACCAATAACTGACTCTCAGAGTGCCTAGTTACTGACAATCTGGCCTAGAGATCCTTTTAAATGTCATATGTACAGTATATATCTGGAAGTCAAAAATTAGACTTTAATTGAACTGAATGCTATATGATTTTCTTCAAAATAACTTGTTAAAAATCGGTATACTTACTACTTTGATCTTCTACCGCTTCTGATCCAATACTGTCCTGTTGATTTCTACTTCCTGCTGTAGAAATAATTTTCCGACACAAGCTCATGTGGCCTCTGCAGCCAACCAATGACCACAAAAGGGACCTGCTACAGCTTGCAGTTGGCTGTAAGTCACATGATTCAATGTCAGAACATCATCGCTGCAGCAGAAGGTAGAGATTAGTGAGAAGACCCCAGGCAAGGAAGTAGAGTGCGTATGGTAAATATTGTGTTTGTTTTTTATTTTTCAAATCCATTCTCAAAAATAATAATAACCAAACAGCCAATTCATGGTATCCAGTAATAAAAATATAAATAAATGAACGTTGAACTTAGTCATTGGGCATTTATAGCATAGATTTATGTGAAATCTACAAAATTAGTTTAGAAATCAGTTTTCTATACTTAGTATTCACAGGCATAACTAAGTAAAGTTATTTTGCGCAAAAAATAATAAGACCATGAAATGAAAGAGGCATGAAGATTAGGAAATAAATGACTCTTACCTTCTCGAGGCATCAAGGGAAAACTATCAGACAGATTTCTGTCTAGTTCAGGCACAGCTAAATAAACAAGCTTAATCTTCACCCATCTCTTACTTCTATTGTATATTTTATGGGGTGACTTCGGAAATCAACTCAAGTGACAAATCATTGTTAGCAAATAAAGACTTGGACTAGTGTTCTAGTAAATGTGGTGATTCCTCTTGAGGGCCTCTCTGTTCCAGAAGCTGTTGCAAAGCCAGGAATGCTTCATCGCCTTCCAGCAATGACCATTTACATTAGTCTGAGCTACCTGTATTCCCAGACATACTGAAATCAGAGCAATTTCCATATGGCCAGGGCTATTACGTTATCTCAAGGGCTTGTCATAGTGTGGCTGTAGGCACATACATCATGTCACTAATAATGTAGGGATTGCATCCATCAATGTTAGCTAAGTACAGTATCTGTTCAATACATTCCTAAAATATTACTAAAAATTACACATTTCTAGTTAGTAAATTGCAATGTGTACAATTATTTGAAATTGCTCCTTGCAATTTTAGGATTTTAGTTTTAATATATCTTCACCAGAAAAGGACCTCTGTGCAAGGACAATATATGGGACCTATGTAGGACCTATGTAGTCCTATGGTCATCAGAATGCACAATTCCACATGTTTTGGAGGTAGAAATGGGCCCTCTTATCTCCTGTGTGGCTGCACTGGGTGCTCCAGTAATAGGTCCACCCCTGATCTTCACCGATGACCATTTGCTCAGAGCAGGGCAAAATGTCCAGATTCAAACTACATATCTGTGTGAGACCTGTGCTGAGATATGATAAATTCTGATGGTTGTGAAGAACAAACTACCATGTAGTGACTCAAGATACTCATTAGAATCCAAGGCTATAGAGTAAATTCAATAATAAAGAGGAAAAATGTCCCGTGTGAGCAAGTTAAGGACAGAAAAATATGTTTCAAAAGGTACATTTGTCCACAGTCTAGACACCTTATTATATTTGGTCTTCAGCTTCTGCTCTCCTGTTAATATTTAAGCTTTATTTAATCAGAACTTATAGTTCTGTAAGAAATCGTCATAGATCCCAATCAATGAAATTGACTTTGAGTGTTTTTTAGTCTGAAAATGTGCAAATTCGCCAAGCCATTTGTTTATCAAAATGCATGCACAGCTCATCACCCGATTATATTTTTTTCTTTGTTTTGGTTATTTATGTAGTTCATATGGCACAAATTAGCAATTGTATTATCAGCTTTATTTTATTATTGTCACAAAAAATTATTAAAGTACATTAAAAAATTTGTTTCTCATTCTGTAACAAATATGTTTACAGTATGTATCAGACATGGGGATAGTAACAGCCATTTGGATTGACTCTTGGATTTTTTTTTAATTTATTTCCTTTTTGCCTGTTGTTTTTTTTTATTTATTTTTCTTTTTTTTTATTTTATACATTGTGCCCCCCCATAAGCTCATACAAGACCTCTGAGGGAGCATGTAAATATTGAAGTATTTTCCTCTTATTTCCTTTGTAGATAAGGTTGGTATATTAGCCCTAGTTCCAAGGGAAATGATGGCTCCTGTCTGTACAGCAGAGCTGTTGGGGAACTGTACTTGAACTTAAACCCCACTGAAAACAACTGAAGACCCAAACTTTCAATGTGCAGAAAAATCTCTCTCTATATACAGTATAACTGACTTCCCCCGGAACGCTGAACATTGCAACCGACTTCCCTGAGAAGTCTTTGTTCGGCATTTAGCACCAGACAGTAACTATCCGGTACGAACCCCGAACTTTTAACTTTGGATTACCTCATCTCTAGTTGTGACATCTGAGGCTTAACTGATGCCAGAAGCTCTGAAGTAAGAAGTATTTTTTCTCACTTCATGTTTCTAGTGTTTTGATGTGTGGAGAGACATAAGAGCATAATAAGAAACATCTAATTCGCACTGAATATCTTTGTTGCAAATTGATTAACCTGGCTGAATTCCAATATGGCTGAACTTCAATTTCGGTAAAGTTGCTCATCTCTATTTGGCAAATCTGAAATTTATTATTTAGGATAATCTGTGACAAAAAGTCTGAGCATGCTGATTGCTCTTGCAAATTTTCTATTTTTGTTTTATACAAACAGAAATCTGCTATTTTTTTTTCTGGAATATGTACATTCAAGTATAAAATTGTCCATGCTTAAAGAGAACCAGTCATGTTCCTAAAACTTTACTAACCTGCAGATATAGGGTTAGTCTGCCGGCTAATAGCGTTACAATGCATTCCAGCCATACTGTACTAAAAGCACGGCTACCATGAGGAAATTAACCTTACTCTTACCGGGAGCTGTTGGGTTTGTCATAGAGTCATTCCCACAAGGGCTACAGTCACACAGTGAGCAGCAGCTATTAGAACGCTTTGGCACTTTGATTGACAGCACGCTGTGCAGCATATCCATTCCTTTTCTCCCGATAGGCATGCTTTCAGTAAGGAGACCAGACAGCACCTTCAGATCAACCTTTTATTTGCATAGTAATAACATTTGGGGACATAACAGGTTCTTCATCAAACCCTGAGCGTATGAACATAGCCTTATAGACAACAAATGGTGAAACCGCCATACAAGTAAAGAAAGAAGTTTCAGCTGATTGTTTTTCATTCTCAGACTTCAGTTCCGCTTTACATTCATTTATAAGCAGGATTGTGGGATTGTGGCTTGTGAAACTGATGCTTTTGGCTCACAATTCTCAACTGCTGGCTGAAAGTGTAAGCAATATAAAGTGATGCTCTGCTTTGCTTTGTTAGAAATAGGAAGCAGCGCCGCTCACCTGCCAATAGCAACTCATGAATTCTAGGAAATGTTCTACATGCATGTTCTTCACTGGGAACCTTTCCGCCAAAGGGTTGCAGATTCATGTTACATTTACTGACTAGACGGGGTTTCTTGCGAGTTTTACAAGTGTGTATTGTAACTCTATGAGAAAAAAATATAAAGCCAGCTCACCGCATATCCACTGCCGGTGCACGGAACTCCACGTAGAGAGACGCAGTCATCTTGAATAGGAAACGAAAAAAACTTTTTCCAGCACCAATTGAATAAAATCCAGGCTTGTAACTTTATTGTTGCCGATATAAAAACAGTGGTAAACCGCTTCTCAAGGCACACCAGGGCACAAACAGCGACGCGTTTCGATCTATTGATCTTTATCACAGCTGTGATAAAGATCAATAGATCGAAACGCGTCGCTGTTTGTGCCCTGGTGTGCCTTGAGAAGCGGTTTACCACTGTTTTTATATCGGCAACAATAAAGTTACAAGCCTGGATTTTATTCAGTTTTTTTCGTTTCCTATTGTAACTCTATACCAGAGTGTTTAACAGATGTGGCTCAAAATCGTTAGATAATAATTGGAAGGTGATTAAGTATTTATTTAAGATATGTTCACGTAGATATGTCAGTTCACAATGGCAAAAATGAGTCTTAGTAAGTGTAATATTAAGATATGTTTACACATATTGGAATTGGTGCAAATGTCCTGTTGGGAATTTTGGATGATAAATCTACAGCAGACTATAGTAACAAGAAATTGGATGATAGACTAACAAATCTTATCCGAAAGCCATGGAAATTTTCAATTTAGAATTGACTATTTGGTCACGTTCACACGTTCACTATTTTACATTAGTATTTGTAAGCAAGAAACAGAAGTGGAACAGTCAGAGGAAAAGTATAATAGAAACATTATTGAGCTGGGCATTATATTGATGTGGTCTCCAATGGCTGTGTGTCAACTAGTTGGGTTCAGTCTGTCTCAGCCCTTATCTACATGCATGTCACTTGACAAATGGTAAGGTTTTTAATATTAGAGCAGAACTTTTACAGCAGTGTCATTTTCCATCTCCAGAGTCACTGCGTAAGTCTCTCTCTCCTCTGTAGAGTGTAAGCTCCTATGTTCAGCGGGGGCCTCTCTCTCCTGTAGAGTGTAAGACCTTATGGTCAGCGGGGTCCTCTCCCTCCTGTAGAGTGTAAGCTCTTATGGTCAGCGGGGTCCTCTCCCTCCTGTAGAGTGTAAGCTCTTATGGTCAGCGGGCTCCTCTTTCTCCTGTAGAGTGTAAGCTCTTATGGTCAGTGGGGTTCTCTCCCTCCTGTAGAGTGTAAGATCTTATGGTCAGCGGGGTCCTCTCCCTCCTGTAGAGTGTAAGCTCTTATGGTCAGTGGGGTCCTCTCCTGTAGAGTGTAAGCTCTTATGGTCAGTGGGGTTCTCTCTCCTGTAGAGTGTAAGCTCTTATGGTCAGTGGGGTCCTCTCCTGTAGAGTGTAAGATCTTATGGTCAGTGGGGTTCTCTCCCTCCTGTAGAGTGTAAGCTCTTATGGTCAGTGGGGTCCTCTCCTGTAGAGTGTAAGATCTTATGGTCAGTGGGGTTCTCTCCCTCCTGTAGAGTGTAAGATCTTATGGTCAGCTGGGTCCTCTCTCCTGTAGTATGTAAGCTCTTATGGTCAGTGGGGTTCTATCCCTACTGCAGAGAGTAAGCTTTTATGGTCAGCGGGGTCCTCTCCTATAGAGGGTAAGATGTTATGTTCAGCAGGGTCCTTTTTCTCTCTCTCTTGCTTGTAAAATGTAAGCTCTTAAGGTCACTGGGGTCCTCTCTCTGCTGTAGAGTGTAAGCTCTTATGGTCAGCGGGGTCCTATCTCTCCTGTAGAGTGTAAGATCTTATGGTCAGTGGGGTTCTCTCACACCTGTAGAGTTAAAGCTCTTATGATCAGGGTCATCTTTCTCTCTCTTTCGTCTACACAGTGTACGCTCTTATGGTCTTGAGGTTCTTTCTCTCTTGTCTATAAAGTGTAAGCACTTATGGTGAGTGAAGTTCTCTCTCTCTCCTCTCCTTCATGCATATTTTATGATCTAGTACAAGCTTCCCAGTTTTGAAAACCACACAAATTTATTCACCATAAATTATATTTTTGGGGAAAATTCGACAAATTCGAATTTCAAAAGATATATTCAGGTAAATCAATGACTTAAATAACATCCACTGTTCCAAGCTTGCAAAATATGAACATGTATTTACTAGTTTCAAAAATCCATGCCATTAGTTTATTTTGTGTCTAAATTGAATATCTAGCATGCTTCTCATAAGGGTATGTGCACATGTTGCGGAAAGGTGTGCAGATTTTTCCGCACTGATTTTGGTGAATCCTCAGGAAATCCACACTGCGGATTTACTGCGGAATTACTACTTTTTTTGCGGTTTTTGTGCGGATTCCACCTGCGGTTTTACACCTGCGGAATCCTATTATGGAGCAGGTGTAAACTGTTGCGGAATCCGCACAAAGAATTGACATGCTGCGGAATGAACAACGCAGCGTATCCGCTCGTTTTTTTCCGCAGCATGGGCACTGCGGATTTTGTTTTCCATAGGTTTAAATGGTACTGTAAACTCATAGAAAACTGCTGCGAATCCGCAGCGTCAAAACCGCTGCGGATCCGCAGCAAAATCCACAACGTGTGCACATACCCTAACAGGATCTGTTGTGGCCAGTCTTGTACCCTAACTGGATAATTAACCTTTTTCTCCCATAAAAAGGCAGATCCTTATATCGCTTATTATATGTTTCTACAAAGTGCTGAGCTGTGTTCAAATATGTTTTGTTATTTGACTATAACTAGGGGCAGCTGGTACACCAGAAACGAGTCAGTCTGAATTGCATGTCAAATACTTTTTAATGGATTTATAATTAAAAAGTAAAAATGTTAACGAAGAAGTGGAAGTGTTGTGATTCCCCTACATTTCTTCATGAAAATTGTTATATTGATGATTGTCCCTCATTATGTGCAGGAATGTCCCCCTTGTAAACTGATCTAAATGGTCTGAATAGCAAAATGTTGCATATTAACGAACCTCAATAATACAATATAGAGTGTGCATCAATCTGTGTTTTATTGCACTTTACCAGAGCCAGTCACACATAGAAATAGCAATTACAAATTTATGAAAAATATATCAACATTTTATTAAATTATGCTAACAAATAACTAAGGACAAGATGTTATTAAATACAATAAAACACCACAATAGTTGTAGAATTCATAGTTGTGACTATAAGACATAGACCCCCAACGTGGTAATATTATTAGGACACACATGGCACAGTGATAATGGTGCGAAGAAGAAATAATCACATATTTCACTCGGAGACATATGCAGAATCAAGAAAAGGTTTAAATATGGCTGAACTAAGAAAAATCTGTGCAAAAAATATATCAGGCATAGGAGGCTCCAGAGATACAGGTGGGTGAGTCCCTTCATGGTCTCAGATTAGCAAATATATACATTATAATCATCTTCCTGGAATCAAATAATATAATAACTAGAAACATTAATTTGCATTGATTAAACTTCTAGTAATTAATTCCAAAAACCCAAGGCATCGAAGATACTCTTTCACAAAAACTTTATTGATCCCAGTGTGCACAGAGGAGAAAAAAAACATGCAGAAAAAACATGCAACGTTTTGGCCACGCAGAGCCTTTATCAAGCCATTAAAACAGTGTACTTTATGTAGGTGTATTGATAAAGGCCCTGCGTGGCCGAAACATTGCATGTTTTTTCTCTTCTGTGTACATTGGGGTCAATAAAGTTTTTGTGAAGGAGGATCTTCAGTGACTTGGATTTTTGGAATTGACTGCAGCTTTACAACATTGTGGAAGGTTGTACCAAGTTAGCACAAACTGTGGAATAGTACATTGAATATATCTCGATAAATGTAACCTTCTAGTAATTGTTCAGTTTTCAATATTTGTTGGTATGCAAAGAGCTCTAATGTAACTTACATAGCTTAGGGTGCACGAGTGGAACTGTGACATAAGAATGCAGAAGTCCTAGCAAAGAAAACTACAAAACTCTAATTTTATTCAGAATTTTAGTGGATTTGCAGAATAAAGAATATTCCTCGTTAGTCTTGCAGAAATACTATTTATCTAAAAAAAACCCTCTTTTTAGAGCACCTGAGCATCTTGGGCCCCATTAAACATTAGTATATGATATGAATAATCCTGGGTAAGTTTTCCACTTCATTGTTTTGTAAACTTGCAATTAAAAGCAAAATGAAACCCTCTTGCTCCTCAGGAATACTGGGAAATGTGTTTAATACTGACCTCTGACCTGACCCTGTGACTGCACTAAGACCTTGAGTGCTCCTGAAGCTGCTTTGATAATGCAGGGCATAGTATTATTTACAGACGTATCACTAGTATGTGCTATAGACCCTGCCAACATTTTCGAGCTCTTGGGGTTTTTTCACTGGCTAATTGAATATCTGATACGGGATCTTTGACTTGACAGTATCATATGTGCATACTGTGAGATGCAAGGGCAGCTGGCAAGCTAGTTTCTACATTTTCTGTCTGGCAACTTCCGAAACCTGCACAGGGCATACTTATGATCTTGGCACGCCACCCAGGAGATGTAGTTAGGCCTGCCAGCTGAGCCAGTGAGGGGGTAGTTGGAACTGAACAGGATGTTAGCAATTGCCATTGAGATATGTATTTCTTACTTGAGGTGCCATATGCAGTAATCTTTATATTATGGAGTGTAATAGGAAGTGAGTTAAATACTGAAAATTAATATGTTAATAAATTGAAATAAAGGAATAATATTTAAATGGTTATTTCAATGTGTTCACATAGCTAAAATTGAACTGTGCGTGTAAAAAAAAAGCAACTTTGTAATTTACTTGTTATTAGTGATGGGCAAACCCCTGGATGTTTGGGTCCGGCAGGTTCGGATGAACATTTAGAAAAAAGTTTGGTTCGGGTACCATAACAGCAGCCGAACCCAGACCCCTTTCAGATGAATGGGGGCCCCGAACATCCGTTGTTTGTCACGCTTTCATCTGCATGACAGCATGGCAATCACTGCCTCTGATCGCGCGGTCAGAGTATTACTGCTAGTCAGAGAGCTGCAGTTCCCATGCTGTCTCATGACAGCATGAGCCAACAGCTGTATCCGGAGTAAAAAAGTTTACCTCCGGTCACAGAGGCGTCAGCTAATGAGAGAGTACCACTCCCATCAGCCTACGCCTGCTGCCGGCAAGAGCATACTCGGCTGATGGTTGTATTCATCAGCTGGCGGCTGCGCTATAAATAAATAAATAAAAAATAACGGCTTTCGGTCCCCCTCATTTTTGACAATCAGCCAAGCTAAAGCAGAGAGCTGGTAAGAGCCATGGACATTGGCTCCCCAGCCTAAAAATAGCAGTCCGCAGCCACCCCAAAAAAGGCACATCTATCAGATGTTCCAATTCTGGCACTTTGCCTGGCCATTCCCACTTGCCCTGTGGAGGTGGCAAGTGGGGTTCATATTTGAGGGGTTGATGTTGCCTTTGTATTTTAAGATGAGATCAAACCCACAGGTTAGTAATGGAGAGGCGTCTATAAGACACCTATCCATTAATCCTATAGTCATATTGTCAATAAAAAACACCCAGAATAAAGTCCTTTAATTGAAATAAAAATACACACCATTTTTCCTTTTTATTTAAAAATAACAAACACAGTTATACTCACCTAACGCCCATTCCATTGAAGCCCTGGCAGCGGCATTTAACACGTGCTTCCAGCAAGCGTGCCAGAATTCCGCCCATCAGTGATCCCTGTCACGTGATTGTGGATTGGCATGACAACAAGAGGTCTCCAGCATATCTCTATGGTTGTCACTGCCGGATTGCTATGAGCCCGGGGGTTGGCGTTCATAGCAAGTGAGTAATTCTGTTACATACAGGCGATCTGATCATTATCTGTATGTAGCAGAGCCGATTGGGTTAAGGGAGCTTCTAGTCTCCCATGGTGACTATTGAAGCATGCCAAAAGTTAAAAAAGTGTTGGCGTAGTGAGAAAAAAAGTCAAAACACCAGAATTACGTTTTTTTTGGTCACTGCGACATTGCATTAAAATGCAATAATGGGCGATCAAAAGAACGTATCTGCACCAAAATAGTATCATTAAAAACGCCAGCTCGGCACACAAAAAATAATCCCTCACCCAACCCGAGATCATGAAAAATGGAGACGCTACGAGTATCGGAAAATCGCTCAAATTTTTTTTTCTTAACAAAGTTTGGAATTTTCTTTGCCACTTAGATAAAAAAGAACCTAGACATGTTTGGTGTCTATGAACTCGTAATGACCTGGAGAACCAGAATCGCAGGTCAGTTTTAGCATTTAGTGAACACAGTAAAAAAAGCCAAACAAAAAAACAACTGTGCGATTGCACTTTTTTTGCAATTTCACCGCACTTGGAATATTTGTTTCTTGTTTTCCAGTACATGACATGGTAAAATCAATGGTGTCCTTCAAAAGTACAACTCATCCTGCAAAAAACAAGCCCTCACATGGCCACATTGACTAAATAATAAAAAACTTAAGGCTCTGGGAAGAAGGGGAGCAAAAACGAAAGCGGTCATGAAGGGGTTAAAAAAGCTTGTTTCACCATTATCTTGCTGTGTAAACAGGCTGTTGATCAGCTGATGAATAAGCAAAACACTCTTTCATTCGTGAAGTGATCTTTTCTGCAGCACAACCCACCTTCAAGCATCTTGCCTTCCTTATGTCGCTGGAGGAGGCATTTTTGCAGTGACAAATAGGTATTTGAAGTTTAACCTCTTAAGGCATGAGACAGATTTGGCATTGATTTTACCTCACTGCATTCTGTCTGCCATAAATATTTTATTTTTCCACATGTGAAATCTATTTGTTTTCCAGGATGAATTGTAGAGTTGCAGATTTGGTTATAAATATAAGTTACTAGTGAATTGATATGATTTTTTTTAATTAAATCGTGAAATGCAATTTTACCTATAGTATACTTTAAAGGGACTTATTCTAGTCAGCATTTGGGGCCATATATTAGATTCAAGACTGGCAATATAAAATAATCAGCTCTGGTGAATAGATGACAAAGGCATCTGTCCCTTTAGCAGCACCAGAAAGTGCATTGATTGTGTCTGAGAAAGGGTTAAACATCTGGAATCATGGTTTTCGGATCCTACCCATTACTTCTAGAGGGACCATTGTATAATGTACAGGTTATTGGTAGGTATTAGCATATGATGTGAGAAGAAGTTAAAAAATCATTTGAGTACCCAGAGGTCCTCATGAAGGTCTGTTAACATGGGGATCAGTCCGGTAAAATATAACCTATGATGCCAGTGTGAATGAGGTGCTACATTGGGTAATCCTGCAAACAAAAAAGGAAAAAGGACCACTCCAAAAAACAGCACACCACTAAAAAGTATAAATATGAAAAAGGCAAACTTTTATTGATACAACAGATTTAAAAACATCTAAAAATTCCCACCATCATCCAGAAGATCCCGCCATGAAACGGTCATCAAGAAATATACATATCTGAGGCAAAGATTATTGTAATATAACAGAGTATGATGCAGAATAGCTGTATATCATATCATATGACCTCATATATAATAGCATAAAAAGCTAATCAGCTCCCCGGGGTTGGAGATATAAGCAACACATGCATGGATGAATGTACAAACAAAGACCTATCTCAATGATAGGGTGTATACCCCTGTGCCCTACACAATCTGTACCTGTATGCCAAACGAATGTAAAAGTGCATAAGAAGGCAGGGGTAGTGGCGGAAATAACGTTTATGCCACAATTTGTGAACGGAACAACCAAGCCACAGCAGAAATAACCGCAGCCATGGACCCAATCATATATCAGAGAGCCTTGTGCCCTTAGTCAATATGCATGAACAAGATCTCAATACGGTACCAATGGCAACCTGAATCCAGCCATGTGCACCCCCAAATCAATAAGGCAACCACCATAGGAGGAAGAGAAGGCAGGGATCAGCATTGGGACGAACCATACGCATGTCGCCGTTACAAGGATGCCTTCCCCCGACAAAGCCGTCCTTGGTATCCTTCAGGCAACTTGGCCACCAGAAGAATCGGCTCAGGAACTCTTGTGTCTTCTGTACCCCCTGTAACCAGCCAACTTGGAGTCATGTACCAACTTGAGGATCTGCAGACGGACGACCTCAGGGACGTAGATATGTCAATCTCTGAACCACATGCCACCCTTAAAGACAAGATTAATATCCACAGGTGGGTTGGCCAGAAATACATCACCGTCATAAGCCTCTCTGCACTCCTTCCACAAGTCCTGATCGTGGATATCTCCGATGAAAATGGCATCAGATAGAATGGTCTTGGACGGGGCTCCAGGTACGGAATCCGCAGCATGGATTCGGGATAAAGCATCAGCCTTCCCATTACGAGAACCTGGACGGTACAAGATAACAAAGTTAAATTGATTTAAAAATAATTTCCAACAAGCCTGACGAGGAGAAAGACATCTAGCGAATCTAAGGAGCTCTAAATTGCGATGGTCAGTTAGCACTATGATCTGTTGTGCAGCTCCTTGCAGATGATGCCTCCATTCTTTGAAAGCCGCAATAATAGCCAGCAATTCCTTGTCTCCCACGTTGTAATTCTTCTCTGCTGAGGTTAGTCTACGGGAAAAGAAAGCACAAGGATGTAGCAGACCCTTCTCTCCAGTTCTTTGGGAGAGAATAGCCCCCAAAGCATTATCAGAAGTGTCCACCTCCACAATGAAAGAAAGTGTTGGATCTGGGTGTAAGAGGGTGGTGCTGAGGTGAAACAGATCTTAAGCCGATCAAAATCTTCTTGAGCCTGTGATGACCACTTAAAGGGCTTTTCCTTCTTTGTCAAGGAAGTAATGGGACGGACAATATCAGAAAAATTTCGAATAAAGCGTCTGTAGAAATTTGCAAAACCAATAAAATGTTGGACCTCCTTAACGTTCTTGGGTACCGGCCAGTCAAGGATAGCCTGAATCTTACCAGATTCCATGTTCAGCCCCTGGGGAGAGATGATATAACCTAAGAACTGTATCTCAGAACGATGGAACTCGCATTTCTCTGGCTTAATATATAGATGGTTCTCTTTCAGACGTCTTAAAACAGTTTTGACATGTTCTTCATGTTCCTGTAGAGAGTCAGAAAAGATTAGTATATCGTCCAAATAGATCACCCCAAACTGATCCAACAAATCTCTGAAAATGTCATTAGCAAGGTGTTGAAACGTTGCAGGGGCGTTACAAAGCCCGAAGGGCATCACAAGATATTCAAAGTGTCCATACTGGCATCTGAATGCTGTCTTCCACTCATCCCCTGGACGAATACGCACCAAATTATAAGCCCCACGAAGATCCAGTTTAGAGAACACCTTAGCATGGCGGACTCTTTCCAGTAATTCGGGAATCAGAGGCTAACGGTTTCGTATGGTTACCTTACTAAGTTCCCGATAGTCAACACAGGGTCTCAGGGTCCCATCCTTCTTTTTTACAAAAAATATAGGTGCCCCTGCTGGTGAGAAAGAAGGACGTATGAAGCCTTTGGCCAGATTTTCATCAATATACTCCTTTAAGGCTTGAAGCTCAGGTGCCGCCAAAGGGTATACGTTACCAAAAGGAATAGCTGCCCCAGGAAGCAGCTCAATGGGACAGTCATAATGCCTGTGTGGAGGAAGCTGATCTGCATTCTTCTTGTCACAGATGTCAGAGAACTCTTTATATGCTGAAGGTAAAGTAAATACTTGTACATGTGGTTCCGTAGCCGTGGACTCAGGGACAGCTTCTGTTAACGCTGAGATGCTCCCTGTTGGAAAGATAATCTCCTTGGTCTCCCAGTTGATAATTGGGTTCTAAGAACGCAACCAAGGAATGCCTAAAATCACAGGAAAATGAGGAGAAGAAATTAGCAAGAAAGAAAGTTGCTCCTGATGATTAGGCTCCAACAAAATTTCAAGGGGTACGGTCTCCTGATCCACAGCCCCAGAGATTAAAGGTGACCCATCCACTGTTTCCATGGTAATTGGAGAGGCTCTTTGCTGAATTTCAATACCATGTTCCTTGGCAAATGCGATATCCATGAAATTGCCACCTGCACCAGAGTCAATCATAGCTGCACTGGAAATCCACTGTCCTGAACACAGGATCCTAATAGGGAGATAACAGTGAGAGTTCTTCTTCAGCTCCTTGGGGGGTGAAGTAATAGAAAGTGAATGGAATACAGCTTTTAAAGGCAGGCTACATTCAGAGATGTCAGATTCATCATCACAGTTGTCATATTCTCCTACCGCTGCTAGCACCTTGTTAGGCCGCTTGGGACACTTGGGAGAGTGGATTAAAAAGTGGTCAGACTGACCGCAGTAGAAACATAGACTTTCACGAAGGCGATGCTCCCGGCGCTCATTAATCTCGCGCCTCTGAACGGAATCAATTTGCATGGGCACCTCCTCCACCTCTCAAGAGGTTTTACCTGCAGGCTCTTTGGAAGGAAGGGAAAAGTTAGAAATATGGTTATATGCAGCAAACTTCTCCTGCCTACGCTCAGTAAGGCGATTGTCTATGCACACACAATGCTGTATAAATGTCTCTAGCTCTTGTGGTGACTCAGAGCGAGCTAATTCATCTTTTACAATACTAGACAGACCCCTTTTAAAAATAGGCAATTGTGCATAACTGTCCCAATTGGTATCTACCGCTAATCTCCTGAATTCAGTGGCATACTCAATAACAGAACGTTTAGCCTGGTGTAAAGACAATAAAGCAGATTCAGCGGTTACACGGCGATAAGGATCATCAAACATTAATGCCATAACGGCCAAGAAATCATCCAAGTTATTTAACCGTGGGTCACGAGACTCAATCATCGGATTCGCCCAGGCTAGCGCTCATGAGGTCAGCAGCATTATTACACACAATACTTTGGATCTATCAGTAGGAAAACGGTCAGCATGCACATCAAAATATAGCATACATTGATTCACAAAGCCACGAAATTTGTCGCGATCACCATTAAATCTGAATGGGGGCAACTTAGGTGGGCTAGCTGGTGGCGGTTGCCCAGAGGGTAAAGTCGCTTGTGCTGCTATTTGCGTGCTTATGTCCTGAAAAGCCCATCCATACTGAAACTCTGTGCCGACAAGTTTGTTTTCCTGGGCTGTCATGCGGGTGCTTAAGTCCTGCAAAGTTTGTCCAAACACTTGTTGATTGTGTTCAAAGCTTCCAAACTTCTTTTGCAGACCATCCAAATCTTTCTGCAGTGATCTAATTGTGGAAAACACCTGCTCTAATCTGCTTTCTGCAGTCATTGTTACAGCAGTCTCCTCTTTTCTGGCTAGAGTATCCTCTAATAATTATAGGGGATAACTCAGGAGACTCTTTGCATGGAACAAGACAACTACAGGACACAGTTTTATAAGGGTTAAAGTCTATATTATCACACGGTGATTCAAACAGGTGCAGAGAGAAACTCAAGTCCACAACACTTGGTGTAAATATTAAACACAGCTTAGCAGTCTATAGGGAACTTCAGAGGAAAATGCAATCATGCAGAAAGTCTATGAAGCACAGTTATTCTTGAGGATACTTGACACGAATAAGTCCTTGTTTTAGTCCAAACACAGATAGATATGCTTATAAGGCAGTTCAAGTAATGTCTTATCTCAACAAGGAAGGCCTGGGTGATAATCTCAGGTTTAAGCAGAGCAGCAACAGCTTACATGTCCAGCAAATGCAGATGGGAGTAAACACGAGCAGCAGATGAAGGAGGATTACTGGAAACTGGTGTATGCAGCAGGAACTGAGAGCAGAGTAGCAGGATCACCATACAGGTTCACAGGAGCAGGTATATAGCCAGGGAGCCACCAGAGTCAGGAGCTGGATACAAGGCAGAATAATCTAGCACAGACTGAAGGCTGGGGTGGAGTTTTATAGCAGGAAGACACAGTGCCCATGAGACCAAATACGCCATCTTGGAAAAGGGCAGTAATGCACAAAGGGTAAAAAAATGTTCAGAGTCCTGACAGTCATTGACATTGTGTAATCCTATCTCAATTATCTTATGGGCAGTTTCAGGTCTGCTATACACATAGAATAACTGCTGGGCAAATTGGCATATTTTTTCCATAGGAAAAGGGGAATGAGTAGTTGTCCAACACAATTGGAATCAACTTCTTCAAGACCAGATGATAGGGCATATTAAAATACAATCTGCTGTGTCCCTATTTTCCTCACAATGTGTTCTTAGGGCACAGTCTTTCTGCCCTCATACCCACAAGATTGACAGACAAACCCTTCGATGGTGGGAGGTTTGAGCCAACTCTTTTCTCATGGGTGACCGTATTCACACTTTTGAGCTTGCCACATTCTGTTAGTCATCCATCTTCGGAACGTCCTGTATGGTTTCCTATTTATTCACAGTGACATTCACTAGATGTTGTCAAGTTCATTTTAAGGGGTTTTAAGCGATCCTAAGTGAGGAAGGCATGGGATTATTCTGACACGACGCAGGAATCCTCTCTAATCTTCCAGTGTCCGTTACCATGCTCCTGTCTCTTGCTCACAAAACAAGCAAACATAAAATAGAGCTCTAGAGTTTCAGTGAGTTTACAAAGGGGCACATTTAGCTGTGTATTAAACCATGTTACACCAGATGCCCGTAAAGTTCTGCAGGAACAGCAATGACCTCATAAATGAGTTGCAGCATTATGTAATCATGTCTTACCAGTGTGCTAGCAATTAGTTCATATTATCTGTAAATAATTTGTTTCCTCAATACCAACACACTACGGTTGGAAAAGTACAGATCTCCATCTACCGTACTTCAATATTTCCACTTCCACAGTTTTATATTAAAGTTTTCAGGTAACTGCATATTTTGCAATTAAGCAACTATTCCTTATTCAAAGTGATGGAAAGTGTAATAGAGCACCACAATACATTGTCTATAGGAAGTGACTGGGGCCTGTGAATATTGTGTGTACATGAAGAGTGCGCTTCGGGCACAGCATACTGTATACGGCTACGGGCTCCCATGCATTTTCTATTAAATAATGCTATTTCTGTGATGGCATGTACGGTATATGAGAGCCCAGCATAATTTGTTTTTAATTTAGCTGAAAAGATTTGTTATTTTGTGTGCAAATGTATAATTGGACATTTATTAGTGATACACAGAATGGGGCTTAGTACATACATATTCATATACCTGTATATAGTGTGTGTATATACAGTATATATGTATGATATGTGTGTATCTATATATATATGTATACTTTATATATTTGTGTATATATGTGCATGTGTACATATATATACAGTATGTATGTGTATAATGTGTATGTGTATATATACACTCACCGGCCACTTTATTAGGTACACCTGTCCAACTTCTTGTTAACACTTAATTTCTAATCAGCCAATCACATGGCGGCAACTCAGTGCATTTAGGCATGTAGACATGGTCAAGACAATCTCCTGCAGTTCAAACCGAGCATCAGTATGGGGAAGAAAGGTGATTTGAGTGCCTTTGAACGTGGCATGGTTGTTGGTGCCAGAAGGGCTGGTCTGAGTATTTCAGAAACTGCTGATCTACTAGGATTTTCACGCACAACCATCTCTAGGGTTTACAGAGAATGGTCCGAAAAAGAAAAAAAATCCAGTGAGCGGCAGTTCTGTGGGCGGAAATGCCTTGTTGATGCCAGAGGTCAGAGGAGAATGGGCAGACTGGTTCGAGCTGATAGAAAGGCAACAGTGACTCAAATCGCCACCCGTTACAACCAAGGTAGGCCTAAGAGCATCTCTGAACGCACAGTGCATCGAACTTTGAGGCAGATGGGCTACAGCAGCAGAAGACCACACCGGGTACCACTCCTTTCAGCTAAGAACAGGAAACTGAGGCTACAATTTGTACAAGCTCATCGAAATTGGACAGTAGAAGATTGGAAAAACGTTGCTTGGTCTGATGAGTCTCGATTTCTGCTGCGACATTCGGCTGGTAGGGTCAGAATTTGGCGTAAACAACATGAAAGCATGGATCCATCCTGCCTTGTATGGAGCATCTTTGGGATGTGCAGCCGACAAATCTGCGGCAACTGTGTGATGCCATCATGTCAATATGGACCAAAATCTCTGAGGAATGCTTCCAGCACCTTGTTGAATCTATGCCACGAAGAATTGAGGCAGTTCTGAAGGCAAAAGGGGGTCCAACCCGTTACTAGCATGGTGTACCTAATAAAGTGGCCGGTGAGTGTATATTTGTGTGCATATGTGCTTATGTATATATATGTGTGTGTATAATGTGTGTGAATATATATAAATATTTATTTGTGTGTATGTGTGTGTATATATGTTATGTGTGTGTATATATGTTATGTGTGTGTGTATATATAATGTGTGTATATATGTATTTGTGTGTATATGTGTGTGTATATATATGAGTGTGTGTTTGTGTATAACGTGTGTGTGAGCATATATTTGTGGGTATATATGTGTGTATTTATATGTGTGTGTATATATTTGTGTGTATGTGTGTGTATATATATGCTGTGTGTGTATATATATATATATTTAGTTGTGTGTATATGTGTGTCTGTGTATACTGTACGTGTGTGTATAATGTATGTGCTTATATATATATATATATATATATATATATATATATATATATACAGTATTTGTGTGTGTGTATATATATTTGTGTGAATGTGTGTGTGTGTATATATGATGTGTGTGTACATATGTATATATACACTCTGGGCAAAGCTTCAGTTTCAAACTCAAGTTTATTAGATATAATGCAGCCAGAAATGATACGTACTACCTGTTTTATGTCTCCTGTCCTACATTGGCAGCTCTTTGTGGTGTAATGTTCACACTGTGCCAGTAATTATTGCCACTTATTTCTTCCTCCCATACTGTTACTATAGGATGTGTACACATGTTGTGGCCTTTGTGATATTTCTAGAACATGCGAACATTGGGCAAGAAATCTGCTCACAAATGAGTATTTAAAAGATTGTTCTGATAATCTTTCTTTCTCTCTTTCTTTCTTTCTTTCTTTCTTTCTTTCTTTCTTTCTTTCTTTCTTTCTTTCTTTCTTTCCTTCCTTTATTTCTTCCTTCCTTCCTTCCTTCCTTCCTCAGACACTCTGCAGAGAGAATTGCAACTCAGTAATCAGATCCCAGCGATCAGCAAGTGACTATATTTTTATGTATATATCCTCCAGACTTTGTGACATAAAATACTAAATAATCACACATATTTGTAGTTAATGTTAACGTCTTTACGTGTCGCCATAGAGTATTTCAGGCAAGCATTTATTTCATCCACTAGTGTCGATCGAGGAATTACAGTTAATGTTTGTCTGAAATCTCCTGCAAGCAATTTTAATGCGTTCCCAAATGATTGATCAAGAGCCTTGAATGATTTTTGTGTAATCCATTGTGCATTCATCCCAAACAATAAGTTTGCTTTTCTGCAATACTTTTCCCACACCGGATGTTTTGGAAATGTTGCATGTGGGAGTTCCAATGAATTGTATGTTCAATGGCAATTTCAAAGGGGAATGAGTAGTTCTTCCTCCTGGTAGCAATGTCGCAGCTATTCTGGACGACACAAGAGCTAAGGCTATGTCATGGATTGAATTGCTACCTTAATCAATCTAATTAGGATCGTTTTGACCAGTTCCTCCTGCCGCACCTAAGAAGACAAGTTCTCCAACCCCGTTATTGACATTTTGCATTATTTGATCATAAATGCCTTTTTGCTCAAGTGTTAGCTTAGGAATATTTGATTGCACTTACGACAAAAGATCACTTGTGTTGTAATTTTGTTCACGACGCAATTCTACATCGAGCGAAGCAGCAGCGGATCGATTCGGAGATGGCATTCCCAATTGATTGAGAACTTTACAATTTCTAAGCACAAATCTTCAATCATTATCAGCGCTTCGTTGTAGATTTCTAGTGAGAAATCCATGTTCATATTAGAATTTTCCTTGTATTCGATAAAGAATATCTTCAGCCATGTGCGATTTATATTTCTCCCATAACTCTGTTGGAGATGAAGGAGAGCAGGCAGTCAATATGATTGCAGACAGTGCACAAATTTGATTTGGATGTGACGTGTCGCACGCGTCATTAATGCATACATCCCTCTGTTGGTCATTCTCCAATAAATTCAGAGCTTGACATGCGCTGCGGAAAGTGGCATGTGTAATGCCGTTGACAATTCTCAATTGCTGGAAAGACGTTGGACCGGGCACATTTAACTACAGCATGAGAAGAATGAAGCACTCATTTTGATTGGGATGCACGGTGTACAGTCTGCCTATCATAGATTTTTGAATATGCTAGGTTGTCCTTCAACTGGCTCTCCCGATTTTCTACTTACATCCCATGTGTAATAAGTAGGATCTTCCGAATACAGCAGTGTTTTTGCAAACGTGTCATTTCTACATAATGTGAAGAAAACAGTTAACGTTGTAGCTGGTGGACTCAGGGCTATTTGTTGCCCATTTGCAGCTGTAAAATAAACTTGTTGTCCATTTTATAGATGTACTGCTAAGTGAACAGCTGGACTTTGTTCATGTATGGGAAATGAAAGAATTCACCATACAGCTTCATTGCTGCTTATGTATCTTCCAGCCTGATACTGTGCGATTTCATCTATATGTATGACCGTATTCCTATCACGTCTTTCTGGTTGCACGCCAAAAACTGCCATGTCGCTGCCTTTATTCACTTACTTACAAATGTACCGTATTTGATCAATTTAACGGAGTAACAGTATTCCATGTTTATGTATGCTTTGTATAGCGCTGTTCAAAAAAGCATGTTTTTCACAGGTGTGCCATCTATATCATAGGTATACAAAAACACGCTCATATATTTGTATGCAATGTTGTGTCAAAATTTCAAAGTAATCAGTGAAGAAATTTGGGAGATTTAAGATGTTGAACAAACAGACATTTACATATATATATATATATATATATATATATATATATATATATATACTGTATATATAGCTGCAGGTACTGTTGTCACTTCTAGGAAAATTTACTAGACTCTGCATTAATAAAAATTAGAATTACCAAATACTGGTTAATGCTAAAAGTTAGATCTACTAACATGTGTTCAATGTCTGGGTTCTGAATAGGAATTCCCTTTAAATATCGAGCACTTGAACTGTAATTTATTCCGTCATTGTAAGCCATTAAATTCTAGTGTCCTTGGGTGTAATGAACTGATTTTTTTTATAATGTGGGGTTATTGTCCACTTATGATAAATATAGTTTGTTGTCTTAAAATAAATGAACCTTTATCTGTATACTCCTGCCGTACTGTGAATCTGAGTACATTTAGGAACTATTGAACTATAGGTCATGTTCTGCAGATGCAGGATACAGCCTTCGTACAGTGTAAAGTGTAAAAACATAAAATATGGATAAAGCATTTAGCAGATTTACTAATCTCAGTAATTGGGCATTGGGCATTACTTTTTGTAAGAAACATTTTTATGTAGTTTCCACCGTGCCTCTAAAGTGCACACAGATACATTAATATAGCACAAATATACCTAACTCTTTGTTAAGCACAGCGTGCAATGTCTAAAATCAAGAAATTGTTTAACTTCCTTATCCAAGATTAGTTCAAAAGGCATATAAAATATGTTCCTCCTTTAATCCTGCAAGAAATAGATAATAGTGTACTTTCACTTCAGCTGGTCTTCAAAGCATTGACATCTTTGAAGTTGCGCCTTCTCAGCTGCCTGAAAGTTAAATTAATCTGTGCCGTAGACTACTGTTTCAGAACAGGACACTCTGCCAGTCAGTCCCATACCAAAAGCGAAGTCCTTATTTAGCATGTGGAAGTTCCTCAGGAACTCTTTCATCCGGGTTCCGGTGTTTTGAGCGGTATTGTGTATAGTGGTGACAAACTGATATAAAGTTAATTTATGAGCAGACATCTTGGTCTTCTTTGGTGTTAGAAATGGAGAAGTGGTCAACCATGTTTATGAGAAACTGAAGGTCTCCATTAATTTCTATTTCCATCTATCCGTTCATCTGATAACTTGGATGGATATTGAGAATTGGGATACGTAAACTGAGTGGTTACAATGGAAATTCTATGCTTTACACCACTTTCCTGCATATATTAGAAACATGTGTACTCATTCGTTGACTCGAGTCTCTTGATGCGCTGAATGCAGACTTGTTCCTGAAAGTTAGTTTGCGGAGCCTTTCGATGTGGTTGTTTGCTAGGAATGGAACATCCCAGCATGTGGGACCCAGTGAAACATGCTTTCTGTTTGTTTCCTTTGGCTTCTGTGGGCTATGATGTCTTCAAGATGACAGGTTGTGGGAAAATGTAAATAAAAATGGGTTCCCCGCACAGCCGGACTTGTTAACCTTACTGGGGAAAGAAAAAACAAGTAGGAACTGTTTAGAATTATTTAGAAAGGTAACCGGTGAGACTCCTGTCCGGTGTGCGTGAAGCGAGACGTAAATGAAATGAGGCAGACAGAAGTATATAACTTGTAAAATAAAAATGGTATCAATCATTTCATCTTAATTTTATGCCATTTGTAAAAATACTCTGATTTTGTTAATAAAAAGATTATACCCAGTAGTGAAAATATACCCACCTCATTGTATATTTCACTATATATCTACTATATAATTGTCTAAGGGGTACTTCTGTCTTTCTGTCTGTCTGTCTGTCCTTCTGTCTGTCTGTCACGGATATTCATTGGTCGCGGCCTCTGTAGTTATGGCCCCATAGATGTCCCATATAATGCTCCATGCAGTTATGGCCCCATAGATGCCCCATATAATGCTCCATGCAGTTATGGCCCCATAGATGCCCCATATAATGCTCCATGCAGTTATGGCCCCATAGATGTCCCATTTAATGCTCCATGCAGTTATGGCCCCATAGATGCCCCATATAATGCTCCATGCAGTTATGGCCCCATAGAGGTCCCATATAATGCTCCATGCAGTTATGGCCCCATAGATGCCCCATATAATTCTCCATGCAGTTATGGCCCCATAGATGCCCCATATAATGCTCCATGCAGTTATGGCCCCATAGATGCCCCATATAATGCTCCATGCAGTTATGGCCCCATAGATGCCCCATATAATTCTCCATGCAGTTATGGCCCCATAGATGCTCCATATAATGCTCCATGCAGTTATGGCCCCATAGATGTCCCATATAATGCTCCATGCAGTTATGGCCCCATAGATTCCCCATATAATGCTCCATGCAGTTATGGCCCCATAGATTCCCCATATAATGCTCCATGCAGTTATGGCCTCATAGATGCCCCATATAATGCTCCATGCAGTTATGGCCCCATAGATGCCCCATATAATGCTCCATGCAGTTCTTTATGGCTCCATAGATGCTCCATACAGCATTGTGCCACATGTAATGCTGCTGCTGCAATAAAAAAAGAATCAGCATAGGCAGCATCAATAGTAAAAACTTGGTCACACAGGGTTAATAGCGGCGGTAACGGAGTGAGTTACCCGCGGCATAATGCGTTCCGTTACCGCTGGCATTAACCCTGTGTGAGCGGTGACTGCGGGGAGTATGGAGCGGGCACTGACTGCAGGGGAGTAGGGAGGTGTTATGACCCCAATGGCGAGGGTCTCAGAGGAACAAGTAAGTCTGCGACGTACAAAAATCCAGCTCATAGGGCAGTGGTAACTGGGTTGACCATATAACTACTCCTAACGCCAACACTAGAAGTAGCCGGGGAACATGCCTACGTTGGTCGCTAGATGTCTCGCGCCAGCCGGAGGACTAACTACCCCTAGAAGAGGAAAACAAAGACCTCTCTTGCCTCCAGAGAATAGACCCCAAAAGTCGGATACAAGCCCCCCACAAATAATAACGGTGAGGTAAGAGGAAATGACAAACACAGAGATGAACTAGGTTTAGCAAAGAGAGGCCCACTTACTAATAGCAGAATGTAGTAAGATAACTTATATGGTCAACAAAAACCCTAACAAAATTCCACACTGGAGATACAAGAACCCCCGAACCGTCTAACGGCCCGGGGGGAGAACTCCAGCCTCCCTAGAGCTTCCAGCAAGGTTAGGATACAGATTATGTACAAGCTGGACAAAAATGCAAACAAAAACAAATAGCAAAAAGCAAGAAAGCAGACTTAGCTTAATTTAGCAGGAACCAGGATCAGTAGACAAGAGCACAACAGATTAGCTCTGATTACAATGTTGCCAGGCATTGAACTGAAGGTCCAGGGAGCTTATATAGCAACACCCCTGACCTAACGACCCAGGTGAGCATACAAGGGATGAATGACATACCCAGAGTCAAATCACTAGTAACCACTAGAGGGAGCCAAAAGGTAAATTCACAACAGTACCCCCCCTTAGTGAGGGGTCACCGAACCCTCACCAAGACCACCAGGGCGATCAGGATGAGCGGCGTGAAAGGCACGAACTAAATCGGCCGCATGCACATCAGAGGCGACCACCCAGGAATTATCCTCCTGACCATAGCCCTTCCACTTGACCAGGTACTGAAGCCTCCGCCTGGAGAGACGAGAATCTAAGATCTTCTCCACCACGTACTCCAACTCGCCCTCAACCAACACCGGAGCAGGAGGCTCAGCAGAAGGAACCACAGGCACAACGTACCGCCGCAACAAGGACCTATGAAATACGTTGTGAATGGCAAACGACACCGGAAGATCCAGGCGAAAGGATACAGGATTAATGATTTCCAATATCTTGTAAGGACCAATGAAGCGAGGCTTAAATTTGGGAGAGGAGACCTTCATAGGAACAAATCGAGAAGACAGCCATACCAAATCCCCAACGCGAAGTCGGGGACCCACACCGCGGCGGCGGTTGGCAAAACGCTGAGCCTTCTCCTGTGACAACTTCAAGTTGTCCACCACATGACTCCAGATCCGCTGCAACCTATCCACCACGGAATCCACCCCAGGACAGTCAGAAGGCTCCACATATCCCGAGGAAAAACGAGGATGGAAACCAGAGTTGCAGAAAAATGGCGAAACCAAGGTGGCGGAACTAGCCCGATTATTAAGGGCAAATTCAGCCAACGGCAAGAAGGTCACCCAATCATCCTGATCAGAAGAGACAAAACACCTCAAATAAGCCTCCAGAGTCTGATTAGTTCGCTCCGTTTGTCCGTTAGTCTGGGGATGGAAAGCGGACGAAAACGACAAATCAATGCCCATCCTACCACAAAAGGATCGCCAGAACCTGGAAACAAACTGGGATCCTCTGTCCGACACAATATTCTCAGGAATGCCGTGCAAACGAACCACGTTCTGGAAGAACACAGGAACCAGATCAGAAGAGGAAGGCAGCTTAGGCAAAGGAACCAGATGGACCATCTTGGAGAAACGATCACATATCACCCAGATGACAGACATGCCCTGAGACACCGGAAGATCCGAAATGAAATCCATAGAGATGTGTGTCCAAGGTCTCTTCGGGACAGGCAAGGGCAAGAGCAACCCGCTGGCACGAGAGCAACAAGGCTTAGCTCGGGCACAAGTACCACAGGACTGCACAAATGACCGCACATCCCTTGACAAGGAAGGCCACCAAAAGGACCTGGCCACCAGATCTCTGGTGCCAAAAATTCCCGGGTGCCCTGCCAACACCGAGGAATGAACCTCGGAAATGACTCTGCTGGTCCATCTAGCAGGCACAAACAATCTGTCAGGTGGACAAGAGTCAGGCCTACCAGCCTGAAATCTCTGCAACACACGTCGCAGATCTGGAGAAATAGCAGACACGATAACTCCTTCCTTAAGAATACCCACAGGTTCAGCGACTCCAGGAGCATCAGGCACAAAGCTCCTAGACAGAGCATCGGCCTTCACATTCTTAGAACCTGGTAAATACGAGACCACAAAGTCAAAACGGGAGAAAAACAATGACCAGCGGGCCTGTCTAGGATTCAGGCGTTTAGCAGACTCGAGATACATCAGATTTTTGTGATCAGTCAAGACCACCACACGATGCTTAGCACCCTCGAGCCAATGACGCCACTCCTCAAATGCCCACTTCATGGCCAACAACTCCCGATTGCCCACATCATAATTTCGCTCTGCCGGCGAAAACTTCCTAGAGAAAAAGGCACAAGGCCTCATAGTAGAGCAACCAGGGCCTCTCTGCGACAAAACGGCCCCTGCCCCAATCTCCGAAGCATCCACCTCAACCTGAAAGGGAAGTGAGACGTCAGGCTGGCACAAAACAGGCGCCGAAGTAAATCGGCGTTTCAACTCCTGGAAAGCCTCCACGGCAGCAGGAGCCCAGTTAGCTACATCAGAGCCTTTCTTGGTCATATCCGTCAGCGGTTTAACAACGCTAGAGAAATTTGCGATAAAACGACGGTAGAAGTTAGCAAAACCCAAGAACTTCTGAAGACTCTTAACTGACGAGGGTTGAGTCCAATCATGAATAGCTCGGACCTTGACTGGATCCATCTCCACAGCAGAAGGGGAAAAAATGAACCCCAAAAAGGGAACCTTCTGTACACCAAAGAGACACTTTGAGCCTTTTACAAACAAAGAATTTTCACGCAGAATCTCAAAAACCATCCTGACCTGCTCCACATGCGAGTCCCAATCATCAGAAAAAACCAGAATATCATCCAGATAAACAATCAAAAATTTATCCAGATACTTCCGGAAAATGTCATGCATGAAGGACTGAAAAACTGAAGGGGCATTAGAGAGCCCAAATGGCATCACCAAGTACTCAAAATGACCTTCGGGCGTATTGAATGTGGTTTTCCATTCATCGCCCTGCCTAATGCGCACAAGGTTGTACGCACCACGAAGGTCTATCTTGGTGAACCACTTGGCACCTTTAATCCGGGCAAACAAATCTGACAACAGCGGCAAAGGATACTGAAATTTGACAGTGATCTTATTTAAAAGCCGATAGTCAATACAAGGCCTCAAAGATCCGTCCTTTTTGGCCACAAAAAAGAATCCCGCACCAAGAGGGGAAGAAGAAGGACGGATATGCCCCTTCTCAAGAGACTCCTTGATATATGAACGCATCGCGGTATGTTCAGGTACCGACAGATTAAACAGTCTCCCCTTAGGAAACTTACTGCCAGGAATCAAATCTATTGCACAGTCACATTCCCTATGAGGAGGCAGTGCACTGGACTTAGACTCGCTGAAGACATCCTGATAATCAGACAAATACGCCGGAACTTCCGAAGGCGTAGAAGAAGCAATAGACAAGGGCAGGGAATCTCCATGAATTCCATGGCAGCCCCAACTTGACACTGACATAGCCTTCCAGTCCAAGACTGGATTATGGGTCTGTAACCATGGCAAACCCAAAACAACCAAATCATGCATTTTATGCAGAACAAGAAAACGTATTACCTCCCGATGTTCGGGAGTCATGCACATGGTAACCTGTGTCCAAAACTGCGGTTTATTTTTTGCCAATGGCGTAGAATCAATACCCCTAAGAGGGATAGGATTTTCCAATGGCTCAAGAACAAATCCGCAGCGCTTAGCAAATGACAGATCCATAAGGCTCAGGGCAGCACCTGAGTCTACAAACGCCATGACAGGATACGATGACAATGAGCAAATCAAAGTTACAGATAGAATAAACTTAGGTTGCAAATTACCAATGGCGACCGGACTAACAACCTTAGTAAGACGTTTAGAGCATGCTGAGATAACATGTGTAGAATCACCACAGTAGTAACACAAGCCATTCTGGCGTCTATGAATTTTCCGCTCATTTCTAGTCAGGATTCTATCACATTGCATTAAATCAGGTGCCTGTTCAGACAACACCATGAGGGAATTTGCGGTCTTGCGCTCCCGCAACCGCCGGTCGATTTGAATAGCCAGGGCCATAGAATCATTCAGACCTGTGGGAATGGGAAACCCACCATCACATTCTTAATGGCTTCAGAAAGGCCATTTCTGAAATTTGCAGCCAATGCACACTCGTTCCACTGGGTCAGCACGGACCATTTCCGAAATTTTTGGCAATACACTTCAGCCTCGTCCTGGCCCTGAGACATCGCCAGCAAGGCTTTTTCTGCCTGAATCTCAAGATTGGGTTCCTCATAAAGCAAACCAAGCGCGAGAAAAAACGCATCAATGTCAGCCAATGCCGGATCTCCTGGCGCCAGCGAGAAAGCCCAATCCTGAGGGTCGCCCCGTAAAAAAGAAATAACAATTTTTACTTGCTGAGCGGAGTCTCCAGATGAACAGGGTTTCAGGGACAAAAACAATTTACAATTATTCCTGAGATTTCTAAATTTAAATCGGTCTCCGGAAAACGGTTCAGGAATCGGTATCTTAGGTTCTGACATAGGATTTCTGATAACATAATCTTGTATGCCCTGCACACGAGCAGCAAGCTGATCCACACTTGTAATCAAGGTCTGGACATTCATGTCTGCAGCAAACACAAGCCACTCAGAGGTAAAGGGGACAAGAAAAAAAAATGAGAGAGAGAAAAAAAAACTCAGAACTTTCTTTCTTATAATCCCGCTTCTGCAATGCATTTAACATTTAATACTGGCCTGGCAAACTGTTATGACCCCAATGGCGAGGGTCTCAGAGGAACAAGTAAGTACAAAAATCCAGCTCATAGGGCAGTGGTAACTGGGTTGACCATATAACTACTCCTAACGCCAACACTAGAAGTAGCCGGGGAACATGCCTACGTTGGTCGCTAGATGTCTCGCGCCAGCCGGAGGACTAACTACCCCTAGAAGAGGAAAACAAAGACCTCTCTTGCCTCCAGAGAATAGACCCCAAAAGTCGGATACAAGCCCCCCACAAATAATAACGGTGAGGTAAGAGGAAATGACAAACACAGAGATGAACTAGGTTTAGCAAAGAGAGGCCCACTTACTAATAGCAGAATGTAGTAAGATAACTTATATGGTCAACAAAAACCCTAACAAAATTCCACACTGGAGATACAAGAACCCCCGAACCGTCTAACGGCCCGGGGGGAGAACTCCAGCCTCCCTAGAGCTTCCAGCAAGGTTAGGATACAGATTATGTACAAGCTGGACAAAAATGCAAACAAAAACAAATAGCAAAAAGCAAGAAAGCAGACTTAGCTTAATTTAGCAGGAACCAGGATCAGTAGACAAGAGCACAACAGATTAGCTCTGATTACAATGTTGCCAGGCATTGAACTGAAGGTCCAGGGAGCTTATATAGCAACACCCCTGACCTAACGACCCAGGTGAGCATACAAGGGATGAATGACATACCCAGAGTCAAATCACTAGTAACCACTAGAGGGAGCCAAAAGGTAAATTCACAACAGGGAGGGCCTAATCGGACTGTGGCCATCGCTGATTGGTCGCGGCAGCCATGACAGGCAGCTGGCGAGACCAATCAGCGACTTGGATTCCATGACAGACAGAGGCCGCGACCAATGAATATCCGTGACAGACAGACAGAAGGACAGACAGACAGAAAGACGGAAGTACCCCTTAGACAATTATAGTTTAGGTACACTGTGGGGCTCAGAAGGAAGGGGGCATTTGGATTCGGGAGTGTAGAATTTGCTGGATTTCTTTTGGAGAGTGATGAGCCATGGCACTCTTCCAGTCCCTTTGTACTACCTGTAATGTGGGAGCCCCCTCTATTTTCTTTGACAGATGATGACCTGAGGGGGGACTTGCTTTTTTGTGGATTGAGTTGAAGCTTTTGTTGGGCCATTTCCATAATATTTGGGATCACATTTATCTGGCACTCTACACTAAGCACTTGCATTGGGGTTTCCATCTAAATCTCTGAATGACCTGATTCAAACAAAACCCCCCAGGGATTCATTCATTATAATGAGGCAGCAGGGTTACTCTGGACTCCATCTGTCCTCTTTTCAGCTGCATTCTTCTTTTCAGAAGGGCACAAAACTGTGGTGGGCCGTGGTTTTATGCACGAATAAAAAGATAGACAGAGCCAGACCACAGGTCAGAAGGCATTCACAGTGCCTCATTATAGGAAATCTTCAACAGGGGTTCCATCTGAATCACATATTTCAGAGATTTACAGGAAAACCCAGTGTAAGCACTCAGCGCAGTGCTCAGGATAAATGTGCGCCAAGCCTTACTGTGATCTTTGGGAGGCAGAATGAAAAAATCAATAGCAGGCGAAGAATTGGTTTTATTTATCTTTTACATCATTCCTCGTGTGGTAAAAGTGATTATGTGACTATATTCTTCTGGTCAGTGCAATTACAGTGATACCAGATTTATATTGCGTTGTTATGTTTGGGATTTTTTTTTATAACCCAACCCTGACTTGTACCTCTCAACATTATGTGAAGGACGTATGAATCAAGCCGCATACAAAATTATCCTGGAAAAACAGTTGATTCCTTCTGCTCAGGCAATGTTCCCCAACTCTGAGGACTGGTTTTTCCAGCAGGACAATGCGCCATGCCACACAGCTAGGTCAATCAACATTGAAAACCTCTGAAATGTAATCAAGAGGAAGATGGATAGTCACAAGTCATCAAACAAAGAACTGCTTACATTTTTGTATCAGAAGTGGCATAAGGTCACCCAAAAGCAGTGTGAAAGCCTGGTGGAAAGCATGCCAAGATGCATGAAAGCTGTGATTAAAAATCATGGTTATTCCACAAAATATTGATTTCTGAACTCTTCCTGAGTTAAAACATTAGTATTGTTGTTTCTAAATGATTATTAACTTTTTTGCATGCATTTTTGCATTTTTGCAATGCATTTTTTTGTTATTTTGACCATTTCTCATTTTCAGAAAATAAATACAAAATGTATTGCTTGGAACTTCAGAGACATGTTGTCAGTAGTTTACAGAATAAAAGGACAATTTACATTTTACTCAAAAATATACTTGTAAAGAGAAAAATCAGACAATCTGAACATTTTGCAGTGGTCTCTTAATTTTTTGCCAGAGCTGTATTTTCCACATTATAAGTCATGTACTTTTTTCATTTTATATTAGACCAGTAATGATAAGTAAGTTATTTACAAGTCTTTCTTTTGTATTAGTCACTGAGGTCTGTGCTCTTTAGCCAAGGTCTCATCTTTCATAGCTTTGTATCTGTTTCTAAACGGGAGGAAGGAAAGAGAGAGTTCAGAGGAGAGATACCACAGGGCAATCAGCTCAGCTGTTCACAATTGTCACCCAGGTCAGATACCTCACATTTTCTTTCGTAGTTCTTTCAAGGCTCAGTAGATTCCCATAGCAGTGCCCTTCCGACTGAAGAGCAAGGTCAAGTCTATAAGCAACTGTCACACTGGGAACTAGATTTATCATAATAATACTCCTATGATTTACAGTACTGACCATATCATTTTATTCAGTCACTTCATTTTTCCTCTCATTTGCAAATTAATTTACATTTAAGGAGGATCTGTTTTATTACCAAGTACTGATCTGTTAGCTAACTGAGCTGCAGTTGTGCGTAGTGTAGACGTCCATTACTGTGAACCTCCACATTTCCTTGAAATTTGGAACTTAAAAAAGATAACTTTTTATAGAACACTGTGTATTTTACTTTGTGTCTCGTTATTCAGTTGTGCTCTTTTCCTTATTTTCTGCACATGTCTACTACTGGTACCAGTAAAGCACATCACCAGCAGTAAAAAGCAATGCTTCTGTTTTTTAGCTTGAGTTTTTCACATGCGCATTTGCACACACTTCTATTCAACTTCAGTACAGCAGATTCTCCGAGATGATTATACTGTGGCCCCAGAGGAAGCCACGTTTATCAGCGCAACGCGTGTGTTCTCCATTTACTCCCATGCACTTTTTTCTTGGGGTTGTTTCCTTCTGTTCACATGCTTATCTGTGATCTGATTTCTTGATTTAGTATCTATATCTTTATTTATATCTATCATTTATATCTATATTATTTGTAAAGTACAGACCAAAAGTTTGGACACACCTTGTCATTTAAAGATTTTTCTGTATTTTCATGACTATGAAAATTGTACATTTACACTGAAGGCATCAAAACTATGAATTAACACATGTGGAATTATATACTTAACAAAAAAGTGTGAAACAACTGAAATTATGTCTTATATTCTAGGTTCTTCAAAGTAGCCACCTTTTGCTTTGATGACTGCTTTGCACACTCTTGGCATTCTCTTAATGAGCTTCAAGAGGTAGTCACCGGGAATGGTTTTCACTTCACAGGTGTGCCCTGTCAGGTTTAATAAGTGGGATTTCTTGCCTTATAAATGGGGTTGGGACCATCAGTTGTGTTGTACAGAAGTCTGGTGGATACACAGCTGATAGTCCTACTGAGTAGACTGTTAGAATTTGTATTATGGCAAGGAAAAAGCAGCTAAGTAAAGAAAAATGATTGTTTAAAGACCATTCCCAGTGACTACCTCTTGAAGCTCATCAAGAGAATGCCAAGAGTGTGCAAAGCAGTCATCAAAGCAAAAGGTGGCTACTTTGAAGAACCTAGAATATAAGACATAATTTCAGTTGTTTCACACTTTAAGTATATAATTCCACATGTGTTAATTTATAGTTTTGATGCCTTCAGTGTGAATGTACAATTTTCATAGTCATGAAAATACAGAAAAATCTTTAAATGAGAAGATGTGTCCCAACCTTTGGTCTGTACTGTATATATATTTTGTTATCTTCAGGTTAATTTTGGCCATCATACATTATTATTTGTGTATGTTCTTATCTTTCACATATAAAGATTAGCTTTTCATATTGTTGCATCCCTTAATTGTATTGTACCTAGCCTTTTGTCTGTCTGATTGGGAGTTTTCTCCATTTTTTTTGCGTTTTACTTTTTTTTATGTTTATCTATGCACCTTGTTTGTCCAGTATTTTTCACTTTCATATGTAAGTTGCTTCTTTATCAGCATTCATTCAGGGTTACTGGTGTCATTTATCCACCATTTCTTTTTTGTCATTCATTGTTACTGGCGTGTATGGCATAGAGCTCTTAGATATTAGCTTTTCCTTTTTTCTACACTGTGGCTTTGGCTGCTTTCACACATCCATGAATCACGAACAATTTCTCACTTTGGAAGACCTGGCCCAACAGCCAAGTTTTCTGACCTGAGTTAACTGCTCCATAGGCATATAAGAACCAGCTAGGTTAGGTAGGAGAATGGGGGTCAGGCCAGGTCTTTCAATGCTGGTACAGTCCTTGTGAATTTGTCCTTATTCATCACAGCAATTTAGGCTAAGTTTTTACAAAAATGTCTTAAAAAACCACGAAGACTGTTTTAATTAAAAATCAGTTATTTCTATTATATTTGCCTTAGTATGCGTGTGTTTTTTTTAAAGGCCTTCAGCTCGATGTGATCTTGGGTCATAGTGACTTGACAGATGAGTGACCTGTAGGAAAATTGATATTGCTCAAGCCTAGATAAATCTGCCTGGGTTTTCTCCGCCATTATCTTGATAGTATTAGGCCACCAGGTTGCTGGTCTTCCTCTTCTCCTTGTTCCTTCTATTCTTCAAGCCATGGTGTCGTACTCCAGTGATTGCTCTCTTTTTATGTGTACAAAGTAGGCAAGTCGCATCTTGGTGATCCTTGCTCAGAGTGACGTGTGGCTTGATTTGTTCCAAAATTGTTTTGTTTGTTCCTCTTGCCATTCAAAGAAAGGGGAAATATTTAGTAATTTGTACTTGAGGCTGCTTATATTAGTGTTTCTAGGCCTTACTGTTTTCGGGCCTTACAGTTTCCAGTACTGTAGAAGCAGAGCAATTGTAGAGCAATTAAGTAAAATAAAGTTTTGTGCCTCAGTTGTTGAAGAGGTGTGAATCAGGAGCAACCAGGGAAAATATCTACTCCAATCTTTGGCTGTTATTTCCCATAGGCCAGTCCTGCTCACTAGCACAGATTCTTACATGGTTCTATATTTCACTTAGCAGGAAGTCAAGGGAAGAACATCTATAATAATATATCCATGGCATCTGAATAGGAACTTAGTTTTATTTCATATTGGTTCTCTTATCATTGACCTTGGGAAGACTTAGTTCTTTATTAATTTAAAGAAACATTTTGTCTGTTAGTCTTAATGAGGGGCGTGCAAGAATAAGATGGCAGATGTGACTTTATGAATTCGGCACATCTTATTAGTGGCTTGCATCTGGAGTAACACTTCTGGCTTAATGGATTTCGCCACCTTCAATTAATTTGATTGACAGATGTAGTAGTCACAACTCCTCCCTAGCTCCACCCACTTTGTAAAATGGCAAAAACTACACAATGTTTTCTCAACATCGCTTTGCACAAAAATTTTACAATTTTTGAAAGTATTGTATGCAGGTTTTCTGGCAAAAATACTCTGATGAATCGCCCCCATCGAAATGACCTTGACATAAACAAAGTGGACAAGCATTGAGTTTCTTACTGTATTCACATTTCACAAATTTGAATACAGTAATGAAGTTAGGTGAGTGCCATGATTCTATTAGAGTTCTGGCTGAACGATGAAACCTGTGATTTAATTTTACTGAATGTCTGGCTAAATGACAGTCCTTCAGCTATTATTTCTGGAATTCTGCTGCACTTGTCAACAGGCAAAAAGCCTTGTTCAGCAGTATTAGATCCTCTAAATTGTTCAGAAGTATGAATACACTACAGTGTGGCCGTCACAATTGATATAATTATGTTGTATTTGTATTAGGACACATTCTGCTGGTGCAAAAATCAGGAATAAATGGACAGGGACGATCACATTATTGTCACTGATGATAGTAAATAAGAGTGTATTCTGCCTCTAGCTCTTCTTACCCCTTCCCTTCTCCATAGATGTTACAAGCACCAATTGTCATCTCCTATCTCAGAAATTGGATAATCTGTATTTACTGACCACAGATTTTACATATTTTTTTCTGTGAAATATCAGTCTTGCAGGATAAAGAAAAATATTTATTTGATAAGATATATTAGAAAGTTGTTTATTTGCACTATTGATTTGTGACAGAAATAAAAAAGACTGTTACTTTCTAAAGGGAGTCTGTCACCCCAAAAATCGTATATGAGCTGCGGCCACCGGCATCAGCCCCCAATATAACCTGAAAGGTAAGAAAAACAGGTTATATTATGCTCACCCAGGGGCGGTCCCGCTGCGGTCCGGGTCTGATGGGCATCGCGGTCCAGGTCCGGCGCCTCCTATCTTCATACGATGACGTCCTCTTCTTGTCTTCCTGCCGCGGCTCCGGCACAGGCATACTTTGCACTGTTGAGGGCACAGCAAAGTACTGCAGTGCGCACGTGCCCAGCCTCTCTGACCTTTCCCGGCCGGAGCAGCAGCAGGAAGACAAGAAGAGGACATCATCCTATGAAGATGGGAGGTGCTGGACCCGGACTGCGACACCCATCGGACCAGACTGCAGCGGGACCGCCCCTGGGTGAGTATAATCTAACCTGTTTTTCTTATCTTTCAGGATACATCGGGGGCTTATCTACAGCATTACAGAATGCTGTAGATAAGCCCCTGATGCCAGTGGCCTTAGCTCATATACGATTTTTGGGGTGACATATTCCCTTTAAGTTACATAAGTGCTAAAACTTGTCACTTGTTAATCTAGCTCTAAGGTGCCTGTAATTCTAAGTTAATTAGCAGAACCTATTTTCTATAATTATAAGATAATTAGCAGGACCTACTATAGTTTGGTCTGAAATGTGAAAAGCCAGTGCTCAGAGAAGTGGTGCGCCCTCACATAGACATCTCATTGCCGAGGCATCCTGTGTAATGGACTTAAGGTCTTATTCTATGTGAGTAGTGCGGTGGTTCTGGCTTCTTTCTGTAGCTAGTTTCATCTGACAGAGCTGGGAGTTACCAGGTGAGAACAGCCAGATGGAGTCTGCTTTATGTCTTTTGTAAAATAATAACCTTATACATGCATATTCTATGGTATACTAGGTGTGCAAGTGTGAACAAGCCATATTTCAGCAATGCTATGACACACATATACTGCTTTCATTGGTTGAATTACTACGAAAAGAGAGAACACAACATTTTTATAAACTTCTGCTACAGTATATTTGGTTGTGTTCCAGAAATATTCACAGATCTGTAAGGACTAAGTTTTTGCATCAACATTTCAGCTATTTCAACATGTGAAGCAATGATTTCAATAAAAGCCCTGAACACGAATAAAGCCAGAATTAAGTAGAGCGATGAGTAACATGGTCTCAAAAAATCGGGTGGTTCGCATAGGGCTTTTTCACACTATCGTATATTCTCTCATGCGAGAGAATTGGGCCGATTATGCTAAGGACACTCATCTCTGTCAGAGATTGATCGGAGTGTCATCTGAGTGTCATCCGATTCTCTCCAGAAGATGGAGAACATAACTTCAATATTATCTCTGTGCGTGTACATCGGACTGTACTCAGATAATACAGTCCGATGTGTCACTAGCATTTGTATTGGTTCGTTTGATCCGAATGTTGGATGCACTCACAGCATGCTGAATCGGCATGAGAAAATAATCGCAGATATGCACTGCCCCATTTGGCCGGTGCTATCTCATAAAACATCGCATAGCTCTCAGCCGTGTTATACGCTCCTGTGAGTGAGTCCTTATTCACTAAATTGGGCCTGAAGCCCACCATAAACAAGTGTTGAGCAATTGGTTCCCTTGAGGGCACTTCAACTTTCACCTTATGGTTCCAAGCATCCAGCTTTTATACTGTGCTGCGCACATGGACTGCTGTCACTGGTCTACAGTGTACCATAAACCTTAATCAATAGGTGTCTTACTGCTGATTATCGTCAATCCCAAGAATAGGCTTTATATGTATTATGTGGCGAACAGGTTGGTTAGGATATACACATGGTCATTATCCATAATAGTAAATGCATACATAGTGCCTTCTCCACCCATGGGTATGCAGGGAGTTAAATATAAGGATCAGAGTCTAAATGTTATATATTGTACATTACAATAATAAGGATTTGTGTTAGTTAAATGTGAAAGATGTTTAATTGTGAATTTAGTTATGAAGGTCAGTGAGTTCAGTGTAAGACTGAGCTTTGAGGGTGATTTTATTCAATTGTTCATTATGGTTAAAATACATTAGATAACATGGTTGAAGCATTTACTTGTTAAAAATGCTACTTTAAGTAATCAATATTATGTCATTTTTTGCAATGAATATTGTTTCTTTCATTAAAGGACATGGTGAAAAACTCCACACTGTTTGCTAGTGAATTATCAACTTCGACCCATCAGGAGCATAATTGGATAATTGTCAATTATTAAACTCCCCCATACACATTAGATGAAAGCTTTCCGTACCCGCAAATTTCATCCATCAGAGGCCTTCTGACTCTTGTCCGACAGATAATGTTGGAGAAGAGAAGAATCAGTTAGAATTTCGATGCCCTATGCTTTTCTTGACATGGGACATACAGTTGTGTGAAAAAGTGTTTGCTCCCTTCCTGATTTCCTATTCTTTTACATGTTTGTCACACTTAAATGTTTCAGATCACCAAACAAATTTAAATATTAGACAAAGATTACACAAACGCAAAATGCAGTTTTTCAATTAACGTCTTTATTATTAAGGGAAAAAGAAATCCAAACCTACAGGGCCCTGTGTGAAAAAGTGATTGCCCCCTAAACCTATTAACTGGTTGGGTCACCCTTAGCAGCAATGAGTCTTTTACAACGCTCTGTAGGAGTTTTGGCCCACTCATCTGTGCACAATTGTTGTAATTCAGCCACATTGGAGGGTTTCTGAGCATGAACTGCCTTTTTAAGGTCATGCCACATCATCTCAATTGGATTAAGGTCAGGATTTTGACTAGGCCACAACAAAGTTTTAATTTTGTTTTTCTTAATCCATTCAGTGGTGGACTTGCTGGTGTGTTTTGGATCATAGTCCTGCTGCATAACCCAAGTGCTCTTCAGCTTGAGGTCACGAACAGATGGCCAGACACTCTCCTTCAGGATTTTTTGGTAGACAGCAGAATTCATGGTTCCATTTACCACAGCAAGTCTTCCAGGTCCTGAAGTTGGAAAACACCCTCAGACCATCACACTACCACCACCATATTTTACTGGTGGTATGAAGTTCCTTTTCTGAAATGCTGTGTTACTTCTATGCCAGATGTAATGGGATTTATACCTTTAAATTTTGTCTTGTCAGTCCGCAGAGTATTCTCCCAAAAGATCATAAAGATTTTTTCTGGCAAAACTGATATGAGCCTTTATGTTCTTTTTAGTCAGCAATGGTTTTGAATTTTGTGATTACTTGTGTTTTCTTTGTCTAATTTTTAAATTTGTTTGGTGATCTGAAACATTAGGTGTGACAAACATGCAAAATAGGAAATCAGAAAAGGAACAAACACTTTTTCACAAAATTGTAAGTTGTTACCTATCACGTATAACATGTATGTGACTGCTAGAAAAAAGACGGATTATGGGCACTGTTGATAAGACGGAACTGGATACCAGCTGCTGAAAAACGGAAAAATTCTTTGTTCTGTACAATGCGTTATTAAATTGGTCTGATTTCTTCCTTAGGTAGCCAGTATTGAGTCCCTTCTTGCAGATATTGTCCAACACAATCCAGTTTTATCAGTAGTACAAATTTTGGAGTTGGGATTCTTGCTCAGCGGATGGAACAACAGCTAGCTATTCCTTGATTATCTGATTTTACTTGCATTTCCCAGAATTGTGCCTGGCCTTGACACAGCTTTTATGGGTGAGCACCATTTTCTTCTGGTTCATTTCCACATGTTATTTATACTATTTATGGTAATATGCTATGTTGCGTCCTAATCCATAAGGATTTGCCTTTATTAGTGGATCACCGCATTCGAGAGCAATTGTGTTGATTGCAATGTATCATCAAATGATTTGATTCTGGTGTTCCATAATATTTCATGTAAAGCACCTCCTAATCAGCGGGCATCTTTTGCGTGATAAACATGTTCATATTTACATGACACTTGAGTATTGGATGTTATGTGAGCCGCGTGAGAAGATAGAGTGCAAGAATTTGTACAGAAATGTGACTTTCGTAAATAAGTAAATAAACATGACAAATTGGGTGGCCATGAAAGCTTCTATGGTATTTATGGTGTCGGCGACACTAAAAACAGCAGGATCTACAATGACTTGTGTCAGTGCCGCTCTGGTAAATGTGGAGAGGAGGCATAAACTACATACATGACTGAACAAACAACTGGCTGAAGTATCAAGTGTACGGCACAAGGCACTTGTGAAAGGAACAGGAGGGAAGTCAACAGTCAAGTGCTACAAGTATCAGCATTGCAACTGCTGTTTGCACTTTTAATGCCAGTGACATAATAGAAGGAGCACGAATTAAACTGTTATGATGACTGACAACTAAAAGCTGTGGAGACAGAAATTCAGCAGAGGGGTTTTATGTTACATAATGAAGGTCCTCTGGTCTCCTAGTACAGCCCGTGGAGAAGATCTCTCAACAACCTGTGGTGTTTCATTGACATATAGAATGGATGGAGGAGAGTGACATGATCGCTTAGATTGATTACATTTTAAAGGGAGTTTCAAAATCAAAACCTCCACTTCTATTTTTCAATCACATTTTTGGCCAAAGTCAGAAGTGGATCCAGCTGGATGGAGAAGTAGTAGTCTTTCATTTTATATTTTTCATTTCTTCTGAAAACACTCTTGGCTTTGGATCGAAAATATAGCATCAAACACTGTGATGGGGTTTCTTGAAAACACTCTTAGCTACTCTAAATACATCCTTTTTACATTTGCTTTTGGTGAAAAAATAGTGTATATGGTTATTTTACATGGATCTAGCATTATTATCAAGACTAAAATGAACTGAGAGCATCCACATGTGCAAAACGATTGGCGTTTATTAACTCCGCCAGCAGAAACCAGCAACGTTTCAACCTTCAGTGGAGTCTTCATCAAGTATGCACGTTGAAACTTTGCTGGAAAGAGATGGCGTTAATAAACTATTTTTTTTTTTTAAACATGGATGCTATCACTCCTTTATGCTCTTGACAGTTCATGTCTAAACTTTAGATTTTTGGACATTTTTGTTATCTGTATTACAATATACAAAGTGTTTCCATTTTTCCAGTTTGCTTTGAGTAGTGCTGCTTTTTTTTCCTTTATCTTCCAACTATAGTATCATTCCTATAATGGATTCTGACTCTGAATTGCTTCTGTGCCTCATTGTGATGATCAGTCATTATGGAGTCATGCACATGTCTTTATTAATACTATTATTTTTTATTTTGTCTATGCAGACAATGTCTATGATAATGTGACAAGAGCAATGTCAAATATTATTCCAGGAATGTAAAAGAGCTGACAGAACTCATCAAAGTAATTAGCAATCCAAAGTATTATTGCGTTTCTATTTTTAAGTAAACATTTTAAAAGTAGGCGCATGGTAAGGACCAATATTCGTAGAGAACACAAGGATGAATATCTAATATACATATACTTCTTAGATCCATCTCATTATTTGGTGGCTTTTTTTCTAAGAAATGCACAAAAGTCATTGGAAACCAATATAACCATGGGCATCATTGGAAACCACTTTCATTAAGACACATGCGACACAAGACGATCTTCTTTAGTGCATTGTCTGTAATGTGTAGATTTTGTTGCTCCTTGTTGTGAATATGTATAAATCCCCAAGTCCAGGAGTACAGGCTAAGACAAATATGCGGCTTCATCTGCATTACCATTCATTTGTAAATTGCCGCTGAGTGGATAAAAGGATTTTTTCATACTACAAACCTTTTAGCATCGTATAAAATGAAACAATTTTCCTCTACAAAGCAAAGTGGCATATTAAAATGCCTCCTGTGTTATGTGGCATCAGAAGAATGCTTGTGCATATTCAATAAAATGTTCTTTATAGACAATGGTGTAATGAGTCCTGAAAGGTTAGACCACTTCAAGTGACGCGGTTTCTCCAGATATACAATGTACGGCAGGTGTACTTGTTTATGTAGATGTTCAAAAGATAATTTAATGTTAGTAGATGATTAAAAATAATAAAAGAATTCCATGAAGAATACTTCAACATTTATGTATAGATTATAAGCACTCGTTTTGTACAGTCAGTTATGAACTACGTACCTGGACTTTTTTTTTTTTAAATGACCGTAATTGATTTTTACTTTTTAAAACGAACCAAATGTTAATTTTATAGGCACAAAGTGAAGCACCCAGCTAATTTTACATTTATATTTCTTCCTTATGAGCAGTGGCTTAATGTTATGCTCATTCTTCTTGCAACTTCTGGACAGAAAAGATTAGCCCCATCGAAATGTGCAGATTTGCTACCATATCTGTCAGCCTGGGATTTCTGTCATGGATCATCCTATAAATACATGTTGGATTTTCAATAACCAAGATCACTGGTGTGTGAAAATATACAAAGTAAAGTTCAGCTTTGCTATATCCATTTTTTCCCAAGTTAACTGTGGCAATTTTTCCCTTTCTTAGTCTTTGATTCATTTATAAAGTGCTGCTTGTATATTTATTGTACATTAGAGATGAGTGGATGAGGCAAAATTCATATTCGCCCGTTTGTGTGGGTTTTCCCTTGAATTTGAAATAAAAGCAAAGAAGTTATTCTCTGTCAATTTGTTGTTTCTTATTATGATCTGCGGTCTCTCGTGTCCTCATAGCATAATAAATGTAAGATATAAAAAATAAAACAAATTCTTATACTCACCTAACTGTTCACATATCTGGCCACTACTGCTGCTCCCAGCTTGCTGTCCGGTTCTCCACACCTCCGTCTTGTAGCATCTCCAGTTTCGCTTTCACTCCAGGCAGAGGTTTCTGGATATGCGCAGTCCCCGGAGTTTCCTATCCCAATCCCAAGATCTTCTCCCAATATGTAGTAGGTGTAATAATAATAATATTAGCAAATACCTTCAATTAGAAATAAAGTATAGTTTTTCTAAATCACTATGTCTCTTTCCTCATGTGCAGGCATTGCAGGACCTTGGGTATCCATGGGTATGACCACTAGTAACTAGCTAACTAACTGTCACTATATTATTGGTCATAACTATGGATATCTAAGGTCCTGCAATGCCTGCACATGAGGAAAGATGTGAATTCACATTGAGAGAAATGCAAAAAATCTGTAAAATTCAAGTAGAATTCAATTCCTCTTGAATAAATTCACCCATGTGTTTTGTATATGCTAGAGATGATCACATCTGCAGGGTTTTGAATTTGGCAAATCACACAGATTTTACAGTGAATTTTGAATCACATGGAATTTATTTTATTTCAATGTTTTGTTCATATTATGCTCTCTAGGATGAAAAAAGAAAGATTAATATTAACTTCAGCACTCGCATTTTTCACCACCCCTGCAGCCCGCCGTCTCGTCCTCCATGAATCATCTTTTTGCTTTCTCCGGTTATGCACAACTTTGGCTTGCTTCATTCTGACTATTCATTAGATAACACTATGAGTCGTGCCATCGTGATGACATTAGGCCTAGTCACAACCTTGGGGGATGCACATCATAGCATCATGGCTTGTACCAAGAGCTGTGGCTCAGAGTGGAGCAGGTCAAGCACAATGGAGAAAGGTGAAAAAGAGAGGCACAAGGGCTGGACAGGCAAAGGAATAGGTAAGTGGTGTGGTGAGTCTTATTTTTTCTTTAACAGCTGGCCTTCATTTTTCTGATTTCATAATTCTGGAGTATCCAAGTTTTTGTACAAATCGAGGAGAATTCATTTGTACTCAAACAAATGCTTTTGCCTCTAGTACATACTGTAACTGATGGTAAAATGTTTCCCTTTTTTTGGCTCTATTGAAATTTTTTTTCTTTGTGAAACAAAATTTTTTATCATTCTTATCATATGATTTGATGGTCTAGTTACTTTCTGTGTAATGACCCTGCTGACCATAAGAGCTTAGACTGTACAGAAGAGGGAGAAAGAGAACCCCACTGTTCATAAGACTTTACACTCTACAGGGGAGAGAGGACCCTGCTGACCATAAGACCTTACACACTACACTGACGTACATATCATGCTCCATTGTGAACCGCTGATCTGTGATGGCCCAGGTTCTGTCCACCACTATACACGGTATAATAGAAGAGATAATCCACTAGCTGCGGGGCATTATGGGGAAGACCATGAAAAAAGACATTAGCTTGTTCTCTGATACTTCTGCAGTGTGGGAATTAAGGCTGGTCAAGTTTTATGTTTTTGTGAACTTCACATTGAATGTCAAAGTGTAAAATTTTCACATGAATCCACGAGTTTCGGCAAATTCAACTCAATCCTCCATGAATTGATCTGCTCATCTCTAGTACACTGGGATCTCCATACATATGTGAGGAAAAACAGCAAGATCAGCTTACTTTATTCATCTCTCACATCCTTCTTAAAATTGATATCCTGCAGATTTTGTATTTGAATTTAACCCCTAGTAGTGAACACTTTTATCCCAGAAGAGGTGTAAGTTGCTGCATAAATATGAGAGTATTAAAATCCACTGTAAGAAATCTGACCTGACAATAAATAGCCTGCTACCCAGGTCATGGTACATCTAAGTTCTAAATTATTATTTTTTGCATGTGGTGATCGTCTTTGTTGTCTTAACTTAGTAATTTTTAGTTTATGTTCACACATGGTGAATACTCCATAGATTTTTTGTTTAGTTTTGCTGGTGAAAAATCCCTTACATTTTAACAAATCTCATCCAAGTGCTATGGAAAAAACTCTATCGAAAATCTGTGTAAAATAGCGATCCAGATTTTAAATCAGCAGCATCTCAATTTATGGGGCAGATTGGTTGAGATTAAGTTCAACAAACCCCTCTCGCTGCAGATGACTTATGGATCTTCAGCAAAATCCACAACTCTTTGGCAAAGTTTAAAGAGTACCGTTTTATATGTTTTTTTTTATACTTTTACCCTTCCGTAAATGATCTGCAGATCTGTAGAAATCCAGGTCCTGAGACCCCCACAGATTTACAAAATATTAAAAAGTCAGTGTTCTCTGACTTGTGTGGCTCCTTTCCCTGGTCCCTAGTGTCACAAGAAAGCCAAGCCTAGTTGTATTGAGACTGGCAGATGACCAGTTATGGAAGCCACAAAATTGTAAAGGGAGGAGAGTATAATTACGGTATTTTAATGTTATCATAAGGGCAGTGGCCGATCAGCAGGCAAATTGCCACTAAAATCCACACGTAATGATTTGCCACTCTGAATGCCCCTACAGAGTTTTTCTGTGGAAATTCCTACTTGAACACACAGCACTAAAATGATCCAATACATCTCATGTGGTTTGTCTCTATAATTATATTTATGGTTGTATGGAGAAAAGAAACATTATAGGAGCACCAAAATGATCTAGTGCATGACATATATAGTGTCTATATAATTATATTTCTGGTTGTATAGAGAATAGAAACATTGTAGAAGTCTTTATTAAAAATGAAATGAGCCTTCTCCTGAACTGCTTGTAATTGGAGCCTGTAAGTAAGGAATGACTTCCTATTCAGACTGAGATTTGTTTAAGCCTCCACTAGCTAGGAAGAACTGGAGAATGGAGAAGGACTTTAATCTGATTATAATATACATATATGCAGGAGTTTGATGATGGATTCAGTTTCTGAAGTCTCAATGAGTTGAAACAAATGTTTGAGATCGTAACAACATTTCAGAAGTCTCGGATGACCGTGGTAGAAGTAGGATGAGACTGAGTTACATAGTTTAACCGTACAGGGCTTTGACAGTATGACCAGTGCTTATCACTGGCCAAACAGTTGTCGTGTCAGGTGCAGATGGGGCCAGGCAAGACAGGTTGTTTGGAAGACCATCTCCTGAAATACTGGAGGAAGTCATTCTCTTACTAGCTTGGAGGAATTCCAAAATCATCAACCCGGCATATTTAATTAACCGAGCACAGACTGTCACCTTTTAGTGGTTTCCAGCCATGTGATGGCAAACATGTCTACTAATGTCTGCTAACAAGGCAGTGATATGTCTCATTCTTGAAGACACTGTTGTCTCTCACTTGCATATTGAAAAAATGGCAAGAATCACTTTCTTTATGATAAGGAGATGAACTTTATTGAATTATATTGATATTTGCAGATAAATTCGGTGGAGACAATTTGTCAGCCAAATCGGCTTATTTGTGATCCTAATGAACAACACTTGATTTCAGCTGCAAACGTATTTCAGTCTTATTTTTGTCAGACTCTCTACCTGTACATTATTGGAAAACATGAAAAGCTTTTACATATATAGTGGAAATTTGGTGTTTTCTAAATAATGGGGTTGGTTCATCAGTTGGCTAACACCCTGAAATAGGCTAGCACAGTTCTAGCTCCAACCTCATTTAGGACACAATGTGTTTAATGTTTTAGTATGTAATGAAGTGTCGTGCAGTGGAGTCCTTGATATTCATGAGCTGTAATACCCCCTGCCCACGGACCACTGATTGACAGCTTTCTCCCTCTACACAAAAAAGGAAAGTTTGTTGATGAGCCACAGTAATGCCAGGAGGAGCCACAGCTAATGAATAGGAATAAAAACTCTGATTTTATAAAATCTGTATTGCGATATGCAGTAATTGACTAATTGATTAAATAAGGGACTCTGTCACTGCTTTATCCTGCCCTCGTATAGGCCATCATAAACATAGAGACAGAGTCCTTTTAACCCCTTTCTGATCTCGGATGGGATAGTACGTCCGAGGTCAGAACCCCCGCTTTGATGCAGGGCTCCGGCGGTGAGCCCGCATCAAAGCCGGGACATGTCAGCTGTTTTGAACAGCTGACATGTGCCAGCAATAGCAGCGGGTGAAATCGCGATTCACCCGCCGCTATTAACTAGTTAAATGCCGCTGTCAAACACAGACAGCGGCATTTAACCAACGCTTCCAGCCGGGCGGCCGGAAATGAGCGCATCGCCGACCCCGTCACATGATCGGGGGTCAACGATGCTTCTGCAGAGTAACCATAGAGGTCCTTGAGACCTCTATGGTTACTGATTCCTGGTAGCTGTGAGCGCCACCCTGTGGTCGGCGCTCATAGCACACCTGCATTTCTGCTGCATAGCAGCGATCTAATGATCGCTGCTATGTAGCAGAGCCGATCGCATTGTGCCAGCTTCAAGCCTCCCATGCAGGCTATTGAAGCATGGCAAAAGTAAAAAAAAAAGTAAAAAAAAATAAAAAAATATAAAAGTTTAAATCACCCCCCTTTCGCCCCATTCAAAATAAATCAGTAATAAAAAAATCAAACATACACATATTTGATATCGCCGCGTTCAGAATTGCCCGATCTATCAAGAAAAAAAAAGCATTAATCTGATTGCTAAACAGCGTAGCGAGAAAAAAATTCGAAACGCCAGAATTACGTTTTTTTGGTCGCCGCGACATTGCACTAAAATGCAATAATGGGCGATCAAACGAACGTATCTGCATCTAAATGGTATCATTAAAAACACAAGCTTGGCACGCAAAAAATAAGCCCTCAACCGACCCCAGATCATGAAAAATGGAGACGCTACGGGTATCGGAAAATGGCACAATTTATTTTTTTTTAGCAAAGTTTGGAATTTTTTTTCACCACTTAGATAAAAAATAACCTACACATGTTTGGTGTCTATGAACTCATACTATAAACATAAGGGTGAATGACCTCGGGGAGATCAAAGATTTTGGCATAGGTGGTTTTCCTTTATTGGATGCTGCCCTTCCTGTGGTTGTTCCTTCCCAGTGAAAGACCTGGCTATTCATTGCTTGCGTTGAGAAACACGTGATGGTGTCTCCGTGGCTTTTCTACATGCATTTGCATATGAACTCATACTGTCCTGGAGAATCATAATGGCAGGTCAGTTTTAGCATTTAGCGAACCTAGCAAAAAAGCCAAACAAAAAACAAGTGTGGGACTGCACTTTTTTTGCAATTTCACCACACTTGGAATTTTTTTCCCGTTTTCTAGTACACGACATGCTAAAACCAATGTCGATGTCGTTCAAAAGTACAACTTGTTTCGCAAAAAATAAGCCCTCACATGGCCATATTGACAGAAAAATAAAAAAGTTATGGCTCTGGGAAGGAGGGGAGCGAAAAACGAACACGGAAAAATGGAAAATCCCAAGGTCATGAAGGGGTTAAGGGTAAATGTTACAACTGGCTGAAAGAAAAAAAAATTCTATATCAAAAATCTTCTTAATTACCATGTCCTGTATAAATAATTTATCTTCATAAATTTCGACATTTGTCTTAATGATAATTATTATTCATCATCCTACTCATATCAGGTGAACCATTGTACTATAACTGGACAAGAAATCTAAAAATTTGGATGAATATCGCATAAAATGTATTTAATGAATAAAACAAATGTGGCTGAGTTTGCTCATTAAAATAAGTTAAAAAATGAAAACTATTTTGCATTCTAGACTTAAGTTATAATAGCTCATGAGCACATCTTTATTATGGCTCTGTAGGGTTGAGTTTAGCCTTGAATATCATGAGGTGCATCGTGTACCTCTGTATGGACCTCTCTATATTGTACAAAAGCTATAGTATGATCTACCATGAAGGCACCATGGACAGTACACAGATTGCCCACTGCTTCATATGAAGTCTAGCATGAGGCTACAAGCATGCTATGAGTCTGCTTAACTCCTTCACGGCGTTTTTTTGTTTCCGTTGTTTTCCTCCCCTTCTTCCCAGAGCCATAACTATTTTATTTCTCTGTCCACATAGATATGCGAGGGCTTGTTTTTTTGTTGGACGAGTTGCACATTTGAATTACACTATTCATTTTACCACATAGTGTACTGAAAAACAGGAAAAAAATTCTACGTTCGGTGAAATTGTGAAAAAACTCCACAATTCTGACATTGTTTTTTGGGAATTGTTTTTGCGGCATACATTTTGTGATAAAAATGACCATGCAATGTGATTATCATCATCAATATGATTACAGCAATACCAAACATGTCAGGGTTTTTTAAAATTATTTTAATGGTGAAAAATAAATCTGAAGTTTACAAAAAAAAATTTTGGAGTTGCTTTGCCATTTTCTGAGATCTGTAAGAGTTTTATTTTATTTTTCATCTGATTGAGCCGTATGACAGCAGGTTTTTTGAAAGGTGAGACAAAGTTTTTATTAGCAACATTTTGGGATAGATGTAACTTTTTGATTGCTTGGTACAGCATTTTTGTGGAATTATGGCCACCAAAAAAACGTAATTTTGTTGTTCTTGAATTTTTTCCATTTACGGTGTTTACTGATCTGGTTAATTGTTTATATATTTTGATAGATTGGAGTTTTCTGAACGTGGCATACCAAATGTGTTTTTTACATTTTTTTTATATCCTTATTTTCACTGGGGGAAAGGAGGGTGATTTGAACTTTTATTTATTCATATTTTTAAAACTTTTTTCTGATTGTGTTAGCCTCCTACTTGAAGCAGCAATCATCCGATCTCTTGTGCTATATGCAGTGATGCCTCAGCATTCCTGCATATAGCAGAAATCGCAGTCTCCTTTGAAGCTCTGCCACAGGCAGAATTTCAAAGGGGTTCCATAATGACAGTAACGAGGATCATCAGCTGACCTCCAGCTGTCATGACAACACATCGGAGACCCACTATCACGTCATGGGTGCGCCAATGGCCTGAAGTAAAGACACATGCGATCGTCGGCGTGAATTAAATGCCACTCCATCCGCGATTGTTAGTGGCAGGTTATGGCTGTTATACTCAGCCATCGCCTGCCAGGTATGGGACAGGATCGCTGCATGAGCCACTACACCTGCTCCCAACTTGTGATGTATTTATACGGCATATGTCGTGAAAGAGTTAAAGACTTCTTAGAGACCTATGTGATATGGTAGTAATTGGCATTGTGAAGATCTGAGGTTGTGGGTTGTAATAATCACCTAGGCAGGTTAGCGATGCAAATATTTTTTATTCGTTACATCCATAGTCCATATTACGGCAATTCTGGGTAGATGGCCACAATGCAATGCCCCCCAGTCTACAAGATCCCAACTCGAGACCGGTAGTTCCACTAATCCTGTACCAGGCGATACTCACTATATCTCAGATTTTGGTTGACCCACAGCTTTTGTATCTCCTGTCAGTATAGTCTGCAGTCAAAGTCCATGTTCATCCATACGACGGATTCCACAACCATAGCATGTGTATCCAGCTCCAGTCAGCAACAACAGTCCTTAGAATAGTTCCTCAAATCCAGAGGACAGGTCCCATGACTGTAACACTTGTATCCAATTCCAACTGGCAACAACAGTCCTAAAGATAGTTCCTCAAATCCAGACGACATCCCATGGCTGTATCTCACATGTATCCAGTTCCAGCCGATAACCAATCTCCATAGGCCATCCCTACGTGGGCACCAGGACCTCAGCAACAGATCCTTGGCCCTCGCGGCACCAACCTCCTTACTAAACATTTGGCTTATTACTCTCACTTTCATGGGATCAGCCCCCTGGATGGACAGAAGTGTTCACACCCTCCCCCTGTTTTCTGAAGAATGTTCCCCATGCAAAGAGTAACAAAGACACACATGCCCCCACCAGATGCAGGATAGAAATACTAATGTAGGCCTTATGTATTCATGAGATCCAGCAGTCACATCTTCCTCTGCTTACTGTCACTGAATGGAAGCATTGATTTTTGAGGCTGAACACTTTCCACAAGAGATTTTTGCACCTTAAATGACAAGCAAGAAAATCTCTAATAAAACACAACAATAACATTGACGTACTGGTGCTCCATGCTGGGAAAAGTCTGTATCCCTTAGAGCCATGGACTCCGCTCTATGTCCATTGGTCCAATAGTTTTTTGTCTGTGGCCAGCTCCTCACGGGCATAATCTAATAAGTAATAGATGGACGTGTTGTACCATGGAACAGAAGGCTACACATTATTACCAGCCTAAGACTCATTAATGACTTATCATATGTGATCTCACAGAAGAGCTGAGAATCCTGCTTGTTGAAGCATTCATCATCTTGGATGACACCGCTGTACATTTATATTGATTCCTCATCTTTTTCAGTACCTCTGATTTAATTTAAATGGACCAATGGTATTTATAACATTAACTGTTTTTCAAAGAAGTTAAACATTAACCTTCATGATAAAGTAAGCAATGAAGTTGTACTTCTCTGACCAATAGGTGGGCTTTTGCTGGACCAGTCCCACTAGTTTAATTCACTTTCAATCATAAATAAATCTTTTCCTTTATTTTACATTATACAGATCTAACAAAAGGTTATCATCTTAGCAACTACCTGCCTGTTAGTTTTTATTATTTCATAATTAAAAAATAATCATAGATAACACCTTAAATACTGCTAAGTAAGATAACCTTTGGTGACAAATCATCAAGATGGGGCATTGCGAGTCATGATAACCTTTGCTACATCTTTATTTTCCTCACACCTTAGTGAGTTGGATAGGCTGTCCATATGTTTGACCCAAATTCTTTATTTGCTTTTTTTGTTTGCTTTTTTTTTTTTAATAACATCTTATTTTTTGAGAATAGATCTACATTAACAATTGCTTTTCAGGGACGATAGATTCCTGCCAGTTACTGGGAATACTGCACATGCTTAATGGCCAGCATTGCGTGCATCTCTATAAAGTTCTGTTTTGCTATTTTTGTTATAATGCATAAATGAAACATCGCCTAAGGGCATCATACAGAATGGAAGTGCTAGAAAAAGCTGGTCTTTCATTCAACAGACTTTTATGAATCTTAGATGTTTGAAGTGTTGAAGGTTATGCTGAATTTTCTCATACTAGGTGGGATGCTTCTTTAACTAACACATTCTGTGGGTTATATCCTACAAAACTGAGAAAGCATTACCGTACTTGCTATCCTATTGTGACCAATGCTCTAAATCATGCCATTTCTTAAGTGTTTTCCAAGTCAGATACATACTCTTCAGATGATAATTGTGACCTTTATTCGTCGTAAAATCCATAATTGTAGTACCATCTCAATAGCATCCTCATTATTTCTTTTATATTTGATCTCACTTTATGATGGGCAGAATGTTTAAAAGGGAGTTGAATAACTTGGAATACAAATGCATGAGAAAGTGTCATCTGCAAGTATCATTATTAGTCGAAGCGTCACAGGACTTGGCACATCAGACTCGAAAGTTTGAAATTATTCAGAAAATGTTTTTGTTGTGAGCTGTGGCACCATCTCATTAGCATGGATCCGGTCAGCCAAGCTGAATCGATCATGTGAGGAAAATTCATGAACTGCTAGACTTGTCATCTTCTGTTAGCTCACAAGATAAAAACCTGGCCTCAAACGTATCTCGACTGTGAAGCGTGTGGATAGTATTGATAGCAGATGGTGCCCGCTAGGATTGGCCTGCAGCTTACCCAGGCGCAGGCAAATTTCTCCACAGGAACTTTATGTATGACATGTCCTCTCTGCTGGTCTTCTGAGACATCATTTAGATTGGAACTTTTCTACTGTATTCAGAATGCAATGGATAATAGCAGACATGGGAAATGGCTAAATATTGAATTATACCAAAAGTTTAACCACAGGAATTTCTTAATATACAGTACATGTATCTTAGATGTTATTGTGCATCTCTTCAAAAGAACTTAAGGGCATGAGCACACAAAATCTGTTTCAGGAAAATGCTCCCCCTTTTACGCACCTAAAAAAGTGTTAATAAATAATGGACATATGGACGGCGATGTAAAAACACTTTGCTGTGCTTATATTCCATCTTTTTTCACTTCTTTTAACTGCTTCAGGCTTTGAAACCCGGCTAAAAGAAGTGATCTTATCATTTTCAGGTGGCTACCGCATGGAAGCTACCATTATTTTATGTATGAAATGTAAAAAAAAGATGCCAGCAATAATGACAATGAATACAACAAAGAAGAATCTTGAGGGAAAATATCTATGGCGTTTTTCTCAAATATCTTTTGTTCCAAAAAAGTATGCATGCGGTGTCTAAAAGATGTCATGTACACGTACCCTAGAGGGGCTTTCTGATTTTAAACACACAGCAACCATTTGTATAAATAGTAATGATCATTTTCTTACAAAATCAACTGAATCTAAGGTTCTATTCACACCACATTTAACCATGCTCCAAACATATCCATAGGGCCTTACTGACCCAATATGTTGCAAAATAGTAGAATACAACATGGAGGTGTGTGTCTGCATAGCTTTTTTAGGCATGCTCTGTGACCTGTGCAGAAGTCATTGTGCAGGAATGGGGAAAGAGGTTCAGTGACTCTTATGGGAGAGGTTTCTAGGCATGTTCTGTGCAGAAGTGATTGTGCAGGAATGGGGAATGGAGTTCATTGACTCTTACATGAGAGGTTTCTAGGCATGCTCTGTGACCTGTGCAGAAGTCATTGTGCAGGAATGGGGAAAGAGCTTCAGTGACTTTTATGGCAGAGGTTTCTAGGCATGCTCTGTGACCTGTGCAGAAGTCATTGTGCAGGAATGGGGAAAGAGCTTCAGTGACTTTTATGGGAGAGGTTTCTAGGCATGCTCTGTGACCTGTGCAGAAGTCATTGTGCAGGAATGGGGAAAGAGCTTCAGTGACTTTTATGGGAGAGGTTTCTAGGCATGCTCTGTGACCTGTGCAGATGTCATTGTGCAGGAATGGGGAAAGAGGTTCAGTGACTCTTACATGAGAGGTTTCTAGGCATGCTCTGTGACCTGTGCAGAAGTCATTGTGCAGGAATGGGGAAAGTTGAGCTGTGACAATCACATATTGTGAAAGGTGGATCCTGCGTTATCTGTTATATGGAGAGATGTTATCTATCATTAGTTTTTCCTGCGATAAATATGAAATGACTACTGAAAAGTGATTTCTACTGAACAACTTCTACTGAAGGATCATTCTGAGACTCAGTGACCAGGTTTTATTCCTAGCTAGATGGCACTAAAAAATTCTTGAAAATTATTTTAACATGCAAATTTGACTTGAAGAGCACCTTCATCCAGATTTTTCATATTTAACTGTACACAGGGCTGCACCCCAGTAAGCCCCACATCACTTCCATGGTTTACTAGACATAGTACTCTTATTTGCAGCTGTGCTTGTTATTACAGCTCTGAGCCATTAATTAAATGAGACAATAGTAATTATTGGGATATGGTATCCCAGAGGTCATCCAAACGATGGAGTTCTGCCGAGGTCACACTTGCGAGTGCAATGCGAGAAAATTGCTCGAGTCTCTCACATCAATACCCAGCACTGCCACCGGCACTCGGGACCGGAGCGTACGGCTTCATAGAAATACATGCAGGCACACACTTCAGTCCCGAATGCCGGCGGCAGTGCTTGGTATTGATGCAAGAGACTCGCGCGAGTTTCTCACATCACACTCGCAAGTGTGACCCCGGCCTAAATCTAAGCTTCAGACATACAAACCTTATGACTTTGATCTGTTAATCATGTACAATATTAGAAAAGAAAATACATGTGCCATTTTCTAGTCTTTGTTTCCTCTCAAATTCTCTTTTCATTTTTATGCAATTGCAATAGAAAGGATTTGTTTCCATGATTATAAGCAATGCATCCCATTGTGTGTAACCTTCAAGTCACTCGATCTCTTGTCCTGTAGCGTCTGTGCCCTGTTATCTTGGCCGTGACTGGGAGATTTAGGAATTGAGTGTGCCGGCTGTGAACAGTGATTTCTGCGCAGCAGTATATATGATTTTAAATACTCTATCTAAATTTTGTCTGTCAGTTTAATTCAGTTCCTTACTAGCAGGGGAGCAAATGTAATTTTACTTTTCTGTAATGAATAAAACATCAGGAAAATGTATATAGAATACTTGTTTAATTTCCTCCTCACCTGCATTCCTCTTCTGAAAAATTATGAAGTGTTGTCTCTGTGGGTCTCCTGGAACAAAGTTATGGGCCTGAAGTTTAATTGTTGACATTCTGCTTTTTTGTAGAAACCAAAATCCGCACTTTTATAAACGGTCCAGTGTTCTCCCATTTTCTGCATTTAACACGTTCAACATATGTATTTCATTTACACTTGTAAGGCCTCAAATAAATGTACAAGTAATTAAAATAAGATAGACTGGCTATCATTTGGTAACCTTTATGACTGGCCTGGAAGTGTTTATAGAGGTGTTAGGCCCGAAACATGCACAGTTCAGATTTTATGTGAAAAGCTAATCTTACACACCTATCTTTTTATGAAACACAAGTAAAGTGTTAAAGGAATTTTATCCAGGTGAATGAGATTCAGTCATGTCAGACATATGGATGTTTTTACAAGGGAACTTCATCCCTATCATTCAGGCTAAAAAATACATCACATTTGCAATTCTTTTGTGAAAGATGTTACTGTCACTTCACAAACATACTGATGTCGAGTAAAATCCATAAATCTCATAATTTTCACAATAGCCACAAAACCTAATACCAGACTCATACTTACTGTTTTGTACCGATCACTACACAGCAGCCACATGGACATATGGGCAGCAACAGACTGGGCGTAGATCATTCTGAAAGGAGGGGGATGAGTTGTGATTATTACTTATTGTGAAAGATGGCTCCTGTGTTATCTACTCCATACAGATGGTGAAATAGGTATTGAACACATCACCAATTTTCGGAATAAATTTATTTCTAAAGGTGATATTGATATAAAATTCTCACCAGATGTCGGTAACAACCCATGTCAAACTATAAAATGATAGTAGTCTCATGATCAAAGCAGTAGTGGACAGTGAGATATGGAGCATGAAAGTCAAAATTTCAAAACATTGTTACCCTTTTGCTCTAGACGTAAAATATCCTTTTGTGCGATATTCCTGGGAAATTTATAGTGTGGAAAAGAGCCCAAGTGTTATCATATGACATTTTGATGCTTTGTAAAAGGTTATAAATCAAGATAGCAAAATATTTCAGATTTATGTCAGTAGCTCCAAATTATCTAAGCATGGCAATGGTTAGTAGTCCTAAATGTCTCATTACACTATACATAGTACAGGCCAATCTTAGATGGTAACGTTACCATCATTGCAGTTTCTTAGCTAAACAAGAAAGATTTTGTACCTTTAGGATTTTTCAGTTTTCTACGTCTTTCTACCTAAAAGGTTTATCCTTCCAATACAACTCAAGTCCTTATGTCCTTTAAGCACAAATGAATGTCACAGAGTGGAATCTCCTTCTCCCGACCTTCCTTTATTTGTCACAGTGAAGAGCCAATGGAAAAAATTAGCTCCCGCTTTGGAGATCTCCTTGTGAACCCATATTACATTGTTGATTCATTACCTATTTAGAACACCAACAAATATAGTTGCCTATTTACGTGAATGGGTGGCATGTAATATGGGAACTATATACATAGCAGTAGTTTTCACAGCCAAACAAAAGGTCATTAGAGCTAACAAAAGGTCACCACCATCCTGATCCTTGACAATCTTCTCTGCCTTAGCAAGGAGGGTTGTCTACTTTGGATATCACCTGAAAGCAAAACTCCTATAATCAGCAGTTGCCCAATGTCATTAAATATCCATAATTTGTTAAGCATTAGTGGAATATATAATGTCATTGCCCAAAAACTGGAGATTGAGATCCATTGAAGATTGGAACAAATCGAACAAAGAAATTTGTTGTATATGCCTAATAAATAAATTTTGTATCTTTATAGTTTAGCAGCATATATAATCTCATATTATATAACTTATAGAAATGGTTGAAGCTATTTAGTGCAGGATCTAGGTGAATGTCTGCTGAATCCAGGCATATATGTGTTCCTGTCAGGAATCTTACATCTGGTTATTAAAAGTCCAGACATATCCTAGATATTGGTGTCCATGTCCAGGCTGTGGTATGTCTAAGCCAAATAAACTTTCAATCAAATATGTCAGTAAAGTCTTTTTTTCTATTATTTTATATGCTTAAGCCAACGATAATAATTATTTTTAGGCCGAGATTATGCTTCTGACTAAGTCAAAAAGTGGATAAAAAATGCCTGAGAATGTGTAGCTTTAGGTGCAGTATTGTATGTTGCGTGCCATCAAACTGCCTTGACAATTGATACCATTTTGGAGCTAAGTGAAACAGACTAATAGGAAATAGTGGGCTCGCTACTGAATCCATTTATTTTTGCTAGGGGTGTTTTACTTAATGTATTTAAACATGTTCTACCATAAACAGCAAATATAAACCACTTAGCTTAACGGTTTTTGAGTAGGTTTAAAGGTCATCAGATAATTAAAAAAAAAGAATGAATGGCGGCAAGACATAAAGAATGTATACATTATTCTCAACATATGGTCAGATCAACAGAGAGAATGAAACCAGCTACATTGAATATGTTTGTGCACAATGAGAATTTTATGGTTTGTCTAGGAATGCTTTAAAGAGAACATGACCACCATGAATTTATTCCTCCAATTCTACCATTCCTAACAAGCCCATTTCATTGTCTTATTGATTTTTTTACATGACAAAAATCAATTTCATAACTGCGATAGTGATATGCTAATTAGCTGTTGGTTAGTCGTGGAGGCATTGCTTTGCCCAGATTAATCATCCTTCTAATCAAGGTATACTGCTCCTGTGGGCGTGAGTAACAAAATTTACAAGAGCGGTGTCACTGCTGGCTCTTTGCAAACCTCTGCCTCCCTGACAAAGCGCTGTATCTGGGTGTACAAATCCAAATTTCATCAGTGCACAGGGCATGCTCGGGGGCAGTGGTGACGCAGGACTCAGCCAGTCGTTACCGCCAGCTCTTCAAATCCGGCTGTGTCCCTGGTCATGGCAGTACAACTGGGTACATCTTACTTCACATAGTGAGGGAGGCAGAGAAAATGATCAATTAATTGTATTTCTTACCATATCGTAATCTATATTAAAATAAATGAAAAAAGGAAATTATGCGATTTTCATATTAGCCACTGGGGCTTTTTTAGGTTTTAATTTCAAACTGTTTTAGGAAACAACCCATGTACATTAACCCCAGTGAACAGACTCTTATGCTATCTTTTGTATTGAAGCACATAATAAGTGTATTCAAAGATCCTTATAAAGGAAGCAGGAATAGTATCAGTTGTGTCATCGCCTATTGTGATTGGTGGATTACATGTTGTTATCAGCTGAGTATAGAGGTGTTGGCTGTCATTATAAATCTAGCTCTGATGATGAGTGTGATGAAAACTTTTCCTAAAAGGACCAGTGGTATGAGTCTAAAAAAGCCTCATTATCCAGTGTGAAAATTGCAGGATTATTCATTTTCTCTTTTAATAAAGATAGTGGAAAAAAAGTCCAGTATATAAAAAAAACTTCAACACAAAATCCTGATTTAAACAATGGTCTGCAAGGAGTTTGTATGCTCTCCGTATTTGCGTCGGTTTCCTCTGGGTACTCCGGTTTCCTCCCACACTCCAAAGACATACTGATAGGGAGTTTAGATTGTGAGCCCCAACGGGGACAGCGATGATAATGTGTGCAACCTGTAAAGCGCTGCCGAATATGTTAGTGTTAAATAAAAATAAAGATTGCTATTATTTGATCTGATGACCAGTGTTGACTACAATATTGCAGGCAAAACCTATCAAAAGAGCAAGTGCATAAGTGCAATATAACATACCCAATGATATAGCCTGGAAAATAAGTATGTCCAGATCAGGGGATAAAGCAGATGTCCAAGAAGGCTGTATACCACATCAAGGACAAAGAGTGCAGAGCAAAAAAAAAAGTGAAAACAAATAGTACAATGTTTGCCTAAAAGGTACCTGAGAGTCTGTGTTGCCCCAAAACTGTTTATCTTTTATATGCCTGCTGGTTTACCTGACTCTTAGGGTACCGTCACACATTGAAATTTTCATCGCTGCGACGGCACGATTCGTGACGTCGCAGCGTCGTATGATCATCGCTCCAGCGTCGTAGACTGCGGTCACACGTTGCAATCACGGCGCTGGAGCGATGCCGAAGTCCCCGGGTAACCAGGGTAAACATCGGGTAACTAAGCGCAGGGCCGCGCTTAGTAACCCGATGTTTACCCTGGTTACCAGCGTAAACGTAAAAAAACAAACAGTACATACTCACCCGTCGGTGTCCTTCAGGTCCCTTGCAGTCTGCTTCCTGCTCTGAGTGCAGCCGTACACTGAGAGCAGAGCGCAGCACCGCTGTGATCTGCTCTCACTTTCCGGCCGGCACTCAGAGCAGGAAGCAGACGGCAAGGGACCTGAAGGACACCGACGGGTGAGTATGTACGGTTTGTTTTTTTACGTTTACGCTTGTAACCAGGGTAAACATCGGGTTACTAAGCGCGGCCCTGCGCTTAGTTACCCGATGTTAACCCTGGTTACAAGCGAAGACATCGCTGGATCGCTGTCACACACAACGATCCAGCGATGTCAGCGGGTGATCAAGCGACGAAAGAAAGTTCCATACGATCTGCTACGACGTACGATTCTCAGCAGGATCCCTGATCGCTGCTGCGTGTCAGACACTGCGATATCGTAACGATATCGCTAGAACGTCACGAATCGTAACGTCGTAGCGATGGAAATTTCAATGTGTGACGGTACCCTTACTGTGGTCCCACCTTATTTGGCTTACCTCTGTCATATCCCTACTTACCCTCAGTTATATGTTGTTATATAGCTTGGTTTCAATAAAGCTTTATATGTTATGATTATTTGGTTCTTTATGGTGCTTTTTCTTGTATGATTTTAATATTGCAGGCAAGGCTCATCTCTTTGCACTAAATAGAAATAATTTCCTATTCCTAATCTGTGTAAGTATGTTCAATAAATCTGGACACATCTACTGTCATCCTATTCACATCACATAATTTACCTTCTCCAATGCTTATGAGAAGAGTTCAGAAATATCTTTGATTGACACTCAGCATTACAGAGTGAACAGAAGAACAATAAGTATGGCTGTAGGGTACAAATTTCATAGACATTCATAGTAAAGTATTGTTCAGTTTCTACATACCGAATGCATGAGTGTGCTCACCACAGATTTTAGGGTCACTGCATTACCAGCTGAAATAGAAATTATAGTTCCCCACAACAAACATAATGTTCTTTCACTAAACTTAACCAAGCTGAATGTATTGGGCAATGTTTTCATGTATAGTCTCTTGTGATCTCCTATATTATTGTGGTTCACTCAACAATTATTTAATGGTCTGCCAAACATGTATACAGTATCTCTTAAGCCTTCTGTAGCCTGATTTTCCTGGAGTCCCACTCTCTTGGTAAGCAATGTAAATATTTATATACTGTATACTGTAAACTTATAAAGTATGTACAAAATAAGTGATCAACATATTAATAGTGATTAGGTTTTCACTCTTAAAGTGCATCAGTGTTGAGCTGGCTGTCAGTCAGTGTCTGAGCGTGGCGTATTTAGTTGGGCTTGAAGTCGTGAGGGACCACCTCTATCACTGAAAGCCTGAGGCTTCCAGAAGGCATATAGTTCATTTCCTCTTGGTAGCTGAGATTTCAGAAATTATGTGAACACGCAATTTACAGATGTTATACAGGTTTATAAATGGCCACTGTGACAGCATCTTTGACAGAATACAGGCTGCTGAAAACGGCACTTGTTTTTTTCGTCAAGTTCCCTGTACATTGTGTGCACAAGTATTAGTCAATTTGTAGTTTTGATGATTCATTTTCCAATGAAGCAGCTACAGTGCTGTCGGTCAAGCCAAATAAACCTGAAAACTGAGTATTTTCAAAAAGTAAAAGTGAGGTTTTGTTTTTTTTAGGAGAATTTCTGTGTGCAGAATTATTAGGCAACTATTAGTTTGAAGAATTATTATGCAACTAAGTGAATAACAAAAATGTTCCCGCCTAATTTGTATATTTTCATTTGTTAAAGTGAGAATAATAACTACATAACGTAAAATGTACAAAAATACATTTCTGACATTTTTTACATTTCCCAAAATATAGCCACCCTTCTTTTCAATAACAGTCATAAAGGCCCCGTCTCACATAGCGATTTACCAACGATCACGACCAGCGATATGACCTGGCCGTGATCGTTGGTAAGTCGTTGTGTGGTCGCTGGGGAGCTGTCACACAGACCGCTCTCCCCAGCGACCAACGATCAGGGGAACGACTTCGGCATCGTTGAAACTGTCTTCAACGATGCCGAAGTCCCCCTGCAGCACCCGGGTAACCAGGGTAAACATCGGGTTACTAAGCGCAGGGCCGCGCTTAGTAACCCGATGTTTACCCTGGTTACCAAAAAAAACAAACAGTACATACTCGCCTTTCGGTGTCCAGGTCCCTTGCCGTCTGCTTCCTGCTCTGACTGAGCCGCTGTACACTGAGAGCAGAGCGCAGCGGTGACGTCACCGCTGCACTCTCGCTGTACGGCTGCTCAGTCAGAGCAGGAAGCAGACGGCAAGGGACCTGGACACCGAAAGGCGAGTATGTACTGTTTGTTTTTTTTTACATTTACGCTGGTAACCAGGGTAAACATCGGGTTACTAAGCGCGGCCCTGCGCTTAGTAACCCGATGTTTACCCTGGTTACCAGTGAAGACATCGCTGGATCGGTGTCACACACACCGATTCAGCGATGTCAACGGGGCCTCAACGACCAAAAAAAGGTCCAGGCCATTCCGACACGACCAGCGATCTCGCAGCAGGGGCCTGATCGCTGGTACGTGTCACACATAGCGAGATCGCTATGGAGGTCGCTGTTGCGTCACAAAACTAGTGACTCAGCAGCGATCTCGCTAGCGATCTCGCTATGTGAGACGGGGCCTTAAGCTTTCTATCCATGGAGTCTGTCAGCTTATTAATCTGTTGATGATCAACTTTTTGGGCAGCACCAGCCACAGCCTCCCAGACACAGAGACAGAGAGGTGACTGTTTTCCTTCACTGTAAACATCTAATTTACAAAGGGTTCGCAAGTTCTAAATAGGGATTAGGTCAGGTGAGGAAGGGGTCATGTCATTATTCTTTCATCTTTAAGGACTTTACTGGCAGCCAAGCACTGGAGAACTTCGATGTACGCAATAGAGCATTGTCCTGCATTAAAAACATGGTTCTCTTGAAAGATACAGACTTTTTCCTGTGTCACTGTTTGAAGAAAATGTCTTCAAAAAATGGCAGTATGTTTTCAAGTTTATTTTGAGAGGATCTACATTTTGAATTAGCTCATCTTTAGCAATACCAGTCCATAGCAGTACCCCACTTTCACCTTGGTGTCGAAGTGGAGGTCTGTGCCCATTACTGATCCAGTCATAATCCCATCCATCTGGTCTATAAAGAGTCAAAAAACCTTTGTAAAATGTGTCTTCAGATATTTCATTGCCCAGTATTCATGTTTCAAAGTCTGTGTCTTTTTTAGTATTGGTCGGCATTCAACCTTCCTTACCATGGTCAGGACTCTGAGCACTGAACACCTTGTACTTCTGGGGGAGGTTGCAGTTCTGGAATATGTTTTTTGTGATCTTGTTGACTATTTGCAGCAAAACCGTTAATGATTGCTGTGTAACAATGTTTGACTTCTCATAGTTTCATAGTTTTTTGGCTCATTTTGCCTTAGGAAAACAGAGTGCCTAATAATTCTGCATATCTTGATAAAGGGTGTTGTTGTATCCTTAGGCCTCATACTCCCTGATTACATAAATACATATCACCTGATCTGCTCCATCCAATAAGCATTCAAGTTTATAAAGCTTGAAGTTGGAAAATTATCATAAAAATGATGATATGGTCAAATGCTGAGTCGCCTAATAATTCTGCACACACTGTAGGTGTTACTAGAAGAATGCAAGGCAAATATAATATCTGCTTAGTAAGTCTAAGTTTAGGATTCCTATGATATTAAATTTGTCAATTTCTCATATATATAGTTAAATCTTTAACCCCTTAACGACCGCCGATACGCCTTTTAACGGCGGCCGCTAAGGGTACTTAAACCACAGCGCCGTTAATTAACGGCGCTGTGGAAAAAGTGTATAGCGCCCCCCACAGTCCGATTTTCTCCGGGGTCTCGGCTGCCGGGGGTAGCCGAGACCCCAGAGAACATGATTCGGGTCGGTTTTTACCGACCCCGCTTTTGCGATCGCCGGTAATTAACCGTTTACCGGCGATCGCAAAAAAAAAAAAAAAATCCGGACTTGCGTTTTCTTTCTCTCCCCTCTAATGTGATCGCACATTAGAGGGGAGAGAAATAGGGTCCCCCGAGCCCCCCACGGTACCTTATGTACCGAAAAAGGTCCCCCCCCGGTCCCCGACCTTCCTCCTGCTTCCTAGTGCTCCAAGATGGCGGGCGCATGAGCAGATGCGCCCGCCACAACATAGCTCCGGCCGCCAGAATCCAGCCTCCCCGCAGTGTATTGGGGTCGGTTTTTACCGACCCCTGGAGCGATCGCAATCCCGGGGGTCTCTACAGACCCCCGGGGTTGCGATCGCTGCATATAGTTTGTAAAAAAAAAAAAAAAGTTTGCTTTTCATTTCTCTCCCCTCTGATGTGATCGTACATCAGAAGGGAGAGAAATAGAGTCCCCAGAGCCCCCCACCATACCTCCGGTGTGTCCCCCTGCCCCGGTCCCAGGTCCCCGGTCCAAGGTTCCCAGCCCACAGCTCCCGGCCCCCCTTCTTCTTCTCTGCTGGAAGAAAATGGCGGGCGCATGCGCAGTGTGCCTGCCATGATCTGCCAGCAGAGACCCAGCAACCTGTGAGAATTTTCTCATAGGCTGCTGGGTTTTGATTACTGTGATATGTCCTATCGCAGTGATCAAAACCCCAAATGTTTTATAAACATGGCAGCACTTGGGATGTACCTCTCTCTTCTCTCCTTGTAGTTGTTCTGGGAGAGAAGAGAGAGAGACTACATATCAAGCGCTGCCCTGTCAGTAATAAAAAAAGCCATTTCTATATCCGCCATCATCAAATTTACCCACCCCCGTTCCCCGTAATCCCTGCGTCATAAGCAGGGGATTATAAAAAAAAAAAAAATATATATATATATATAATTTTTTTTAAAATTTTTTTTTAGGGTTAGGGTTAGGGTTAGGGTTAGGGTTAGGGTTGGTTGGGGTTGGAAATAAATAAAATGGCCCGCAGAACGTTCAGCGCGGAGCAAGCTTACAGCCTGCTTTGCTCCGGCAGCTCCGGCAGTGAAACAGAATCTGCCTCTGAAGCTGAGCAGCTTTCAGACAGTGATGACGACTCTTCCTCCACGGGATCCCCCGGCCCGATGGTAGCGGAGTCGGTCGTCACTGCTGAAGCTTCAGAGGCAGGACCAAGTACCGCAGTCCCCCCACCGCTGTGGTATAATGACACCTCATTTTCCCCTCAAATTCCCCCTTTTTCTGCAGTCCCTGGAATAAAAGTAAATGTCGCCAATTTTACCCCCATTGATTTTTTTGAAATTTTCATTAGCCCCGAAGTCCTGCAATTAATCGTCCACCAAACCAACCTATATGCCCGCCAGTATATTTCCCAAAAACCCAATGCCTTTCATTCCCGTTCCTGGATCCCCACAAATGTCCCCGAAATAAAAAAATTCTTAGGCCTCACCCTGAATATGGGTATAGTCAAAAAACCCACTCTCCGCTCTTACTGGGCAACAAAAGCTGTCCACTGCACCCCTGTATTTGCAGCCGTCATGTCCCGAGTCCGTTACGAAGCCCTGATGAGATTCCTCCACTTTAGTGACAATTCCCAAGCCCTCCCAAGAACTGACCCCAACTACGATCGGCTAAATAAATTAAGACCCCTAATTTCCCTCCTAAAAACTTCCTTTCTAAATTCCTATACCCCAGAGCAAAATGTGGCAGTCGACGAGTCCTTGATGAGCTACAAGGGCCGTCTGTCATTCCGCCAATTTATTCCCTCCAAGAGAGCCAAATATGGCGTAAAATTATATAAAGCATGCGAGAGCTCATCAGGGTACACGTCCACCTTTTTAATTTATGAAGGTAGGGACCGCCAAATAAACCCCCCAAACTGCCCCCAGACAATTGGTATCCCAGGCAAAATTGTCTGGGAGCTAATGACGCCCTTTCTCAATCAAGGGTACCACGTGTATACGGACAACTATTACACGAGCATCCCCCTATACAAATCCCTCCATGCTGCAAATACAGGGGCCTGTGGGACAGTGAGGAAAAATAGAGTGGGGCTTCCGTCACAGTTGGTGTCCAGACGCTTGGAGAGGGGGGCGTCATTCTCACTTGCAAGCGACCAACTTCTTGCAGTGAAGTGGAAAGACAGGAAGGACGTCTACATGCTTTCCACACTGCATACGGACACCACTGTGACGGTCAGAGAGAGGGGTGCCACCAGGGACAAAGAAAAACCTGTCTGCGTCACAGACTACAACAAACACATGGGTGGCGTAGACTTGTCAGACCAGGTTCTGCAACCATACCTGGTCAAGAGGAAGACCAGGGCATGGTATAAAAAGGTGGCAATCTATCTAATCCAAACTGCCACTTATAACAGTTTTGTCCTATATAAAAAATCACAAGGACCACTTACGTTCCTGCACTTACAGGAAAAAATTATAGAGAGCCTCATATTTGAGTCCATGGCACCGGGGGAAGCCTTCGACTCTGAGGATTCCCGGAGACTTTCAGAACGCCATTTTCCTCACCCTGTCCCTGTCACTCCCACCCAAAGATATCCTCAAAAAAGGTGCAGAGTTTGCAGAAAGCATGGCAGACGGAGTGATTCCCGATTCTATTGCCCCACATGCCCATCCCAACCAGGCCTTTGTATCTCCCCCTGTTTTGAGACCTACCACACCACCTACAATTATTAGTTTCTTTTTTTTTTCAATAATTTTTATTTTCTGCTTAGTGGCCCAAGTAGTACAATTTGGAACAATTGATAAATATTATTTTAATTAGTAGATCCCATTTTACCCCATTTCATAATTAATTCCAGAACTTGATCAATCCCATACCAAACTACTATCCCAACAAATTCTCATCCACGTACCCACTTCTGTACGCTCTAGAGTGTGGACCCCACAAATGTTCTTGCAAAGTCAGGTCATCTGAAAATTCTAGAACTTGATCAATCCCATGCCAAACTACTATTCCAACAAATTCTCATCCACGTACCCATGTCAATAAGCGTTAGAATGTGGACCCCAGAAATGATCTTGAAAAGTGAGATCATCTGAAAATGAATTCTAGGACTTGATTACTCACAAACATTTTTGACCATTTATCTATTTTTGACCATTTTTTATGACTGTCTTGCTACACAAAACTTTGGCTTCCATTTATATTACTTATATTTATGCTGATGATACGGGCATGATCATTTTATTGTAGGATTTCTAAAAAAATTAGGAAGTTCCGTACTTATACACTATGGGCTTTACTTTATGGTTCTTGCCGAACCTCTGGTACCAGACAATACTTTCTATAGAGAACTGGTTGTTTTGTGCATATAGCGGTTCTGACCTTGGCGGGTGGGAGCTTGCTATGGTGTACCACGTCTATTGGCACATTTGTCCCCATATAGGGATTGATGGAGCTAAAAGGACGTTGTACGACCAGTCTCTGAAAGTGTCTGCCATTCTAGCCCTGATGGTGTTCTTTCATCTTTGGAACAAACTCCGCTTTGCCACATAGTTGGCTGCATTTTCCTACACATTTTGCCCTTCATTCCAGTACAGTTTATTCTTCCTGCTACAATATACGCAAATGCGGGACAACTGTTTTGTTAGCAAGACCAATTTTATAGTCAGCCAATGTGTTTTAGGAGCATGCCTCCCTCTGTGAGTAATAATTCCTGGAAGGATTTTCTTTTTTGCTCAATGTCTCTAGAAGCTTTGAATGAGTCCTGGATCTTCAATTTCAAATAAAGCCAAATTTGTCACATTGTGCCCCTTTCTGTCCAAGCCCTGCCATTTGTCCAAACAGAACTTTTTGACTACATATGGGATATCGCTGCACTCATAATAAAGTGGGTAACGAATTGTGGGGTCCACTTTTTGATGTTATTTCTGAAAAAGTGAGACATTCAGGTCTAAAACAAGATTCTCGTGGAAAAAAATGAATTTTTTCAGTATGCCGACCTAATGTTATCAAACTCTGTGTCGTACATGTGGGTTCAAATTGCTCAATATACCCCTGATTAAATTCTTTGAGGGGTGTAGTTTCCAAAACAGGGTCAGTTGTGGGGGGTTTCTGCTGTTAGGCACATCTACAAACCCAAAATGGCGTCCGCTCTCACAATTAAGAGATTAAAAAGTCAAACGGCGCTCCTTCCCTTCCAAGCTCCGCAGTGCGCCCAAACAGAGGTTTACCCCCACATACGGGGTATCGACATACTCAGAACAAATTGCACAACAACTTTTGGGAACCAATTTCTCTTGCTACCCTTGGGAAAATAAAAAATTGGGGGTGAAAAGATAATTCTTGTGAAAAAAAAATGATTTTTATTTTTTTCGTCTCTACGTTATAAACTTGTGTGAAGCACTTGGGGGTTCAAAGTGTTGACCACATGCCTAGATAAGTTCCTTAGGGGGTCTAGTTTCCAAAATGGGGTCACTTGTGGGGGGTTTCCACTGTTTAGGCACATCAGCGCCTCTCCAAACGCAACATGGTGTCCGATCTCAATTCCAGGGAATTCTATGTTGAAAAAGCCAAATGGCGCTCCTTCCCTTCTGAGCTCTACTGTGCACCCAAACAGAAGTTTACCCCCACATACGGGGTATCGACATATTCAGGACAAATTGCACAACAACTTTTGGGAACCAATTTCTCTTGCTACCCTTGGGAAAATAAAAAATTGGGGGTGAAAAGATCATTCTTGTGAAAAAAAAATGATTTTTATTTTTTTCGTCTCTACGTTATAAACTTGTGTGAAGCACTTGGGGGTTCAAAGTGTTGACCACATGCCTAGATAAGTTCCTTAGGGGGTCTAGTTTCCAAAATGGGGTCACTTGTGGGGGGTTTCCACTGTTTAGGCACATCAGCGCCTCTCCAAACGCAACATGGTGTCCGATCTCAATTCCAGGGAATTCTATGTTGAAAAAGCCAAATGGCGCTCCTTCCCTTCTGAGCTCTACTGTGCACCCAAACGGAAGTTTACCCCCACATACGGGGTATCGACATACTCAGGACAAATTGCACAACAACTTTTGGGAACCAATTTCTCTTGCTACCCTTGGGAAAATAAAAAATTGGGGGTGAAAAGATCATTCTTGTGAAAAAAAAATGATTTTTATTTTTTTCGTCTCTACGTTATAAACTTGTGTGAAGCACTTGGGGGTTCAAAGTGTTGACCACATGCCTAGATAAGTTCCTTAGGGGGTCTAGTTTCCAAAATGGGGTCACTTGTGGGGGGTTTCCACTGTTTAGGCACATCAGCGCCTCTCCAAACGCAACATGGTGTCCGATCTCAATTCCAGGGAATTCTATGTTGAAAAAGCCAAATGGCGCTCCTTCCCTTCTGAGCTCTACTGTGCACCCAAACAGAAGTTTACCCCCACATACGGGGTATCGACATACTCAGGACAAATTGCACAACAACTTTTGGGAACCAATTTCTCTTGCTACCCTTGGGAAAATAAAAAATTGGGGGTGAAAAGATCATTCTTGTGAAAAAAAAAAGATTTTTATTTTTTTCGTCTCTACGTTATAAACTTGTGTGAAGCACTTGGGGGTTCAAAGTGTTGACCACATGCCTAGATAAGTTCCTTAGGGGGTCTAGTTTCCAAAATGGGGTCACTTGTGGGGGGTTTCCACTGTTTAGGCACATCAGCGCCTCTCCAAACGCAACATGGTGTCCGATCTCAATTCCAGGGAATTCTATGTTGAAAAAGCCAAATGGCGCTCCTTCCCTTCTGAGCTCTACTGTGCAGCCAAACAGAAGTTTACCCCCACATACGGGGTATCGACATACTCAGGACAAATTGCACAACAAATTATGTGGTTCATTTTCTTTTTTTACACTTATGAAAATAAAAAAAATTGGTTCTGAAGTAAAATGTTTGTGAAAAAAAGTAAAATGTTCATTTTTTCCTTCCACATTGCTTTAGCTCTCGTGAAGCACCTGAAGGGTTAATAAACTTCTTGAATGTGGTTTTACGCACCTTGAGGGGTGCAGTTTTTAGAATGGTGTCACTTTTGGGTATTTTCAGCCATATAGACCCCTCAAACTGACTTCAAATGTGAGGTGGTCCCTAAAAAAAATGGTTTAGTAAATTTTGCTGTAAAAATAAGAAATTGCTGGTCAAATTTTAACCCTTATAACTCCCTAATATTTTATTTTTTTTTTCCAAAATTGTGCTGATGTAAAGTAGACATATGGGAAATGTTATTTATTGACCATTTTGTGTGACATATCTCTCTGATGTAAGGGAATAAAAATTCAAATTTTGAAAATTGCAAAATTTTCAAAATTTTCGCCATATTTCCATTTTTTTAATAAATAAACGCAAGTAATATCGAAGAAATGTTACCACTAACATGAAGTACAATATGTCACGAAAAAACAATCTCAGAATCAGCAGGATCCGTTAAAGCGTTCCAGAGTTATAACCTCATAAAGTGACAGTGGTCAGAATTGTAAAAATTGGCTCGGTCATTAAGTACCAAATTGGCTCTGTCACTAAGGGGTTAAAGCACATTTTGTTTAGTTCCTTTTATTACAACAGGAATCAGAAATTTTATCAAGTGGGGGGTGACTACTGCACAATCGGGGCTTCTGTGCTTATTTTATGAGCGTAATGAAGGTCAAACTTCGACTAATGAATTTGGACTGCAATTATTAATATGTTTAGAAACGTTCTTCCTTCTCTCTCTTGTATACAATTAGTTAGTGGCTGTTCCATTTGTGATTCCTGAGGCTCTGCAGAAGAGCTGCTGAGGTTCACACACAGCTGGCATGGGAATAAAACCCACATAAACAATTAGCCTGAGCCTAATAAAATAAACCCACTGCACAGTAGTATCAGATTCAAATCTAAATGAAACATGTTTGGATTTTTCTAGAAGCAATAAGATTTAGTTCTCTAAGAGACGCACATTTAAATGAGAAAGCGCATTCAGCTTCTCCTTAAACCAGCAAAGTTAAAGAGACATGGGTGACACGATGGATCATTAATAGACGATGAGTCTGACTAGGGCAGCATCTGCATGAGGTTCTCATTTTACCGGTTAGCTTGTACAAGTGTTCATTGTACATTTAAATCATGGTTAGATTCCATTACTTATCTAGTATGGTCACGAGTTACATTGAGTGGTACAGTACAATATCCACAGATGGATTCACAATTCTGTAGACACTTAAAGAAAATATTTCCATCTTGGAGTTCCTTGATGATTCAGTATTTGCCCATTCTACATTTGCAGAAATGTAATTTCAGGGCAGCATTGGAGGTTGAGATGGTCCCTAACTCTAGTAACTCACCTTGCTATGTGCCAGCAGGCCTGAAAATTGATAAGGTAGAGTGGAACCTAGGCCTGAATGTTTAAACACCTGCTTGTGGAAATCTAAATAGACAAGGTGCACAGCCCAAATGGAAATGTCTCCATCTTGGAGTTCTTTGCTGGTTCACTATCTGGTTTATGTTACAAATAAAATTTCAGGGCTGCATTAGGGTTTAAGGTTACAATAAAAAGTCTACTTTTTTCCTAGAGCAGTTCCACTGTTGTGTGTGGGTTGTGTCTGGTATTATAGCTAATTACATTTTCTCAAGCTTTTATTATCCAGCATACATGAAAATTCGACAGCATACGGATAGCATCTTAGTGCTCTCCAGTTTGCCTTGGTGAGTTGGATCTATGACTTAGATCAAATTTAGACATGTCTCTGTCTTTTGATGCTGGCCACTCGGCTATGCAAAAATACACGGACATGTGAACAGTCACATAGACTATAACAGGTACAACAAAAAACACAGATTGAACATGTATGTGAAAAACTGATGAGCCTTAAAGCCAATTTTGCAAATACGACTTTGACCAGTGGCTAATCCATACATCGCGGTCTGTACATAGACTGTGAAAGTGAGATGTGGAAAACATTAGTTAAGCATGGTTTTATACTTAATGTTTTCTTTGGGGGGAGTGGGCAATTTCAGTTCAGTTTTTGATGCAGTTTCTTCCTCTAAGGCCAGGATTTGATACAGCTGAAAGAACAATAATGAGAACTTTATCTTTGAATCTCTATTTGAATTTTTTCTTCTAATTTTGGCTAAAAAAACTGAATTAAATTCTGCCACAAACACCGATTGTGTGATTCCAGCTTAGCGGTAAATTGGTATAGTAAATCAAGCCATTCGTAGCATTAAAGACAATAATTGTCAATTATGGGGTAGTGGCCATGGAGAGAAATTAGTAGTGATCCTAGACACGCTACTTCATTCACACAGTTATCTCAGAAAGGATCCCAGTGATCGGACCTCCAACAATTATAGATTTATCATCTATCCCGTGGATAAGTGAAATATGCTGTTTATGACACAAGCCGCTTAATTAATCATAACTGCTAAATTGAACCACAAAATTAGACTGACAAATCCATGGATAGCAGCTTTCAGTTTCCACACAACAGCTTGTTGATTTCCTAAAAACCCCAGAAAAAAAGAGCAGTACACTGAAAACTAAGTTTAAGCATCAAAAACAAGTTAATGAAAACAAAATTGATAGATTTTGCATTTGCAGAGTGTATAGCCAATGAAAATGAAAAGCAAATTTATTTTACCAACAGTATTTAAGCATTTACAGTAAAGGGAACCTGTCAGCAGATTTTGACGTTATAAGATGCGGCCACTGCCTTTCAGGGTTTATATACAGTATTCTATAATGCTGTAGATAAGCCCTCGGTCCCACCTGCAAGTGAAGAAAAATAAGTATAAATATTATACTCACCTGGGGGTCCTGTGCGGTCCGGTCCGATGGGTGTTGCAGGTCTGGGTTCCGGCGCCTCCCATCTTCTTGCGACGCCGCCCTCCTGCTTCTTCATGGCTCCGTGGAATCGCGCTCCTGCGCAGGCATACTTCTCTGACCTGTTGAGGGCAGAGTAAAGTACTACAGTGCGCAGGCAGCGGGAAAGGTCAGAGATGCCCAGCGCCTGCGCACTGCAGTACTTTGCCCTCAACTGGTCAGAGAAGTACGCCTGTGCAGGAGTGCAATGTCGGGGAGCCATGAAGAAGCAGGAGGGTGGCGGCGCAAGAAGATGGGAGGCACTGGACCCAGACCTGCGACACCCATCGGACCGGTCCGCCCCCGGGTGAGTTTAGTGAAATGTATTTTTCTTCACTTGCAGGTCGTACAGCATTATGGAATGCTGCAGATAAGCCCTAAAAGGCAGTGGCCGCATCTTATAGCGGCAAAATCTGCTGACAGGTTCCCTTTAAGCTGTACAGGATATTAGCATTTAAGTATAAATGTAACCTTTGGTGACGTTTGTAAAAATAAAAAACATCTATTTTAGGATTGCTTCCCACATAGGTTATTTGAGAACAAACCAGCAATTTTTATTTACATGCATTTTTTCAGTCAAAGCCAGGAGTATATGCACAACAAATTAGATTTTTTGTTGTTGTTAGGTTGTGTTCAGATGAACGTATGAAAAATGTATTGCTTTTCATCAAGAAAAGAATGGACGATTTTTTTCCCATATTGTCATCCCCATTCCATCCATATGCCATCCGTGTGTCATCCTTATTTCCATTTTTTGAATCCATATGACATCCATATCTGTTTTTATATTTCAACACTGAAGAAATGTAGAAGACCAAAGACAGTTTAATTAATGTTTAATGTTAAGAATTGCAATGTATTCATAAAAATTGGATGCTGCATGGACGATCAGTATGGGATCTAATTTTTTTTGCACATCCATCCATTTGAATAGGCAGCTCTCATTCAAAATATATTTAGCGATGCCCTACAGGGCTAAGATCACCTAACAACTAGAACAATTTTTCATAAAAGGTAACCTCTATTAATAAATCTAAAAATATTAACTATTCCCTAATTCTGTAAAGCTATTTAAAATTACAGAGACTGTAATTCCAAAACCACCATATTACGTTATACATATAATAATATCTATAACAATGGTCTGCAGGATCCATCGCGTTAATGAGTGAATAAGATGCAGCTCGATCAGTGAAAATAAAAATTGTATGTGAAACCGCCCTCCTTATTTGTTTCACTGACAAATCCACTTCATCATACCTCTGTCTTCCCTGATGAAGCTGATTTGGTAGTGAAACATGGCAGTTTCACATGCAATTATTATCTTCAGTGATTAAACTTCACTTAATTCAATCACTAATGTGGTGGTTAATGTAAACCACTTACACTAATATTCTTACATAATGCATTATTGTGGTTTCGCCATTTAATGTCTTTGTAAATTTAATGAAATTAGAAATTAGTTAACATGTTTATATTTATCAATAAAGGTTATATTTTATGTTAATTAGGTGGAAGTTGTTAGTAAACCTTTGCCCTATAGGGCAACAGTAAATACAGCTCTGGCAAAAATTAAGAGACCACCACATCAAAACCCTGTCATGGGCAGCCCAATCTCCAGACCTGAACCCCATTGAAAACCTCTGGAATGTAATCAAGAGGATGATGGATACTCACAAGCCATCAAAGAAAGAAGAACTGCTTACATTTTTGCTCAAGAAGCAGTGTGGAAGACTGGTGGAAAGCATGCCAAGACACATGAAAGCTGTGATTAAAAATCATAGTTACTCCACAAAATGTTGATTTCTGAACTCTTTCTGAGTTAAAACATTAGTATTGTTGTTTCTAAATGATTATGAACTTGTTTTCTTTTCATTATTTGACGTCTGAAAGCACTGAGGTTTTTTTTTATTTTGACCATTTTTCTTTTGTCAGAAAAAAACCCAAAATTCAGGGACATGTTGTCAGAAGTTTATAGAATAAAAGAACAATTTACATTTTTCTCATAAATATACCTATAAAGAGAAAAATCAGACAAACTGAACATTTTGCAGTGGTCTCTTAATTTTTGCCAGAGCTGTATATATACAGTGCCTTGCAAAAGTTTTTGGCTCCCTGGAACTTTTCAACCTTTTCCCACATGGAACACAATTGTGAAGTTGAATGAAATTTATTGGTTATTTTACATTTTTGTGGAAATTCAAAAAGCTGAAAAGTGGGGCGTGCAATATTATTCGTCCCCGTTAACTTAAAACTTTTTTGCGCCACCTTTTGCTGCGATTACAGCTGCAAGACGCTTGGGGTATGTCTCTATCAGTTTTGCACATCGAAGGACTGAAATTCTTGCCCATTCTTCCTTGGAAAACAGCTCAAGCTCAGTGAGGTTTGATGGAGATCGTTTGTGAACAGCAGTTTTCAGCTCTTTCCACAGATTCCCGATTGGATTGAGGTCTGGACTTTGACTTGGCCATTCTAACACCTGGATACGTTTATTTTATGAACCACTCCATTGTAGATTTTGCTTTATGTTTGGGATCATTGTCTTGTTGGAAGACAAATCTCCGTCCGAGTCTCAGGTCTTTTGCAGATTCCAACAGGTTTTCTTCAAGAATGGTCCTATATTTGGCTCCACCCATCTTCCCATCAATTTTAACCATCTTCCCTGTCCCTGCTGAAGAAAAGCAGGCCCAAACCATGATGCCACCACCTTGTTTGACAGTGGGGATGGTGTGTTCAGGGTGATGAGCTGTGTTGCCTTTATGCAAAACATATTGTTTGGCATTGTTGCCAAAAAGTTCAATTTTGGTTTCATCTGACCAGAGCACCTTCTTCCACATGTTTGGTGTGTCTCCCAGGTGGCTTGTTGCAAACTTTAAACAACACTTTTTATGGATATCTTTGAGAAATGGCTTTCTTCTCACCACTCTTCCATAAAGGCCAGATTTGTGCAGTGTACGTCTGATTGTTGTCCTATGGACAGACTGTCCCACCTCAGCTGTAGATCTCTGCAGTTTACCCAGAGTGATCATGGGCCTTTTGGCTGCATTTCTGATCAGTCTTCTCCTTGTTTGAAATGAACGTTTAGAGGGACGGCCGGGTCTTGGTAGATTTGCAGTGGTATGATACTCCTTACATTTCAATATAATCGCTTGCACAGTGCTCCTTGGGATGTTTAAAGTTTTGCAAATCATTTTGTGTCCAAATCCAGCTTTAGACTTCTCCACAACAGTATCACGGACCTGCCTGTTGTGTTCCTTGGTCTTCATGATGCTCTCTGTGCTTCAAACAGAACCCTGAAACTATCACCGAGCAGGTGCATTTATATGGAGACTTGATTACACACAGGTGGATTATATTTATCATCATTAGGCATTTAGGACAACACTGGATCATTCAGAGATCCACAATGAACTTCTGGAGTGAGTTTGCAGCACTGAAAGTAAAGGGGCCGAATAATATTTCACGCCCCACTTTTCAGTTTTTGAATTTCCACAAAAATGTAAAATAACCAATAAATTTCATTCAATTTCACAATTGTGTTCCCCTTGTTGTTGATTTTTCACCAAAAATTTACATTTGGTATCTTTATGTTTGAAGAATAATATGTGGGAAAAGGTTGAAAAGTTCCAGGGAGCTGAATACTTTCGCAAGGCACTGTATATTGTACTTCACCACCTATTAGGGTCTTCTATCTGGTTTTTGACAGCATATGTACGGAACAGACACTTGTCTGAATGAGACCTTATGGTGCTTTATTACATTTTTGACAGATCTGTCTTGTATGTAGCCTTATCAGTGGTTGAATATACATTTTTAATTATGTTGATTAACGTCCCAATCATATTTATGTCCTATGGGGGCCAATGATTTTTAAAACTTTCTGGATAGTGTCACAAAAATAATGTAGCATGTTGTTTAACAGTATTTATGCCAAAATTAGGGTTGTGTGGATGTATCTAATTTAGTGAAGAAAATGGAATTGAGATGAGAGCCACTACGTTTTGTGAGATATTGGTTCATTTTCTGAGTACTGGGATGAGGATTCTTATCTACGTAAAATTATTCTCTCAATCAAGGGCCTTAAATCTGTCATTTGTAATTGTGTATGATAACAGGATATGATTATATCATTGAATAGTAGGTGATTTCTCTTTATGTGATGGATTGAAGTATGAATGCTTACAGTGCGCTGTATGTAATGGGAAGAAAATGATATGTCATGACCTGAAGGCTCTGTGGGAAGACTAGAGTGGTCCTTAGCTTAGTAGTACATGGTTACTTTTCATTTTACACCTGTAATTCATTTCAATAAAAGAATTCATTGCTCTGTAATATTCCATTTTGAATCATTCACATTTTTTCTACAACATTTAGATAAAAATTTTGCTCTGGCAGCCAACTTGTGTTAGCTTAGTTATTCACGTGCTAAATTTAAAAACATTTTTTTTTTATTTCTGAGAAACTTTGAAATCTAAAGTTTCCTAAACCAAAGGAAATTTAAAGTAAAATTACAGTACAATGGTAAAAGATGGAATTCTGTCTTAAGAAATAAAACCTTAATTACCGTATATACTCGAGTATAAGCCGACCCGAGTATAAGCCGACCCCCTAATTTTGCAACAAAAAACTGGGAAAACTTATTGACTCGAGTATAAGCCTAGGGTGGGAAATGCAGCAGCTACCGGTAAATGTCAAAAATAAAAATAGATACCAATAAAAGTAAAATTAATTGAGACATCAGTAGGTTAAGTGTTTTTGAATATCCATATTGAATCAGGAGCCTCATATGATGCTCCATACAGTTCATTATGGCCCCATAAGATTCTCCATACAAAATAGGCCCCATATAATGCTCCATACATTTCATTATGGCCCCATAAGATGCTCCATATACAAATATGCCCCTTATAATGCTCCATGCAGTTCTTTATGGCCTCATAGATGCCCCATATAATGCTCCATGCATGCAGTTATGGCCCCATAGATGCTCCATATAATGCTCCATGCAGTTCTTTATGGCCCCATAGATGCCCCATATAATGCTCCATGCAGTTATGGCCCCATAGATGCCTCATTGTTGTGGATTCTGTTTGTGGGCTCCCTCTGGTGGTTACTGCTGGTACTGGGTGACTTTGGTGGGTTGCGGCCTTTGGTTTCCACCTGTCCATCAGAGGCTGGGTGTTTCCTATTTTACCTGGCCTTTCTGTCATTCCCTTGCCGGCTATCAATGTATTCAGATGTGCTCTGTTTGGTTCCTGCCTACCTGCTCCCAGATCTTTCAGGATAAGCTAAGTGCTGATTTTCAGTTGTTTGGTTTTTTGTCCAGCTTGCTTATTATGTCTCTATGCTAGCTGGTAGCTCTAGTGGACTGAGGTTCTCCCCATGTGCCATGAGTTGGCACATGGGTTCTTGTAATCTCAGGATGGTTTTTTGATTAGGGTTTTTTGCTGACCGCTCAGTCCCCTTTTGTATCGTTCTGCTTTCTAGTTTACAGCGGGCCTCAATTTGCTAAAACTATATATATCATCTCTATGTGTGTGCCTTCCTCTCATTTCACCGTCAATACATGTGAGGGGGCAACTATATCTTTTGGGGTTCATTCCTCTGGAGGCAAGTGAGGTCTTTATTTTCTCTACAGTACTAGTTAGCTCTTAGGCTGGTGCGTGGCGTCTAGAACCAACGTAGGCACGCTCCCTGGCTATCTCTAGTTGCGTTTGTCAGGCGTAGGGCAGCGGTCAGCCCAGGTTCCATCACCCTAGAGCTCGTCCGTTATTTATTTGTACTTTGCTTGTCCTGTGCTATCCCTAGCCATTGGGGATTCATGACACCTCATATAATGCTCCATGCAGTTATGGCCCCATAGATGCCCCATATAATGCTCCATGCAGTTATGGCCCCATAGATGCCCCATATAATGCTCCATGCAGTTCTTTATGGCCCCATAGATGCCCCATATAATGCTCCATGCAGTTATGGCCCCATAGATGCCCCATATAATGCTTCATGCAGTTCTTTATGGCCCCATAGACGATCCATATAGCATTGTGCCACATGTAATGCTGCTGCACTAAAAAAAAAAATGACATACTCACCTCTCGTCGCTGCCCGCTGCTCCTCAGCGTCCCGTCTCTCCGCACTGACTGTTCAGGCAGAGGGCAGCGCGCACACTAATATGTCATCGCGCCCTCTGACCTGAACAGTCACTACCGAGGACGCGGAAGACGAGGCGGCGGTGGAACGCGGAAAGGTGAATATGACATACTCACCTGCTCCCGGCGCTCCTGACACAGTCCCTGCATGTCCCACATCTTCGGGAGCAGCAGCTTCTTCCTGTAGTGAGCGGTCACGTGGCACTGCTCATTACAGTAATGAATATGCAGCTCCACCCCTATGGGAGTGGAGTCCATATTCATAACTTTAATGAGCGGTGCCACGTGACTGCTGAACAGGGGAAGAAGCTGCCATGCACGAAGACCGTGGAACATGCGGGGACTGCACCAGGAGCGCTGGAAGCAGGTGAGTATTTGACAGGCGTCGCTCACCCTCACCCGCCGACCCTCCCGCCTTCCAAGACTCGAGTATAAGCCGAGAGGGGCACTTTCCGCCCATTTTTTGGGGCTGAAAATCTCGGCTTGTACTCGAATATATACGGGTAAACTTAGAACCCAATTTATTAAGGCTATTGTTTCTACTCCAATATTAAGAAGGAGGATGTCGGACTAAGATGTGTCAAATACATTGAGAGATGCATGCCACTTAATGTATTCAGCACATCTTATCACCTCCAGTCTGAGACTGGAGTAACATTTGTAGAGTAAAAAACAGCATTTTTGCTGAATTTGATGCACACTAGTTGGTCTCCCCCAATTTGTTGGAGATGCAAATGCTTCAAACTGGCATGAAAACTGCTAAAGTAGCAAACTTTTTGCATAACTTCATGGTGTGAAAACATGTTCAACCATTCAAAGTGTTCTATAACAATTTTCTGGAATAAACACTTTGATGTATCTGCTCCAAAGTCTTTTTTTAGATAAATGTATGCCCAATATTCTCTTAAGTATGTTTATGATTGCAGTGTTAGGAAGCATGGACATATTCAGTATGTTCATTTCTGAATATTACAGGATGCCTTGAATTTTACAGTCAGATAAATGAACGTCTGCTGTAGTTACCCTGTCATACAACATGCAACAAAAATGAAAAGCTCAATAGTAAACCATTATGTTTTTGCTTCCAGAAATGAGTGACACCATCAATCTTTTGCTCTGCCTTTCTTACTTAAGCGTGTACCCTGTAATTACACAATCTCTGCTGGCCAGCTAGTGTTTTTGTTAATAAATCTGAGAGCAGTGTGGGCCAAAACCATCAGAGGGTGAATAATAGTATCTTTAACCAAACACTTGTTTGTTCGTTGTAGCAAATTGCACCATTCACCATGATGGATGGCCCTTGCGTTTCTGGTCGAGACAGAGGTCTAACATAACATTTTGTGCTACATCTGCTCTCACTGTTCATTGAGTTTGAAAAGTCTACAGAGGGAATTGTGTGTAAAATGTACCTTATACCTGCTGGCTTCATTAATTCTTTCATGTTGTAGTCCTCAGTACTCTTATGTAACCTGGGGTAGGGTCCAGGTCGAATTTATGTAGTCTCTCGCCTTCGCCTAAAAGGTACATTTCCAAAATGAATCCATTACCGCAAGACAGTTCCTTAGTATATATAGTATATACAGGATGGCCCAAAGGTAGGTTTACAGTTGAATAATTGAAATTGATCACATCCCTTTATATGGTTAACTACACACTAACACACAACTAAATAAGATTATTTGCATTTCATTACATTGGTTTTTTTATTACATTTGTTTAAGATTGTTTAACCCCTTAATGACCTCCGATATGCCTTTTAACGGTGGAAGTTAAGGGTACTTATGCCACAGCGCCGCTTTTTAACGACGCTGAGGGATAAGGGTATAGCCCCCCCAAAGTCAGAATTTCTCCGGGGTCTTGGCTACTGAGGGTAGCGGAGACCCTAGAGAACATGACTCGGGTTGGTTTTTACCGATCCCGGTGTTGCGATCGCCGTTATTAACTGTATAACAGCGACCGCAAGAAAAAAAATTCAGATGTTCCATTTAATTTCTCCTCTGATTTGATCGCACATCAGAGGAGAGAGAGAAATAGGGTCCCCCATTCTCCCCGGTACCTCCATTGTCCCTGCAATCCCCCGTGAAGTCCCCCCGGGCCGCCGGCATCTTCTTCTGGGAGAAAATGGCCCACTGAGATGTGCTGGCCGGCACCCAGCAACAATAGGACATTTTTCCTATTGGTTCATTTTGATCACTGTGATAGACCGTATCACAGTGATCAAAATAAAAAAATAGTAAATCAAACCCCCCTTTATCGCCCCTTTAGCTTTAGCTAAAAATAATAAAAATTTTTTTTATTTATTTTCATTTTTCTATTAGTGTTAGAGTTGGGCTAAAGTGAGTTGGGCTAAAGTTAGGGTTAGGGTTGGGCTAGGGATAGGGTTGGGCTAGGGTTAGGGTTGTGGTTATGTTTGGGATTACGGTTAGGGTTGGGATTAGGGTTAGGGGTGTGTTACAGTTAGGTTTGTGGTTAGGGTTGGGATTAGGGTTAGGGGTGTGTTGGGGTTAGAGTTGTGGTTAGGTTATGGTTAGGGTTGGGATTAGGGTTATGGGTGTATTGGGGTTAGGGTTGGAGTGTCCAAATGCGACATGGTGCCACTATTGATTCCAGCCAATTTTGCATTCAAAAAGTCAAACGTTGCTCCCTCCCTTCTGAACCCTGCCATGCAACCAAACAGTGGCTTTTCCCCACATATGGGGTATCAGCGTACTCAATTTTGTGGTCCATTTACCTCCTGATACCCTTGTGAAAATAAAAAAAATTGGTTCCAAAGTAATTTTTTTGTGAAAAAAGGAAAATGTTCATATTTTCCTTCTACATTGATTTAGTTCTCGTGAAGCACCTGAAGGGTTAATAAACTTCTTGAATGTGGTTTTGTGCAGTTTTTAGAATGGTGTCACTTTGGGGTATTTTCTGTTATATTGATCCCTCAAACTCACTTCAAATGTGAGGTGGTCCCTAAAAAAATGGTTTTGTAAATTTAGTTGGAAAAATGAGAAATCGCTGGTCAACTTTTAACCCTTATAACGTCCTAACAAAAAAATTATGTTTCCAAAATTGTGCTGATATAAAGTTGACATGTTGGAAATGTTATTTATTAACTATTTTGTGTGACACCACTGTCTGATTTAAGGGTGCAAAAATTAAAAGTTTGAAAATGAAAATTGCAAAATTTTTGCCAAATTTCTCTTTTTGCTTATAAATAAACGCAAGTTATATTGAAGAAATTTTACAACCAACATGAAGTACAATATGACACGAAAAACAGTCTCAGAATCAGTGGGATAAGTTAAAGCATTTCAGAGCTATAACCTCATAAACTGACAGTGGTCAGAATTGTAAAAATTGGTTTGGTCATCAAGTACCAAATTGGCTCTATAATTAAGAGGTTAATCTTGTATGTTCTCGAAATGTTTTCAGTCATCATTGCAACATTCCTAAGCCTACTTTTAGACCACCAAGTGCAGTGAGTTTTTGATTTATTCCTTTTAGTTTGTTTCCTCTCTTTAACATGGTTGCACATTGATCACAAAAGAAAGAGGTGAGCAGTTGTTAAATATTTTGTCCAGTTAATTAAAATTCTAAATAAACGTGTTTAAAATATTGCAGTTTTATATGTATACTATTAAATTATCATCAATGTCCTGATCTTCGGCTATCTTCTCCTGGTTTGGTAGGTCTGGTCTCCAGGCCATGGTTTGGTAGGTCCTGTCTCCAGTCTATGGATTGCTAGGTCCCGTCTCCAGTCTATGGTTTGGTGGGTCCCATCTCCAGTCTATGGGTTGGTTGGTCCCATCTCCAGTCCATGGTTTGGTAGGTCCTATCTCCAGTCTATGGTTTGGTAGGTTCCGTCTCCAGTCTATGGTTTTGGTAGGTCCCATCTCCAGTCTATGGTTTAGTGGGTCCCATCTCCAGTCTATGGTTTGGTAGGTCTCATTTCCAGTCTATGGATTGGTAGGTCCCATCTCCAGTCTATGGGTTGGTAGGTCCCATCTCCAGTCTATGGTTTGGTAGATCCTGTCTCCAGTCTATGGATTGGTAGGTCCCATCTCCAGTCTATGGGTTGGTAGGTCTGGTCTTCAGTCTTTATTCTTGAGCTATGTATGACCTCACCCACACCTCTGATTAGCAGCTTTCTGTCTATGCACAGTGTACGCAGAAAACTGCCAATTGGAGGTGTGGTTGAGGTTATACAGAGCTCAACATTTAGAGAGCTTGTAGATCAGCTGCAGATAAAATATTGATTTTATTTAAAATGCAGCAAGTAGCCCAGTAAATGATACATTGCCGGAATCAAGGTCTCTGCCCTTACATAATGCTGCTCTCAGAAGGGGTAGCAAAAACCTAAAGACAGATTCTATTTAAGGCTACTTTCACACTAGCGTCGGGCTCGGCCCGTCGCTGTGCGTCGGGCCGACGTTCCCGACGCTAGCATTGTCTCCGCCGCACAATGGGGGCAGCGGATGCATTTTTCCAGCGCATCCGCTGCCCCATTGTGAGGTGCGGGGAAGTGCGGGGAGGTGGGGGCGGAGTTCCGGCCGTGCATGCGCGGTCGGAAAAAGCGGACCTTCGTGAGCAAAAAACGTTACATGTAGTGTTTTTTGCTCCCGACGGTCCGTCACTGCACGACGCATCCGTCGCACGACGGGTGCGACGTGTGGCAATCCGTGACAATGCGTCGCTTCATGTTAATCAATGGTGAAAAAACGCATCCTGCAAACACTTTTGCAGGATGCGTTTTTTCGGCAAAACGACGCATTGTGATGGAATGCAGTTAACGCTAGTGTGAAAGTAGCCTAAGTAACATTTTGTTTTACTGAACTGTACTTTACTCATCACTTCAAGTGACATCCATGTCTAAGGAACCAGAGCTTACATCATATTTTACATTTTATTCCAGCCGGATCTTTGTATTGTCCAAGAATTTACTTACCAGAATAAAGTAAAACACTGTGCCATTCTATACTTTCACTTAGGCATGTCCTTCCAGATTCCTTTGCTGTGACCATTATATTACACAATATCCAAGGTTGATCTGTTATGCTTCCTGACACATGGAAGATGTTGACCCTTCTTCTGGTCACAAACTTTTTTTCAGCCTCTCAGACTCCCAAATATTTTTCTCGGAGACTTGTCTTTTCTTTATGAACTGATTAGTACATAAAGAATGTAATAAAACAATAGACCCTTTCTGTACAGTCTTGGGAAGGCCTACACCATTAATTGCGATATTACAACACTGTTTACATTAACTAAATGACTGGCTACATACCAAAATCCTCATATTATTTTATTTGAAGGCTTTTTAGATTTCATCCTGTTGTGTATAATGATGTGTTATATTTTGATATTAGAATACAGTGCAGTAGGATTTACTGCTACACTTACAGTAAATTACATATGGATGTAGAAGAATGAGCAAGAAAGTAAAATCAGTGCGCAACATTAAAAATGTGCATGTTTTTTGGAGAGAAAAAGATAATGATAAAACTGATAAAGCCAAATGTGAACATACTGAAGCATCACTACTTTTCCATTTTATCACTTAGACATTTTACAGTTTTTAGGTTGGTTTGGTATTAAAACGAATTTGTCTCCACATTTGACCTATCTAAACTATTAATATGGGCATACAGGTTATTGAATGCTGAAACAAGTGATATGATGCTTCATATCAGATGTCTTGTTATTGATAAATCATCTTATATTGCTTTATGTTAATGACCTATTACAGTCTATGGGACGCATGTTGCCTGGAAGATAACTCTGCCCCCAGAGATTATTTTAAATAAAAGGTGGAGATACTAGTGTGAGACAAGTAACTAACACAAACTATTACAACAATGTGTTCCCGGAAGATGGAAGCTAAAGCTGAGAGGAAGCTGAAGATGTATCAGTTTTAATCACACACAGCTCTGCAGTGAGATCAGGAAAGAAGAGAGCGGCCATTACACATCACACTGGTAACTCCCCCTTTGTGTAAAATAAGCTCTGGAGGCAGAGTTATCTTCCAGGCAACATCCTCCTTATAGTCTGGAAGAGTTAATTTACATAGAGTGATAAAACAGGATTTCTCAACAACCAGACATCTGATATGAGGCATACAGGTGACACTTTTTCAGCAGTCTTTAACAAGCATGCCCATATTAATAGTTTAGATGTGGTCAAATGTGGTGACAGATCCCCTTTAAAAGTTACATGCACAGTTATATGAGTATTATTATATGTTATTACCATTTCCACTTTAAGTTATCATGCATACAAGTACAAGAATTTTAGACTTCTGTGGAGCCCTGTGCACCTCCCTATACCTCCGAAAGCAAATTGTGCCATGCTATTTGAAGGTGAGGAAGATAGCTAATACCCCTTTTGAAAAACCCTGCTTTGTATTGTGTGCAAAATGTACTGTATTGTATGTTTTTATCTTCCTGTAGCCTGCAGTTCCTGTTAGTCAGGGGTGAAAGGGTTAACTGTAGGGCCGGCCCATAGTTGGGGAGTGGGACCTGTGTGTTAGATGCTGGTTTATAGCTGGTAATGAACTAGAGAATAAATAGGATTCAAACCTTCATCCGGGTGTGTGCTGAAGATAACCAGACAAATGTATTCAAGAACTGTACCTCCTACTATCTGTATATAGTATATACTATCTGTATATCTTTCTAACACTTGGTAAAGAGTTTTTCTAAAACCATCTGGCTTATGCTCCAAGAACGTGAAGGGTTCCCAGCTCCACTGTGACACAGCAGAGTCCATCCTGAGAGTGATGTTAAAGATAAAGAACATTAGTGCACACACCCAGAGACCCAATTGTATGGTGTGTAGGGCTTCTGAAGTAAACCTTGGCCAGGGAAGTTCCTTACACTTCAATGGATAAGTATTGTAGAGCTTTTCTCCTCTAAAAAAATAATTCTATTGGGGATACCTTCTCCACCTGGAATGTTCTCTGGGTGCAGCCATACTGATTTTTGAATACACCTCTGCTGAGTTATTTTTGTAACTAAGGTGGCCATACACTTTAGGCCCACTTCACATGTCCCTGTTTCTAGTATGTGTGGGATCCGTTATAACCTATGATGCTCTTCACATGTCCATGTAAACCACAAGGAGACATGTTTGTTTTTTACTGGCAGCATGGAAAACAAGGTCCAATAAAAGTGGGTCAGTGTAAAACACATCCGTGTGCCATCCGTGTGGATTCTGTGTGCTATCCGTATGCTGCACATGTTTAACATTGCAAAATATAGGAGAAACTTTGTAATTTCTTTTGACATACCTGAAAAACACTGATGACATTTATGGCACACTGATAGCACATAGATGAAGCACTGATCCAAAACAGAAATGACACTAGTACAAATTTTTTCCTGTACCGGATTTAGACGGATGTGCAAAGATGGCCTCAGATAAATGTAGGTAGATAGTTTAATAGCAATTGATGAAAGATCATCTGGAAAAAAAATCAATTTTGCAGATGCAGTTGTCCACATTTTAGTATGTATTGGTTGGTTAAACTGGTCATAAATATTCAATGACACTTCTTTTTAAGCACATTTGGGTACATCTGTTTACTGAAAGATTGGTTCTACACACCCATTGGTATACGAATACATGACTGACTTAGTGGTGTGTCATCAATTAGCTAAATTGTTCATTGTAAAATTTCACCTGGATGCCCATTTTGCATCAAATTTAAAGGAAGTCTGTCATTATTATTATTTGTTGTTATAGCGACATTTTTCCATGGCGCTTTACATGTGAGGAGGGGTATACATAATAAAAAACAGGTACAATGATCTTGAACAATACAAGTCACCGACTGTTACAAGAGGAGAGATGACCCTGCCCGTGAGGGCTCACAATCTACAATCTATTATGTGTCATTACAAAATGACTGTTCAAACAAAGCATACGGGGCTTGGTGCCCCCTTGGTGTGAACAAACAGCTCAGTGCACCTTCCCACCTACTAGTTTTCCATCTATCCATAACCTCTCTGGCTCCTTTAAGCTGTCACTCAAGAAAGAATGAAGAGGGAGGGTGGGGGATAGATTCAAAATAAGTAGAATGGAAGGTGAACTGCTCAGCCACACTGAGGATGTACCGAGCACCTGTGCATGGTTTAAACAGTCATTTTTTTCTCACAAGATTACCTTTAATCTAATGGATATGGGCGCCTTTACGAATTTCTTGCCGAGTAATGCCTCACTTAGGAGAGTTCATTTACCATCATGTTCATGTCATGATATGGCGAAATGTCTTTTTTTTAGTGATCACAGAGTTGGACTTGTATCCACTGAATGATCACACATTATATGCCTATGGGATAGTTCTACTACTCTACAAATAATAAAAGAATATTTACTAATTCAGAAATTTTGATATATTTGCAGCTTCAGTGTTTGACGTCAAGTTTGTTTTCTGTCAGCATCAAGTCATTTCATTCCTAACGGATTGAACTGGTGTAGGCTGTGGTCTTTATTTTGGTCAGGGCCGATATGTTCTTGCTTGCTTTGAAGTAGCTAATGCATTCATCAAAATGACAATTTTAAAATGTCAGTGCAATCTCATCTTACCTCAATCCCTTTCCTGAACCGCATAGCACGTAAGGCCAGAGCCGAAAAGTGCAATGCCTGAAGCATTCGAAAATGCATTTTACTACCCAGATCACCCATCTGTAACTTTCCTCGTGGAGTGTGCTCAATGATATTATTCGCAATTGAGATGTGGTGTAGTGTGAAATATATTGGCACGGCAAAACTGCACGGATACAGACAAAAGTATGGCAATCTTTCAATTACCGGTACACATGGCGGAAAGAAAAATAATAGCCAATAGGGCCGTAGATAAAGACAATCTAACCGGCAAATCAATTATGATTTTATTACTGATTATAACTAATTCAGGTAATATGTCTTCACCTCGTAGTAGTATTGTGTTGGTATTATGAACAGACAGATTTTTTATATTTAATTTAAAATGGATAGTAATAAAAATTACTTGTGTTGGAAAGTCCAAAACCCAGATAGCCAGTAAGTCTAGAAATGCCAAGTTAGCTTCTTTGATTTTGTACTAAAGCATAAGGTCTGCTTGCTAAAAAAAGTCGACTTATTTAGCATCTAATTATGTATCTACCAGTGTCATTTGTGGTATACCGCTACCGTCTGTAAAACTGTCATTAAGGCTCTTTTTGATATCCCTGTTTGACATGTGCAACTGTAATTTAGTGAAGAGTAGTAAGATTTGGTTGACAATTTGTTGGCCATTAAGTTGCACTGGATGGCTTTGAATTATAGAGAATAAAATATCCATTAATTGACCTATTTTTTAGAATGAGGAATTCCACCAACCCAGTTACACAGCACACTCCAGGCATGTAGAATTCTTTGAAAGATCCTTGAAACAAAAATAATTTTTTAATGTCTTGTTCTTTTCATTTTACTTGCCTATCTCCTTTCTGTGGTCCATTTGGGTCAGTGTATAAGTAGAAGTGCCACATCACATTAGCCTCCTGCAGTCTGAGCTCTCCTGAGTGCTTTGTCGTATCAAGAAGTCATCAATACACAGTGCTGAGAAGAATTGGGTGATAGACACTAACTGTATGCTTGGCCACCACTACCCGATGGAGAAGGTAGACACACATATCATGGCGGAGGGGAAAGGGAAAGCTAGAGGGCATTACCACCTAAATATGATATTTCAGCATAACCTCATTTTTAAAAGTTCTCTAAAGTTACCCTGCCATTGAAATGCAACTATATTTGTCATATATAGTCATTTTACCTGTGGCTCTCCATTTCCCTTTAGCTGCCTCCTCCTCTGAGACTGATATCCTGGTTCTTCTGCATCCAAGATGGCCACCACAATGGCATAAGGAGTCGTAGTAAGTCTGAACCACCCCTCTACAGCCCAAAAATGTCAGGAGAGGTATGGTTCAGACTTACGCCCCATGTAACTATGGCTGCAATGTTGGATGCTGCAGGACTGGTAAGCTAGTGAGGAGGCAGCGGGAGACAAATGTAGAGCACTAGGTACAATGTCTATACATTCCAAATGTGGATGGCCACTTTAAGGTTATTAAAAATACTTGAGTTACAAGAGATACATGAGATATACGTGAGATGATCACCCCTTGATCTAGTCTGTTATAAAAACACATTTTGTATTAACGGAAACACTAACTTTATTTTTAGTAAATTATTTTGATCAGAAATGACAATTGACGAAGTGCACAGATGGTAAGTAATATCAGGATATAGTCACACAAACCTTTATTTTTTATTGTGATTGACTATTCAGTAGTCGGTGCTCATTATTTTACAATGCAGTTGATTCCCACATTTGATATGGATTTTCCCATGTTTAGCACTGAGCATTTGTGTCTTTACCATACGTTTTCTTGTAATCTGTTGAAGCTGAAGCTTTCAGGTGTTATACACTAATTGGAGTGAAAAGTAGAAGTAGGCAGCACTCCATTGTCCTCTCTACCAGAAGCGGTGACCTCTCAGGTATGATTAGAAGTTTGGTAATTATGCTGCAGTCTTCTGCAAACAGTTAACCCACGCAGCTGCTTTCTGGCATATTATAGCTAGATTAATCTGCTTTAAATATGTCATGTTCCTGTACAGCCTTGACTTTAGTGGTAGAATAGATTGTAAAGTTCAATAATTTGTCTTTTAGCAGGGAATCAGTGGAGAGCATCTGCTGTTCAGGGCAATGTCCTCAATCACCTGCATATAGATACAATTTTCAGAAATGAAGAAGATGTATAACCTTTGGTAAATAAGGTTTATGTAGTGTAAAAGCCGTCATTATGATTCACTTGTGATGAACCTCAGACGGAATATAGACAAAAAACATGAATCACCCTGATCATCTGCTGGAACTGGAGGAAATGAAGTCATGATGACTACTATTTCCTCCAATTAATAACCAGCCTTACTAGTTTTTACTTGTTCACATTTATTTTATTCTGCTGCCAGATGATTGGATTAAGCTGATTAAAAATAAGGCCATTGCCAACACAATTTGGCATATTAGTAGGAGATATAGACCAAATGTAGTCTAACCTAATCATCAAGTCTAGCATTTTTCAACTCTAGTCCTTAAATACACTAAACAGGTCATGGTTTCAGGATTTCCTTAATGTCTGTTTCATGCTGAGTGCATCATGAATATGTACTGGTGTCCTTTCTATGGTTTATCTATAAATCATGTTCTGTTGGGGGGACCTGAGGACTGGAATTGAGAAACTCGGATCTTATTTTTGCCATCTTTCCATATATTTTTTATTTTTGGAAAGATTAAAAATAATCACAAGAAATATGATTGGTTGATAAAGGTTAAATTACGGTACCTTTTCTACAAATAAATCTAGGAGTGGAGACGTAACTTGAAGCCCCTCTGCCCTAATGCAAAATCTGATATACGGTGTCTATTTACCATGTACCATTTTAAATACTGGTGTCTTTTTATGTGGAAGGCAAAAATGACCTTTGAAAATTATTTTTCCTATGTACCATCTTTAATGTTGCTGCTACATGCTGATTAAAGGGAACCTACACCAGGTTTTTCCCATATACCCTCCGACCACCACTTTTCAGCCCTGTGTTACAGCAATCTGGGATGCTGTATATAAGTAAATACATATTTTCTATTCTTCTCGTTGACTAAACAGCTGTATTTAGCTTTATTAAAGGGAACGTGTCACATCTAGAAATGCGGTTTACCTGCAGACATAAATTAATCTACAAGGAGAAAAGGAAATTGTATTGTACGTGCAGCTGCTTGCTCCCAGTCATCAGGACGGTCAGTTCGCTCTCACTATACAGTGAGCGTGGTGTGATCGCTACCCAGCACTTTAATTGATAGACTGCCCTACAACATGTCTGTACAGCTTATGTGTGCAGATGAAGCTGTCAATCAAAGTGCTGGGGAGTGCGCTCAATTATGTAGTGACAGTAGCCGCTCTGTGCACCGCCCCAATAACTGGAAGCGAGTAGCTGCAGAGAGAACATGACTTCATGTTTTCCCTGTAGCCGCTGGTCCAGTAAGTCGGCTGCGCAAGATTGAAAATCTATTTACTTGTATATTAACCCATGTGTCTGCAGGTCGATAGCATTTCTCGAAGTGATTGGTTCCATTTAATGAGTGCCAAAACAATAGATTGGCCATAAAATGTTATCATTACATTAGTCATTGTACTGTGCTAAAATAAATCTAGGTTTGGTAAAACTGCTAATCCCATATAATCTGATAATAGCTGAACATAAACACCCTATAATTTCTTAATGTAATTTCATGCTAGCAAAACACTGATTGTGCACAGCCTTTCATGTGAAATTACCATTTTCAAGTGTTCCTCAACAACCTAAAAATAAATTGTCGGCATTGAAAGTTTTAAGTGCTTTTGCAGATTTTTTTCCTTATATCTTCTGCTTTCTGCTTTATCCCACCCCTTTGTTCCTTTGTCTTTTCTAATTGATATTTCGCAGAACTGTATCGATTTTCTCTACTATACTGACAAACAAAAAAAATTCTAAATGATCCTTTTAAAAAGAATAAACAATATTTTAATTAAGCTTGTAAGGGACATGCATTTTTTTTCTTAGAGAAGTTTGAAAAGTACTGTTATTATAGTTTTATTTTCTGTATATCACTCGCAAGAGGAACTACGGTATTTATCATTTTTTTTAATACTATATTTTATATTGTGAGACATGAGGAATAATGGTAGGTGTGGTTGTTACCTAAAAGAATAAGGCATCTCTGGTAAAACTCAAATAAAACTTAGTCTCCTTAATGTCCTCAATATTAGCCTTAAACGGGTGGATCGGTACCTAAAATGTCCTTTCTACATATGTTTATACACCCTAAACGCTTTTGTAATTATCTTTATTGCACAACACCCTACACGTCTCCCTATTTACTTAATCTCTAAATGTGTTTTTTTACTTCTCTTCCTGTGACGTTTTCTTTGAGAAGAGTCTCAGGAAGCTGGGGCTGCACTCACTTTTCTGCAGCATCTATCACCCCTACTGGCAGAGGACATCATAAAGGGGCAGTTCTGCAGTTATGTACTACAGTTTCTTGGGTCACCCCCTCTAAAGTTCTCCTGGATCCATGGACATGGTGATGGAATCTGTGCTGCCACTGTAGCTTCTAACTGTAAAAGAAGACATCATCAGAGGGTGGAGATAGAAGCAATGAGTGGCACTCAGTTTCTGGCACCGCCCTCAAATGAATCATCATCAGCTAGAAGCTGTTGGGCAATGCTGGTGTCACTCACACAGCTTTTACTTTGTGGTATTTGGCAGGCTTACATTCAGGGTTTGCTCACACTTGCATATAAAAGATCGGTCCCATTTTCTTCAAGGAGAGTGGGACAATATTTTCTCACACTTGTCATCCGTGTGCTGTGCGTATGCAATCCGTTTTTTCCATAAGCAGCTATTAATCTTTTACAGGACCATTTACAGTTTCTTATGCTACAGAAATGTAATGTATCTGTAAAAATCAGATGCTATACTGTTGGTCTGCATGACATGCAATTTTTTTTCTCGTACTGTCCTGATTTCAGAGTGAAATCACATAATGCTGCTATTTTTTTTACTCGTGCCAAATACAGCTGAGAAAAAGATCTGCACTGCCTCCTTAAATAACATTGGTCCAAGTGCAAGTTTTTTATATTTCCTCTTATTTGGCTTAAAAAAAACTTTATTGATACAGTCATGTGCGGATTACATGAGTCTTTGATGTGTTACCGCCACAGAAATACACAAAAAATGCATGTGAGTTTTTTTTCATGGGGATTTTCCGCATCTAATGCAAGTCTAGGTAAAACAAAGCATACTAGCAAGAGAAATTAACTTGTTGCTGATTGGAAATGAGATCTGCAGGTTAGTTTACGCTAAGAAAAAACACAGCCTTAAACTCATTTGCCTACCTAACCATGCCCACTTTGTCACTTAAATGTGAGAATGGCATAGAAAAGACCAATATTTTAGACTTTCTAAAACCACAATACTGGCACACAGGTCTTAACACATTAGCCCAAAGAATTTGGCCTGAGCAATGTATTTGTATCATAACAAGCACTTCTGCCATATGAGTAGTGGCTACTTTAGAGTTGCCAAGAAATTGAAGCACAAAGGGGAACACTTATTGCAATGGCATTTTATAAGCCAGTCATAAACTGAAAATGACTACCAACATGAGGGAGCATACATCCTCAAAATGATAGTGACTAAAGACATACCTAAACAATGACTACCGCCAAGAGAACAAATGGGTGCATATGGTCTCTTAAATTATAAACTTTATTGCATTCAACCAATTAAAAACCATGTAAAGTAGAGAAAGTAACCCAATGGAGGACCATATAAAAATATTTACGTAGCTACACCTCATATCACTAAGATTGAATCATTACTAGAGCTAGGTGCCCCTGATGAAGCAAGGGTGAAACGCACGTTGGGGCACCAGGAATACATTTCACACCAATCTGTTGGACATGTAAAGAATTTCTGTTATCTTTTAGAATATACGGTTCATCACAGTTTAGACATAAATTTGTTTAGCATATACATGTTGCCACTAAGGCTCTTATTTTGGTGTTATTAATCAATAGTTTTGCATATTTACTTGGACTAGCAATGATTTAATTTTAGTGATATCAGGTGCAACTACGTAAATATATTTATGTGGTCCTCCATTGTGCTACTCTGTCTACTTTACATTGTTTTTAATTGGTTGAATTGAATAAAGGTTATAATTTAAGAGGCCAAACGCACCCATTATGTTCTCTTTGCGCTAGTCATAAATTGAAGATTGTTGGAGTGAAACGCACCAAAGAGTAAGTCTATTAGCAGTTTTTCACCATCATAAATCTGCTGGAAATGTTTCTTGTCCCTTTTAAAAAAAAATGGGAAAGGGAAAAAAATTAACAAAAATTATTCGCTTCATAATTTTCAGATTTTTTTTATGTCCGAATAGTGGCACAAATTTTTTATTAATTCCACCATTGGATATTAGAAAGTGCCATAACTTTTCACTATACAGTAATCATAAAAAACCCTGAAACACTCCATTAGGCTGCGTTCACATGCAGTGATTATGCTGCAGCATTTAATAGAACCAGCTCTTTACCGCTGCAGTCTTTTTACTGTTTTTCTGCACAATCACCTAATCTTGCAAAGAAAAAGTTGAGTCACCTGGGAAGGCTGATCACAGTGGCTTTGTTGTTTTGGAAGTGAAACAGCTTTTTCCCTGTAAGATTAAGTAATTATGCAAATAACAAGACCACAGTGGTATATGGCTATGGCAATTGAAAGCCAAAATGGCGACTACATGTGAACAGAGCCTAAATGTAGTTAGAGCGATTTTCCTTCTGTTCCTTTAGCATTTAGTAACTCTGGTATGTATGTGATCCTTGTTTCAAGCACCACTCCAGGGTCTTTTTTCAGCTCTAGAGTGGTGCTACTAATCTAAGCTCCCTTGCCCTAGTAATATTCTTACCAGCTGCCTTCAGTTTTTCCCGGCGCCGCTATGGTCCTGCATCATAATCTTGTGACCACAACTTCTGACTGACCGGTCGTCAGCCGTAACTGTCACAAGCTCTCATTGTAAGTCTATGATCCTCGTTCCAGCCTCATTATATTGAGTTGTGACTTCCAGATCGCCCAGCAAACACTGGAGCAATCCGGCAAGTCACAATCTGCAGAAGAGGACTGGAGCGGCACTGATACAAGATGAAGACGGTGGCTGTTATGTATACGACTAGGGGCAGGAAATAAAGATTAGCAACACCACTCCAGCACTGCAATAAAAAAAACGGTGTGGTGCTTTTGCAATGTGGCGCGGGGCAGTAGTCGTGGGCAAGGTATTCATCTGTTACGCTCCGGCACAAAACATGAACATTGGAGTCCTGGCTGGGTGTATGGACATGTGCTGTAGGGGCGCAATGCCATTGCAGGCTGCATGGAGCCAATGGCTTGGGTTGGCCAGGACCAGGTGTTTCAAAATTCAATGAGAGAGACCACTATTCAAAAATAAACGTTTTACTTGACGATTATCTTGTGGGAATTCTATACCTTAGATAGCTGATACTCATCTTGACGAACGTTTCCTTCACAATCCGTATCATTTTTCTACACAATTTCAATCCCATCCTCTTCTCTTGTTACTTGCTCTCTATTTACACTGTCCCTCACTACTTCACCACAAGCCAACTCAGTACTACAGTCCAGCTAGCAAGAGTCCTTTACTCTGTCTGCTTCTTCTTTTCGTTCTAAGGAACTATGTTGCCAGTATGGCCGGTACTTATCTTCCCTGTTGCTGATGCTCAGGAACTCCCGCCCGGGGCACTCTCTTTGTCTTGCATGTTCTGTTTTGTTCCAGGACTTTACCTCTTTGAGTCCTCTCCCGGGACCCATTTCCGATCGATCACTCTGTACTTTCGGTCACTTCTCCCTCTCATATTTTTTTATTAAGATCTAGCTATCCTCTGGTTCTATCTCCCCACTCATTAGAGACACCCACATCATGCCGCACTGCTGTCATTAGACCTTAGGTCTGTCTTCCACACACTCTCTGCCTTTACTATCTTCCTGACAGGAAACTGTCTATGTCTCTGCAGCCCTGCCCCTCCCACCCTGGGCTAGTTTCAACCATTAATTCTAGCTATCCCTACTGTAAAACAATTCATATACCAACATCATAGTTCACATTACACAAAATATAACAATTCACATGTTCTTCAAAGGGCAACGTGGGCAGTATGTCCATCTCCTTACACTTTAATGCTCAGTTTCTACATCATTGTAATGTAAAATAAACATACTGTAATACAGTTTAGGTAAAATCAACGCACACCTGTATACACAGCATATTCTGTGAGCTATAACCACTGTGTCAGAAGAAGTCCTGTGTATTTCAACCCAACGCCTTCATGTCTACAAAATACATCCTATATCTACATGGTACAAAATGACTCACCGGAACGTCATTCGCAATCTTAGAAAAGAAAGAATAGGCGATGGAAATCTGTGCAAGACATTAGGAAATCAGGCAGACTGTTATTAACAAGAAAGCCTATGTCGTGAAAATAGCACCCTGTGTAAACATGTAATGCCAGACAATTGTTTCAATTTGATTAGATTCTTGGCAATGATGTAGTTTGGGCAGAAGCTGTTCTGCAGTGAAATTACCTGACCCCGTCCTTTAAAGCGAGCTGCGAATAACTAGGGGAAATCTATGTTCATTGGGCTGTGCAAAGCAGAAGCAGCAAAAAGCGCCAATCTATTCCACATATTCTCTATTTGTGCTCGATAACAACTTGGAAGTGGCGATTACAAGCTAATACCATGGAAATTTTAGTGTCACCAGTAGCCGGATGAGTTGCCATAAATCTTCAAAAATCTGTCAGAAACAAGGCCATGTCTCATGTTCTGGAAGCACCATCTTATTATGCGCCCACTATAATTCAGTCTGCTGCTTCACTTTTAAATGCCTGCATATTAACATCTGATAAAATGAGATAAAAGTACTGAAAATGGAAAGCAGTCTTTCAAATTATAGACCTATAGGATGGAAATTTCATGCACCGATCACATATTTTTCCCTGTATAATAAAGGGTATGATTGGATTGCAGCGTTTAGCACAGATTGACTTGAAAGCATTTCCCTTTTTTATCCAAGATGTCTAGTGATGCTTCACGATATTTTACAAGTTGCTCGTAATGAGATTTACCGCAGCATGACGAAAACTTCTGCTTTGCCGCTTTCTTGTACTTTTCTGATCTAGGCTATTTTTGCAGTTTCTTTTGTTCAAACAACTTCATAGACTTGGAAAATATTTGATTGCAAGAAACAAAAGCTATTGTGTATGGTCTTCAAATCAGTCGTATAGCAGAGTCACAGTGTAAAGTCTTCAATTAGGAGACAATGAGCTTCGCACATTTAGGGCTCGCTCACACGAACATATAACTCGGATGAACGCTATCCGATGGTTTATCAGGTGTTTTATCACACGGCACTCGGGCCCAGTGTTATACTATGGGTCTGTGCAAATCTGCCAGATTTTTGTCATGCAAGTAGCTCCACAAGTCGGATCACGTCCACTCACACAAGTCTATATGGGCGCGTGGTAAGCATCCGATTGCACTCGGATGTCTTCCGAGTGCATCCCGATTACCATGGACAATGGCGCAGATGGAGAAATTAAGTTCTGTCTTCCCCACATCTGTAATAAAATTACTCATGTGAGAGAATGGGATCACAGTAAACTGAAGCTCAGCTCAGATTCTGATCAGTGTCATTAGCATATTTGAGATGATTCTCTTTCAAGAAACAATCAACTCTCATTTGACTCCGGCCTTAAAGTAACACTTGTACAGTACAGTAGTCTGCAAGTGAGCTGGCATTACTAATTTTGCAGTTTGGATAGGCCGGTTTTAGTAAATCCTTGCATTCCACACAGTTTAACACTTCTGAATCATTTTTTCTCATGCCTCTGCACTGTGCCTTTCCTCTGTTATTCCTACTATAAGTTTGTCTCGGAACACTCTACAGCCATGTTCACACGTTCAATATTTGGTCAGTATTTTACCTCAGTATTTGTAAGCCAAAACCGGGAGTGGGTGATAAATGCAGAAGTGGTGAGGTATTCCTAATATACTTTTCCTCTAATTGTTCCACTCCTGGTTTTGGCTTACACATACTGAGGTAAAATACTGACCAAATACTGAATGTGTGAATGTGGCCTAAAACTCGCTCATCAAAGCTACTAGTATCAGAGTGTTTAAGGACATACCCCTTTGAGTAGGTGATTGTCAACACCTAGTTGTCAATTTATTTTTACATTTTTAGGAGGATTATCAGAAGAATGGTACAATATAGAGTAAGAGAAAAATATGTTACAGAATTTTTATTTAGTGAAGAATACACAAATTACACAGACACATCAGCAGAGCTAACAGGCCATCTGTAACGAGAATCTGTTATCAGGTTTTTGCTATGCAATATGACAGCTGCATGAGGTAGGGACAGATCAGTATAGGGAAAATGGTGTGCACACGGGTCATAGGACAGTGAGGTGCCGGTAAACTGACCATAAGGTCAAGTCAATCATAGAGAGAAATTACCGCACACTCAATATTGGTATGATGCAAAAAAAGGTTTATGCCAATTTTATTCAAGAAAAAACAAAATGTGATAGTTGCCACATAGATTATAAGGTAGAGCCAAACCCAACGTTTCGACCCTCCCGGGCCTTATTCATGGGGTTACTGAAAAAGCAAAGAAACTATATAAACAATTGTTTGTCATATATATGGCAAAATTTACATACATAAAAATAAAATAAAATAAAATAAAATAAATCACCAATAGAAGAAAAAGAAGAAACAAAGAAAAATAACAAGAGAAATTATAGTATATACAACAACTCAAAAGTTGGACAATGGTAATACAATCAGAAGCGGCGAAACAATACTGCCATGTGGTGCAAAAAAAATCATTGTAATGGACTATACAAAGTTTACCTCTAGTCCCTTGATATACATGCATAAAGGTGGCAGCAGTTGGGGAGGACAAAGCGATCCCAGTATTTTAGAGCATAACCTGTCACAGTGACAAGATTACAGTGTTATTAGGCATAACTTAAAGGGGTACAAAATAATGATCCTACCAGTAGAGAATGGGTACCAGACACGTGTGCTATTGTTAGAATATTATATATGACCGAATTAGTGGTGAGGTAATACTCCAGGCATGGTGATACGATAATATGGGTAATGCCCCTGTTCGTAAAGGCCATATACCGATTATATTGGGGCCCGGACACAATGGGTGGTTCCGGGTGTACTAAAAGGTGTCCCATTTTTAGATCCATCCATTAGGGGTGCCCACAGGTACTGTGAAAACCATATTGTCCCTTATTACTTAATAGGTAATTGTGAGCAGAGAATAGTACCTTATGATGAGGCCAGTAGGGGCTGCTGTCCCAGGTAAGTATGACCTATTTAAGGAGGGCCATGTAGTTCATGACAAGCCTGTTATTGGGTAGAGATAAATGGGTAAGTGGATGGTAACCGAGGGTTGCCAGGTAAAAACGGCCGGCAGATGACGGAGAGGTGACGTCGCATATGTACCTGAAGGAAGTCTTTAGTGTGGTCAGCGGCGCATCCCGCGCCTTGCTGTGCAGTCCTGGATGGAGGCTTGGAGAGTGAGGGTGGGTGGGAATGCCGCCCTCAAGTATCGCCGGACCGGAAGTCCCGGACCGGAAGTGACGTCACATAGTACTGTATGCGAGTAAGGGCAAAACATTGCCCAGAAGTGGGAGTGTTGTGGTGCTTCTGGGCAATGTTTTGCCCTTACTCGCATACAGTACTATGTGACGTCACTTCCGGTCCGGGACTTCCGGTACGGCGATACTTGAGGGCGGCATTCCCACCCACCCTCACTCTCCAAGCCTCCATCCAGGACTGCACAGCAAGGCGCGGGATGCGCCGCTGACCACACTAAAGACTTCCTTCAGGTACATATGCGACGTCACCTCTCCCTCATCTGCCGGCCGTTTTTACCTGGCAACCCTCGGTTACCATCCACTTACCCATTTATCTCTACCCAATGACAGGCTTGTCATGAACTACATGGCCCTCCTTAAATAGGTCATACTTACCTGGGACAGCAGCCCCTACTGGCCTCATCATAAGGTACTATTCTCTGCTCACAATTACCTATTAAGTAATAAGGGACAATATGGTTTTCACAGTACCTGTGGGCACCCCTAATGGATGGATTTAAAAATGGGACACCTTTTAGTACACCCGGAACCACCCATTGTGTCCGGGCCCCAGTATAATCGGTATATGGCCTTTACGAACAGGGGCATTACCCATATTATCGTATCACCATGCCCGGAGTATTACCTCACCACTAATTCGGTCATATATAATATTCTAACAATAGCACACGTGTCTGGTACCCATTCTCTACTGGTAGGATCATTATTTTGTACCCCTTTAAGTTATGCCTAATAACACTGTAATCTTGTCACTGTGACAAGTTATGCTCTAAAATACTGGGATCGCTTTGTCCTCCCCAACTGCTGCCACCTTTATGCATGTATATCAAGGGACTAGAGGTAAACTTTGTATAGTCCATTACAATGATTTTTTTTGCACCATATGGCAGTATTGTTTCGCCGCTTCTGATTGTATTACCATTGTCCAACTTTTGAGTTGTTGTATATACTATAATTTCTCTTGTTATTTTTCTTTGTTTCTTCTTTTTCTTCTATTGGTGATTTATTTTATTTTATTTTATTTTTATGTATGTAAATTTTGCCATAGATATGACAAACAATTGTTTATATAGTTTCTTTGCTTTTTCAGTAACCCCATGAATAAGGCCCGGGAGGGTCGAAACGTTGGGTTTGGCTCTACCTTATAATCTATGTGGCAACTATCACTTTTTGTTTTTTCTTGAATAAAATTGGCATAAACCTTTTTTTGCATCATACCAATATTGAGTGTGCGGTAATTTCTCTCTATGAGGTAGGGACAGAGACAGTGATTCCAGCATATGTATCACTGGTGCAGCAGTTATGACTTACAGTTTCTCTGCTGCAGCTCTAGCAGAGCTCAGTAGTTGAGCTGTGTAAAACCCTGGTCCACACCACAGCATTCTGTGTACATTGTATAGTGACAGAGAGCTGCAAATCAGTACTGGGATTATGGTGGACTATCAGTTGGATTATCCTGGTGATAAAACCTTCACTGTAAGTAAGCAACAGCACACAGACTAATAAGTGAACTGAATTCAGTGTTTTAACCCGTATATCATGCTGCGTTCAGATGACATAGGAATAAACTGATTCCCTTTAAAAGATTATTCCCATCATAGCAAGTAATTATCACTTATCCACACATTAGATGATAACTTGCTGATAGCTTGGGGACCGAATGCTCTCAAGTGCTCCGTTTTATAGCAATGGCTTTACATGCACTTCCTTCATTGCCTATGTGCTCTGTGCGTGGTTATCTTTGACAGTACCATACGCAATAAATGGAACTCTTCAGATCCTAGTCTCTGGATAGATGGCAGTGGAAGCCTCAGTGATCTGCAAGTTTTAACCTGTCTGATAAAAAATAACCCTTTATTATGCATTTCTTATCATTTATCATTAATACCTGACAACATATTTTGTGTTAGCACATTATATACTGTATATGTATGTGCTTCTACTGCTCGGATATTAAAGGGAACCTGTCAGCAGATTTTGCCACTATAAGATGCAACCACTGCCTTTCAGGGCTTATCTACAGTATTCTATAATGCCGTAGATAAGCCCCCGGTCCAACCTGCAAGTGAAGAAAAAAAAGTTATATTATACTCACACGGGGACGGTCCGGTGCGATTGGTGTCACAGGTCCGGGTCCGGCGCCTCCCATCTTCTTGCAACGCCGCCCTCCTGCTTCATCGCTCCCCGGCAAGAGATGGGAGGCGCTGGACCCGGACCTGTGACACCAATCGCACTGGACCACCCCCCCGGGTGAGTATAATATAACTTATCTTTCTTCACTTGCAGGTCAGACCGGGGGCTTATATACATTATTATACAATGCTGTAGATAAGCCCTGAAAGGCAGTGGCCGCATCTTATAGCGGCAAAATCTGCTGACAGGTTCCCTTTAATTTCATTACTTTCCAATTAGTCCCTTAAATGGAATAGTATGTATTTAATTATTCTTTTTTAGGCTGCACCACCTAAATTATAACTTTATATCTGCTTTAATGTCAATTTATTAAGCCATTCAGCATCCAAAAGCTGAAACGCTAGTTCAAATATCTGATCGTTCTGTTGCTGAGATTGGTAGTAGTGGGGATATATCCTCGATTCTGGCAATAGGAGGTAGGATCTAACAGCCATTTTCCATGTGTGAGTTGTATTATTAGGAGAACTGCCACCCAGAAAGCCTAAATAAAGAAGAAAGCCCCCATCATTCTCAGCAGCAGGGTCACTCAGGTAACTTAACATTTGGAGAGGGTTTCTATTTATGTTGTGTTTGCCTGCCGGGAATTGTTTGTATGTGAGCCGATGCTGTGTTCAGTATATGGGGCTATGGTATGAAGATGGACAGACAAGGACACATCGTCGTGGAGTTTTACGCTAGCTCAACAGGTGGCTTGTCAGTGTATCTGTAACATCATATGGAAGTATTTCAAAGCCTTGGTGACATAGACATTGGAATGTCAGCTATCTTCATGCCTTTGATACTTGCTACACCAATGGTGACATGACTCTAAAAGACCAAATGTACTTGATTTTGTTTGTCCTGTTGTAACATATCTATCCATTTTTGGTTGAAGAAAGTTTTTTATGTCTCTCTCTGGGGTTTAAGGGGTAAAGTTTCTCCTTGTGGAGAGTGACATGCCAAGCCTGGCATGTCAGGCTGAGGAAACTTAAAAGTCTTGCAGGCTCCTCTGGGAAATTAAATCCGCAAATTGTCTTTTCACAGAGGAAGAGGACTTGAACTCTAGTGCCAGCTATTGGAAGCAGCAATCCTAAAAGTCAATATCGACCATTCAACGAGCCTTGCAATATGATTTAGGATAAAAGCCAAACCAGAATCTCAATTTGCATACATGGTGTTTTAGGGTGTTGCCTCTCATGAGTGCAAAATATAAGATCTGATTTGTCTAGGTGAGAGCCTCCGGACTGGCATATAAGGGGTAATATTTCTCCTTGTGGAGAGTGACATGTGAAGCATGACATGTAAGAAGTGAGGAGACTTAAAAGCCATGCGTGCTTCTCTTGGAAATTAAATATGCAAATTGTCTCTTCAGAGAGGAAGAGGACTTGAACTCTAGTGCCACCTATAGGAAGTGGCAATGCTAAAAGTCAATATCTTTGGCACCCCATTTCTCCTCGCAGAGTTGCCACCAAGGGCATAACTATAGGTGATGCAAAGGTTTTAGTCACACGTGGGCCTTTGTGCCTGAGGAAGTGCAAAGGAACCTATGTCACTTAAGTAAATACCAATATTATGAATGACATATGGTACTTGGGGGCTTTTGAATAGATTATGCTTTGGCACCAAAAGCTTCATGTTACTCCTCTGGTTGTCATATACACATAAAAAGTGATCATACATGTCTATGTTCAGAACCACACTATATAAATCATCATCCCTTCACTTCTAGTACTCTAGTCAGGGTCACTTGATAATTTTTCTAGAATTTTCTCTAACTTTTGGGTTTACCTCATCTTACTCTCGTCTCATACATTTAACACATATTTAACATTTGTTGCATTGACGCATTTTCTACCTTTTCAAGTTGCTCTTTCCTAAGAAATGTAATTTAGAAATGGCAGTTAATAGTAACAGTGGAGGTCAAGATGAGGACTGGAAGACCAGGCAAAATTTCAGTGAGACCTGCTCGTAGGATTGCTAGAGAGACAAATCAGAACCCCCAATTAAGATTTTCAGAAAGATTTAGCAGACTCTGGAGATGTGGTACATTGTTCTACTGTTCAAGGACACCTACACATATGTGGCTTTCATAGAAGAGTCCTCAGAAGAAAACATCTCCTGCATCCTCACCATAAAATTCAACATCAGAAGTAGGTAAATGAACATCTAAACAAGCCTGATGCATTTTGGAAACAAGTCATGTGTATCAATGAGGTTAAAATAGAACTTTTGGGCCTTAATGATCAAAGGTATGTGTGGAGAAAAAAGGGTACAGAATTTCAGGAAACTAACATCTTGCCAACCATTAAGCATGGAGTGGATCAATCATGCTTTGAGGTCGTGTTGCAGAAAATGGTACGGGGAAAATTTCACATGTAGAGGGAAGAATGGATTCAATGAATTTTCAACAAATTCTTGATGCAAACATAACACCAACTTTAAAAAAGCTGAAGTTGAAAAGAGGATGGCTTCTACAAATGGATAATGAATCATAATCCTAATTACACATCAAACTCCACATTAGACTACCCCAAAAGGTACAAGCTGAAGGTTTTACAATGGCCTTCACAGTCCCCTGTTCTGAACAGCATTGAAGTTCTGTGGCTAGACCTCAAAATAGCAGTGCATGCAACACGACCCAGGAATCTCACAGACTTGGAAGAATTTTCCAAGAAAAAATGGATGAAAGTCCCTCAAACAAGAATTGAAAGACTACTGGCTGGCTACAAAAAGCATTTACAAGCTGTGATGCTTGCAAAGGGGGTGCTACTCAATACTAACCATGCAGGGTCCCCAAACTTTTGCATCTACCCTTTTTCCTTTTTATAATTTGTAAAATGTAAAAAATTTAAAAATAAATATTTGTTTTGCCTAAAATACAAAGAAAATGTGTCATTTAACTTTAGACCCTTTTAGAGATTATTTCATCTTCGACTTGCTTAAGTGTTCACAATAACAGTAATTTTGACCAGGGGTGCCCAAACTTTTACATGTCACTGTGCATGGAGATGGAAGAATATTTAATCCAGGCATTAATTCTAAAATAAAGTATAGTGCATTAGAAAAATAAGTGTTATCTATCATAATACTGTATGTCTACTGATACACATTCCAACTATTCTCATTTCAAGTGTTATCCATATTTACTTTAATAGGTAAGAAATTCTAAGTGCCAAGTTCATAGACTCATTATTTGTAGACACTGGTAGTAAAAAGAAAGATTGATTTTCATATTGAAGTTTAGAAAGTTTTTAGAAATATCGTAAGAAAAAAATATATAAAAGTCAGTATTTCTGCTTTCCAGACAGCAAATACTAACACCTATTGACTCTCATGCTTATCTAAAATCTCTTTATTACTCAAAAGCTTCAATGTTATAAAAAGCAGCTTTCACTCAAGCTGGAGTTTATAGTTATGTACTCGATACATTGTCTAGGATCTTAAATTAACTGTCCTGGCCAGGAATTTCAGAGCTTTAAACAACCATATAACTACTGCTTTATTACTATTATCGTTCACTATTACGGGGCATGTAAAAAGGTCATGGTGAGGGAACACAAATAAAAATATATATATTTTTTAGAATTTTTTGAACATGGTCTATCTTTTAACCAAAAAGTGAAAAGTGGTGATAACCAAAAAAAATTGAAAATTGATAAAACATTTATATTATTTAAGGATTTTTTTGATTATTTCCCAGGTAATAAGAAATTAGTAGATCAAGTGTAAAGTGCTACTCAGATTTCATGGCTAGTTTCCTTTTCTACATGCCAGTTTTTGAACAGCTACGTGAAAAAAATGGTACCAGTGTGTCATCAGTGTATGGTCTATTGTGTCTGTTTTTGCCATCGGTGTATCATAAGTGTTTGGTCAGTGTGCCATCAGAGTTTCTCACTGATTGATAAATAGGATACAAAGCCTTACTTATCCCTTGCAACGTTAAATACATACATACAGAAAGCCCGGACAACCCCTCTAACATGTCTATCAATTCTTTAATTTTTGCAAGCCCAAAACTTCTTGGTGTTGTAATTTCAATGTTGAGGACTGTGCATGTGTATATATATATATATATATATAGTCAGAAATAAAACAATCATATTTCAGCTGCCATCTTCCTAGCATTAATTTGTTATTTTATTCTTTTTGCGCATAATTCCTTCAATGACTCCTAATACCGTGTAAATCCTAAATAGTTGCATGCAGACTGCATACCCCGCTGTTTGTAAAGCCATTTTGCATGGAAGGTGAGTTTCATTACAGGTGATAAAATTGAAACGTCAAGAGTGAGAATGTGGGGGTGAAATAGAAAAACGTAATAGAAGCTATATGAAGTGGAACAACTATACAGACACTTAAATCAGAACTCACTCTCCGCCCAGTTAGAAAACTATTTTTTCGTGTGCAGTTATTTGACTTTGATACAGATGATTAACTGTAACATTGAAAGACTCGAACAAACATATGACAGTAATTCATGTATTTATCCTGCTTTCCATTACCGAGATATAAAGTAATACTCTGTTTTTCCAGCAAAGAAAACTGATTTCCAGAACAATGTCTGTGTACAAGCCCAGGCAGATAAAACAATCGTGCTTTACTTTGTGCATATGTGGACATAACATGGAGGTCAGGAATTTGAGAAATTATTGTGTTTATGAATTCTTAAGATAAAGTAAACCGGTTGTTGTATAATGAATGCCGCCTCCTTGACGAAGACATGATTGAAGCCATTGTTCTGAGGCAATGTAGTAACTGCACATACACATTTACAGCTCTACATGAAGCTTGAGTTTTACTGCATGGAGTTTATGTACCTTCTTCTATTAGATAACATCAATGGCCAATATAGGGAGTTTCATTAACGGTTTGGCTATGTTGTTCTTTATCCCTAAAATAAAGTCTTCAATGAGCTGTCATTGGCAATATAATACTGGTATTTTCAAATATTTCCTATATGAACTGTTCCAATATTAAACCATAGCTGCACATGAATATACCCAAAACATTATAGGACGCCCTGTAAAATCTATGTTTGCCCTTTGAAATATTATAAATGGCATTTGCCATTGCTGAACCCTTCTCTGCCAGTGTAACATATCCTAACATGTTACCTACAGCAAGGACACAAGGTTGGCACTTGGCCTCCTATCTTTCAGCAACCTACTCACTCAGTTGCAAGGCTTGGGTACACTACATTAATAGCACTGAAAATACAGTGAGGAGATATTTAACCCCTTACCGACCTCCGCCGTACTAGTACGGTGGAGGTCACATCTCCTGCTTTGATGCGGGCTTCGGTGGTGAGCCCGCATCAAAGCCGGGACATGTCAGCTGTTTTGAACAGCTGACATGTGCCCGCAATAGCGGCGGGTGGAATTACGATTCACCTGCCGCTATTAACTAGTTAAATGCCGCTGACAGCGGCATTTAACTACCGCTTCCAGCCATCGGGCCGGAAATGAGCGCATCACCGACCCAGTCACGTGATCGGGGGTCAGCAATGCGTCAACATAACAACCAGAGGTCTCCTTGAGACCTCTATGGTTGTTGATACTGGATTGCTATGAGCGCTACTCTGTGCTCGGTGCTCATAGCAATGCAGTAAATCTACTACATAGCAGCGTTCTGAGCTTCGCTCCTATGTAGCAGAGCCGATCAGGCTATGCCAGCTTCTAGCCTCCCATGGAGGCTATTGAAGCATGGCAAAAGTAAAAAAAAGTTTTAAAAAATATGAAAAAAATAAAAAAAATAAAACTTTAAATCCCCCCCCCCTTCGCCCCATTTAAAATAAAACAAAAAAAAAATCAAACCTACACGTATTTGGTATCACCGCTTTCAAAATAGCCCGATGTATCAATTAAAAAAGGATTAACCTGATCGCTAAACGGCGTAGCGAGAAAAAATTTCAAAATGCCAGAATTACGTTTTTTGGTCACCACAGCATTGCATTAAAATGCAATAACGGGCGATCAAAAGATCATATCTGCACCTAAATTGTATAACTGAAAACATTAACTCCGCATGCATAAAATAAGCCCTCACCCGACCCCAGATCACGAAAAATGAAGACGCTACAGGTATCTGACAATTGTGTAATTTTTTTTTTTTAGCAAAGTTTGGATTTTTTTTTACCACTTAGATAGAACATAACCTAGACATGTTTGGTGTCTATGAACTCATAATGACCTGGAGAATCAAATTGGTAGGTCAGTTTTAGCATTAAGTGAACCTAGCAAAAAAGCCAAGCAAAAAACAAGTGTGGGATTGCACTTTATTTTGCAATTTCACCGCACTTGGAATTTTTTTCCTGGTTTCTAGTACACGACATGCTAAAACCAATGATGTTTTTCAAAAGTACAACTTGTCCCGCAAAAAACAAGCCCTCACATGGCCATATTGATGGAAAAATAAAAAAGTTATGGCTCTGGGAAGGAGGGGAGCAAAAAACAAAAGCGCAAAACTGAAAAAGGGCAAGGTCTTGAAGGGGTTAAAGATGATGAGGTACATTGTCTCTATACCTTGTTATATCCATTCAGGAGTGCAAAAAATCAAGTGTAAAATTAAATAAATATGTTGTGAATTTATGAATATAATAACCAGAGTAGCAGGCCAAGCAGCAGCTAGGGAAGCCATATCTAGTGGTGGAATGTCCAGAACGATCTGCAGAGGATCGACTTCAAGTGAAATTGTCTGAAATTTGCAGGTCCCCGAGAATTCAATCACTCTGCAATTTGATTTACGTGTATCATCCAAAAAATAAAGAAATGTCTGTCACCATTTCATACACAACTGAGGATTCAGTGAGTAGGCTAATGTCGTCACTTATCTAGCGTAGTCAAACAGGGCACTATGAAAAGCAGTATAAAATATGGGGGTTGGTTAACCTCTTCAAGATGCAGCCCTTTTTCGTTTTTGCATTTTCATTTTTCGCTCCCCTCCTTCTCAGAGCCATAACTTTTTTATTTTTCCGTCAAAATAGCCATGCTTATTTTTTGCGGGACGAGTTGTACTTTTGAAAAACACCATTGGTTTTACCATGTCTTGTACTAGAAAATGGGAAAAAAATTCCAAGTGTGGTGAAATTGCCAAAAAAGTGCAATCCCACATTTGTTTTTTGTTTAGCTTTTTGCTAAGTTCACTAAATGCTAAAACTTACCTGCTATTGTAATTCTCCACGTCATTATGAGTTCATAGACACCAAACATGTCTAGGTTATTTTTTATCTAAGTGGTGAAAAAAAAATCCAAACTTTGCTAAAAAAAAAAAAAAAAAAAAAAAAAGAAAGAAAATTACGCCATTTTCCGATACTTGTAGCGCTTCCATTTTCCGGGATCTCGGGTCGAGTGCAGGCTTATTTCTTGCATGCAGAGCTGAAGTTTTTAATAATACCACTTTTGTGCAGATACGTTTTAATGCAATGTCGTGGAAACCAAAAAAAACTTAATTCTGGCGTTTTAAATTTTTTTCTCGCTACACTGCTTAGCGATCAGGTTAATCCTTTTTTTAATTGATAGATAGGGTGATTCTGAATGCGGCGATACCAAATATGTGTATGTTTGATTTTTTTGTATTGTTTTATTTTGAATGGGGCGAAAGGGGGGTGATTTAAACTTTTATATATATATATATATATATATATATATATATATATATTTATATATATATATATATATATATATATATATATACTAGCTGAACTACCCAGCTTCGCCCGTGTTAATAACTGTTGTTAGCAAAATAGAATGTGTTAACAAAAATTTATTCTGCACACAAAAACCACAAAACAAATAGATAGAAATGTAATTATTAAAAGGCAAAAACTAAGCTAATAGAAGTATTTCACAACATATATTTCAACACCAGAGACATTCCACACAGATTTAACTAAATTGGCCAAGTAATGTGAAGTAGTCTTCAACTACTTATTCAAGAGCCTTTTGATAAACGACATTCTTAGTTTTTCCTTCAGGTGCAAAGACGAACAGATTTTTGGCTGTTCCAACTCTTGAACAGGCCACATAAAGTTGACCATGAGTAAAACATGGAGATTGTAAATCGATTCCAGCTACTTTCAAGGACTGTCCCTGAGCCTTGCTGATGGACATAGCAAATGCCAGTCGAACAGGAAACTGGAGGCGTTTAAAATCAAAAGGCAAATCAGATGGAATGAGAGGAATTGTTGGAATGAAAACATCTTCTCCTGTGGCACATCCTGTCAAAATGGTTGCCTCAATTACATTTGGAAACAGGTTCTTAATCAAGAGTTTTGTTCCATTGCACAGCTTTGGTGAATCCAAATTTCTCAATAGCTGAATAGGTGCTCCAGGTTTTAGAAAGAGGTTGTGAGGAGGAAGTCCTTGTGGCTCCAAGGAATTGAGGAACTCAGTTGGATATGGCTCTTGAGGAAGCAGCTGCTGTTTTCATGTGTGTCAGCCTTGTTTCTCGGTCTTCACATTTTTCATTGGCCCGTAATGCGGCTTTTCTTTTCACATCAGCTGATATTCGTGCCATGGAATTCCTTTTCTTATGAGGCATTATTGTGGCAAAAATAGTCTGTAACTGGCAGTTTATATATCCTCTCACATAGAGGTAATGTGACTGACATCAGCCTTTCCACCAACACACCCTAACTGACATGCTATTACCTCACACAAGCTTTATTATACTGAGAATGTCCTTTCTTGCCTATATTAAGCAATCAGAGTTCAGATTAATTAACTCTAGCAAAATAGAAGCTGAGCTGTTATTAGTTGCTATTGGCAGCCTGATAAATCTCCAGCCAACAGGAAGCCCTCCCCCCTGGCAGTATATATTAGCTCACACATACACATAATAGACAGGTCATGTGACTGACAGCTGCCGTATTTCTTATATGGTACATTTGTTGCTCTTGTAGTTTGTCTGCTTATTAATCAGATTTTTATTTTTGAAGGATAGTACCAGACTTGTGTGTATTTTAGGGTGAGTTTCATATGCCAAGTTGTGTGTGTTGAGTTGCGTGTGGCGACATGCATGTAGCGACTTTTGTGAGATGAGTTTTGTGTGGCGACATGTGTGTAGCAACTATTTGTGTGTCGAGTTGCATGTGACAGGTTAGTGTAGCAAGTTGTGTGCAGCAAGTTTTGCGCATGGTGAGTTTTGCGCGTGGCGAGTTTTATGTGTGGTGCGTTTTGAGTATGTGCAAGTCTTGTGTGAGGCAACTTTTGCATGTGTTGCAACTTTTGTGCATGTGGCAATTTTTCCGCGTGTGCAAGTTTTGCGTGTGGCGAGTTTTCCATGAGGTGAGTTTTGCGTGAGCCTAGTTTTGCATGTGGCGAATTTTGCGCGTGGCGAGTTTTGAGTGGCGACTTTTGTGTTTTGACTTTTATGTGGCGAGGTTGGTGTATATGTGGTGAAATGTGTGCTGAGGTGCTGAGGATGGTATATGTGTTCAAGCACGTGGTAGTGTGTGGCGCATTTTGTGTGTATGTTCACATCCCCGTGTGTGGTGAGTATCCCATGTCGGGGCCCCACCTTAGCAACTGTACGGTATATACTCTTTGGCGCCATCGCTCTCACTCTTTAAGTCCCCCTTGTTCACATCTGGCAGCTGTCAATTTGCCTCCAACACTTTTCCTTTCACTTTTTCCCCATTATGTAGATAGGGGCAAAATTGTTTGGTGAATTGGAAAGCGCAGGGTTAAAATTTCACCTCACAACATAGCCTATGACGCTCTCAGGGTCCAGACGTGTGACTGTGCAAAATTTTGTGGCTGTAGCTGCGACGGTGCAGATGCCAATCCCGGACATACATACATACATACACACATTCAGCTTTATATATTAGATATATTTTTTTCATATTTTTTAAAACATTTTTTTAAAACTTTTTGCCATGCTTCAATAGCCTCCATGGGGGGCTAGAAGCTGGCACAACTGGATCGGCTCTGCTACATAGCAGCAATCATCAGATCGCTCCTATGCAGCTGAATTACAGATTTGCTATGAGCGCCGACCACAGTTTGTCGCTCACAGCAAGCCGGCATCAACAACCATAGAGGTCTCAAGGAGACCTCAGGTGTCATGCCGACGCATCGCTGACCCCGATCACATGACGGGGGTCGGCGATGCGTGCATTTCCGGCCCGATGGCCGGAAGTGGTAGTTAAATGCCGCTGTCAGCGTTTGACAGTAGCATTTAACTTGCTAATAACGGCAGGTGGATCGCGATTCCACCTGCCGCTATTGCGCGAACATGTCAGCTGTACAAAACAGCTGACATGTCGCGACTTTGATGTGGGCTCACCGCAGAAGCCCACATCAAAGGGGGAGACACGACATGCTCCTTACTAGTACAGCGCATGTCGTGAAGGGGTTAAGGAGCACTATTTTATGCTTGTACAGTGTGGGATTAGGGGGTCAAGGAGCACAGCTCAGCTCACATAGGGATCAAAAAATACCTAATCTGATTATGGTGTCGTACTGCAGTGCTTAAAAAGATTGAAACTGGGAGTGATAATCTCAGTCTTTGAATAATAATCCAAATATTCAAGGTATATATGGGGAAGTATAAATAATTAAAAGATTAATTAAAAGTGGTGGCGCAAAGTGTCACCGCTAATATGAATTCCTGCGGCGGTACCAACAAAGCTCCACAAATGGTTTGTAAAAGAATAAATAAATACTAGTATACACCTAAGTGTATGGGGGTACGCGCTGGACTATTAGCAAAACGAGATAAGAGCTATACATATAGTTCAAAAATGGCCATTGATATCAGTCTCAATTAGTGCCAATAGAGTGACCGGATAGATGCCGGTATATCCTCAGTTTGTTACACACATATGATCAAAGGGTAAATATAATAGGTGTATTCCTACCTCCAGATCATGAGGTAGAAGGACGCAGCGGTGCTCCTGTTTTTCCTAAAGTTTCCAAATCCTTGCGGGTGGAGAGGGTATAGTGAGCAGGTGGTTGCCCCGGCCGGCAGCAAGCCACCACTGACTAACCTCCAGATGAAGATGAGATCCTGCAAAGCCGACGCCGCGTGTGTACTCAGCGGTGAGTGCGGGCGGTGCGCAGGACCTGTGTGACGTAGTAAGTCACGTGACCGTAATCCCCCCGGGGAGTGAGTACGATGTGCAGCTAGGACATAAACAACCAACGCGTTTCTGAGACACCTGTCTCCTTCTTCAGGGTTCAGCCACCTGCTCACTATACCCTCTCCACCCGCAAGGATTTGGAAACTTTAGGAAAAACAGGAGCACCGCTGCGTCCTTCTACCTCATGATCTGGAGGTAGGAATACACCTATTATATTTACCCTTTGATCATATGTGTGTAACAAACTGAGGATATACCGGCATCTATCCGGTCACTCTATTGGCACTAATTGAGACTGATATCAATGGCCATTTTTGAACTATATGTATAGCTCTTATCTCGTTTTGCTAATAGTCCAGCGCGTACCCCCCATACACTTAGGTGTATACTAGTATTTATATATGGGGAAGTACAGTACCTGTATAGTCACCGAGTGTGGCTAAAATTACCTTGCTCTCATTTTCCGGAAAATTAATGTATTTTCGGTGTTGAGATTTGCTGCAAATTTATTCATTGCAATATAAATTTTTAGGAACATTTTGTACACCTATCAATCCCCATTAATAGAAATTAATGACTGCAGATATAAAGGAATATGCCCCCCCCATCCTGGTATATGCTTTCCCAGACTGGTATATGCTCCCCCATCTTGGTATATGTCCCTCCATCCTGATATATGTCCATTCATCCTGCTATATGCCCCCCATCCTAGCATGTAATGCAACATTTTCCAAGGTGTTGAGGGTTTTAGCCACCAAGGGCGTAACTATAGTGGGTGCAGGGATTGCAGTTGCACCCAGGCCCTGGAGCTAAATGGGATAAAAGGTTCCTTTGACCCATATGAGAATACCAGTATTACTTAAAATGAACCTTACACCAGTTTTTGAGTATCTAAACAAATGCCACCACCTTTATCTATTCTTTTACTGCAGTCCTCAAATGTGTATATCATCTACTGAGTCCCCTGTACTCCCCAAAAATGCCATTTGAATTTCTCCCACTCTTTATGTAAATTAGAAGGGTCTGATGGGCATCATGGCTGCAGTGTGGGTGCCTCCTGTATTTTCCTAATCACCGTCCTCTGTCTCTGACTGATGTGGATGACGCCTCCTGCATCATCCACATAGCACAGTGAACTGTGCCTGCTCAGTAGCATCACAGGCCCGCTCAGGGCCAGAGCTGATGGCAGCATAGGACATCAATGTGCATGTGCCGGAAGACATCATTCCAGTGCGTAGGAGCCGAAATAATGTTTTTGGTGCATGGGCAATGATGTCCTATGCTCTGCCCTCAGTAGAGCACAGCAAAGTGTGCCTATGCAGGCTTCAGTGCTACTGTGCAGGAGCGAGATTTTGTTGCAGCATGTGTCATCCACATCAATCAAAGCTGGAGGATGGTTATTTGGAACATAGAAGATTAAGATAAAGGTGGTGGCACTTGTTTAACTAGTTTTTATAATCAAAAACTGGTGGTGACAAGTTCCCTTTACAACCCTTCATAGTTGAATGCTGGTTTGAAATTTTACATTGAGGCTCATGAACTTCACATTACTGCACTATTTGCATCTATTTGCACATTGAAGAAAGGTTGCCCTAGCAGGAATACCTTTCAAACACTGATGTGGTGGAAAGGGAATAATCATTGTATTACCGGCAGAAAAAAATTGCATTGGTGATATCGCATGGCTATATGAATACCTTCCTTTTATTTGTCAAAAGTACCAATAATTCCTGCAGCCTTGTGTACAATGATATATGAAGGCTTATACTTATTGTTTTTGTCTCTGCTCCATCCCATTTACAGCAGGACAGGATGACCAAGAGGCTAAGCAAATGTTCTAAATCAGAATGCGATTGACTTCTGTACGGAGCACAGGTCTGGTTCAGGGTGATGCATGTTTATTAGACTTCCATGATGTACTTTTGAAGGGCAGTCAATATCCTAGGCTGGTCCACTCTTTCTTCTCTGAGAAACAACACATCATGGATGCAGTCGAAGGGTTCATGTACATGGAATGACCCATGGAATGATACGGCCGCCAACCTGCAAACCAATGAGTGAGCGTTTCGCTCTTTCTCCGGGGGGATTGGCAGCCTGTTTACACTGCAAAATAATCATGAAACAAGTATTTTTAAGATCATTTGTTCATGATTATCTTTGAAAGTAAATGCAGTTTAAATGTATGTCTTGATTCTGAACAACAGGCAGATCTTCTCAGAGGTCAATGACCTGGTTTTGGTCTCATTGATGACCTTTAAAGTCTCACAACTAAAAAACATCAGAGGAGATAAAATAATCCATCATCCAAATATAAAACTATGGACCATTCTTATTGTAATGGGAGTCATTTAAGGACATCATCCCTGAACTGCAGCTGTTTTGACTGCAGAGCAGTCCATTACAAGAGATGGTAGGCATAGTGCCCAAGTAATTGTGATCACAGCAGTAGTGGCAGTTCTATCCGATCTGTCCACTAATCTAATTACATGTATAATTTCAACTTCAAAAAGTTCTCACCAGCAGCATCCTGTTGACATTTGCTTGTATAACTGGAGTGCACAGGGCCCTCAGTGGCTTACAGAGGCAACTTCAATATGAAAATGTATTTTTCAACTTTTGTTAGCTGAATATAGATGAATCACTTATATAAATATCAATGTAAGGTAATGTATAGAAATGCTTTATGTATAAATACAATTATATATGTACTAGCTATTGAATCCTTTCTACGCTTGGGTGGCAAGCATTTTTGTTGGTACATTTTTAATTTTGCGTCAATTTTGAAGACACTGTGTCTGCAAATTTGCAAATACAGTGTCTTTAATAAAATGGGACCAGAGATTGCAGTATATGCACACACTGACTCCGGCATCATTTTATTGAAGTAATGTACTACAACAGTGGTAGCGAACCTTTTAGAGACTGCGTGCCCAAACTGCAACACAAAACAAACTTTTTTACCGCAAAGTGCCAACACAGCAATTTAACCTGAGTACTGAGGTTTTAGTTCAGAAAAAGCAACTCATACAGAAAGTAGGCAGCGGCAGCAAAGAGCAGACGAAGGCAAGAGAGCAGGCAGGGACAACAAAGTGAAGCCACAGACAGCAACAGGGGTACCAGACTGCAGATGTAAAGAAATATGCTTTCCCAGACTGGTATATGCTCCCCCATCCTGGTATATGTCCCTCCATCCTGGTATATGTCCCTCCATCCTGGTATATGTCCCTCCATCCTGCTATATGCCCACCATCCTGGTATATGGTCCCCATCTTTGTATATGTCCCCATCCTTGTATATGTCACCATCCTGGTATATGTCCCTCCATCCTGGTATATGTCCCTCCATCCTGGTATATGTCCCTCCATCCTGCTATATGCCCACCATCCTGGTATATGGTCCCCATCTTTGTACATTTATCCATCCTTGTATATGTCACCATCCTGGTATATGTCCCTCCATCCTGGTATTTGTCCCTCCATCCTGCTATATGCCCACCATCCTGGTATATGGTCCCCATCTTTGTATATGCCCCATCCTTGTATATGTCCCCATCCTTGTATATGTCACCATCCTGCTATATGCTCCACCATCCTGGTATATGTCCCTCCATCCTGGTATATGTCCCTCCATCCTGCTATATGCCCACCATCCTGGTATATGGTCCCCATCTTTGTATATGTCCCCATCCTTGTATATGTCACCATCCTGGTATATGTCCCTCCATCCTGGTATATGTCCCTCCATCCTGGTATATGTCCCTCCATCCTGCTATATGCCCACCATCCTGGTATATGGTCCCCATCTTTGTACATTTATCCATCCTTGTATATGTCACCATCCTGGTATATGTCCCTCCATCCTGGTATTTGTCCCTCCATCCTGCTATATGCCCACCATCCTGGTATATGGTCCCCATCTTTGTATATGCCCCATCCTTGTATATGTCCCCATCCTTGTATATGTCACCATCCTGCTATATGCTCCACCATCCTGGTATATGTCCCTCCATCCTGGTATATGTCCCTCCATCCTGCTATATGCCCACCATCCTGGTATATGGTCCCCATCTTTGTATATGTCCCCATCCTGGTATTTGCTCCCCCATTCAGCTATATGCTCCTACATCCTGGTATATGCTCCCTCATCAAGGTTTATGCTCTCCTATCCAGGTATATGCTCCCCAATCCTGGTATATGCTCCATCTAGGTTTATGCTCTCCCATCCTCGTATATGCTCCCCCATCCAGGTATATGCTCCCCAATCCTGGTATATGTCCCCATCCTGGAATATGCTCTCCCATCCTGGTATATGCTCCTCCAGCCAGGTATATGCTCCCCCATCCCGGTATATGCTTCCCCATCCTGCTGTTTTTCAATATATAGGAAAAAAACAAAACAATATACATTCCTACTCATCTTTCCACCACTCCTCTGCAGCGTGTCATCGTCTTCTGAAGACAGCAGCTGGCTTCATTGTCCAAGCGACAGGGGCGCGTGACGTCACTGCTAAGCGCTTAGTCATGTGCATGACAATGTCAGCTGCTGGACTCTGATTGGCTGGCAGTGTGTATTGTGGTGCACGGACCCGGAAATTTGTGTTCTGCAATACACTTCAGCTGAATGTGCATCCGAGGACTCATCCAGCATATCCATTATTGTCAATAAAATGGCGCTGTAATGAGGTATTCGCATGCGCTGTCTATGGCGCTACACATCTCTGGTTATATTATAGATATCTAGTGTAGGACCAGCATATCTTTAAAACAAAAATGAAATGTATTTATGCTGAGAGTTACAACACATTTCAAACCAAGTTGAAGTTGGTTCTGTATTAAATCAAGTCTTTACAAATAACCCCAAAAAGTCCAAAACGCGTTGTATCTTGAGCATTATCAAGTCACAGACTAGCCATATATATTCCTTTTACTAAAGAATCTTTAAAATGATTGGTTTTACTGAATTGCTTGAACTGTGCTTGATATACATTTATTGTCGCATATATACATACAGTATTTCTATACATTTCTTTACGTTGATGTTTACATGAGTGATTTATCTCTATTAGGACGACAATAACTGAACACATTTTAATGTTATATACTTTTATCTAGCGCTATGTGTTCAATGCAAATGTTGAAAACGTAGATTTCTTCCATATTTTCAAAATCTAGGATATTAACAGTAGTTACCTCTATGAACTATCAGCCTGAAACACAGAAGTGTATGCCATGTATTAAGGTTTGTAGTTCCCATCCCCTATGCTGATTTACAACCCCATGCTTAAAGTGAATGGGCGCATAAATCATAACCCTTAGAAGCTGACAAATCTGCAGTTTAGGTTCTCCAAGTATACCATTTATTTTTGGAACAGTCACAGTTGTACACTGATCTTTTGATTTCCATCCACTGTTATTAATGTGTCTCCACTGTCAATGTTAATCCAGATACAATCTCCCAGACTGTGGAGAAGACAGCACAATCCTGTATCCTTAGTTATGCATCTTTCATGGGGTAATCAGTGGTGGCAGACACTATCACTGAAAGCTCCATTAAATACAGTTAGGAGACTGAGGGCATATTGTGTGGGGTTTTAATGTATAAGCAGATTTGTTAATGCTGAGCAACTTTAGGCTGATACATTGCTCAGTGCTTGAGATGACTGAGAAGGGATGACATTGTAAGCTAAATATAACTTGTCTATTTATTTAAATGTATTCCAACATATTTTACAATGTGTGTCTGCTTTTAATAATTTGGCTTTTCGTGGTTTGGGAAGTAATAGCTTCTTTTGCCAAAAACTGGAAATCTGTTTTGGTGTAATTTCAATCATTAGCTACACTATGCTTGATGTAGCTTTTAGGCAACTAGATCACACTTGATAATATTTGAAAAATGTATCATTTATAAATCACTTTATTTAGAACTTATGTTGTCTTACCAATGAAAAGTCACCCCAAAGTGCTGGCCACTAGTTGCCTGCCGCTTGTCATGGAACAGGCTGTCACGAGAGGTGGTGAGTTCTCTTTCAATGGAAATCTTTAAATAGAGACTGGACAGACTTCTGTTTGAGATGCTTTAGTGAATCGTACAATGAGCAGGAGGTTGGACACAATGGCCCTGGAGGTCCCTTCCAACTCCAACATTCTATGATTCTATCTGCTATGACTGTAGAAAAAAGAGATGGATCACACATCAAAAATTTTGTAGTTTAACATTGTGATCAGACTGTATAAAACCCACTGTCACATCATGGTGAACCTCTAAGTGGGTCCCTGACCTAAAAGGTGTGGCGCCATGTGCTGGCAACAGACGAAGTGACAGTGCACAAGCAAGGGAGTGACCTGGTGCCCCACAGGACCCATGTTGCAAGGCAAAGCTCCGATAGCTCCAGGCCTTACTGCCCCACAGGCATAGCAGCAATGGCTGCCACACAGCACCAACACCGAGTGAAAGTAGCTCTGGAAAACTCAACTTCGAGATACCTGCCATCGGATATCAACCATAATCTATTATAGCAGCAGAGAAACCAAACAGATTACAGGTGGAGGAGATCTATTCCTGTTCTCCTGCCAAACTGCATACAGGCATTACATTGAGTATGGTTTTCAGTTAAGGGCAGTCAGGCTTTGGACAATAGCAGGTGAAATGCATGCTGGGAATGCAGAAAGAAGTTTCAGCAGTGCACCTATAGTGATGGCAGAATGTTGAAAAAAGTGGATGTCAAGTTAGAGATATTGGTTGAGAGGAGAAAATATATACTCTCGGCTTTGTGTGAAATACCAGCTATGTTTTTATAGTTTTATTATTAAAATATACATTGTGGGTCTCATCAGAAATGTCTAAAATAAAACTGTCTGTGTTGATAGTAACAAGCAATCAAAGTTCAGCTTCTGTTTCTTAAACTGCTCGGGTGGTATAAAAGTTGTGCTGTCATTGGTTGATAAAGGAAACAAGCAGTTATTCTTTCAAAGAGTTTTGATCTGCTCTTGTGTGTTGTCGTTGTATGTTGCTGTTGGATAACAAGGTGTGTATCCAAGCTTTACTCCAAGTGGTACAATTAGCATAGATAAATAAAGATGCTTTCTAAAACCGACAAATATCAGATATTTAGCATTTCATAAATTTTCACTATTTCATAGTCATTGAAATGGATGACTATATGATTACACTTATACAATAATGTTCGTTAGAATGTCCCTGATTAAACGATAATAATCTTGAATTCCTCACTTATTATTGCTAGTATTTTATTTATTTAATGGCCTTCAGCTCGGCCTTGAGGCATGATGACTTGATGAATGCTCTATAGGGCGATCATGTGTCCCAAAGGATGGAAGGGCTGCTGGAACTTTGCAGAACCAGATTAGCTCTGCCAATGAATAACTAAATGGCTACCACAATATTATGGTAAAAATAGCGTATATATAAAAATAAAATACAAGCAAAGAAAAAAATTCAAAACCATTCTTCGCCATAATCAGAAACTATAGCAACAAAATAAGGAATACATTCTAATACTTATGTTTAGTTACCTTTTGAAAATGCAAAGAATAAATAAAAATGTCACAAGAATAAAATTAAATTGCAAATTAAAACAAAATTATTATTGTACACATTACCCCCAATAAAACTAAAAGCATTTATATTAAAAATGTATAAAAAAAACCAACTCCCACATATAAAAATGAGATACAATTTATTCTGGTAGCACCCCTAAGAAACATAACAGTTAGTATAGTTAATCAACCATATGCCCAAAATCATCAAAAACTATCTGGTCATTTATGACCAATATACTCTGGCAGAAAATGTGTTAAAGGGGCTATAAAGCGGCTTTTATTTGAAATTCAGAACATTTTTTTCAACTGTCAATGCTGATTTTCTATGTATGACCTTTTATACATACCGTATATACTCGAGTATAAGCCGAGATTTTCAGCCCACTTTTTTGGGCTGAAATTGCCCCTCTCGGCTTATACTCGAGTCATACCCGGGGGTCGGCAGGGGAGGGGGAGCGGGGGCTGTCTAAAAATACTCACCTAGTCCAGGCGCGGTCCCTGCAGGTCCCTGTCTTCACCGGCGCCGGCAGCAGCAGCTTCAGCTTCTTCCTGTACTCAGCGGTCACATGGTCCCGCTCATTACAGTAAATGAATATTCGGCTCCACCTCCCATAGGGGTGGAGCCGCCTATTCATTACTGTAATCAGCGGGACCATGTGACCGCTCAGTACAGATGAAGCGCTGCGGTGTCGGGGAAGCGGTATCTACACAGCGGCAGGACCAGGTGAGTATACGGGGAGGGGAGCGCTGCGCGATAGTCACCTGCTCCTCGCTCCGGGCGCCGATCTGTCTCCAGCAGTGACGCTGAGGTCAGAGGGCGCGGTGACGTGGTCAGTGTGCGCCCTCTGCTGAACGTCAGTGCTGGAGACAGATCGGAGCCGGAACGAGGAGCAGGTGACTATTGAAAGTGCCGGGGGCCTGAGCAACAGAGAGGTGAGTATGTGATTTATTTTTTTTATCGCAGCAAATGGGGCAAGTGTCTGTATGGAGCATCTATGGGGCCATAAAGTTCCTGCAGCACTATATGGGGCCATAACATTCCTGCAGCACTATATGGGGCCATAACATTCCTGCAGCACTATATGGGGCCATAACATTCTTGCAGCACTATATGGGGCCATAACATTCCTGCAGCACTATATGGGGCCATAACATTCCTGCAGCACTATATGGGGCCATAACATTCCTGCAGCACTATATGGGGCCATAACATTCCTGGAGCACTATATGGGGGCCATAACATTCCTGCAGCACTATATGGGGCCATAACATTCCTGCAGCACTATATGGGGCCATAACATTCCTGCAGCACTATATGGGGCCATAACATTCCTGCAGCACTATATGGGGGCCATAACATTCCTGCAGCACTATATGGGGGCCATAACATTCCTGCAGCACTATATGGGGGCCATAACGTTCCTGCAGCACTATATGGGGCCATAACATTCCTGCGGCACTATATGGGGCCATAACATTCCTGCAGCACTATATGGGGCCATAACATTCCTGCAGCACTATATGGGGCCATAACATTCCTGCAGCACTATATGGGGCCATAACATTCCTGCAGCACTATATGGGGCCATAACGTTTGAGCAGCACTATATGGGGCCATAACATTCCTGCAGCACTACATGGGGCCATAACATTCCTGCAGCACTATATGGGGCCATAACATTCCTGCAGCACTATATGGGGCCATAACATTCCTGCGGCACTATATGGGGCCATAACATTCCTGGAGCACTATATGGGGCCATAACATTCCTGCAGCACTATATGGGGCCATAACATTCCTGCAGCACTATATGGGGCCATAACGGTTGTGCAGCACTATATGGGGCCATAACATTCCTGCAGCACTATATGGGGCCATAATGTTTCTGCAGCACTATATGGGGCCATAACGTTTCTGCAGCACTATATAGGGGCATAATGTTTGTACAGCACTATATGGGGCAAGTGTCTGTATGGGGCCATAAATAACGTTTGTAGGGCACTACGGCATATGGGGCAAGTGTCTGTATGGAGCATCTTATAGGGCCATAAAGTTTGTGCAGCACTATAAGGGGCAAATATCTTTATAGAGCATCTTAGGGGGCCATAATCAGCATTTGTGCAGCATTATATTGGGCAAATGTGTCTATGGAGCATCTTATGGGGCCTTTATTAACCTTTATGCAGGATTATATGGGGCATATTTTAATATGGAACATCTTATGGGGCCATAATGAACAGTATGGAGCATTATATGGGGCTCCTGATTCAATATGGATATTCAAAAACACTTAACCTACTGATGTCTCAATTAATTTTACTTTTATTGGTATCTATTATTACTTTTGACATTTACCGGTAGCTGCTGCATTTTCCCCCCTAGGCTTATACTCGAGTCAATAAGTTTTCCCAGTTTTTTGTGGCAAAATTAGGGGGGTCGGCTTATACTCGGGTCGGCTTATTCTCGAGTATATACGGTAGTAAAAAATGTAAAACATATTCTAGGTTCGTCCTTTAGTAGATATGTCAAATGATAATCACAAATCTTCAGATTGGCAGTATAAATTATTACTTGACTTAACTGATGATCAAAAGAAGCATTGTTCTTTCCTTGCCGGTGAGGAGTCATCAATAAATCGCCTTATGTGTTTGCTCCTTTCCTCGTGTCTTAACTTGGCCACTTTATTAATGAGAAATCTATCATCTGCCAACCATCTGGATAATTATTAGCAGGTCTTTACTGCAGATTGAATTCACATCAGCTGGGGTTATAATAAAGAAGAGATCACAAGACTGACGAGAAAAGAGAAGCCAGGGCACGTTGCCTAGAGCACTTAACGTTAAATGTTCAGTGTGGTTCTTCTGGTGAGTTCATGCTCGGGTGCCAGGTGCTGTCAGTTACAAATAATCTCTGAAGCTCCTGGTTTGCCCGCTGTCTAAACTTTAGTCTGCCTAATGAAGCAAAAGTCATTGTTTATAAAAATTTCAATCTCCGGTGATAACTGGACGTTGCCAAGATCCAGCCGTCTGCAGTGCATAAGCCATAAATTATCATAATACAGTTAATTATCAGAAAAATAAGGTTAATTATTTGTGAAGCAGAAGGCTGTTAAGAGCTTCCTACATCATATGATCACATGGATGCAACTTTGTGAGATCAGATGACTAAGTCAAGTTTTCTGGGAAAAAAATAGCAGATATGAATGGCCGGTGCTACCGTTAATTACTAGCGGCTTTCCTGGCTTGCAGCTTCTTGACAGTAGGACTATGCAGACGCACCAATCACATTCTTACTTTTGCTCTTTTTGAAGCTAAATGTATTTGACTGGCAAAGCCTCTGAATGGCATTTAGGGAATAAAGGGAAAAGAAAAGGAAGTCTTAATTGGCAAATTACTTCTTGTTATTTAGTTTGGCTTCCAAGTCGAAAATGACGATAATGAGGATCTTTGTGGGACATGCCCTTGAGGAGAGCCTGGAGGCTTTTTGTTAAATTACACTTTAATGTGAAGATATTCAAGAACACATTGGAGCATTTAAACCATCTGATTTTATTGCACAAATATTTTAATTTAATGGTGGTTAAATCTAACTCCATGATACTTATATATATATGAAAATGTCTTAGCAGGCAATACTCTGCCAGAAAGAGTTGAATGAATCCTCTTGTTCACTGACTTTCCTACCGTACAGTTCAGGCAGTGGGAGACGTTTCTTCCATTGAATTGTCCATTGAGCAGACATGTCTAGGTTATTATATTTATGTCTTTGGAAATGGTCATTTTGTAATAGATTTACTGATTTGTGCTTATGCGGATAAGTTGGCGGAATGCAATGTTACTTGCAGTTCAGCCAGCTTCGTTATTAATGCTGTGGGACTGAATACACATTCGTGTTGGCCGATGATGATGCTAATGGAAATGTAAAGCTGTTTCTATGTTACGGCAACAAATTTATAACAGTGAGTCTGTTCGCAGTTAAAACATGTTTTATTTGTTAATCAGTGGTACATATTAATATACTGTAAGTTACTGAGGAAATTGGCTTTTTTCTCACCTTTCACATCAAAACGGCTTTTCACTTATCCCAAAATGTTATTTGTGGCCATGCAACTCAAACTCATGTAACAAAATGAAACACTTCCCTTACTGTTACATAATTACAAATTTGATGTACTGGGAGATGTTTATATGTAATGGAGCCAAAAGGTTTGTAAAACATGCACTTGTTTATTGTCGATGTATCCGCCACCTATACAATAGATGATTGCAGGGTGTCCAGACAGCAGGACCTGTACCATGAGGAGATACCTGAGATGTATAAATGTCGTCAAAGATGAAAAGCCTCTCTTATTGCTTAAGGGCAACTGTAAATTAACTCTATGTGTGTTCTGCTTCACTTAAAGGGGATTTTCACAACTTTTCAAAGTTTGCAGGTTATTATAAAATAAATATATTAGTGTTACCACCTTGCCAAGAAGGGGTCTTCATCATCTCCCAGAAGTAATGAGAGACTGTTCATTCATTCATTTGACCACTCCGTTTATTGATTGGATGCAAGGTCAAATGACTTAAAGGGAACCTGTCACCTGAATTTGGTGGGACCGATTTTGGGTCATATGGGCGGGGTTTTGAGGTGTTTGATTAACCCTTTCCTTACCCGCTGGCAATATTGCCTTGCGCTGGCATGTACTCCGGAGGACAGAGAATGAACTTCAATCCAATATTGCGGCCAGCATGCAGCCAGCGGGTAAGGAAAGGGTGAATCAAACACCTCAAAACCTCGCCCATATGACCCAAAACCGGTCCCGCCAAATTCAGGTGACAGGTTCCCTTAAATGTACATGATGTTATTACTCTCAATCCAGGAGACCACTGGAGCGGCTGATAAATGCAATGGTGAGTAACATTTACTGCTATTTCTTTATTTTAGAATGGTCACTATGCACTGGCAAAGTTTAAAAAGTCTTAGAAAGATCAAAGATGGTAATGGGATCACTGGATCAATCCCCCTTACATTCTGTAATCTAGTCTGCTGTTTAAAATAACATGACTTGCATAGGAATCCAGGGTCTCCATCGCTTAAGTCAAAATTGGGGTCGCCCCTCTGATAATCAACAAAACATTGGTTTCCACTTATATACTATGGTTACTTTTCACATTGGTGTAGTGGGTTGAACAGCTATGATCAAAATTAGCTCAAATTTTAGCAGTTACCGGTAGGTGTTTCATGTGCAAAACAGCTGGCACCCGCTGGGTATGGAGTGAGCTCAGCACATGAATACGCTCCATACAGATCCTGCTAACGTGTGCTGTACAGTATCACAGATATTGAGAGAAATGGGCAAGCACTTTGGCACCAGCCCGCTCTGCTCATGGGCCCCATAGTAGACAATAGGCCTGCTGAACTGGCACTACGACACTGCGCACTACATTGTCCTGCCTGTCAAAAGCAATGGGAACTTGATAGAACAAACTAATGGTACAAAATTTTAAAACTGGATCAATGGGGACTTTAACGAAAATGTCTCCCTGTATATTTGTACAAAAGTTGGAATAGGATAGCATAACACTCTGCAGCACTTAATTAAAGCTAGTAACTTATGCAGAGAAAATATAATAAAGTTTGATTACCATCTTCATCAAGTTGCAGCCGGGTTCTGGTGTTGTGCCGCATTGGGACAGCTGTCATAATTTCAGAAAAACGAGTAGCGTGAAGTGTTTTATTTGAAAACAGACAATCACGCAAGCAAAATAATCAGAGCTGCTTAGTCAGGATGTCCGCAGACTTAACGTGTCTGATATGCTTCCTCACCATATACATTCCATCACCTAAATAAGATCAAGGTGGTTCATACCATTCAAGAACCCAGGATTAGGTGAAACATGAGCACAAATGGTAGCAGACAAATTATATCGCCTTACATGTCTGGCTTACTGTTTTCTTAAGAGCCCTAGTATCTATGGAATGGATATATAAAAGCGGTTCTCTGAGATCCAAAGGGAGGAAATTCCATAAATTAACAAATAGAGCTAATACTCACCTGATAAATATCCTGCCGTTCCAATGCCCATAGTCTAGTGGTCCCTTCCAGCCTCTCATCAGTCATATTGTGCCGCCTTCTGACGTAACTGCTATAGCCAATCACTGGCCTCAGTCTTGTGCTTGACACCTCGGCGTCACTGCTGAGGACAATTATTGGCTGCTCTGTTCACTTGGGTAGACGGCATATGATTGCTACATGGAAATAAACAGAGACTGGCTGAGACCACCAGAGCGGCCGGGGGTTTTTCAGATAAGTAATTTGTTCTTTTTTATGTCATATTTTAATTGTTCAACAAAATTCTTTACAAACTTGGGAACCCCCATTAAATGGCACACATTTTTTATTTCTTTAGTATGCAGTATATATTTGTTTGATTTGCTATTTTTGAGAATTTCATACCCATTTTACCAATAAAGGGGTTGTATGGTCTTCTGCTAAAAGTCTGCAGTCACTCTATGCAACTGCAGACATCCTAAACCTTACAGCAGGGGTGGGGAACCTCAGGCCCCAGGGCCATTTATGGCCCTCAATGACCTTTTACCATGCCCCCGAGCAGATTCTCAGGGACCACATTCTTGGGCAGGGAGCTGTATTTTGATTACAACCAGCTCATTAATTACTTCTTGCTCTGTTAGCACACACACACGCAGTGTTCACTACTGAAGGGCATGCGATGAAAGATTACGTCCTGACACCAGTGCCAGAGTCAGGATGTACTTTGTGGGTGGAGTTTGTACGGCCCCCAAAGGATGGTATAAATATCCAAATGGCCCTTGGCAGAAAAAAGATTCCCCACCCCTGCATTACAGTATGCGCATAGCACGCTGTCAGAATTCTCCGGTACTGCTGCCGAGTGCGGTTTTGCATTCCGCCAGCCATATTCCGGCAAGATGTGCTCTGCCTCACTCATATCACTTGTGTTGAAGAATGCCAAGCACATCTATTTGACACATAGCTGCATATATGTAAATCAGATGCTTTACTATTACAGCTCTCAGCACCAAAAGCGGAGAATCCTGACAGTGTGCAGTGAGAGCTGTAAGGTTCAGAAATCTGACGTCACACAGAGTGACAGCAGACGTTTATCAGAGGACCGGACAGCCTCTTTAAGGTATGATGTCAGGGTTGCAATAATTGCAATCGTTCGGTGTTTAAGAAATAAACCTTGCAGTGCCTCTCAGGATCTAATGTCCTAGTTATTACAACCTGGACACCGCTATGCATAACTTGCTTTTCTTTATATTGGCTTTCTCTGAATGAAATATGCAGTGTTCAGATGTTCCTGCCTCCATTAGCATGATCCAGAATGTATAGCTGTGTAAGGATTTATTTTTATTTTCTTTGAATAATCTCCTTTTAGGAAATTCTTCCGTTAATGGGCCTCCTTTCCATGTTTTGTTACTTCTCAATCTTACTGCTTCAGTCAGGTCATTGTCTCCTTTCCAGGCATTCCTCTGTTTTTGACAAATACTTCCCTCCTGACCTCATTTTAATCCCCTTAATGGAGATATTTACATTCATCATTTCAAGAGTATTTGTCCTAAACCTCTTAACAACCTTGCAGTTGTTTTAAGCACTGAACTCTGATGGGAGGATTTAAAAAAAACAAACCCAAAGAAAGGTTATTTGTTAAGTGGATGTAAACATTTTGGCTTCTTCCCATAATGTACCACTTTGTCTTCTCATTTGTTTTACTCTCCTTCTTCAGGAAAATGAATTGTTGAACATTTTCTTTACATCCTGTTGACATTGACCAGAGTTATCACCATATACAAAGTGTTAGTATTTTCTATCTTCACGGAGCCTGTTTGGGCAAAATACTGTATATACTCGAGCATATGCTGACCCAAGTATAAGCCGAGGCACTTCATTTTGCCACGGAAAACTGGGTAAGTTTATTGACTCGAGTATAAGCCGGGTATGTATTGTCCCCTCATCCCTGTCCTGCTATGAGTGGCTCCCCCTGTGCTGTCCAGCTATGTCTGGCTCCCCCATCCTGTCCTGCTCTGTGTGGCTCCCCCATCCTGGCCTCTGTGTGGCTCACTTTGTTGTATGCATGGCTCCTCCGGTCTCCTCATTGTATACATGGCACCCCATCCCATCCTTGTATGCATGGCTCCCCCTGTCCCATCTTATATGCATGGCTCGGCTCCCCTGTCCTCCCCGTCATACTCACCCTCCTCCCGCCATCGCTACACATCCGTGCATCTCCATTGTCCCGGTGGCAGTTTTTCCTGTGCTGAGTGGTTACGTGGTACCGCTCATTAAGGTAATGAATATGCACTCCACACCTATGGGAGTGGAGACCCATGCATATTCATTACCTTAATGAGCGGTACCACGTGACCGCTCAGCACAGTAAGTGCTGCAGCAGTGGGACAGAGGATATGCAGTGACGTTCAGCGATGGCTTGAGGAGGGTGAGTATGATGTCACAGCCGCCGGCTCCTGCCACTGCTCCACCGCTCCCCTGCTCCCCTCCCCCAGCGGCTTTCTGGACCATAACTCGTGTATAAGCCAATGGGGGTGTTTTCAGCACAAAAATGTGCTCAAAATCTCAGCTTATGCACAAGTCTATTCAGTAGCTTATATTGGGAAGAGCAATATCACAAACTCTCTAATTAATTTAGGCAATCGTCGTCTGATTAAATAGAATCGGTCACCTGGTCAAAGAGGCCAGTTTTGATCTTATTTTATTCCTGTTACTACTCACATGAGTATTTTTTTTAAAGTGCCATACAGATCCAGAGATATGGACTTTTTTATTTAGTGCTAATATTTATCATCTTCACCAAAGGGGCGTGGCTCACAGGGTACCAATACGGAGCAGCCTTAAGACACACCCACAGAGAATCAATTGAGCCACACCCCTTTGTAATAACCATAAAAATTACTACTAAATAAAAAGTACTCTCTACAACCATATGGCATATTAAAAATAAAAGTGAATAAGAGCAAAAAATTGCCACTTTTGAGCTGTTGACAGGTCCTCTTTAAGTCACATAGATTATTATTTACCACAGGACTGGCGTATAGCAAATGTGGTGCCAATATTCAAAAAAGGGGCAAAAACTGAACTCGGTAATTATAGGCCAGTAAGCTTAACCTCTACTGTGGGTAAAATCCTGGAGGGCATTCTAAGGGATGCTATGCTGGAGTATCTGAAGAGGAATAACCTCATGACCCAGTATCAGCACGGGTTTACTAGGGACCGTTCATGTCAGACTAATTTGATCAGCTTCTATGAAGAGGTAAGTTCCGGACTGGACCAAGGGAACCCAGTGGACGTAGTATATATGGACTTTTCCAAAGCTTTTGATACGGTGCCACACAAAAGGTTGTTACATAAAATGAGAGTAATGGGGATAGGGGAAAATATGTGTAAGTGGGTTGAGAGCTGGCTCAGGGATAGGAAACAAAGGGTGGTTATTAATGGAGCACACTCGGACTGGGTCACGGTTAGCAGTGGGGTACCACAGGGGTCAGTATTGGGCCCTCTTCTTTTTAACATATTTATTAATGACCTTGTAGGGGGCATTCAGAGTAGAATTTCAATATTTGCAGATGACACTAAACTCTGCAGGGTAATCAATACAGGGGAGGACAATTTTATATTACAGGATGATTTATGTAAACTAGAAGCTTGGGCTGATAAATGGCAAATGAGCTTTAATGGGGATAAATGTAAGGTCATGCACTTGGGTAGAAGTAATAAGATGTATAACTATGTGCTTAATTCTAAAACTCTGGGCAAAACCGTCAATGAAAAAGACCTGGGTGTATGGGTGGATGACAAACTCATATTCAGTGGCCAGTGTCAGGCAGCTGCTACAAAGGCAAATAAAATAATGGGATGTATTAAAAGAGGCATAGATGCTCATGAGGAGAACATAATTTTACCTCTATACAAGTCACTAGTTCGACCACACTTAGAATACTGTGCACAGTTCTGGTCTCCGGTGTATAAGAAAGACATAGCTGAACTGGAGCGGGTGCAGAGAAGAGCGACCAAGGTTATTAGAGGACTGGGGGGTCTGCAATACCAAGATAGGTTATTACACTTGGGGCTATTTAGTTTGGAAAAACGAAGACTAAGGGGTGATCTTATTTTAATGTATAAATATATGAGGGGACAGTACAAAGACCTTTCTGGTGATCTTTTTAATCATAGACCTGAGACAGGGACAAGGGGGCATCCTCTACGTCTGGAGGAAAGAAGGTTTAAGCATAATAACAGACGCGGATTCTTTACTGTAAGAGCAGTGAGACTATGGAACTCTCTGCCGTATGATGTTGTAATGAGTGATTCATTAATTAAATTTAAGAGGGGACTGGATACCTTTCTGGAAAAGTATAATGTTACAGGGTATATACACTAGATTCCTTGATAAGGCGTTGATCCAGGGAACTAGTCTGATTGCCGTATGTGGAGTCGGGAAGGAATTTTTTTCCCCATGGTGGAGTTACTCTTTGCCACATGGGTTTTTTTTGCCTTCCCCTGGATCAACATGTTAGGGCATGTTAGGTTAGGCTATGGGTTGAACTAGATGGACTTACAGTCTTCCTTCAGCCTTAATAACTATGTAACTATGTAACTATGTAATTGTGTGTTCCGTTTAGAGGTAATGCATCTATAACACTGGTCAACAGCATTTTTGGTGCCAAAGATATTTCATCGAATTTAGGGTATTTTTGGGGTGCTGATTCTGAATATGTCATCAGTTTTGCCAGATTGGCTCAAGTTTTTGAGATTTTTGGTATCTTATTTATAGCACTTGTTGGTAAATGCGACGCATCATCTCATTAATTTCTTTGGATTAGTACTTGAACTGAGCAGTTCTCAATATAGTTTTGTGTTAATTAGTGTTCTAAAAGTTTGTTCATAGCTCGATTTTTGCACTAACTTTATGTTGTTGTCTGTTTTCCAGTGAAAAGCATGAACTCATGAAGAAGAAGTTGTCTTAACGATCCAGACTCATTCTGTTACATTTGTGGTGAATACACACTGCCAAAACATAGAAGAAACATAACAGACTTCGTAAAAAAAGTGTATTTTGCCTATTTTGGGGTTATGCTTGGGGACCAAGACAAGTTTTGGGCACCACACATAGTGTGCAAAGCATGTATCGAATTATTACGAAAATGGAGCAAAGGACAAAGAAAAAGCTTCAAATTTGGTGTTCCGATGGTGTGGAGAGAGCCAAAAAATCATCATGATGACTGTTATTTATGGTAAACACAGGTACAGGCACATCTTCACAATGAGGGACAGGCCTTCTTGCAGATTCCATGTTACTCCCATTTTCGTTTCTTATGCTTATTGAATCCTTGCACTTGCACTGCACAGAAATAACAGTCATCATGATGATTTTTTGGCTCTCTCCACACCATTGGAACACCAAATTTGAAGCTTTTTCTTTGTCCTTTGCTCCATTTTCGTAATAATTCGATACATGCTTTGCACACTATGTGTGGTGCCCAAAACTTGTCTTGGTCCCCAAGCATAACCCCAAAATAGGCAAAATACACTTTTTTTACGAAGTCTGTTATGTTTCTTCTATGTTTTGGCAGTGTGTATTCACCACAAATGTAACAGAATGAGTCTGGATCGTTAAGACAACTTCTTCTTGATGAGTTCATGCTTTTCACTGGAAAACAGACAACAACATAAAGTTAGTGCCAAAATCAAGCTATGAACAAACTTTTAGAACACTAATTAACACAAAACTATATTGAGAACTGCTCAGTTCAAGTACTAATCCAAAGAAATTAATGAGATGATGCGTCGCATTTACCAACAAGTGCTATAAATAAGATACCAAAAATGTCAAAAACTTGAGCCAATCTGGCAAAACTGATAGCATATTCAGAATCAGCACCCCAAAAATACCCCAAATTCATTAAAATATTTTGGACACCAGAAAAAATTTGTTGACCTGTGTAATTAACCAAAATATTCCAAATTATTATTCATTGCTCTATATATTTATTACTAGTGAACAAACCAGGCATTGTAAGGGCACATTATGGCTAAATACATTAAGGTGATGTTTATGTCATAAAAAAGTTTATTTTTCACATCAGAATTTATTTAATCCACCATCTGCTGCTTTTTAGTGTAAAATAAGAAGCAGAAGCGTTCTTATTTTCTGTACAAAGCAGGAAGAAAGCAAAGTATGCATAGTACTATTTTCTCAGAACCAACATTGGCAAAGACCATTGGTCATGGCCATTCTTTCTAGTATATAAAGGAGAGCAATCCCGACTCAAAACATGTTATAAATTGTTTTGTAATTTTTATTGTCCCTCTAACCTTCCACTTGAGTTCCATACATAATTACTGAGCATCAAAGATATTTTAATGATAATCTGTCCATAGGATCAACCCCCCTTAGGCCCCTATATCTGCATATAGGTCATAGGATGCTGAATGATACCTTGATATTTACGAACCAATGTCTTATTCTAGAGGTATCAGGTATCCATGTCTTTCTTATGAGCTTTTCTAAGCTAGGGGTTGGACACTGATCTTTGAACTAGAGCCTTATGTCAAGTCTATCCAGTGGGCAAAGTTCCCACTGTTTGTGCAGCGCCCCAGATTCCTGGTCGTTGCAGTAGTGTCGCTCTTCCACCAGGGGGAGTGATGTTACGTCTGATGGTACTAAAGGAGTTCACCTTGCCAGGTATCACAGTCACACACTACACTTTACACTCCAGTCCACCAGGGGGAGCAAAGCTTCTATCTACTAGGGCACTCCTCACACACGGGTAAAACTGGTGGGTTGGACAGGAAGTGAGAGAGAGAAGCAGACTGGGCTTTGACCAGATAACATCGAGGGAGAAGCAGCCTGGGTTTGACCCAGAGAGGTCCTGTCAGGGGTGGGATCCTGACAGAGGCCTAGCAAGAGATGGAACGTTACGGAGCTGCGCCTGCACATCATTGCGGCAGCATCTTAAGAAAGAACACGAAGCAAAGTATATTGTGGAGAGTGAGAACCGAAGTCACAGCACAAGGAGATAATACCGGGAGGAGTCCTGCCCTGAGATCGGCAGCCTCCTTCCGAGGTGCGTAGCCAGTGGCCAGAACACCGAGGGAGTACTGACTCTACGCATTACAACGTATTGCATTACTACGCATTACAACGGCAGGACAGTCAATTCCAAGTTGGCTGCCCAACCTAAATACCTAAGAAGACACGGAGGCAATTGTGCGAGAGGGGCGTCTCTAGGGTCCCTATAAATTAACTCCAGGCCTACCCCGTCATACGGGTTGTCCTATCCATATCATCTGGGGGACAAAGAGAGAGAACATCAGAAATATCTACAAAGGTTGTGAGGACTTTCCCGTGGTGCTCAGCAGGGAGGTACTACAACACACAGGCGCTAGTAGGAAGGCTACTGATTTCTTCCTGGCTAAGGGAACTCTGGATGTGCCTTCGGACCGGCCGGACTCTGCCTGCCCTGTGAACGGTACTCTGGACTGCGGACGCTGAAGTCTTCAGTAAAAGGTAAAGAGACTGAAACCTTTGTGTCCTCGTTATTCATCGCGCCTCACAATGATCACTATCATCATCCACACACTTTGGGAAGCCCTGGGGACATACTTTACCTGTGGGAAGGTACACCATCTGGCTGCCAATCCATCACCCCAGCGGACCCCCAGCAGCGTCGGTCACCCTCACCGAATACCACAGGTGGCGTCACAAACAACAGACAAACTTACACCTTTAATTGGGTGCCCCTCAGCAGGGCCACGGACCGGGTCGGGCCACCGTGACATCCCCAGAACCGAGACCAAGGGACCCGGTGCCGAATACCCCATTGCCCTGTGCCTGGGAGCGATCCATTTGCAGAGCACAAATCCAAAAAGTCCAATTTGCACAAAGGAAGTGAAAAGTGCTCTTTTACCCTGTGTCAAAGTGCCCTTTCCAAAACAGAGACGCCACAAGGAAAAGTCTACAATGAGACATACTGTTTTTGTTTTCTTACAACATTTGTCACTGAGTCTTTCATACTATTTATACACTGGATATAAATTTGAATCCAATATTATAGGGGTTGTGTATCCACTGGAATAAACATAAGATCTACAAATGTGATACACAACTAAATTGATAGAAGATATTTTTATTTAAATTTTAAAAAACATAACAAAGAAAAGAAACAAGGGAAAAATCTAACAGGCGGAAAACGTACGGGGAAGTGTGGTGTAAGTATATACACAAATAAATTATTGATAGAAAACCAGCAGCAAAATCACATACATGACCCAAAAATGAACATAGTAACTGATGGTAAATCAGTGACCGCCTATGCATAAATAGTTAAGTACTTAAATAAGTAAATAAATAAATAAATACATAATTATAGTAAAAGAACAGTACAGATATAAAGTGCATCAAGTAAACAGAACCTATATGGATAAAGATCTGGGTGTATAGTATCAGTGTACAAAGTTGGCAATAATAAACAGTCAGCTGCTGAAAGAATAGATAAATTGCCTATACAGGTCCTTCTCAAAAAATTAGCATATAGTGTTAAATTTCATTATTTACCATAATGTAATGATTACAATTAAACTTTCATATATTATAGATTCATTATCCACCAACTGAAATTTGTCAGGTCTTTTATTGTTTTAATACTGATGATTTTGGCATACAACTCCTGATAACCCAAAAAACCTGTCTCAATAAATTAGCATATTTCACCCGTCCAATCAAATAAAAGTGTTTTTTAATAACAAACAAAAAAAAGATCAAATAATAATGTTCAGTTATGCACTCAATACTTGGTCGGGAATCCTTTGGCAGAAATGACTGCTTCAATGCGGCGTGGCATGGAGGCAATCAGCCTGTGACACTGCTGAGATGTTATGGAGGCCCAGGATGCTTCAATAGCGGCCTTAAGCTCATCCAGAGTGTTGGGTCTTGCGTCTCTCAACTTTCTCTTCACAATATCCCACAGATTCTCTATGGGGTTCAGGTCAGGAGAGTTGGCAGGCCAATTGAGCACAGTAATACCATGGTCAGTAAACCATTTACCAGTGGTTTTGGCACTGTGAGCAGGTGCCAGGTCGTGCTGAAAAATGAAATCTTCATCTCCATAAAGCATTTCAGCCGATGGAAGCATGAAGTGCTCCAAAATCTCCTGATAGCTAGCTGCATTGACCCTGCCCTTGATGAAACACAGTGGACCAACACCAGCAGCTGACATGGCACCCCACACCATCACTGACTGTGGGTACTTGACACTGGACTTCAGGCATTTTGGCATTTCCTTCTCCCCAGTCTTCCTCCAGACTCTGGCACCTTGATTTCCGAATGACATGCAAAATTTGCTTTCATCAGAAAAAAGTACTTGGGACCACTTAGCAACAGTCCAGTGCTGCTTCTCTGTAGCCCAGGTCAGGCGCTTCTGCCGCTGTTTATGGTTCAAAAGTGGCTTTACCTGGGGAATGCGGCACCTGTAGCCCATTTCCTGCACACGCCTGTGCACGGTGGCTCTGGATGTTTCCACACCAGACTCAGTCCACTGCTTCCTCAGGTTCCCCAAGGTCTGGAATCGGTCCTTCTCCACAATCTTCCTCAGGGTCCGGTCACCTCTTCTCATTGTACAGCGTTTTCTGCCACATTGTTTCCTTCCAACAGACTTACCATTGAGGTGCCTTGATACAGCACTCTGGGAACAGCCTATTTGTTGAGAAATTTCTTTCTGGGTCTTACCCTCTTGCTTGAGGGTGTCAATGATGGCCTTCTTGACATCTGTCAGGTCGCTAGTCTTACCCATGATGGGGGTTTTGAGTAATGAACCAGGCAGGGAGTTTTTAAAAGCCTCAGGTATCTTTTGCATGTGTTTAGAGTTAATTAGTTGATTCAGAAGATTAGGGTAATAGGTCGTTTAGAGAACCTTTTCTTGATATGCTAATTTATTGAGACAGGTTTTTTGGGTTATCAGGAGTTGTAGGCCAAAATCATCAGTATTAAAACAATAAAAGACCTGACAAATTTCAGTTGGTGGATAATGAATCTATAATATATGAAAGTTTAATTGTAATCATTACATTATGGTAAATAATGAAATTTAACACTATATGCTAATTTTTTGAGAAGGACCTGTATATAGCAAAGGCAACAATGTAACAGATAGATAACAAAATGGATGTTGCTATTGCAGGTTGCAGGTTAAAGAAGTGTTTCAGTACATCAAAATCAAACTCCATGTGAAGGATAACTGTTGTGAATTCTGTTGTGGGTTCTGCTCTTAGGCTCCCTCCGGTGGTTATAAGTGGTAGTGCTGCTGTTTGTCCTTCACAACAGTCATCAGCTTCTTCCACTTTGGAGGAGGCTATTTAGTCTGGCTCCTTCTTTTATTGAGTGCCAGTTGTCCATTGTTTTCTAGGGATCCACATCTCTGCTTGGTTTCTCCTTCTGGATTGTCCAAATCATCAAAGATAAGTCCTGGCTCTGTTTTTGCAGTCCACATGCGGTGGACTTAATAGTTCTGTGAATTATTGCTATGTTTTTTCTTGTCCAGCTTTGTCTGTGTTAAGATTTACTCAGCCAAGTTGGAAGCTCTGGAGTCACAGAGTGACCCTCCATGCCTTTAGTTAGGTGTGGAGATTTTTGTATTCTCTGTGGTGGATTTTGTAGTATTTTTTATACTGACCGCACAGTACTCTGTCCTGTCTTTTCTTTCTAGGTAGCGTGGCCTCCTTTGCTAAATTCTGTTTTCAGTCTGCGTTTGTAATTTCCCTCTCCTCTCACAGTCAATATTTGTGGGGGGCTGCCTTTCCTTTGGGAATTTTCTCTGAGGCAAGATAGTATTCCTGTTTCTTTCTTTAGGTGTAATTAGTCCTCCGGTCGTGACGAGGTGTCTAGGGAGTGACAGGAACATCCCACGGCTACTTCTAGTTGATGTGTTAAGTTCAGGGTCTGCGGTCAGTATAGAGGCCACCTACTCCAGAGCTCGTCCATGCTGCTCGAAAGGCCACCAGTTCATAACAGATAACCCATGATAGCAAAGATATGCCTGGATAGAAGCCAGCTGAGTTAGAATAAGTTTACATGCAAGGAAAAGCAGCAGTATACTGACCAGCAAAGGAGCCCCGCAACAGCCTGCACCTGCCCCGACGCGCGTTTTGCTGAGCTTTGACGAGTTTCTTTTCTTTGTTGTGTTTTTTAAAATTTAAATAAAAATATCTTCTAAGAATTTACTTGTGTATCACATTTTTGGGTCTTATAATTATACACTGGGGAAGAAACAACCAAAGCCAAAATGAATTCATTAAAACGTAAAATGTATTTGTTTACGCTAAAAACATCCAGTGAGATTTTACAAATAGGAGATATGAATATCACTTGCGCGTTTTGAGCACAGCTGTCCCTTAATCATACTAATTTAGGTTAAACAAATAAAATCCATGTTTTAATTATTAATATTGGACACTGGCTTTGGTTGTTTCCTTCTGTTTATCTACTGCCTAGCAAGCAACCATGCAACCAACCAAATGTAGATGAGCTGGATATTCTTCTTTCTCTGTAATAATACATTGGGCACATATAACTCAGATAGAAGATTCAAACACTGTTTACACACTGCCTTAAAAAAACCATACTCAGTAGACTATATGGTTGGCTGACTTGACCCCTGGTATAGGACCTCAAGACTTATGTCATACAGATTATATCGGAGGAGAGAAGTATCCGGCCTCTGGTATTTCATTGGCCCATTCTTTTCTTCTTCCCGGAGATAAGCCATCAGAAAAGTCTGACAGCAAATCTCCCGTGTATGGTGCTGATGGGAGAGCTAGCTTTCAGCCAAACGATAGTTCAAACTATAATAAATAATTAGTTTTTATAAAGGGCTAACATATTCCGCAGCACTTTACAATTAACCAGGAACCTGTACAGACAATAAAAACAATACAATATAACATATGTCAACAGTTACAGGAGGAGTGAGGGCCCTACTTGCAAACTTACAATTTATAAGATACAACTATCTAATGTGTATGGGAACCTTCACTTCAGATTATGCTAAAGGATTTTGCAGAAGATGCAAAAATATCACATTTTGTAATTCAGAATATAATCTAAAAAGATCATTATAACAGTTTTTATAGTTCAGTTTGTAGAATAATTTATTTACACATTTTATCATAATATGTAAAAAATACATTATTAATACACATGTATTTGAATAAAATTATTATTACATTAGGTGCAATAAGATTACTATTGATTTTTAAGGCAGTGTTCTATATAAATGCTCTACAAATCATAAATAGCAGGGAAATAGATCCCGATGCACAAGAAAGGATTAGCCCCTTAACGACCGCCGATACGCCTTTTAACGGCGGCCGCTAAGGGTACTTAAACCACAGCGCCGTTAATTAACGGCGCTGTGGAAAAAGTGAATAGCGCCCCCCAGAGTCGGATTTTCTCTGGGGTCTCGGTTGCCGAGGGTAGCCGAGACCCCAGAGAACATGATTCGGGGGGTTTTTACCGACCCCCGAGTTGCGATCGCCGGTAATTAACCGTTTACCGGCGGTCGCAACAAAAAAAAAAAAACGCGATTTGCCGTTTAATTTCTCTGTCCTCCGATGTGATCGCACATCGGAGGACAGAGAAATGTGGTCCCCGATGGCCCCCAATAGCCCCCCGATACTTACCTACCTCCCCCGGTGCTCCTCGTGGCTCCCGATGGGCGCCGCCATCTTTTTTCCGGGAAAAAATGGCGGGCGCACGCGCAGTACGCCCGCCGCCCGGCACCCGGAAGATCTTTGGGGTCTCGGCTGCCGGGGGTAGCCGAGACCCCAAAGAACATGATCGGGGTCGGTTTGCACCGACCCCTGCTTTGCGATCGCCGGTAATTAACAGTTTACCGGCGACCGCAAAAAAAAAAAAAAAGCGATCAGTTATTTCTCTGTCCTCTGATGTGATCGCACATCAGAGGACAGAGAAATAGGGGGATTCGGGGACCCTAACATACTCACCCGGTGTCCCTGGGTCCTCTTCTGTCTTCTCCTGCCAGCCGGCTTTTTCATCATGGCGGGCGCATGCGCAGTGCGCCCGCCATCTGCTGCCATCTGCCGGCCGGCAGGAGAAGACGAGTTGGGGCTAAAATTAGGGTTAGGGTTAGGGTTAGGGTTAGAGTTAGGGTTAGGGTTAGAGTTAGGGTTAGGGTTAGGGTTAGAGTTAGGGTTAGGGTTAGGGTTAGGATTAGAGTTAGGGTTAGAGTTAGGGTTAGGGTTAGAGTTAGGGTTAGGGTTGGGGCTAAATTTAGGGTTAGGGCTAGGGTTAGGGTTAGGCTACTTTCACACTAGCGTTTTTTGGCTTCCGTCGCAATGCGTCGTTGGAGAAAAAACGCATCCTGCAAAAGTGCTTGCAGGATGCGTTTTTTCTCCATTGGCTTGCATTAGCGACGCATTGCGACAGATTGCCACATGTCGCATCCGTCGTGCGACGGATGCGTCGTGCTTTGGCTGACAGTCGACACAAAAAAAAATACATGTAACTTTTTTGTGCGACGTGTCCGCCATTTCCGACCGCGCATGCGTGGCCGGAACTCCGCCCCCGCCTCCCCGCACCTCACAATGGGGCAGCGGATGCGTTGAAAAAACAGCATCCGCTGCACCCGTTGTGCGGCGCTTACAACGCTAGCGTCGGTACGTCGGCCTGACACACTGCGATGGGCCGAGTACGACGCTAGTGTGAAAGTAGCCTTAGGCTTCTTTCACACTTGCGTCGGTACAGGGCGGTCGCAATGCGTCGGCCCGACGTACCGACGCACGTTGTGAAAATTGTGCACAACGTGGGCAGCGGATGCAGTTTTTCAACGCATCCGCTGCCCAGTCTATGTCCTGGGGAGGAGGGGGCAGAGTTACGGCCACGCATGCGCGGAAATGGCGGACGCGACGTACAAAAAAAAGGTTACATTGAACTTTTTTTGTGACGACGGGGGCTAAAGTTATGGTTAGGGTTGGGGCTAAAGTTAGGGTTGGGGCTAAAGTTAGGGTTAGAGTTGGGATTAGGGTTAGGGTTTGGATTAGGGTTGGGATTAGTGTTACGTTTGGGATTAGGGTTGGGATTTGGGTTAGGGTTGGGATTAGGGTTAGGGGTGTTTTGGATTTAGGGTTTTGATTAGGGTTATGGTTAGGGTTGAGATTAGGGCTGTTTTGGGGTTAGGGTTGTGATTATCGTTAGGGTTGTGATTAGGAATATGGATCGGGTTGAGATTAGGGTTAGGGGTGTGTTGGAGTTAGGGTTGGAGTTATAATTTGGGGGTTTCCACTGTTTAGGTACATCAGGGGGTCTCCAAACACGACAGCCAATTTTGCGCTAAAAAAGTCAAATGGTACTCCCTCCCTTCTGAGCTCTGCCGTGCGCCCAAACAGTGGTTTACCCCACATATGGGGCATCAGCGTACTCGGGATAAATTGGACAACAACTTTTGGGGTCCAATTTCTCCTGTTACCCTTGTGAAAATAAAAACTTGGGGGCTAAAAATCTTTTTTGTTGGAAAAAAAAATATTTTTTTATTTTCACTACTCTGCATTATAAACTTCTGTGAAGCACTTGAGCTTTCAAAGTTCTCACCACATATCTAGATAAGTTCCTTAGGGGGTCTAGTTTCCAAAATTTGGTCACTTGTGGGGGTTTCTACTGTTTAGGTACATCAGGGGCTCTGCAAATGCAACATAACACCCACAGACAATTCTATCAAAGTCTGAATTCCAAAATGGCGCTCCTTCTCTTCCGAGCTCTGCCGTGTGCCAAAACAGTGGTTTACCCCCACATATGGGGTACCAGAATACTCAGGACAAATTGGAGAACAAATATTGGCATCCAATTTCTCTTGTTACCTTTGTGAAAATAAAAATTCGGAGGCTAAAAAAATCTTTTTTGTGGGAAAAAAAATATTTTTTATTTTCACTACTCTGCATTATAAACTTCTGTGAAGCACTTGGGCATTCAAAGTTCTCACCACATATCTAGATAAGTTCCTTGGGGGGTCTATTTTCCAAAATGGGGTCACTTGTTGGGGGTTTCTACTGTTTAGGTATATTAGGGGTCTTCAAACGCAACATAACGCCCGCAGACAATTCTATCAAAGTCTGCATTCCAAAATGGCGCTCCTTCCCTTCCGAGCTCTGCCGTGCGCCCAAACAGTGGTTTACCCCCACATATGGGGTACCAGCATACTCAGGACAAATTGGACAACAACTTTTGGGGTCCAATTTCTCTTGTTACCCTTGTGAAAATAAAAATTTGGGAGCTAAAAAAATCTTTTTTGTGGGAAAAAAAATATTTTTTATTTTCACTACTCTGCATTATAAACTTCTGTGAAGCACTTGGGCATTCAAAGTTCTCACCACATATCTAGATAAGTTCCTTGGGGGGTCTAGTTTCCAAAATGGGGTCACGTGTTGGGGGTTTCTACTGTTTAGGTACATTAGGGGTCTGCAAACGCAACATAACGCCCGCAGACAATTCTATCAAAGTCTGCATTCCAAAATGGCGCTCCTTCCCTTCCGAGCTCTGCCGTGCGCCCAAACAGTGGTTTACCCCCACATATGGGGTACCAGCATACTCAGGACAAATTGAACAACAACTTTTGGGGTCCAATTTCTCTTGTTACCCTTGTGAAAATAAAAACTTGGGGGCTAAAAAATCTTTATTGTTAAAAAATATATTTTTTTTATTTTCACGACTCTGCATTATAAACTTCTGTGATGCACTTGGGCATTCAAAGTTCTCACTACACATCTAGATAAGTTTCATGGGGGGTCTAGTTTCCAAAATGGGGTCACTTTTGGGGGGTTTCTACTGTTTAGGCACATCAGGGGCTCTCCAAACGCGACATGGCGTCCGATCTCAATTCCAGTCAATTTTGCATTGAAAAGTCAAATGGCGCTCCTTTGCTTCCGAGCTCAGCCATGCGCCCAAACAGTGGTTTACCCCCACATATGGGGTGTCGGCGTACTCAAGACAAATTGTACAACAACTTCTGGGGTCCATTTTCTCCTGTTACCCTTGGTAAAATAAAAATTTGTGGGCGAAAAAATCATTTTTGTGAAAACATGCGATTTTTTATTTTCACGGCTCTACGTTATAAACTTCTGTGAAGCACCTGGGGGTTTAAAGTGCTCACCACACATCTAGATAAGTTCCTTAAGGGGTCTAGTTTCCAAAATGGTGTCATATGTGGGGGGACTCTACTGTTTAGGCACATCAGTGGCTCTCCAAACGTGACATGGCGTCCGATCTCAATTCCAGCCAATTCTACATTGAAAAAGTAAAACGACACTCCTTCTCTTCCAAGCTCTGCGGTGCGCCCAAACAGTGGTTTACCCCCATATATAGGGTATCAACGTACTCAGGAGAAATTGCACAACAACTTTTGTGGTCTAATTTCTCCTGTTACCCTTGTGAAAATAAAAATTTGGGGGCAAAAAGATCATTTTTGTAGAAAAAATGAGATTTTTTATTTTCACGGCTCTACGTTATAAACTTCTGTGAAGCACTTGGGGGTTCAAAGTGCTCACCACACATCTAGATAAGTTCCTTAAGGGGTCTAGTTTCCAAAATGGTATCACTTGTGGGGGGTTTCCACTGTTTAGGCACATCAGGGACTCTCCAAACACGACATGGCATCCGATCTCAATTCCAGCCAATTCTGCATTGAAAAAGTCAAACGGTGCTCCTTCACTTCCAAGCTCTGCGGTGCGCCCAAACAGTGGTTTACCTCCACATATGGGGTATCGGCGTACTCAGGAAAAATTGCACAACAAAATTTGTGGTTAAATTTCTGTTTTTACACTTGTGAAAATTAAAAAAAATGGTTCTGAAGTAAAATGTTTGCAAAAAAAAGTTAAATGTTCATTTTTTTCTTCCACATTGTTTTAGTTCCTGTGAAGTACGTAAAGGGTTAATAAACTTCTTGAATGTGGTTTTGAGCAGCTTGAGGGGTTCAGTTTTTAGAATGGTGTCACACTTGGTTATTTTCTATCATATAGACCCCTCAAAATCACTTCAAAGGTGATGTGGTCCCTAAAAAAAACATGGTGTTGTAAAAATGAGAAATTGCTGGTCAACTTTTAACCCTTATAACTCCCTAACAAAAAAAAAAATTGTTTCCAAAATTGTGCTGATGTAAAGTAGACATGTGAGAAATGTTATTTATTAACTACTTTTTGTGACATATCGCTCTGATTTAAGGGCATAAAAATACAAAGTTTGAAAATTGCAAAATTTTAAAAATTTTCGCCATATTTCCATTTTTTTCATAAATAATTGCAAGTAATATCGAAGAAATGTTACCACTATCTTGAAGTACAACATGTCACGAAAAAACAGTCTCAGAATCAGCGGGATCCGATAAAGCGTTCCAGAGTTATAACCTCTTAAAGTGACACTGGTCAGAATTGTAAAAATTGGCTCGGTCATTAAGTACCAAATTGGCTCTGTCACTAAGGGGTTAAAGAAATTATAGGTTCAGCCTAAATGTAGACTAGGTCTTATCCTAACACACAGGTCACAACTTGCACAGGAAACATAATTATTGAGTTATTTGACAAGGCTATTATCTGCTCATATGTCAAGAGCACCTCTGTGAAGTGCAATCTAATGGATGATCTTTTCTTGTGATCAAGTCAAGAGTGATGGAAAATCATCTCCATCAGAATAGTACAGCGATTATACCCTTTAACAGTCACACCTAATTTGTGTATTGATGAATCGTAAATCATACAAGTAGCTTTTGAAGATGTTAGGACATCCTACCCACAGCTTACCCATCTTTATGTATCTATCCATCTTCATTAGTTGTCAAAAGTTATATCTTAGAGATAAGTCATCCAGAGAGATGTATTGTGTGCACATATAGATAATGTCTGCATTTCTAAGTAGATCTTCATTGCTGATGAACTCGTAGAGTGTACAATACAATTTTAAAGCTTCCATGCACATTAGATAACCAAAGGCCTAACAATGGTTTGATCTCTCCTTACACTTAAGGTACCGTCACACTAAGCGACGCTGCAGCGATAGCGACAACGATGCCGATCGCTGCAGCGTCGCTGTTTGATCGCTGGAGAGCTGTCACACAGACCGCTCTCCAGCGACCAACGATGCCGAGGTCCCCGGGTAACCAGGGTAAACATCGGGTTGCTAAGCGCAGGGCCGCGCTTAGTAACCCGATGTTTACCCTGGTTACCAGCGTAAAATGTAAAAAAAACAAACAGTACATACTTACATTCGCGTCCCCCGGTGTCCGCTTCCTGCACTGACTGAGCGCCGGCCCTAACAGCAGAGCGGTGACGTCACCGCTGTGCTGTACTTTCACTTTCACTTTACGGCGCTCAGTCAGTGTGGGAAGCGGACGCCGGGGGATGCGAAGGTGAGTATGTACTGTTTGTTTTTTTTACATTTTACACTGGTAACCAGGGTAAACATTGGGTAACTAAGCGCGGCCCTGCGCTTAGTAACCCGATGTTTACCCTGGTTACCAGTGTAAAACATCGCTGGTATCGTTGCTTTTGGTGTCAAACACGACGATACACGCCGGTCTGACGACCAAATAAAGTTCTGAACTTTGTTCAACGACCAGCGATATCACAGCAGGATCCTGATCGCTGCTGCGTGTCAAACACAACGATATCGCTAGCCAGGACGCTGCAACGTCACGGATCGCTAGCGATATCGTTTAGTGTGACGGTACCTTTACACAGGAACGCTCAGCCAAAAGTTCTGTTGTTCTATCCATTGTGCATTGAGCCATTTTTTTCCAAGGAGATAAGCCCCTGGAAGCAGTTTACCCCCCTCACCCAATTGAGATTGCATGTCTTCTTTACCAATCAGAACATACATGTAAGAAATGGCTGAGAATTCAGTTATCGAATGTGTATGGCCAGCTGAATAATCAGAACTCATATTTCTCCAATCTGATGAACACACTGATCAAGTTTACCTTACCACCTATGCGAGGTAGGTGTAAATATGGAGAAGGAATATATACAGTTGAAACTGGAAGTTTACATACAGTATATAAAAAGACACATATGCATGTTTTTCTCAATATCTGACATGAAATCAGAATAAATGTTTTCCGTTTTAGGTCAATTAGGATTACCATAATTATTAATATTTGCCAAATGCCAGAATAATGAGAGAATGTTTTAAGGTATTTTTATTACTTACTGCAATGTAAAAAGTTTCCATACATTTCATTAGTATTTTGTACCATTGCTAGTGTTGAGCATTCCGATACCGCAAGTATCGGGTATCGGCCGATACTTGCGGTATCGGAATTCCGATACCGAGATCCGATACTTTTGAAACTCTCCTTCAGGCCCTGGGATCCATATCCATGTAAAAAATAAAGAATTAAAATAAAAAATAAGGATATACTCACCCTCTGACGCGCCCTGGTAGTAACTGGCAGCCTGCTTTGCTTAAAATGAGCGCGTTCAGCACCTTCCATGACGTCACGGCTTCTGATTGGTCGCGTGCCGCTCATGTGACCGCCACGCGACCAATCACAAGCCGTGACGTCATTCTCAGGTCCTAAATTCCTAATTCTAGGAATTTAGGACCTGAGAATGACGTCACGGCTTGTGATTGGTCGCCTGGCGGTCACATGAGCGGCATGCGACCAATCAGAAGCCGTGACGTCATGGAAGGCCCTAAACGCGCTCATTTTAAGCAAAGAAGGCTGCCGGTTAACAGCGGTGAGGTGCAGGGGCCTCCGGAGAGGTGAGTATATCAATATTTTTTATTTTAATTCTTTATTTTACACATTAATATGGATCCCAGGGCCTGAAGGAGAGTTTCCTCTCCTTCAGACCCTGGGAACCATCAGGATACCTTCCGATACTTGGTGTCCCATTGACTTGTATTGGTATCGGGTATCGGTATCGGCGATATCCGATACTTTTCGGGTATCGGCCGATACTATCCGATACCGATACTTTCAAGTATCGGACGGTATCGCTCAACACTAACCATTGCCCTTAAACTGAATGACTTGGGTCAAATGTTTGGGATATCCTTCCACAAGCTTCTCACAATACTTGGCCAGAATTTAGGCCCATTCCTCCTGACAAAACAGGTGTAACTGATCCAGGTTTGTAGGTCACCTTGCTCACACCTGCCTTTTCAGCTTTGCCCATTCATTTTCAATAGGATTGAGATCAGGGCATTGTGATGGCCGCTCCAATACATTGACTTTGTTATCCTTAAGCCACTTTGTTAACATTTTGGCAGCATGCTTCAGGTCATTGTCCATCTGGAAGACCCATTTCCGCCCAAGCTTTAACTTCCTGGCTGATGTCTTGAGATATAACGATGGTCATTATGCAGAAATTGTTCAATTTTAGTTTCATCAGACCACAGGACATGTCTCCAAAAACTAAGGTCTTTGTTCCTGTGTGCATTTGCAAACATTTATCTGTCTTTTTTGTGTTTCTTTGGGGTAAAGGCTTCTTCATGGCAGACTGGCCTTTCAGCCCATGTTGATACAGTACTCGTTTCACTGTGGATATTGACACAATCTTATCTGCTTCCTCCATTACCTTCATAAGTTCTTTTGCTTTTGTCCTTGGGTTGATATGGACATGTTGAACTGAAGCACATTCATCTCTGGGACACAAGAACCCATCTCCTTCCTGAGTGGATGGATGGACATTCCCATGTTGTTTGTACTTGCTTAGAATTGTTTGTACAGATGAACGAGGCACCTTCAGGAATCTTGAAATTGTACCCAAGGATGAGCCAAACTTGTGCAAGTCCACAATTCTCTTCCTGATATCTTGGCTGATTTCTTGAAACTTTCCCATGATGCTACACAAAGAACTAGTGTCTTTCAGGTGTGCATTAAAATACACTCACAGGTGCGTCTCTAATTAACTCAGATGTTGGAAAAAAAAGTAAAGAAGCTTCCAAACACATGACATTATCATATGGGCAGTCCAGAATATTTTAACGCCAAAGTAATCTTATATGTAAATATTTGACTTTGTAGTAAGTAATAAAAATGCCTTAAAACATTATCTCTCTCTCAATTATTCTGGCATTTGGCAAATATATAATTATGGTAATCCTAATTGACCTAAAGCGGTAAAGGTTTATCCTGTTTTCATGTCAGACATTGAGAAAAACATGAATATGTGTCTTTTTATATACTGTATGCAAACTTCTGGTTTCAGCTGTAGATATACAGGGGTTGGACAAAATAATGGAAACACCTAACGTTTCAGCATCATGATCTTCAAACATGTTATAAACATGCAAACAGTGACATACGGTAATGTTTTGTAGTTGATTATTTGTGTTATGTGATATGTGTATGTAAATTAACTGTTTGTTTTGCATAATTGTAAGAACACTGATGAGAACCTGATACCAATGGCAGACCTCTTGGATTTTAAAAGAGGCCAAATTGTTGGTGCTCGTATTTCAGGCGCTAGTGTAACAGAAAGTGCCCGAATGGTTGGCGTGTCAAGAGGTACTGTCTCCATAGTAATGACTGCTCTTGAAAGAGAAGGAAAAACATCTGCAGCAAAGCACAGGTCCGGCCGAATGTCAAAGTTGACTGAGAGAGACCATCTGACTCTAAAGCGAATTGTGAGAGAGGATCGCAAGACCACAGCTCCGAAAATCACTGCTGAGCTCAATGAACACCTACAGGACCCAGGTCCACGAAAACTGTTCGTCGGGAGCTGCACAAATCTGGATTCCACAGAAGAGCTGCAATTAGAAAACTGCTGCTCTCAATGACAAATGTTTCCAAGTGTTTAGAGTGGTGTAGAAACCTCCAGAATTGGTCCCGTGAGCAGTGGAAACGTGATATTCTCAGACGAATCATCGTTTACCCTATTTCCGACCTCCGGCCAAGTGTACGATTGGAGACAGCCGAAAGAAGCATTCCATCCAGACTGCCTTCTCCCAACCGTAAAACATGCCGGAGATTCTGTGATTATCTGGGGTGCTATTTTGTGGAGATCCGCCGGGCCAATGATATCCCTTCATGGAAGAATTAACAGCCGAGATTATTTAGGCATTTTGGGTGACCAAGTGCATCCAATGGTTCAAGCACTGTTCCCGGAGGGGAATGCCATCTTTCAGGACGATAATGCACCAATTCATACAGCTAGAATCATTAAAGCATGGCATGAGGAACATTCTAATGAAGTTGAGCATCTCATCTGGCCCCCACAATCCCCAGACCTCAACATTATTGAGCATTTATGGTCGATTTTAGAGATTCAAGTTAGACGTCGATTTACGCCGCCATTGTCGCTCAAAGAACTGGAGGGTGTTTTAACTGCAGAATGGGCTAAAATTCCTTCGGAAACAATTCACACCTTGTATGAATCCATACCTCGGAGAATTGAGGCTGTAATCGCCGCAAAAGGTGTACCTACACCATATTAAACTAACTTTTGTTGATGTTTCCAGGTGTTTCCATTATTTTGTCCAACCCCTGCACATATATATATATATACATATACATACAGTATATATATATATATATATATATATATATATATATATATATATATATATATATATATATACACTTATTATCATCTTTACTTTACACTCCTTGTGTGCCCTGCTTTCGAATGACTTGAATATATATAGAATCTCCAGGGTAAGTAGGAACAGATTTTGATTTTTAGATGTATACTTCTCATTTTAAGGGGCAATAAAGGAAAAATTGAAAGCGATTGGGTGAACTGAAGGTTTACTCTAACCATAAATATCTTTTTGTTTCACTAACATTTACCGAGCTCTTGGCCGGAGGCTGGATTTTAGATGTATAAAAAACTGTGATTTGAGATAGAAAATTGTGAAAAAATGGATCTTTAAGGTGAAATGTGATGCGCAGAATAACTATAAAGCCATGTTTAAATGTGTGTGAATTGGGCACATATTATTAAGTGTTTTGGAGAGGTTTGCTATGGCTGGAACTGGCACATTTAACATTATGCATTGATGCAGAACAATCTTGAAGCATTTCCAGATGATTGTTACAATTCGAAACATCTTGAGTTCAGATAAAACACATGTCTTTGAGGAAACAAATTCCGTGTAAATAGATTAGATGTCAACACTTAAATTGATTCAGGGTTTGACATCAACGTGCTTACAAAGGGGATTGTTAGAGCTCACTGTGCTACATATTCAGGTTAGCTATATTGGGGGTTGTTAGTAGATGAATAGTTGATACCTGACACTGCCTGTACCAAGGTTTAAAAGTTTTGCCCATTATTTCAATTATTTTAAAAATATGCTTATGGTGGTATTCCAAAGAAAAAAAAAATCAGAACTACCAGGCCCCTGCTGTTTTTCGGTACTATTGACAGGGTCACAGCCAGTCTCCCCTCTTCTTCTTCTAGCAAAAGACATCAGATGGCCTCGGAAGCTATTTAGTAGCCAGAGAAGAGACTGGTGGGGGACACTTGCAGCAGTGTTGAGGAGCAACAGATGTCTGGTAGAAAACTATGTGTTTTATATTGTTTTTGTTTTTAGAGCATCACTGGACCATATTTAAAATACAAAAAGGTAGTGGACAAACTTTAATATCTACTGTACATTTTGTACATTTTGTCCTTGATAAAAAGCTAAAAATTGGTCCCAGGTATAGTTGGATATTTCATTCTGAACTCTAAGAACCTTTATATGAGACTATATTGAAAATGTGCGTGCATGTATTACATACAGTAGTTATCAAAACTTTAGAAAAACCTATTAATCCTATGGTTTTCCATGTTTTTAATGGAATGTGCACATTTAGATGGCAGGCAGCAAAACCACTAATTAAAACATATGGAAACAAGCAGCAAAGAAACCCATGTGATACAAGCAAGAATGCGTTAACCTTACATTACTCAAAGTAACCCCTTTTACTCTGATGACAACTTTACACACCCTTGACATTTTCTCAAGCTGCTCTATGAGGTACTCACCTTAGATGGTTTCAAATATACATGCATGTATCCTCAACTGTTTATTTGTGGAATTACTGGACTTCTGAAAGTCTTTGCAACCATCAGGTGTGTTTTGCAGAGGCAGTGATGGCACACAGTTCCATACAGTTCTGAGTGCCATTCCACAATTATTCTAAACCAGAATATGGTAAAAAAAACTCTCAATCATGAAAAAAGAAAGTTTACCATTACTTTAAGACATAAGGGTCATTCAGTCCAGAAAATTGCTAGAAACCTGAAGGTATCCTCAAGAGGAGTCATGAATACCATCAATTGTTGTAATGAAAGTGACTCTCATCAGAATCTTCCTAGGTAAGGAAGACTAAGAATTACCTCTACTCCAGAGGATACGCTCATCGAAGTTATCAGTCTCAGAAATTGCAAATTAACGCTACCTCAGATCACAGCCCTTATACATTAAGCACAGACATGAAGTAGCAGACACATCTCAACATCAGTTTTGAAGATGTCAAACAAGAAGAAGAGACCTGTTTGAATCAAGCAACGCAAGGACTGGTGAAGAGAGAAATGCTGTGTCAGGTGATATGGCCTCCACAATCACTGAACCTCAACCCAATTGAGTTGGTTTGGGATGAGTTGGACTGAAAAGTGAAGGCAAAGCAGCCAACAAGAGCACGGCACCTCTGAGAATTCCTTCAAGACTGTTGCCAGGTGACTACCTGATGAAGGCGCTTGAAATAATGCTAAGAGTGTGCAAAACTGTTCTGGTTTATTTCGCACCTTTCTGTTTTCCTTGTTGCCAAATGTGTTCCTTTTTGGTTTTGCTGCATTCACTCTGAATCTACATTATTCCAGTAAGAACAAGGAAAACCATTGCATGAACAGGTGTGCCGAAACCTTGGTATGATACTGTATGTGAAATGTTTGGCTTTGCTTACTGAAATTTCAGGAAGTCATATAGCTAACTATCATACAGGCACTAGTTAAACCATATTATCAAAAATGATTAGAAATGTTTATGAACCAGACTAAAATAATGCAATTTTCCCTTGCCTAAGGGTTTGTTTTGTAATGTCTCATGCGGAAAACATTGTCACATTATATTACTGAGCTTGTGAATACAATAAGTGCAGTGGTTATTCAGGTATTCTATCCTAAAGGTAATTTTAAGATTCTTAATCTGTAGATCCTGTAGAGGATTAGTTGTAAAGTAAAACATATGGAAAGTGATACGAGGCATGAACAGCCAAGGGTCATTTTCATATCGACAGTCAGTTTCATAAAGACTTAGAAATGGCTTTCCCCCAAAATTATTTATAAAAATGTAAAAGTTATGTTATAGTAAAATCTTATCTGCAAAATATTTGCCATGGATACATTAAAAAAAATCTTTGAACAGACTTTAACAGTTAAAAGAATGAGAAGTGCAGTAATTCTGTAAATTCAGTCCTCTCCTTATTATACCTATATGACATTTTCTTTTTCATTCACATATAAAGTAGACACTTTCAGCCATGTTTCATCTCCCAGGAAGAACAGAAAAATTGTCCATTTAAGTACAAATTGCCCAATCCCTATGTCACGATCTTAATAAAATACTTTTGGCACATATAATATAATAGATATATAAAATATTGGCATATAACATAATGCCTCAAATAAGCACCAAACATTATATATTCTTTCTCGTTGTAAACATGTTACAGAGAATGTATTTCCAGCCCCGGTGATCTTTTTTCAGTTAGCGTTGTGACATCACAAAGTGTGTTAAGTGGAGCCCCAATTTTTCCAAATGACCTACATTCATCAAATAGAAATTTGAACCCACACTATGAGAAAGAAGATATAAAGGTCCATACATATTTGGGACGCTATTTTGTATATCAATATTTTACACCATTAAATTGCCTATTGAATCTTTTCTAGATCCTTAAGCGCCAATAGTATTTTATTTATATTTTAGACATTTATACTGTATGTGTGATGGATGCGTGAAATCTATTATGCTGCAATTGTAAATTCTAGAAAGGAGCACCCGGAGTCATATTATTAATAAGTATATCATTTTTTGGAATACACATTTGCTGGTTTGACATTTCTCAAAAATAATTTATTTCTGATAAACCCCTACTACTAACCCATCAGTACGATAAAAGTAACTAATTTTGTTGCGATTTTCACGATTTGAACGACACCATTGGTATTACCATGTCATGTACTAGAAAATGGAAAAAAAAATTCCAAGTGCTGTGAAATTGCAAAAAAAGTGCAATCCCACACTTTTTTTTTGTTTGGCTTTTTTACTAGGTTCACTAAGTGCTAAAACTGACCTGCCATTATGATGGGTGGGTGGTCCGATCCGATGGGTGTCGCAGTCCGGTCCAGGGCTTTCTATCTTCATAGGATGACATCCTCATCTTGTCTTCACGCTGTGGCTCTGGCGCAGGCGTACTTTTCCCTGTTGAGGGCAGAGCAAAGTACTGCAGTGCGCAGGCGCCGGGCCTCTTTGACCTTTCCCGGCGCCTGCGCACTGCAGTACTTTGCTCTGCCCTCAACAGGGGAGACAAAGCACACCTGCGCCGGAGCCGCAGCGTGAATACAAGAAGAGGACGTCATCGTAAGAAGATGGGAGGCCCGAACCAAACCATGACGCCCATCGGACTGGACCGCAGCGGGAACGCCCCTGGGTGAGTATAATCTAACCTCTTTTTCTCATCTTTCAGGATACATCGGGGGCTTATCTGCAGCATTCCAGAATGCTGTAGATAAGCCCCTGATGCTGGTGGGCTTAGCTCATCTCGAATTTGGGGGTGACAGGTTCCCTTTAATGGCTTAAGACCTCTTTGTTACAGTTAATGTGACGATCTGATGGATCTGGATTCTGGAAAGTTCTATGTATTAAACTGTGCATTTCTTGGCTCTCCATAGTTACTATATTATTATTATTATTATTATTATTATTATTATTATTATTATGACTACTACATTATTCCATGGTGCTTTACATGTTAGGAGGGGTATATATAATAAAAAACAAGTACAGTAATCTTAATCAATTACGACTGGTAAAGGAGGAGAGAGGACCCTGCCTGCCAGGCCTTACAATCTACAAGCATATAGCCATGTCATACGAGGTATATTGTGTCAGGCTATGCTTTCAAACATCACAGATATGTCAACTATTGCTTGTTAGTTGATTTATACTCTGAGTATTAACTAATTATTGCAAGAATCCCATAGACTTGAGAAAATAGAAGCAAACATACAAGACAATAGTTTTCTATGAATGGAGCATTTGAAATGATCTTGCAAGGATCATGAAGCACATACTAATTTGCATATACCACAAAGGAAAAAAATAAATAATGATAGCAAAGAATATACTATATTTAACAAAATATGGGAACAACACACAAAGGTCATGCTCCTGAATTCTTTCCATTGAGTTTGTGTTCTGTGATCGGCTTTTCTTTCTGCTGAGCCACATGAGGCACACCTTTTCTCTGGGTGTTTGGGTGATGTTATTCCGGCTGCAGTCTGTCTAGCTTTACACAGGTCTTCTTTATTTACTTTATCTGTCCTATCACTTTTTGGGTGCAGCTTTATGCGCCTTCTCCTGCTTGCGTTTTTTGCTGGTGATAGACTTTGTTGGATTTTTTCACTTGTCTGTAGTTTGGGTTAGTTGCATTTGGTTTGTGTCTGATTGGGTTATTCCTTAGGGATCTGCTACTCTAGTGATCCGAGGAGCTACTAAGGACATTCAGGGTAAGCCAGCGTCAAGTGGATGGGCCATTGTGTTATTTCAGGGTGATATCAGCTCTGCACCCTTATGACAATTTGCTTTACGTGGTGGCAGAATCTGTGTGGCATTGTTGCTCTTACCCTGCTTCCATCTCCACACCCTGTTGATGTGTCATTTCAGTTAAAGTGGCAGTAGAAACAGAAGTAGTGTGGGCTGAAGATGTGGGCTGTGTGAGAGAAAACGTTGTCACAACTCCACATCTCCTTCACTACTACTGAAACAAAACTTCATCAGGGGATGGCAGCGACAGACGCTGGGTGACTGCTGTGTAACCACTGATGACTCTTCATTTTAGTTGGGGAAAGGAATGAGTGGGCGTGACAGCAGCCCAACGTCTTCAGATGACAATTCGTTTGAGAATCCCCTGGGAATGCTGGGAGATTCAAATAAATTATCATTGTAAGAAAAAAAAATGCAGACCGAAAGTTAGAGTAGAGAGGGAAGGATGGGGAATTTTGAATTGAAATACATTAGAAGAGCGGTTAGATTATTAAATTAAATATTTTGACATGTACCGGTACTATGAAATTCACTTAGGTTCAGACAACCCCTTTAAAAGCAAAGGATTATGGAAAGGTTAAAAGGACAAATAGAGTAAGTGTAAATTATTCTGAAAGAATTAGCTTTAGCCCTAGAGTTACTTCTTTATGCAGAAACATTGACTTCTTGTGTTACTTTTTAAGCAACGAGCTACAGATGTGAGTGTATAAATGTCATTGAGCCAATTCAGATAATTATTATCAGTAGTACAAATAATTCAGCACAAGTTAACTTTATTTTTAGACTTAATTGGCAAAAATTGGTTCAAGCTGACCAGTAGGCATTAAAGACATAATAGAGATTAATAATTTCTTAATGAGGCTGGTTGGGAAGTCAGCTTGGTTGCTTAATAAGCAATTCATATTAGACACTGGTAGTTCATATATAATTAGTTACAGAAGGCTTCATTATAGAGTTTAGAATTATTTGTGGGTTTAGTGTGTATTTGAAGGATAGAAAGAGGAGGTAAAAGATGAAACCTTTACACGTGATTTACCAGAATGACTATAGGACACTTACTTTAGATGTTATAGTGATGGTATAGTGATTATCATCGATGTTTCAAAACACTACTGAAGACTACTCAAAATTGAGGTTTAAATGCATGCAACCACAGAATCTAAATTTCAAATGGCATAAGAAATTCAGACATTATGAGCTGTTTTGTAGGAGCCTCATACCAAAGAGTTGTCTTAGCTGTGCCACACTGTAGCAACAAACTTGGGCAACAAATACCCAAATGATTGCTTACAAATGTAAGCAAAAATGAAAATCGTGTTTTTTTAAAGAGGACTTTTGACCAGTTTTAACATGTTAAAGTGACTACATCATGGAATAGTGGTTGAAAAGCTGATTAAAACTTTTGCTTGTAATTTGTTATCCAAGTTGCATAAATATTAGCTTGTAAAGTTTAGATTCTAATTTCCACTAAAACTAAGGGGTGCTAGAGCAGGTTAATCCATGGAGTGGTTACATTTTCCAAAGCATGATATTATCCAATCATTAGTAGGAGGCATCATGTAGGGGAGAAAAAAATGATACACCCCCTATAAATGTCAGATCCAGCTTTCTCTGTGCGGTACATAATGACAGCACCCTGCTCTCTTCAGTGATCTCACTGCCAGCATCTACTGTGATTCCAAGAAGGAAAGGAGAGTAGAGCAGACTTGTGTTTCATTACAAACACCCCTTGCAGCTCTCATGTCACACCTGTCCATGTTGGAAGCATGTGGATAGAGCGGAGCTGTGTGTCATTGCAAACACTTCTTACAGCTTATTTCATGGCAGTCAGTGCTGGAAGAGGTGGAATAGAGCAGAACTGACAGTGTTGTGAGAAGATAGCTGCAAGAAGTATTTGTAATGACCACAGTTCTGCTCTATTTATCTTTTCACCAAAATGACTGAAATGAGAGCTGGAAGAGGTTTTTATAATAATACATAGTCCTGCTAGATGCTGGCAGTGCGAACAGCGAGAAGAGCGGTGCTGCTCTGACATTCTTTGGGACATTTTTTTTTGCCCCCTGCATGATGTCTTCTGCTTATGATTGGTCAATTGTATGCAATGTTTAAAAGCTCCATTGAAGTGTTACTTTTAAAGAAAAGTACTGCTGACCATAATGTTCTCCATGTTATGGTCAAGGAATTCAGTTCTAGTGCGAGGTGCTGTTGTTTAAGTCAAGTTTTTATGTTAAACAGATTTTATAGATATGTTTGATAATTTTTTTTTTATTTTTAGAATTGGTAACTTTAATGTAAATTTTGAAATCTTGAAGATTTAACTCTGGCAACTGAGTCTAGAAATACACTTCCTGTTCTGTAGAGATCAGCAGTCTTGTCGTTATCACCGCAGACAGACTATTCCCTGAATTAAGGCTTCTGTATAGCACATAGAGCATTCTTAGAATTATCTCTCATAGAAGTTAATGACTATCTCCAGTTTACAGGTTCCTATTGTCCATACTCCTCACGTAATACATATCCTCTAAATGTTGTTAGCAGAAAGAAGCTCAGGCAAAATGCTTACCTCCATACTCATATACAGAAAATATAATAAAAGTTCTGGCTTGTATTAAAGGGAACCTGTCACCCCGTTTTTTCGGTATGAGATAAAAATACTGTTAAATAGGGCCTGAGCTGAGCATTACAATAGTGTAGTTTGTGGACCCCGATTCCCCACCTATGCTGCCGAAATACGTTACCAAAGTAGTCGTTTTCGCCTGTCAATCGCTCTGCTGGCCGCGGCGCTCTGCTGGCCGCGGCTTCAGGAAAATGGCCGCCGCGATATCCATCTGCGCACGCGCGGCATCCCGCGGCCATTTTCCTGAAGCCGCGGCCAGCAGAGCGTCGCGGCCAGCAGAGCGCCGCTTCTGCGCACGCGCGGCCAAAGGAAGATGGCCGCGCCCACCGATCACCAATGAAATAACGAACAGCGCGCTCTTTTAAATCCCCTGGCAGAGGATTCTGGACCTTGGGCATGCGCACACCACTACGCCACCAACGGAAAACTACGCAAAATCTGGGGGAAGACAACACGCCCTTTTGACCAGACCAGCCTGATTGACAGGCGAAAACGACTACTTTGGTAACGTATTTCGGCAGCATAGGTGGGGAATCGGGGTCCACAAACTACACTATTGTAATGCTCAGCTCAGGCCCTATTTAACAGTATTTTTATCTCATACCGAAAAAACGGGGTGACAGGTTCCCTTTAAAATGAATCTGTTACTAGGCTTGTTACCTCATCTGAGAGTAGCATAATGTAGGAAAACAGACCTTGACTCCAGCAATGTGTCATTTAATTTACTGGGTACAGCATTCGTGACACTATAAGAATTTTGAGATGTAGCTTGTAGCAGAGCTCAGAAAGCTAAACCCCTCCAAATCACAGCTCTCTATGTACATTGTATATTGACAGTGAGCTGCTAATCAGTGCTGGGAGCAGATTTGGACCAGCTCTCACAGGGCAATTAGTCCGGGCACTGATAATTTCCTGCTGATAAAACACTCATTGTATTGAAATAACGTACACAGCCTAATACGTGACACATTGCTGAAATCAGTGTCTCAGCCCAGCATTACTTAGCAAAAATATGCTGCCAGATTTCCTTTAAGTTGTATTAAATGCTAAGAAATAATATAGGTTACTCATGCCCTATTCCCACCCTATGAACGCTGGGGCTGATTTTGATGACTCAATAATCCCACACCACGGCAAAATAAATGTCGGGGGAGTACTGCCTTTCTGAAGACTTGTGAAACTCGACAACTCTTACAGGCGCCAATGAGGTCTTTTTTTCAGGAGCAGTTCGGGAAATACTCTAGTGTAAAATTATTTATATAAGATTATGGGAAGATGTCTTTATGAAAACAATGCTTAGATAAATGCCATTAGAGAATGAATTCAGAATGGTTGTACATTTTATTAATGGTGATTATATATAGTTTTGCCCACAGCATCTTACATGAAGTTGCACTTACAACTGTTTAGTGGAAATGAACTTTACGTTATGAACTGAACAAAGCGTAAAATGAATCCTGACCTTTGATTAATCGGTTCGATTCCTGGCTGAAATCTGAGCATTAATGTGTTGTTTGTTTATCTTTTACAGTACGTTTTGTTCAAGGTAATTTTCCTCTTGATTTGTCAAATCTAAACCACTTTGTAGATGACTATAATTAGGAAATGATTTCCCACTTTAATTAAACTCCCATAGAATTTCTGTTGTGTTCCACAGCTTGCAGGAGTCAGGTATCTGAGAACCATTTAGCTGTCTCCATGTTTCTGTAGCTTAATCATTGTTATTATGCCATGTTTGTGTGATGCATGGGGAGGTGGTGACAGATTGACAGATACACAAACAATGGCCTCTACTGTTTTGAGGCCTATGGGTTTGAGTGAAAGTCTACAGCCTTTCCTTTTTCCCATGGTAAAAGGTCTATGTTAGGTGACCCAGATTTCCTCAGCCTACAACGTAATATTCTAGTAGATTGGAATATGTGTACACATTTGACATATTTTGTGTCACCAGTTATTTATATTACTTCCTTACTCTCAAATTCCAGACATCTATTGAAGCAAAAGTAGTTTTTAAAGAGGTTGTCCACGACTCCAACATTGATGGCCTATCGCTAGGATAGGTCATCAATGACTGATCGGTGCAAGTGTGACACCTGGCACTCTTACCGATCAGGTGTTCCCAGTGCTATTCCCGGGGGGATTATTTAATTTAATAATCTAACCACTTTTCTAATGTGCTTCAATTAGATATTCATTACCTTTCCCTTGCTTCCTAATGACTCTTTCAGGGAGGAGGTGGGAGTGACAGCAGCCCCGGCCCCCTGATGACGATCTGCTTGAGAATCGCCATTGCCTGCTAGGAGACTCAAACAAATCGTTATCGGAAGTAAGAAATAAAGAACGCAGGAAGTTAAGAGTGGAGAGGGAATGGTAGGGAATTTTTAATTAAAAGTACATTAGAAAAGTGGTTAGAGCATTAGATTACATAGTTAGACAAATAGTAAGAAATTCACTGTTAGACAACCCCTTTAAGGGAACATATGGCGTAGTACAGACTATAAATGTATGATGATGTAGGTCAGAGGTGTCAAACTGCATTCCTCGAGGGCCGCCAACAGGTCATGTTTTCAGGATTTCCTTGTATTGCACAGGTGATAATTTAATCACCTGCACAGAATGATTCCAGCACCTTGTGGAATGCTAAGCAAATCCTGAAAACATGACCTGTTGGCGGCCCTCGAGGAATGCAGTTTGACACCTCTGATGTAGGTCATCTGAATTCATTGCTGGATCCCTATGCTTAGATAAGATCGCCTATGCATGCTTAGAAGACATTTGGTTAACCATAGCTTATTAAAGGAGACAACTATCACTACTAGTAATCCCCTTACGAAAGGCCCCAATTGCTGCATAAAAAAAGTATACTTTTCTCGCAGACTTTGCTCTCCTGTGTCCCTCGCTGCTCTTGTGACATAAAAAACGTTGCAGTTTTTTTCAATTCTTTCCTAGCAAGTGATAAAAGTTAAATAACATCTATAATATACATGCTGCGTTAATTAATACAACTTGTCCCATAAAAAAAAAACAAATGCCAATACAGCATGTCAAAGAAAAAATCAAAACGCTATGGCTCTTAAAATGTGAAACTGAAAAATGTTAAAAAAGAAGAAAAAAAAATTCGTGCTAAGACCCAAACATGTGCGTTATTAAGGGGTTAATTGATAAAACAGTGATTTCATCCCAAATGTTTGCTAAGAAAATACATTGTTGAAGTCTTTTTCTTTGTTTATGTAAAGGTGGACAATGAGCAGAAAAAGACAACTTTCACCTTTTAACCTTGCCGAGGTTTTCACGGGATGCATAGTAGGTATCTGTTGATGAAGTACCTGCCTTTGACTCTACTAACTGCTAAAATTGAAGATAACTATTGTTTAATAGATTAAAATGTGTTGACCGTGAGGCATTTGCCTTAACCTTTGTCCCCTCTCCACATACAGCAATGTCAACTGCTGAGGTCTCTGGTTGTGATTAAAGTTAGGCTTGCACTGAAAGGCCGCCATTGTAAACACGGAACACATCTGTCTTTAGCGTTCTCTCCCAAGCTCTGAAATGTCATTGTTTCCACAATCATTAAAGACGTGGACGCTTTCTCTTTTTTTTAGAACAATACAGTAAGAAAAGCCATATACAATATATCCCTTGTGTCACCCGGTATATCACAGTTATGGTCCAATCCATAAATCTGCCGCTGAAACAGAGTCTTACGTCAAGTTATGTGAGCTACTGAATGTGGGCAGCACTAAATATTCTTAATGATCTTTGAATATGCATGAGTGAAATAGAAAAGGAATTAATAAAAGTGTGAGGATCAAAATTATCCTATTCGTCAGACCCAGTGAGGAACTCTTTTAGACTCTTTATAGTTTTTTATACTCTATTATTTTTCTGAATTTACGCATTCATTTAGTCATTCTTTTGTGATAATATTTGGTGATTGGTTTATGGATTTAAAGGCAAAAAAGAGACATTTATTGTGAGATGTTTTGCATTTGGGGTACGGTAGGTATGTTGGATCCCAAGCAACTTCCCACATAGAGAAAGCATGTCTGGGAGAAGGAAACGCATCATAAATAACCGTATCTCTTCTATTGGGACTCAACACAGTGGACAGTTTTTTGTTAAGAATTAAAATGAATCAATGAAAGATAACATAATGGAAAAAAAAATCATAATGGCTAAAAGCACATAACTACCAATATAGGTCAATAGCAAAATGTAATAAACAAAGTCACGGGTCAGTTTAGTTTAGGGCTCATGATTTTGTTCGTATGCAAAAACCAGTCCGAGTTACATCAGTGTTATTGGTCAGAGTGTTATCACACTCTTTGGTGTGAGTGTGAGTTTGGTCATTGTGTCAGTTTTTACCATCAAAGTTTGATCCAAGTATCATCAGTTTTTCTTGGACGAAAATAAAACTGATGGAGGTTTCTCAAACTTCTATCAAACAGTTCATCAAAAACACACACCACACAGATGGCTTTACGAATATTTCACCAATCCATACACTTACATTGGGGAGTTTGATCTAACACTCAGATCGAGTCTCTTTATGTGAAAACATTGCACGTATGAACTGCTTTGTAGACTGTCATATGTACAAGTGATATCCATGAAAAATAAGGTAAGAGAAAAACTGACATCAGACAGTGCCCTTACAAACCTTTTTTTCCCAGAAAAGTTTACCTTTATAAACCTGAAAAATACTGTACTAGAGTCTTAGCGTTAACTACCACAGTTATTCAGTTATTGCAGCTGCTCAACCCCGGTGCCCTGTTCCAATGACCTATCACCTTTCACAGACATCAGTAAAACTGTAGCTAGCTTGCATTCAGCATGGTATAATTGAGATACATAGGCATTTTCTGTGGCTGAATGATGAAAAAATAATCCACCATGAAATAGATTTAGGAAAATTAATTTAAGTCTATAGTTTGGTAATCATCATGGACCTGAAAAGTTGTCAGGAGCTTGGTAAGTGCTGGAAAAAGAGTCAAGCACAAAACTAGGAAATATATTTGATTACAGATTGAGGGCTCAAGAATATGCACAAAAGTGTGGAGACAGCCACATTTTACACTTAGAGATGCTTTAAAGCTTTTAAGACATTACATTTTTGCAGCTATAACAACTCACTCTTCTGTGAAGGCTTCCAAAAAAATTTAGCAGTGTATCTGTGGGAATATTTGTCATTCATCTAGAGGAGCATTTGTGAGGTCAGATACTAATGTTGGACAAGAGGACCTGGCTCACAATCTCCATTCTAGATTATCTAGTGTTGAATATGATTGGGGTCAGGTGGACCGGTTCTCACATACCAAACTCACCCAACCATGCGTTTATGGATCTTGTTGTACGCACTGGGACACAGTCATGCTGGAACTGAAAATGGCCTTCTCCAAACTGTTTCCACAAAGTTGGAGGATACACTTGGTCATACAAAGCTTGTATGCAACTGTTTGTCCATGGAAACCCATGCCATGAAGCTCCAGGCACATAGATTATGGGGTTATGTTAATGCCATGGGAGGAGTCAGCAGCCGGAGACACTGCTTTATAATCTTAAGAGGTCTTCCACTTTATAGCTTTGTTTCTGTGGTTCCTAAGCGCTTCCACTTTTCAATAATACCAATCATAAATGATCCCTGAATATTTAGGTGAGAAGTAATGTAGCTACCTGACTAATTACAACAGTTCCATGCTATTACAGTACCATGTAAGATTTCAATGAGCTTTTTAAAATGACCATTTCTTTTATAAATGTTATTATGGATTTGATACACCTATGGCAATGGGACTGAATGTAAAACCTGAATTTAATGATTAAGAGGTGTGCCTCAATACTTCCAACCATATAGTGTATGTTGGATAGACTGTAGTGTGAGCCCTATAATCTACTATGGGTCATACTGGACGCGTGGCTTATTATTTTTGTAATGATGAAATTGTTATTTGTTTAGAGTTTGTTGCTATAAAGAATTATTCATTCCTAGAAGTATCAATTTGGCTCTTGGCTACATCATTTGGAATCAATTACTTTTTCCAATTAAATGTCATTTTGGGAATAAATAATGCTGAAAGTGGAGGAATGGGGTTTTAAAATGAGCACTTATGATCCTCAATGGGTTATTCCCAGAATAGCATTATTTTTCAGATAACACAGAGAATGCATGCTTATTGTTAAAATACAGATAAAACATGATTTAAAGCTTTTTTCTTGTGCTTTTGTGTCTTTTTTCATCTTTAGCTGTGTGAGAGAGTGCAAGGGCTGTAGTTTTAGCCGAGGATTGCGGTATATCGGTGCCCTGGCCTCCCATCACATATATACAGTGTCCATTACTCATCATACCTGTGAATCCATGTTCAGCACCATCTGGGTCTCTTCTTTGTTGCAAGAGATGCTTTGTAATCGGTTTTGCATGAGTTGAGACACAGACCTTTACAACTTTTAACTGAACAACTTTACTGACTTCAGGACACAGCACAACCAGTTCTGTTTCAGCATTGACATCACGTTTCAAGTAGTACACATCATTCTCTTTCTCTGTTCACTTCTCTTTGTCACTAAGCAAGCTCCCCGGTAGAACCGTATCATACAGTTCCTCAGCGTCCTCCCTGTCCAGACTTACTTCACTTGAGAGTTCCCTCAGCCGTTTCGCACTGCATCTTAGGGCATCTGCCCCTGCTATAATCTTCCACATGGTGCGCGACTTGCCCGTCTGTACTGCCATGTTATTCCTTTCAGCTCCAGTTCTCACTAAATGCTATCACTGCTGCTGTTCTGCTATTTTTCTGGCCTGCTGCTGGTCTGGTCTGCTCTGCTGGCCCTGGATGGCTGGGCTTCTTTCTTGGCAACGTTACGTAGCCACTGTGTTGTCCTTGGAATTAAGCCTGTCTGGACTGTCAGGGCACTCAGGCCCTCCTGAGCTTTTCAGCTCCCAGGCTACACTGAGCTAAAAACAGGAAGCTCTCTAACTTATCCCACAGTGGCCCCTCCTATAGTAAACTTAGTAAACTATGTACAGTGTATGAACTAACGAGAGTCTGTCAGCACTCCATCTTGAGGACTACAGGGTTACTGCACTTTCCCTATGTAAAGACTATTATACATAACAAGACAAGTATGAACATTTATACAAATATAGGCAAAGGGGATATTAACACTAAAGAAGGGAGTGCTTCTGTGCATTTTCCACAGTACCCTGCCTAACCGATTCTATATTCTGCCATTTACATCAGTATAGATGCAGTAAGGTTTTACATCATTAACTGTTTCTAGCAGAACTCAACCCTTCTGCTCTCCTCAAAAACAACAGTGCAGAGCTATGTTTGTTGTCGATTGCTGACAGATCAGTTTTGTGAAACTGCAAATACCACTTTATTAATGCATATGACAGAAGACAATCCCCTGCCTTACATTTTCAGTTTCACATCACTGGTCTCTCAGCTGCAGGCAAAAGCACAGCTCAACTAATCTCAACCCCTGTATAAAGACTCATTTTCCAGTATATCACTCCTCTCAGCCCTTGTTTACAGTGCTATCCTGCAGTATGATTCACTGTAGTGTTTTATCTGTAGGGATATAGCTCATATTGTGCCCTATATGCCAATATTCTGGTGTAAAAAGTTTTGAAAAGTCATATTATTTTAGCCCAATTGACAGCAGCTTTAAAATTAATGCGACTTTTGGAGTTTTCACACCATTTTCTCAGAGCGCTGACAAAGTGGTTGGAGCTGGGATGGTCCAGGCATGGTACAGGCATGTGGTGACCGCTAGTCATAACATTCATGACGAATGGCGGTGTTTGCTACATAACAATTCGGCAGGAGCAGGCGTAGGATTTGTGGTGAGGCACACATGCTACTTGTCCGTACGCTTCTTCATGAATCAGGAGCAACTAACTCCCACAGGTCTGCTCATCAAGACATGCATGAACAGCGTCGGTCTTGATGAATCGGAGACCTTAGTCTTTATGGTTTACAATTTTTCCATATAAAATGTCGTCCGTCTGTGAGATTTGGATAACATGTCCAGAAATGAAAAAACAGGTTTTACAAAAAAAAACCAGGTTTTACAACCTGGTGTAAGCTACTTTTCATTCAGATTTACATTAAGACAACATTTTTTATCTAGATTAACTCCTTCACCCCAGGCAATCTTCCGTTTTTGTTTTTTTTCTCCCCTTCTTCCAACAGGCTATGTATATTAAAAGCCATGATCTACTTTGAACGCTGGCTACAGCCCTTCTTTCACAGGAGGATCATGATGATACGCACGGGGTGTCTTCAGCAGACCCCAAGCTATTATGAGAACCCATCGGCACCCTGTAATCACGTGACAGGCGCTCCATTGGGCAGGATGTTAACAGCTGCAGGTGGATCTCAGAGGCACTTAATGGTTGATTAAATCAGCCATCAAGAGCAAGGATAGATTTGAGCTCACACACACATATATGTAATCGGTCGTGAAGGGGTTAACATATGTAGAGGTTGAACTCGATGGACTTAAGTCTACTTTCAACCTTAAAAACTATCCTATGAACCTATGAAACGATACATTCATCTCATGGTTTCTAGTAGATGTATAAGATTCATAAACTCATTGGAAACCACTGAACCACAGCACAGATCAGCGTTAGTAATTTTGAGTGCATTTGGTTTGTTGAATAGAGCACTGAGACATAAATCGAGAAGGGTTCACAGGAAGCTCATGACTTTAGGGACCGTTGTCTGGACTCAGAGCACCTCACATGCAGGGTGGTGATGAACTGCTTCTATATGGATGGTGCATGTACAATATCGAAAGAACATCTGTCTTTGCAGCGGATACCGGTGCCTCATAATTCCAAATAAACGTCATCCTCTGTTTTGAGAAATTTCTTGGTTTGTTTACTTAGGACAATTAGCCAGGCTTACATTTCAGGTTTATTCCTGAAGCAGAAATTGGAGCTTTTCTGCACTTTTGGAATATGCTGTACTTGCACTAGAAGTCTGAGCTGGAGTAGCACTGTGGTTTTGGCAGGAGCTGTGAAGATAATCTTTCATGTTAGCCCTTGAATGTTTCAACACATTCAGTGGAGCTGATATCATGGATTGTATAATCACATAGGATTACATTTCAGAAGCATTGATAAATCCTGATGTTGCTTTGAGCCTGTCATTCTGACACTCTGATCTGTGGCCTATTGTTTCAGTAGCAGATGTAATCTTACAGACATGTCTAGTATTGAGAGCCATTTGTGTTCCATTTTTGGAGAAATATATAAGAGCAAAAATAATTGAAGTATTCTTTATAGCAGTGCTAAAAATTCTGTTAGCATAGAAACATTCCATTTACACCTGGTTATTTACACAGAAAAAAATGAACTGGAGAATATCTGTACAAGAAGAGACAACTTCTCTAATTCTGCTTTCCTCTGGAATATATTCCAGGTACAATTTAGTAGTTTTCGTTCAACTTGATGGACCTATGTCTTTTTTCCACCATGTAACCAAGTTATCTTTTTTGACTGATTTTAATAATGCTTCACATTGATTGCAGCTCCTGTTTCTTTTAAAAGAACAGCTGTGTTGATTAATAGGTAATACTACTTTCTACTTTGAACTCCGTTTTACACATTAGCTGAAATTTTGAAATGAAGCAAATATTTTTCTTGAATGATAAAATAAATTAGTTTATCATAAACCTTTAATGGGTTTGTCCAACTTCGGGGTACAAGTCTGCAGGCACTGTATGTGACTGCAGACTTGTAAATCTTCACAGCAAGCACACCGCATCGGGAGAAGCGATCATGTGACTGCAAGTATATAACCTGTATACATGCGGTCACGTGCCGACTAAACATGGACGGTCTTGATTAGTACAAATTAACTATGCAAATCACATAATTGGGTTGACATGACCGCAGTGCACGTGCTGTGAGGATTCACAAATCACATACAGTGACTGCAGACTTGTACCCCAAGGCCGGGCAACACCTAAAAGTTTGTTACCCCCAAAACTCAATTTAAACTAATCAGTCATACATAGGGCACTAATAAAATCATTCTTGCCGTTTAGTTTTCTCAACTTTGATTGTTCAAAAATTAATCTTTATTTGTTATGCAAATGAGAGTACTTGGTGCACTTTTGGTATATCCAGACTGTTCCACCTTCTACCCCCTTTTGATTCACAGCACTTGTTTGCCTAAAGGAAGAGATGCCTGCACTAACAACTCACTGTGCTCCCCCACACTGACACTGCAGGAGCGGAGCACCCACATTATGAGAACAGGAGCCAAGTAGATGCAAACTCATTCCTGCAGCAGACAGGATGGAGAGGGATGTTCACATGACTGGCTCTAGCAGTGTTAGTGTGTGCACTTACAGGTGAGTTTTCAGTTCAAAACTATTATGTAGGACACCCAAAAGGGGCTCTACATGAATGGTTAGGGGAACATTTAAGAAGTATTAAAAAAAAGGCCTTGTAAATCACCCTCTATCATGCCACGTTGTTGAGACCCATAAAGGATATATAGGGAATTGAGTTTTTTGGTCTAGAATTAATACCACAATACTGGCAGAAAGGGAATTATATCAAAAAGATATCCACACTGGAAAGCAAATGGATTTAAATTCAAACTCACTTGCATTAACAGGATGCTCTGTGTTGTGATTTTGCTTTTTGCTCCCTCTAGTGGTCATTAGTGATTTGACTCTGGAGCGTCTGTCTTTTCCTATTTCCTCACCTGGGCCGTTAGTTCAGGGGCGTTGCTATTTAAGCTCCGTGGACCTTCAGTTCAATGCCTGGCATCGTTGAAATCAGAGCTAATCTGTTGTGCTCTTGTCCTTTGATCCTGGTTCCTGTATTTCAAGCTAAGTCTGCTTCCTTGCTTTTTGCTTTGGTTTTGTTTTGTATTTTTGTCCAGCTTGTTCCAATCTGTATCCTGACCTTTGCTGGAAGCTCTAGGGGGCTGGTGTTCTCCCCCCGGACCGTTAGACGGTTCGGGGGTTCTTGAATCTCCAGCGTGGATTTTTATAGGGTTTTTGTTGACCAGATAAGTTATCTTGCTTTATTCTGCTATTAGTAAGCTGGCCTCTCTTTGCTGAACCTGGTTCATTTCTGTGTTTGTCATTTCCTCTTACCTCACCGTTATTATTTGTGGGGGGCTTGTATCTTGCTTTGGGGTCCCTTTCTCTGGAGGCAAGAGAGGTCTTTGTTTTCTTCTCCTAGGGGTAGTTAGATTCTCCGGCTGGCGCGAGTCATCTAGCGTTCACCGTAGGCATGATCCCCGGCTACTTCTAGTGTTGGCGTTAGGAGTAGCTATTTGGTCAACCCAGTTACCACAGCCCTATGAGCTGGATTTTTGTATCTCGCAGACTTACACGTTCCTCTGAGACCCTGTCCACTGGGGTCATAACAGTATGCCAGGCCAGTATTAAATGTTTAATGCATTGCAGAAGTGGGATTATAAGAAAGAAAATTTTGAGTTTTTTTTTTCCTCTCTCATTTTTTTTTTTTTTTTTTTCTTTTCCCCTTTACCTCAGAGTGGCTTAAGCTTGCTGCAGACATGAATGTCCAGACCTTGATTACAAGTGTGGACCAGCTTGCCGCTCGTGTGCAGGGTATACAAGATTATGTTACCAGAAATCCTAGGTCTGAACCCAAGATTCCGATTCCTGAACTGTTTTCAGGAGACCGATTTAAGTTTAGGAATTTCAGGAATAATTGTAAATTGTTTTTGTCCCTGAAACCTTGTTCGTCTGGAGACTCTGCTCAACAAGTAAAAATTGTTATTTCATTCTTACGGGGTGACCCTCAAGATTGGGCATTTTCGCTGGCGCCAGGAGATCCCGCATTGGCTGATATTGATGCGTTTTTTCTGGCGCTCGGTTTACTTTATGAGGAACCCAATCTTGAGATTCAGGCAGAGAAAGCCTTGCTGGCTATGTCTCAGGGCCAGGACGAGGCTGAGGTGTATTGCCAAAAATTTCGGAAATGGTCCGTGCTGACACATTGGAACGAGTGTGCACTGGCCGCTAATTTTAGAAATGGCCTTTCTGAGGCCATTAAGAATGTTATGGTGGGTTTTCCCATTCCCACAGGTCTGAATGATACCATGTCCCTGGCTATTCAAATTGACCGGCGGTTGCGGGAGCGCAAAACCGCAAATTCCCTCATGTTGTTGTCTGAACAGACACCTGATGTGATGCAATGTGATAGAAAAACCGCAAATTCCCTCATGGTGTTGTCTGAACGGACACCTGATTTGATGCAATGTGATAGAATCCTGACTAGAAATGAGAGGAAAATTCATAGACGCCGGAATGGCTTGTGCTACTACTGTGGTGATTCTACACATGTTATCTCAGCATGCTCTAAACGTATATCTAAGGTGGTTAGTCCTGTCACCGTTGGTAATTTGCATCCTAAGTTTATTCTATCTGTAACTTTGATTTGCTCATTGTCATCTTATCCTGTCATGGCGTTTGTAGATTCAGGTGCTGCCCTGAGTCTTATGGATCTTTCATTTGCTAAGCGCTGTGGTTTTATTCTTGAACCATTGGAAAATCCTATCCCTCTTAGGGGTATTGATGCTACGCCATTGGCAGAAAATAAGCCACAGTATTGGACACAGGTTACCATGTGTATGACTCCTGAACACTGCGAGGTGATACGTTTTCTCGTTCTACATAAAATGCATGATTTGGTTGTTTTGGGGCTGCCATGGTTACAGACCCATAATCCAGTCCTTGACTGGAAGGCTATGTCAGTGTCTAGTTGGGGCTGTCTTGGTATTCATGAGGATTCCCTGCCTGTGTCTATTGCTTCTTCTACGCCTTCGGAAGTTCTGGAGTATTTGTCTGATTATCAGGATGTCTTTAGCGAGTCCAGGTCCAGTGCATTGCCTCCTCATAGGGAATGTGACTGTGCAATAGATTTGATTCCAGGCAGTAAGTTTCCTAAGGGAAGACTGTTTAATCTGTCGATACCTGAACATACCGCTATGCGCTCATATATCAAGGAGTCTCTGGAGAAAGGACACATCCGTCCGTCCTCTTCCCCTCTTGGTGCGGGATTCTTTTTTGTGGCTAAAAAGGACGGATCTTTGAGGCCTTGTATTGACTATCGGCTTTTAAATAAGATCACTGTCAAATTTCAGTATCCTTTGCCGCTGTTGTCTGACTTGTTTGCCCGGATTAAGGGTGCCAAGTGGTTTACCAAGATAGACCTTCGTGGTGCGTACAACCTTGTGCGCATTAGGCAAGGAGATGAATGGAAAACCGCATTCAATACGCCCGAAGGTCATTTTGAGTACTTGGTGATGCCTTTTGGGCTCTCTAATGCCCCTTCAGTTTTTCAGTCCTTTATGCATGACATTTTCCGGAACTATCTGGATAAATTTTTGATCGTTTATCTGGATGATATTCTGGTTTTTTCTGATAATTGGGACTCGCATGTGGAGCAGGTCAGGATGGTCTTTAAAATTTTGCGTGAAAATTCTTTGTTTGTCAAGGGCTCAAAGTGTCTTTTTGGTGTACAGAAGGTTCCCTTTTTGGGGTTCATTTTTTCCCCTTCTGCTGTGGAGATGGACCCAGTCAAGGTCCGAGCTATTCTTGATTGGACTCAGCCCTCGTCAGTTAAGAGTCTTCAGAAGTTCTTGGGTTTCGCTAACTTCTACCGTCGTTTTATCGCTAACTTTTCTAGCATTGTGAAACCTTTGACAGATATGACCAAGAAGGGCTCCGATGTGGTTAATTGGGCTCCTGCTGCCGTGGAGGCTTTCCAGGAGTTGAAACGTCGATTTACTTCGGCGCCTGTTTTGTGCCAGCCTGATGTCTCGCTTCCCTTTCAAGTTGAGGTGGATGCTTCAGAGATTGGAGCAGGGGCCGTTTTGTCGCAGAGAGGCCCTGGTTGCTCTGTTATGAGACCTTGCGCCTTTTTCTCTAGGAAGTTTTCGCCTGCGGAGCGAAATTATGATGTGGGCAATCGGGAGTTGTTGGCCATGAAATGGGCATTTGAGGAGTGGCGTCATTGGCTCGAGGGTGCTAAGCATCGTGTGGTGGTCTTAACTGATCACAAAAATCTGATGTATCTCGAGTCTGCTAAACGCCTGAATCCTAGACAGGCCCGCTGGTCATTGTTTTTCTCCCGTTTTGACTTTGTTGTCTCGTATTTACCAGGTTCAAAGAATGTGAAGGCCGATGCTCTTTCCAGGAGCTTTGTGCCTGATGCTCCTGGAGTCGCTGAACCTGTTGGTATTCTTAAGGATGGTATTATCTTGTCAGCTATTTCTCCAGATCTGCGACGTGTGTTGCAGAGATTTCAGACTGATAGGCCTGATTCTTGTCCTCCTGACAGACTGTTTGTGCCTGATAAGTGGACCAGCAGAGTCATTTCTGAGGTTCATTCCTCGGTGTTGGCAGGTCACCCAGGAATTTTTGGCACCAGAGATCTGGTGGCCAGATCCTTTTGGTGGCCTTCCTTGTCTAGGGATGTGCGGTCATTTGTACAGTCCTGTGGGACTTGTGCTCGAGCTAAGCCTTGCTGTTCTCGTGCCAGCGGGTTGCTCTTGCCCTTGCCTGTCCCTAAGAGACCTTGGACACATATCTCCATGGATTTCATTTCTGATCTTCCGGTGTCTCAAGGCATGTCTGTTATCTGGGTTATATGTGATCGCTTCTCCAAGATGGTCCATTTGGTTCCTTTGTCTAAGCTGCCTTCCTCTTCCGATCTGGTTCCTGTGTTTTTCCAGAACGTGGTTCGTTTGCACGGCATACCTGAGAATATTGTGTCAGACAGAGGTTCCCAGTTCGTTTCCAGATTCTGGCGATCCTTTTGTGGTAGGATGGGCATTGACTTGTCGTTTTCGTCTGCTTTCCATCCTCAGACTAATGGACAGACGGAGCGAACTAATCAGACTTTGGAGGCTTATTTGAGGTGTTTTGTCTCTGCTGATCAGGACGATTGGGTGACCTTCTTGCCGTTAGCTGAGTTTGCCCTTAATAATCGGGCTAGTTCCGCCACCTTGGTTTCGCCGTTTTTCTGCAACTCTGGTTTCCACCCTCGTTTTTCTTCGGGTCATGTGGAACCTTCTGACTGCCCTGGGGTGGATTCTGTGGTGGATAGGTTGCAGCGGATCTGGAATCTTGTGGTGGACAACTTGAAGTTGTCACAGGAAAGGGCTCAGCGCTTTGCCAACCGCCGCCGCGGTGTGGGTCCCCGACTACGTGTTGGGGATTTGGTGTGGCTTTCTTCCCGCTTTGTTCCTATGAAGGTTTCCTCTCCCAAATTTAAACCTCGTTTTATTGGTCCTTACAGGATATTGGAAATTCTTAATCCTGTATCCTTTCGCCTGGATCTTCCTGTGTCGTTTGCTATCCACAACGTGTTTCATAGGTCCTTGTTGCGGCGGTACGTTGTGCCTGTGGTTCCTTCTGCTGAGCCTCCTGCTCCGGTGTTGGTTGAGGGCGAGTTGGAGTACGTGGTGGAGAAGATCTTGGATTCTCGTCTCTCCAGGCGGAGGCTTCAGTACCTGGTCAAGTGGAAGGGCTATGGTCAGGAAGATAATTCCTGGGTGGTCGCCTCTGATGTTCATGCGGCCGATTTAGTTCGTGCCTTTCACGCCGCTCATCCTGATCGCCCTGGTGGTCGTGGTGAGGGTTCGGTGACCCCTCACTAAGGGGGGGGTACTGTTGTGATTTTGCTTTTTGCTCCCTCTAGTGGTCATTAGTGATTTGACTCTGGAGCGTCTGTCTTTTCCTATTTCCTCACCTGGGCCGTTAGTTCAGGGGCGTTGCTATTTAAGCTCCGTGGACCTTCAGTTCAATGCCTGGCATCGTTGAAATCAGAGCTAATCTGTTGTGCTCTTGTCCTTTGATCCTGGTTCCTGTATTTCAAGCTAAGTCTGCTTCCTTGCTTTTTGCTTTGGTTTTGTTTTGTATTTTTGTCCAGCTTGTTCCAATCTGTATCCTGACCTTTGCTGGAAGCTCTAGGGGGCTGGTGTTCTCCCCCCGGACCGTTAGACGGTTCGGGGGTTCTTGAATCTCCAGCGTGGATTTTTATAGGGTTTTTGTTGACCAGATAAGTTATCTTGCTTTATTCTGCTATTAGTAAGCTGGTCTCTCTTTGCTGAACCTGGTTCATTTCTGTGTTTGTCATTTCCTCTTACCTCACCGTTATTATTTGTGGGGGGCTTGTATCTTGCTTTGGGGTCCCTTTCTCTGGAGGCAAGAGAGGTCTTTGTTTTCTTCTCCTAGGGGTAGTTAGATTCTCCGGCTGGCGCGAGTCATCTAGCGTTCACCGTAGGCATGATCCCCGGCTACTTCTAGTGTTGGCGTTAGGAGTAGCTATTTGGTCAACCCAGTTACCACAGCCCTATGAGCTGGATTTTTGTATCTCGCAGACTTACACGTTCCTCTGAGACCCTGTCCACTGGGGTCATAACAGCTCTGGTACACACCAAGCATCGTGGGTGCTCGAGTGACATGTTCGAGTCCCCGTGGTCTCATGTTTTGCGGCTTTTAGGCAAACACAGGCAAGCCCCGCATATTTTGTGGCTGTCTAACTGTTACAAAATATGCGGCCTCAGGAACTCGAACATGTCACTTGAGCACCCGTGATACTCGGTGCGTACCTCAGCGCCCTAGGCAAACTCAAGTAATAAGCGCTTGCACTCATCATTAATAGGGACTAAAGGTATTGGGCAAATTGCAATAGCGTTAGATGTATATTTACCAAATCAGTGGAGACCTTATAATGTATAATTTATGAAACATAGGTGTTATATGATAAAAGTTTTTATGACCAGATAGATATATACAGTATGTATTTATATGATAATTGGTCTTAATCCAGGGATTTTAATTGAAATTATTAATAAAGTTTTAACCAATATAATGGAAAACATAATCACTGTTTAAACATACAGTAGAGACACGGTAACAAAGGAAACCAGCTTTCCAGTGTCAGTGTGAGTAATGAAGTGCATAAGAACATCTACGCATGTACAGGGACGCAGCTAAGCATACAGATGCCGCAGTTATTTCAACGGCAGTTAGTCACGGCAGGAGTCAGGACCCCACTCTATGTATCTGTCTCTTTTGGGTATGTCTTCTGAGTAAGCACTTATTACTTGGACCTAGCTCTTCTATTAACCCTTCTTACTCCATCATGTTTACATGTGCCCTTACAGGGTTTGCTCCACTAATCCTCTCTCTCCTTCGCTATCACAAACCCCAGCACTCTCTAAACTAATAATCATCTCCCCTTCCCTCTTACCTCCCCACCTGTCCTCCTCTGCTGACCTGCTCCTCAACCTCAAATCTGTCCTAAGAACACATAAAACAAGTCGGCCACTCTCTTTCTCCCACCTGCTCTCTCTCTCTCTGCTTCTCCTCACTGCTGGAGACATATCTCCCATCCCTGGACCACCACATCTCATACCTCCCATTACTACTCCCTCCTATCGCTCCCTATCCAACATGAACTACCGCAATCTTTCCAATGTAAAACCCGTGCCCCTGACGCCCACCCCCCTGCTCCCTCTCTCTGGAGCACTCTGGAATGCCCGCTCAATCTGCAATAAGCTTCATGTGATTCACGACCTTTTTCTCTCCTGCAATCTTGCCTTCCTTGGCCTCACAGAAACATGGCTAACACCCTCTGACACCGCCTCCCCTGCTGCACTGTGTTACGGAGGCCTCCACTTCACCCACACCCCTCGACCCGGCAACAAACATGGTGGAGGAGTGGGTCTTCTCCTTTCTTCAAACTGCACCTTTAACCCAATCCCGCCTCTTCCCTCCCTTACCCTCCCCTCTTTTGAAGTCCATTCTGTCCGCATCTACTCTCCCTCCAACCTCCAAGTGGCCGTCATATACCGACCTCCGGGCCCTGCCACTGCCTTTATTGACCAATTCTCCACCTGGCTTCTTCACTTTCTCTCTGCCGACATTCCCACCATCATCATGGGTGACTTCAACATCCCCATTGATACCCTTCAGTCAACAGCCTCCAAACTTCTGTCCCTTACCTCATCCTTTGGACTTACTCAACGGTCCTCCGCAGCCACCCACACGGACGGGCATACACTAGACCTGGTATTCACCCGTCTCTGCTCTCTATCTAACTTCACCACCTCCCCTCTCCCTCTATCTGACCACCATCTGCTCACCTTCTCATTCCTGTCCTCCTCACCGGTCATCCATGTCCAGCAACATGCGCACCCACGCAGAAACCTTGCACACCTAGACACCCACACACTCTCTGACTCCATCCTACCACTGGCATCCATATCCTCACTCCACGACACAGACACTGCCACTGCTTTCTACAATGCCACTCTCACATCAGCTATTGACACGGTTGCCCCTCTCGTCCATGGCAGAGTGCGACGTATCAATAGACAACCTTGGCACAATAACACCACTAAAAAGCTCCGGCAAGTGTCCAGGGTTGCGGAGCGGCGTTGGAAGAAAACACATTCGCAAGATGACTTCACTATATTCAAACAAGCAACACTCGCTTTTAAATCTGCACTCACCTCTGCTAAACAGGCCTACTTCACAACCCTCATATCTTCCCTATCCTACAACCCCAAACAGTTATTCAGAACCTTTAACTCCCTCCTCCGCCCCCCACTGCCCCCTCTAACCTCCCTCATCTCTGCTGAGGACTTTGCCACACACTTTCAAAATAAGATCGACCAGACAAGGCAAGTCTTTATTGTTCAACCACCACAACCCCTTTGTATACCAGACCAATGCCCAAACCCCATAACCTCCCTATCCAACATCACTGAAGGGGGGCTTAATTGTCTCCTCTCCAAATCGCACCTCACCACCAGTGCGCTCGACCCCATCCCATCCCACCTCCTCCCCAACCTCACCACCACACTTATCCCATCCCTAACCCACCTTTTCAACCTATCACTAACTTCTGGCACCTTCCCCTCTGCGTTCAAACCTGCCACAATCACGCCTATCCTTAAAAAGCCAACCCTCGATTCAACTGCTATGTCCAGCTATTGCCCAATATCGCTGCTCCCATTCGCTTCCAAACTCCTGGAGCAGCACGTCCATGCTGAACTCTCCTCCCACTTCTCATCTAACTTGTTGTTCGACAATCTACAATCTGGTTTCCGCCCCCATCACTCAACTGAGACTGCCCTGACCAAAATCACTAACGACCTACTTACCGCCAAAGCTACTGGACAATACTCTGTACTCCTCCTTCTAGACCTATCCTCTGCTTTCGACACAGTTGACCACTGCCTCCTACTACAGATCCTCTCCTCCTTTGGCATCAAAGACCTCGCCCTATCCTGGATCGCCTCGTACCTTTCCAACTGCACATTCAGCGTCTCCCACTCCCACACTACCTCCTCATCCCACCCTCTCTCTGTTGGAGTCCCCCAAGGCTCTGTTCTAGGACCCCTACTCTTCTCAATCTATACACTTGGCTTGGGACAACTCATAAAGTCCCATGGAATCCAGTACCACCTCTAGGCTGATGACACTCAGATCTACCTCTCTGGCCCAGACGTCACCGCTCTGCTGTCCAGAATCCCAGATTGCCTATCAGCCATATCCTCCTTCTTCTCCTCTCGCTTCCTCAAACTCAATGTGGACAAATCTGAACTCATCATCTTTCCTCCATCCCACAAATCTTCCTTACCTGACCTATCTATCGCAATCAATGACATCATGCTTTCCCCCGTACCCGAAGTCCGCTGCCTCGGAGTAACCTTCGACTCTGCCCTGTCCTTCAAACCGCACATCCAAGCTCTTTCCACCTCCTGTCGCCTCCAGCTCAAAAATATCTCCAGAATCCGTCCTTTCCTCAACCCTCAATCTACTAAAATGCTTGTGCATGCCCTCATCATCTCCCGCCTTGACTACTGCAACATCCTTTTCTGTGGCCTCCCTGCTAACACCCTTGCACCTCTCCAGTCCATCCTTAACTCTGCTGCCCGACTAATCCATCTCTCTCCTCGCTACTCCTATGCCTCCCCCCTCTGCAAATCTCTTCACTGGCTCCCATTCCCTCAGCGTATCCAGTTCAAATTACTAATACTGAACTACAAAGCCATCCATAACCTGTCTCCTCCATATATCTCTGAACTAATCTCCCGATATCTTCCCTCACGTAATCTCCGGTCCTCCCAAGACCTCCTTCTCTCCTCCACACTTATTCGCTCCTCATCCAATCGCCTCCAAGACTTCTCCCGAATATCCCCCATCCTCTGGAACTCTCTGCCCCAACACGTCCGACTATCATCCACAGTCGGATCCTTCAGACGGAACCTGAAAACTCATCTCTTCAGGAAAGCCTACAGGCTGCACTGACCCCGCTGCCTCCTCATCACTACCGAAGCTACCGCCTCACCAACACCGGAGCTCCTGCAACCCTCAACCTATTGTCTCCTTCCCCATAATCCTGTAGAATGTAAGCCCGCAAGGGCAGGGTCCTCTCCCCTCTGTATCAGTCAGTCATTGTTTGTTTACTGTAAGTGATATCTGTAACTTGTATGTAACCCCTTCTCATGTACAGCACCATGGAATCAATGGTGCTATATAAATAAATAATAATAATAATACCATTTGCAGCAAGCTCATCTAAGTCTGAGTACTCTATGATAATGGAAGATTAGCACTTCCAAAACGCATAGGAGCAGGAGTGTAATTTGGCTGCCAAAGGCCGCTTGCATACAGTTGTGACATCACACGATATGAGCTTTTTACTTAACCCCATGCTGTTACAGTCATGCTACTGGTCCGGAGCACAGCTGTTCACCAGCAAACTTGCATCTTACAGTGGAATTGGGTGAAAGAGTGGACATCCAGGTGATCCAATCTGGGTTTATGCATCTTATCAAAGTTATTGCCAGCACTTTTGCACTGTCATGCGGGATTCTACTTCTGGAATACTGAATGTGCATATTGAATCCCAATCATCCCAATCCCAATCATTCATAGCACTTGAAGGTATTTGACTGTTTTAATTGCATTTAAAATCACAACTGTAATTGTTCAATTTATATTTCCCACAGCAATCACTTGTGCTTCTAGTATGATTAATTGTGTGGTATTTCATACGCACAGATTATAAGTATACAGGCAGCACTTGCTTTAATTAAATGAGCACTATCAATCAACAAAGGTGTAGGACATGGAACAATGCACTGAGAGTTTGGCCACACCAAGGGAGTACTCGGTACCCTCATTTGCATAATTATTAAAGATAAGATAATTTTCTGGATAATCACAGCTGAGAAAGCTTAACAATAGATTAGATTTTTATAAAGTGTTATCAGATTAGTTTAAACTGAGTTTTGGAGGTGAAAGAATGTTGTTAAAAGTAGATTGCCAAAGTTAGATCTTGTAACTACAGCTCCACTGTGAAAGATGTCCTATTTGTCACTTATCTTTACACAAAACTGATAAAATACAGTATAAGAGATAGCTGAATATAGTTTTCAACATCTTGACAGTAGACAAGTGGAGGTCATCAACACATCTTTTTTGGTATTTTAGTGGATAATTTTATCTTTTGAAAACATTGTACCACTTAAGGCAGTGATTACATGTCAAGAACTTTTTAGTCAGTAGGACCATACCACTGTGACCCTTGACAATCACTAAAACAAATTGGCCGTGATGATAGGAAAGCGCAGTGATGCTATGATAAAATCCCATCCACATTGCGGTTATATGCTTCAAGTGCCTGTAAACCTAGATGGAAAATCTACAATGTATCTGCAAAAGAAAGGATACAATCATGGTCAAATCTGACCATATATCTTCTGACAAAGGTTGAACATAGTGAACATGATCCAAAGTATCACAACTCTCTACTAACAAATCCACTTGACTCTTCTATCTAGTGGCTGGGATTTTGGCCATCAAAATAGTGAAAATTTGTTATTATCTAAGGGATATGCCATAAATCTCATAAACAGCCTAGACCTGTAGTTTAAGATGTGTTTCTTAATACTTATTATGAAAAGCCAAAGGGAGAAAGTAGGACAATGATTTCATATTTGGCTCAGTGGTTAGCACGGTAGCGTTGCAGCGCTGGGGTCCTGCGTTTAAATCCCACCAAAGGACATCGCCTGCAAGACATTTGTATGTTCTCCCCGTGTTTGTGTGGGTTTCCTCCAGGTTCTCCAGTTTCCTTCCAAACTTCAAAGACATACTGATAGGGAATATAGATTGTGAGCCCCAATGGAGACAGCGATGATAATGTCTGTAAAGTAACGTAGAACTACTGGTTCTATATAAGTGAGTAAAATAAATAAATATTGTAATATCTCCTTTAGGAAAGGTCTACTTGACTTACATTTAACATTCATTATTATAGTTGAACATTGTATTATTTTTTTTCTAATATAAAATGTAGAACAGATCTGAAATTTCTGATTATTTCACATTTAAGACAGTTCAAGAAATAATTTACAGACTAAAATAATTAGTCAATGAGGAAAATGTTAAAACTTGCCTGAGTAACTGCATAACATACATGAGTTAAGTATCTTGTAAAATGCCTTACGTAAATACACGTATATACATAAGACAATTACGTTTTTAAAATGCAGACAGGAAAATTGATTAGTCTGTATTCAGGGTCACTGCAGCTAAAGAAATGTATAGACATTAGGAGCAACATTAATGATTTACAGACATCAATGAATAATCTTATAGAGAAAACTTGAACAGTAAAAAAGCACAAAAAAGTCAACTCACAGACTTGGTAGAAATAATGATTAAGTTACATTTTTTTCTTTCTGCAATAGTTTGCCAAGAAACATTGAGGAATGGATGTAAAAGTAATGCAAAATGTAAGTCAGAGGTTGTTCTCGTAGATTCGGCAATTCTTTGGCATGTTCTCAATGCAGACCTTGTTTTATAGACTACCGTCGACATCATGTATGTAGGCCGGATAGCTACGCTTGCTTAATATTAATGGAACTATTAGCAGAATTTCCCTTTTATCACCATTCATGTACAACACTTAAACGTGTCAGGGTGGTGAAGTTTTATAGGAACGGCTTTGCTATATATTTAGGTAAAATAAACAATTCTTAGACTTTTATGTTACAAGGAGTCATGGTATCAAAAAACATCTGAATATATATAAATCAACCTGCTCAAAGCTGTGTAAGAAGTAGATTATTATGAATATTACTGGAGTTCTCAGGCTTCATGAGGTTTATTTTATATGTTTGCATTTTTATATGTTTTTTTCCTTATAAAAGGTCCTAAACATCAGTCTGCATTAGGATCATAACTCCATATTTATTTACCTTCATATTATTTCCATATTTTTCCAGATTCAGGTTTTTAGAAATCTGCCTGACTTCACTCACTTGGAATATAATTTGGCACACTATGGTTCTGGATTAGGCTTTATCTTCAGGCTAAGATGCAAATTTGCGTTTTATTTTAGTTGTAGCATTTCGAGCATGAGTTTGAGCTTTAGGCTGTACTGTAATGCTTATGCCTAATTGACAATAAAGTGTACAGGGGGTATGGATCATAGCTGCATGGAATAGTTCAGTTCAAAAACATATCACTTAATGTACCGAGCTTTCGTCTCCTCCATCACAGGTTGATACAAAGTCTATAAAGTTGGTCTTCAGTGTAAGAGAAGAGCAAAGCTCGACTGAGTGTTTCTGTCCTCAGCTCTAGTGATCCGTAGTCATCTCCACACTCAGATTCCTGCCGATTAAAATTTCTGACCTGTAGACAGTTTTATTTTCTATGGGGTAGTTACAATCTAAAGAGTTGATCTCAGGAAGACAACCCCCATTTGAACTATCAACTATTATCTCCCTAAAATTGTTTTTACCAGTTCATAGGGAGCCTAATAGATCAACTGCACAAATCAATGTCTAACCATGCTGTATATTGAAAGGTTGGCTCATAAAGAGGGGTTGCGGGAAAGCATCTACAGCTGCCAAAAGGAAAACAGTCTCAATGAGGAGGCATGAGGCCCAAGTGCGGCTTCTAAAGAAAGGGCCAAATGCGGATCGTGATGCTATTCTGTGTGGCCCGCAACTGTCTAGTTATAGACATACTTGTCTATCATTGTTGGTTTTTGACATATTCCTTGCTAGGAACAAGAAATTATGCATAATTCAGCACAAGGATAGCTATTAAGTATGTACCTTAGATTCATTATGTGCTCTTCTCTGGAACCCTCAAATATTAGCATGATAGGGGACGTCTGACCCATCTAGCATTCCAGTAAAGAGTTGATGATGTGGAGAGGTGGCCATACATGAAGGAGGCTCTCTTCCAGGTAGTTCTATGGGAGGAATGAAATGCATTTTAGTAACTCACATTAAGTATTGTAGAAGGAGCAGCACGCATGGTTTCTTTGTTTCTAGAATATAAACAGGCAAGAAGGTAACTTTTGTGATAGGAGGGAGTCCTGTATCTTGCATATATCTGAAATATATGGCATTTAATAACAATATTTTAGAAAAGCCCCAGATCACAATGCTGCTTTAGATTTTATTATGGCCCTTGGAATTGAATCAATTTGACAATATGGCCTTTGGCCCAGAAAAGGTTGTGCACCACTGGTCTAAAGTACACTCTGACATATCTTTAGCAACTGTATATATATATACAGTATTGCTTGTACTATATATATAAGCAGACCTGAGTATAAGCCGAGGCACCTAATTTTGCCACAGAAAACTGGGTAAGCTTATTGACTCAAGTATAAGCCGTGTGTGCATTGTCCCCTCATCCCTGTCCTGCTGTGTGTGGCTCCCCCGTCTTGTCCTGGTATGTGTGGCTGCCCTGTTTTGCCCTGGTATGTGGCTCCCCCATTTTTTACTGCTATGTGTGGTAACCCCATCCTGTCCTGGTATGTGGCTCCACTGCTTTGTCCTGGTATGTGTGGCTCCCCTGTTTTGTCCTGGTATGTGGCTCCCCCTGTTGTATGCATGGCTCCACTACCCGCATGGCTCCACTGTTCCACATCGCTCCCAACATCCCACATGGCTCCACTGCCCCACATGGCTCCCAACATCCCGCTCCCACAACCCCCATCCTACTCACCCTCCTTGTGCGTCCCTGCATCTCTCTCCAGAAGCCGACAGCTCTTCCTTGTTTCTGTGCTCAGCGGTCATGTGATACCGCTCATTAAGGTAATGAATATGTGATCCCTGCCTATGGAAGTGGAGATGCGTCCATATTCATTACCTTAATGAGCGGTACTACCTGACCACTGAGCACAGGAACAGAAAGACCTGCCGGCGCTGGGACAGAGATGCAGGGACTGAGATACAGCAATGGAGGGTGAGTATTGATGTCTTCTGGAAGCCGCTGGCTGCAGCTGTCACTGTGCTACAGCTGCCGGCTCCCCCTCCCCCGCCAGCCTTCTGGACAATGACTCGTGCATAAGCTGAGGGGGGGCGTCTTTAGCACAAAAAATGTGAAAATCTCGGCTTATAAGTATATATGGTGTATATAATATAGTATACAGGTTTAAGTTGAATGAATGGTACAGCTTGTTAGTAATCTTCCCATCTTCCCATAATGACAGGGAACTAGATTAGATATTCCTCCATGAGAATAACACAATTCCAATAAAGTAATGATAAAAAACAGTAATTTTATATGTTAAAATGCCTTGCCTTTCAGGTAAATGATTTTCGCAGGTACAGTATGTGAGTTCTGTAGGTATGTATTTCAGCAACAAAGATATAAAATGCAGCATGCTAGACAGGAAAATATGATTACATTTCCACTTATTTTGACTGGCTGGCTGGCCAACTTCTACACACATAGGTAGCTTTCTTTCATATGTTTGTGTGCTTATCATTAGTCAGAGCCGTGGAGCCAGTTCACTTAACTTCAGCTTACTCAAGTCCAAAATGCTTTCAGCTTTCAAACAATAGTACCTCTTATTTTCAAGGAAAAGGTTAGAATAATTCTACTAAATACAGAAATGGTACAAAGCTAAGGATAATGTTTTCCCAAGTATGATGGAACTATTAATGGAAATATTAATTTGATTTTGCATTATACTGCTATAAATATGTGATGATGAGTACATTGCAAGTCTCCTATAATGATTTTTTCAATTACTGGCCATCCTTTATCATGGTATTGATTGGTTTTTACTATCAATGACACAGATAACAAATTTGGGGAGATGGAATTTTTGTATGTATATTACTTGCAAAGGTATTGATAATTTTAATCTTTATTAGAGATGTTTTCTCCAAATCATAGGCTATTCTCTAACTAATGGATAAGGGTTAGCTTGTTGATCACTGGTGGTCTGACCACTGGGACCACTAGCAATTCTGAGAAGGAGGTTCCGGAATCCCTAGAGCAGGCTTTGAAAAGCCCAGTCTTGAATGTAGTGGAGGTGCTTGGCTACTGCTCCAATAATTGTCAATGGTATTGCAATCTCATAACTTAAAATGTTGCAAAAAACAACTTTAATGTAGCTCCTACCTATTCTGGCTCAGTGGTTATCACTGATAATTTGCAGTCTTGGGGTCCTGGGTTCACATCCCACCAAATATAACCTCTGCAAGAAGTTTGTATGTTCCCCCGTGTTTATATGGCTTTCCAATGGGTTATCTGGTTTTCTTTTCACATTCCAAATACATATTGATATGGAATTTAGATGGTTACTTTCATGAAAATATCTGTAAAGTGCTGTGGAATAAATGGTGCTTTGTAAGTGAGCAAAATATATAAAATCTTGTTTGAGAAAGCTAAGAAGAGACACAGTATATAAAGATTGTTGTGCTTCTCTTTGTGACACCAAGCTTATGTATAAATCTACCTACAATCCTTATGAAATCTACATCTGAGAAATGTCTTATGTTACCTATCTCCATAATTGCATTACTTCTTCAGAGTACATCCTGTGGTGTGATGATGTCAGGTTCCAGAGGGTCTCTCCTTGACCTTCCCGTTGCGTTGGCTGTGCTATATGCACTCACGTTGGCTTAGTCTCATTGTGAAGATATCTAAAGATTATATTCTGTGGTGAATGCTTTGTCTATGAAGCCATTGCTAGAAGGACTAAAAGACTGGTGAAAAGTAATGTGATCTGTTATCCAGTATAGGTGATTCATATTGAGCACACTAACCACATCCCATGTTAACCTGTTTGTGTCTTGATATATAGCACAAGTACTATGAGCAATATTCAGTTCCTTTACCATTGTTGGCTTCCTGCCTAGCTCAGCATTCCTAGATTGAAATTTTCTCTGCATAAGAAGCCATTTTATTGGACGGATCACAAAAGGATTCAGTCTACTTTACTTGAATCACAGGAGTCTTGAAAGAAACACTTTCCTTCTGTTAGTAATATTTCTTACATTTGTCAAATAGTTCCCCAAACCTCAAAGATGGTTGTTATCAAGAACGAATAAATCAAATATACTATTCTTATCCAGAAACACAGACTGCGTTTCTATTTATTTTATTTTTACCCAAAAGCCATCGAATAAAAGTAAGGATTTTCTAGGAACCCAAAAATGCAAGATTAAATCAATAGAAAGGTTATACAACCGTGTGTAAATGAAACATTTGGTTGTAAAAAGGAAATGTAACATACATCAAAGATAAAATTGTATTGGGTAGCTCCATCTGTATTATTTATAATGAAAAAGGTATCAGACATCCAACACAAGTCTTACATTTGGCATGCAATGCCGACTTAGATAGGTTTACAACGCATAAGGCAATTTTATTACAATAAGGTATAACAAGGAAGTACAGTGGGTACGGAAAGTATTCAGACCCCTTTAAATGTATCACTCTTTGTTTCATTGCAGCCATTTGGTAAATTCAAAAAAGTTATTTTTTTTTCACATTAATGTACACTCTGCACCCCATCTTCACTGAAAAAAACTGAAATGTAGGAATTTTTGCAAATTTATTAAAAAAGAAAAACTGAAATATAACATCGTCATAAGTATTCAGACCCTTTGCTCAGACACTCATAATTACAGTAAGTCACATGCTGTCCATTTCCTTGTGATCCTCCTTGAGATGGTTTTACTCCTTCATTTAACCACATTTTGTTGTTTTTTTGAAGGCTGAAAGGGGGTTAAAATAATAAAATATGTTATAATCACCTGTCCTATCACCCCCTCCACTATCGCAGCTCGCCTACCTTCCATGTCGATCTTTGGTTCTTCCAAACACTCCTTTTGTCATGCCTCAGGGTTCGATCCAGCAGTCTTGTGTTTGTGTGCCGACATCTCTATCCACTGAGCCAGTGGAAATCTGGTTTCTGTCAGTGTGCTGATTACCCTTTGCCTTTTTGTCCACCCCTTTCTTAATAATAAATAATAATAATCTTTATTTTTATATAACGCTAACATATTCCGCAGCACTTTACAGTTTGCACACATTATCAGCACTGTCCCCAGTGGGGCTCACAATCTAAATTCCCTATCAGTATGTCTTTGGGGTGTGGGAGGAAACCGGAGTACCCGGAGGAAACCCACGCAAACACGGAAAGAATATACAAACTCCTTGCAGATGTTGTTCTTGGTGGGGTTTGAACCCAGGACTCCAGCGCTCCCACCCTTTCTTACAGTAGATGTTTTCCCTTTGCTATTTAGCCTATCCTATCACTCTTCAGGGACCTCTGTTTTAATTTCACTGTTACATCTGTTATGTGCTGGTGATAGCTTACAACAATCCAGTTTGGTGGTGAAGGAGTCGTCCTTATTTGTGACAGTCAGTTGGTGTTTACTCTAGGAGCTATCTGCATGGTTTTGGTAGTGTATGTATTTCTTTATCTTCTCCCATTTGACTGGGTGCTCCTACTGTTCCCTTGTTTTCCACTTTGTTATTTCATGAGTCCTTTTGTATGATTGCAGTTTCCTTTCATCCCAGTCTGTTTCCCCTGTCTGGTTTGTGCTATTCGTTTCTCATCAGTTCCATACCTCCCTGGGTGGGGGAGGAATTAGTGCAGTGTACATACAGGATCATAGTAAGGTTTGAGACCCAGGCTTCTCTACTCTCAAGAGTACCCCTGGCACAGGAGTAGGGAGGGCCCCAACTCCAAGGACAGTTGCAGGCCCCTCCCCCATTCTTCAGACTGGCACATCGTGACACCTTTCTGCTCTTCAGGCAACTGATTGACCTCATGCGGTCATGTAGTTGGGTGACTGAAATCCTTGACTTCAATGGCTTGCACAATGTGGGGTAGGAAGGTGACACACATCATGGACATTAATGTCATAGGTTGACCTTTCATGTGACTGCCTGCGGTCATTGACTAACTTCAACCCCGGGACGAGAGCGTCAGAAGAACTGAAGACAAGCGCAGAAGCCAGGGCAGATACAATGAAGTAGGCAGGCTAGTATACTGTATTTAATTATTTTTTAATCCCTTCCCTGTGTGTATTATGTTTTCGGGTCTGACGAGACCTCAGAGCATAATAAATGTCTTTTTGTGGCACTTGGAGCACTTTTAATTTGATCCAATCTTATTCAAATCTGGCAGACAAATCTAACAAGTCTGCTCAAAACCAATTTTGAAAGATTTGCTCATCTTTATTCAGCAGTTTAAGACAAATATATCAAAGATGGCACATTGTACATTCAACAATTAATAAAACAGCTATGTTTTTAGTGCCTCCTTGTTTCCTAATCTCTCATACTGTGCCTGGTACCTGGGATGTATGCAGTATCTGAAGATATTTAGGATAACCACTAGCAGGACATTGCATGTGTTTCTTATTAGAAGATTAGATTAATATAAAGATTTCCATTGTCTGAACATTTTAATAATGCTTTCTCTGGTCTGTGAGTAATGTTTTCTAAAAGTCCAGTCCTATAACATTGCATTAATACCTCAAGTGAATATCAATTGTTTTAAATAGAAGATCATTTTTTATTTGTTCAGCTTACTACTAACAGGGCTGTTACATCTAAAGATATACATTGTTAATAGACTAAAGTAAGAGGAACTCACAACATAGTAATAACGAGACCAACATTAGTTTCTGGGAAAAGTAGTTTTCAGTCAATGGGACCATTCTTTCAGCTTCTGCGCATTACTTCCCCAGACTCTTAAATTGTAGATTTACTTTGTTATTAGATTTGAGCAAAACATGGTCCAGCATCCATGCTGGTACTCTGCGGCAGCTGGACCAGAGCACTGGAGATTTCCTCTGACCTGTTGGCATCCTGGGTGCCTTTGCTGATTAGTAGGCCTACTATTCAGAAGAGACAGTAAACTCTACTAGGTATGCTATGATACATCACTATAACCAGCTATGCCAGATATGTAGCTATAAGGGTTCTTGACATGATAATTTCAACCAGGCCTCAATGCTTTCATGTCCTATAATGTGTCTGCCATGAATGAAACAGGAATTACACAGCTGTCCAATGTGCCAGGACTGATAGCTTAATGTACAAAAAGATCTATATAGCATGTCATCAGAGGGTGTAGCACAATGGTATCAAACTCGGCTGGGTAAATGGGTCGCACATAGAAAAAAATTGAAATCGATGGGCTGCATTATTTGCCGGATGAGATGACGTTTTCAGTGATACCAATTTTTTCTATTTGACTTTTTGATCACTTTTCATTTTATTTTCTTTGTGTGTGTCAGTACAAAGAAAATGCTGTTTTTTTAATGGATTTATCGTCTGGGTTATGGTACTTTTATGCTTGGTCCATTCAGGACGCAACAATACCAAATTAGTACTTTTTTGGCAACTTTTGATTTTAGATAAAAACAGTGTTTTTAGTGTGAAATGTTTTCCATTATTTTTCATACTTTATTTTATTTCAGTTTTTTTTTAATTTTACAATTGACTTTAAGACTCGTCTTGGATGCAGTATATTTTAGCTGAGTCCAAAACGCTGCATTCTAATTATCTCACTTATGTATTAGTACATGTGGATTTACCAAATGTAATAACACTCTATTGGTCAAATTACACAGCGGAGACTAGTATCTCTGCTACAGAAATTGACATGCTGTGGCTCATAGACCCGCGTCCGTAAATAGAAGCACAGTGGGCATGGGATTTCTAATGCGAATGCATGGTGCGATAGACTTAAACAGGGAGCCAACTCCCTCAAGTTACCCTATACATACCGCTGTCACTATTAACCACTGCGTCTAAGGGATTAAATGGCTATGAATGATGCAAATACCGATCAGAGTGTTGCAGCAGGTTGTCAGTTATGATATACAGCTGATATCTGCTAATAATGGTGCTGGCTATGCTTGTGAACCTGCGCTATTATTTCGCTTCACATTTATGGTAGTGTGTGAGAAATCACCTCTGGCTACGCCGTACTTGTACGTCAGATGTCGGGATGAGGTTTAAAAAAATCCTCTCCATATTCACCTACCCTCAGCTTCGCAGCAGCCCAGGAAAGAGAGGCTTCCGGTCCAGCACACTGTTCTCTGACACACCATGCTTCTTTTTTTTATATCATTAAGGGGCATCGGTGGGCTCCTCGTAAAGTTATGACAAGGTAACCAGAAGTATAACTTTTACACCAAGGCTTTGGAAACTCAAAGGCTTGGAGACAATCAAACATAATGAAGACCGTTATTATAGCTACTGATGTTATGGAAATCAACATCCCCCTACTAGTCACTTACTATTTTACATTGCGTGAGGGTTTAATGTTCATGTTACATTTATTTAGCAGTCAGTAAGCCACAAAAATTGGCTTATTTGAATGTAGAAAAAGGGGTCAACATAGTCATGATGATGGTTTATGAGGACTCAGGCAGCTATCAGGTTACCTTTAACTCTTTCCATCTGTGTTTGTGTCAGATATCCTTCGTACTCTTCAAAGGTCTTTGTTGGTCCAGTTTGTTGTTGACCCAAATACATTAACAGCTGTCTTAGTCGATTAACTTCTTGACTTGCCTGGCTGCTGCCACATACTCTAACTCTGTAAAATAAAAGCATTGTTTTATGCTATTTCAACTGGCAGCTCCAACAGAATGTAGTAACTGATAGCCGCAGGTAGATTTTCTGTCACAGAGGTCTTAAGCCCAATGTCCTAATATCCGGCCATGTTACATCCTTTACTTGTTGTTAACCTTAGTTTGATATACATGATTCCATTCAGACAACATATCATTCTCTTTATAGTATTTCAGTCTTCCAGTCTGTCTGACTCGCCCCCTTTCATTTAAAACAGATAGAAAGATCATCCACGTAAATGAGAAAACATATCCATCTTCCGGTCAGCCCATTTGTGTACAAGCATTTCATGTATTTTGACATTTCATTCTAATGGCTTGCTTTAGACCACATATTCTTTTTTTGAAGTATTCATACTAAGTCTTGTCTTACTTTATGCTTGAATCCCTGTGGTTGATCCATGTAAATTACTTCTAACAAATCAGGCAATAATGCTTGCTCCCCATCACAGTGGCTCAGTGGGTAGCACTGTTGCTTTTCAGCACTGTGGTCCTGGGTTCAAATCCCAGGAAATACAACATCTGCAAGGAGTTTGTATGTTCTTCCTGTGTTTACATGGGTTTCCTCCCACACTCCAAGAACATACTGAGAATCTTAACTGAATTTGAACATTCTTCTTAGCAGAAATAATTTCTTCATGCATCTTTGATTGTTCATCTCACATGCCTTTAACAATGTTCTTATTATTTGTGTAGACCTATTGGTCATCTTTCACTAATAAGCTAATGGTTGCTATGGCCTGCCTGCTTTATTTTGCCATTCCAGATTTTTAGTACAGTGGAGAAAATAAGTATTTGATACACGGCCGATTTTGCAAGTTTTCCCACCTACAAACAATGGAGAGGTAATTTGTATCATAAGTACACTTCAATTGTGAGTGACAGAATCTAAAAATAAAAACCAGAGAATCACATTGTATGATTTTTAAATAATTAAATTGCATTTTATTGCATGAAATAAGTATTTGATCACCTACCAACCAGCAAGAATTCTGGCTCTCGCAAACCTCTTACTTTTTCTTTAAGAAAAACTCCTACTCTGCACTCATTACCTGTATTAGTTGCACCTGTTTGAACTTGTTACCTGTATAAAAGACACCTGTCCACACATTCAATTAATCACACTCCAACCTCTCCACCATGGCCAAAACCAAGAGCTGTCTAAGCATACCAGGGACAAAATTGTAGACCTGCACAAGGCTGGAAAGTGCTACAGGACAATGGGCATGCAGCTTGGTGAGAAGACAACTACTGTTGACACAATTATTAGAAAATGGAAGAAAAGATGAATGTGAATCTTTCTCAGTCCGGGTTTCCATGCAAGATCTCATCTCGCGGGTTAAGGATGATTCTGAGAAAGGTCAGAAATCGGCCCAGAACTACACAAAAGAACCTGGTCAATGACTGAAGAGAGTTGGGACCACAGTCTCAAACATTACCTTCAGTATCGCAATACCCCATTATAGATTAAAATTCTGCAGGGCACGCAACGTCCCCCAGCTTATGCCAGCACATATCCAGGCTCGTTTGAAGTTCGCTAATGACCATCTGAATGATCCAGAGGAGGCGTGGAAGAAGGTCATGTGGTCAAATGAGGCCAAAATAGACCTTTTTGGTATCAACTCCACTCTCTGTGCTTAGAGAATGAAGAAGAATGAGTACAGCACCAAGAACACAACCCCAACATGAAGCATTGTGGAGGAAACATTATACTTAGGAGCATTGAAGTTAGGTCTTCTGGCATGACAATGACCGGAAAAAACACAGTCGGGGCAACTAAGAAGCGGCTCCATAAGAAGCATTTCAAGGTCCTGCATAGCTATTCTTCAGACCTGAACCGAATAAAAAATCTTTGGAGGGAACTAAAGCTTAATGTTGCCCAGAAACAGAACCAAAACATGAAACATCTGTATGGAGGAGTGGGCCAAAATCCCTGCTGCAGTGTGTGCAAACTTGATCAAGAACTGCAGAAAACATCTGACCTCTGTAATTGAAAACAAAGGTCACTCTCTGCAAATATTAAGTTCTGTTTTTCTATTGTGTCAAATAGGTATTTAATGCAATAAAATGCAAATTAATTAGGTAAAAATCATACAATGTGATTTTCTGGGTTTTTTTTAGATTATGTCCCTCACAGTTGAAGTGTAGCTATGACAAAAATTACAGACCTCTCCATTTTTTGTAGGTGGAAAACTTGCAAAATCGGCAGAGTATAAAATATTTTTAGTATCAAATTATTTTCACCACTGTATTCGGTCTCTCTGTAGTAATAACCTACAGCAAGTCTCTGGACAGTAACATTTCCACTTTATACTTCCATAGCTGAAAACTATTCAGTTGCTGATGAACTGAGAAGTGCTGATCTGCGAGTCATTTTCATGCTCTACTTTGTAAGTTTCTTGTATGCACTAGATGAGAATCTCTGGATGAGTCCTTGCATTGGCCTGGTCACCAAGCTTTGCTGTGGTCTTTCTATATATGTCTGGGCCCATAACAATTTAAAGATCTCAGCTTTCAGCAGAATCATCAGCACTTAAACATTGTGTGAGAATTAACACTTTTACTTGCAACATAACCCTTTTATCTGCATCATCAACAAATGGAAGATAACAGAGGAGAACTAAAGGTACCTTCACACTGAACAACTTAACAACGATAACGATAGCGATCCGTGACGTTGCAGCGTCCTGGATAGCGATATCGTTGTGTTTGACACGCAGCAGCGATCAGGATCCTGCTGTGATATCGCTGGTCGGAGCTAGAAGGCCAGCACCTTATTTCGTCGCTGGATCACCCGCTGACATCGCTGGATCGGTGTGTGTGACACCGATCCAGCGATGTCTTCACTGGTAACCAGGGTAAACATCGGGTTACTAGGCGCAGGGCCGCGCTTAGTAACCCGATATTTACCTTGGTTACCATTGTAAAAGTAAAAAAAAAAGCACTACATACTCACCTTCTGATGTCTGTCACGTCCCCCGGCGTCCGCTCTGCTGCTCAGAGCTTCCTGCACTGAATCTGTCAGTGCCGGCCGTAAAGCAGAGCACAGCGGTGACGTCACCGCTCTGCTTTAGGGCCGGCGCTTACACAGTGCAGGGAAGCGGACGGCGAGGGACCTGACGGACACCGGAATGTGAGTATGTAGTGTTTGGTTTTTTTTACATTTACACTGGTAACCAGGGTAAACATCGGGTTACTAAGCGCGGCCCTGCGCTTAGTAACCCGATGTTTACCCTGGTTACCCGGGGACTTCGGCATCGTTGGTCGCTGGAGAGCTGTCTGTGTGACAGCTCTCCAGCGACCACACAACGACGAAACAGCGACGCTGCAGCGATCGGCATCGTTGTCTATATTCACTGCAGCGTCGCTTAATGTGACGGTACCTTAACTCAAATCAAAAGGGTCACACAACGCAGTATTAAAATACAGCAATTAACACAGTGGCATTTTCTGTCTTCTCAACACTCCAGAATAAGCCTTGGTTATTTTTCTAAACCTATACTTTTTTTTATTTATTTTTTTGTTTCTTGCAGAGAAAAATTGTATTTTGACACTTGTGCATCAATTCCACTTGATACAATTAATTTCCTGTAAATAAACTAACTACCGTAGATGTTTGCTCTGTAAATATGTGTTAGGAAATCCGGTAAGTACCAGGCAGATTCACATTTCGCTGTTGGGGATATGTGCCGCCTAGCTGTAGATTGCTATTATTATTTGAAACTCTATGTAATCAAGAACTAAGGCTATGTTCATGTAGCATTTTAACATTTGTTCATTGGCTCTGTTGGGATTTATGTCCAAAGCCCCGTAAAATATGATTTGGGCGTATGTGCTGACTGAGCCTTGACTATTGTGGTAGATCGGCTCACTCAGCTGCACACAGAGGTAAACACAGGAACACTGTCTCTTTAAATCTCTCACTGGTTTATTAACCCCTTAATGACAGCCAATACGTCTTTTAACTGACCTGAGATATTTGAGAATAGCCTCCCCATACAGGTGACAATCCAGCAGCTGTTGACAACTTGCTGTATCAGCCATGAACAGTGTTTGCACCATCCAAATCTGTTTAACCCCTTAGATGCTGCTGTCAATAATGACTACATCACTATAAATGGTTAACAGAGTGTGTGGGCTTCCTCTTTATCCCAATTGGTGCCCTCAGATCATTATTTTGTGGTCCTGATGTTTGCCATGGCAATTCACGACCAAATAGCGGCCTTACAGTCTGACGGCTCTAGTAATCTGTTCAGAAGTTACCGACATTTAGGTGGTAAAAATGCACATTTTCATTTCTGTCCTGCCACTTTGCATTAATTCCTGTAAAGCACCTGAAGGGTTAATAAACTACCTGACAGCAGTTTTCAATATGTCTATGGGTGCTGTTTTTAAAATGGTATCACGTTTGGGGGTTTCCCAATATATGGGACCCCTAAAGTCACTTCAAACATGGATAAGTCCCTAAAAAAATAAATTTTGTAAATTTATTTGAAAAAATTTAAAATTGCTGCTACATTTTTAAACGTCCTAAAATGCTTACTAAATAAAATAACATTTTACAAATGGTGCTGATGTAAAGCCGACATGTGGGAAATGTTGTTTATTAATGGTTTGCTGTGGTAGGACCATCTGGATTAAAGGGATAATCATTCAAATTTAGAAAATTGCTAATTTTTTAACATTTTTCTCAAATATTTGATATTTTTTATAAATAAACACAAAACATATCGACCTAAATTTATCATTATCATAAAGTATAATGTGTCACAAAAAAACAATCCCAAAATCACTGGGATTTGTTGAAGCGTTGCAGAGTTATTACCACATAAAGTGACACTGGTCAGATTAAAAAATGTGTCACTAAGGGTACTGTCACACAGTGGCACTTTTGTCGCTACGACGGTACGATCCGTGACGTTCCAGCGATATCCATACGATATCGCTGTGTCTGACACGCAGCAGTGATCAGGGACCCTGCTGAGAATCGTACGTCGTAGCAGATCGTTTGGAACTTTCTTTCGTCGCTGGATCTCCCGCTGTCATCGTTGGATCGGTGTGTGTGAGACCGATCCAACGATGCGTTCGCTTGTAACCAGGGTAAACATCGGGTTACTAAGCGCAGGGCCGCGCTTAGTAACCCGGTGTTTACCCTGGTTACCATCGTAAAAGTAAATAAAAACAAACAGTACATACTCACATTCCGGTGTCCGTCAGGGCCCTCGCAGTCTGCTTCCCGCTCTGACTGACTGCCGGCCGTAAAGTAAGAGCAGAGCACAGCGGTGGCATCACCGCTGTGATCTGCTTTCAGTTTACGGCGGCACTCAGTCAGAGCGGGAAGCAGACGGCAAGGGACCTGACGGACACCGGAATGTGAGTATGTACTGTTTGTTTTTTGTTACTTTTACGATGGTAACCAGGGTAAACATCGGGTTACTAAGCGCGGCCCTGCGCTTAGTAACCCGATGTTTACCCTGGTTACCCGGGGCCTTCGGCATCGTTGGTCGCTGGAGAGCGGTCTGTGTGACAGCTCTCCAGCGACCACACAACGACTTTCCAACGATCACGGCCAGGTCGTATCGCTGGTCGTGATCATTGGAAAGTTGCAGAGTGTGACAGTACCCTAAGGGGTTAAGGGCGTTTCATAATCCAGTACAGAGTTAACAAAAATAAATAAGGCCTTTCTGGCACTGGAGTTCCACTGTCCAGGCCCATCGAACACTGAATGCTTCAGAAGGTCGACTGTGTAAACCCCAGACCACACCCTGGGGTGGAGATAAGGTGGACAACCTCTCATCTGCTCTATGGTTGTCCACAAAAACCCAGGCCTTAAAGTGGCTGATTAACCTCTCTCTCTCTACACAAAGTGTGCTGGAGCAAATGTCTGGGTTTCAAATCACTGAAACTAAGGGTATGTGCACACGTCAGGATTTCTTGCAGAAATTTCCTGAAGAAAACCGGAAATTTTCTGCAAGAAATCCGCATTTTTTTTTTTGCGTTTTTTTCCCGTTTTTTTTTTAGCATTTTGCAAGCGTAATTAGCTTGCAGAATGCTAAAGTTTTCCAAGCGATCTGTAGCATCGCTTGGAAAACTGACTGACAGGTTGGTCACACTTGTCAAACATAGTGTTTGACAAGTGTGACCAACTTTTTACTATAGATGCTGCTTATGTAGCATCAATAGTAAAAGGTAGAATGTTTAAAAATAATTAAAAAAATGGTTATACTCACCTGCAGACAGCCGATCTCCTCAGCGGTGTCCGTTCCTATAGATGGTGTGTGTGTGCAGGACCTTCGATGACTTCGCGGTCACATGAGCGGTCACGTGAGCGGTCACGCGACCAATCACAAGACCACGACGTCATCGCAAGTCCTTCACACACACACACACCAGCTATAGGAACCGAAGCGCCAGCGTGCACCTGAGAGGCGGGAAGACTCCGGGGGCCATCGAAGGTGAGTATATGACTATTTTTTATTTTAATTCTTTTTTTTTTACCAATTATATGGTGCCCAGTCCGTGGAGGAGAGTCTCCTCTCCTCCACCCAGGGTACCAACCGCACATAATCTGCTTACTTCCCACATGGTGTGCACAGCCCCGTGCGGGAAGTAAGCAGATCAATGCATTCCTAGGTGTGCGGAATCCCCGCAATTCCGCAAATTTAATGAACATGTTGCTTTTTTTACCGCGATGCGATTTTTTCTCCGACAAAAATGCAACATTTGCACAAGAAATGCGGAATACCCTGAAAATAATGGGAGGCATATGTAAGCGTTTTTTTCGCATTTTTTCGCGATTTTATCACGTTTTTATAGCGAAAAAACACGAAAAAAAGCGAAAAATACTGAACATGTGCACATGGCCTAATAGTCTCAGTGAAACATATCTCTCCTCCAGCACTTTGCCAGTGACTTTGTCACACTATATTGATGCAGACAGAGTCACAATGTTCTCTGTTGAACATCATTTTTGATCTTCTATGCATAACTGAGGCAAGCACAAAGACGCAGTTAACTGCAAACAAGTTTTCAGATTGCATATACATTTATTATTCAAGTGTTTAACCTCATCTTATCTATCTAAGCAAGTGTTTAACTGCATCTCTGTAATTATTAATGGAGACCCAGTCTCGTGTTAATTGGTGAGCAAGGATACGACCATAAACTTTGCCATGCTCGAAAAACCACTCCAAAAATGACATATGAAACCAGGAGAACGCAGGAGTATACAAATTTGCCTATACATCTTATATTCTCATGTATATCCACACACCTGGTTCTGCTTCAGCTAGTGTTTCCTGCTCTGCTTGTCTGACTGAATACCCCACTGTCATTGGTCTCACTGATCCTCATGCCTTCCAACCATTCCCACTCTGCTACATCATCCCTTACGGTTCGTGGTACTCACCTTGATCTTCAGCTTAGAGAATTCATCTCACTAAGTGAGCCTTTAACTGGTATTACATGCAATGCCTCATATGGGTTTGAGAATTATATGGCACATCTTACCAGTACAAGTAATTATGTATTTTGACTGAACGGTGATCACATAACCTTTGTACTCTAGAACATCACTACTGTGTGTCCTTAATTGCACATTTTATATGTAATGTTGGGTTTTATGATATTGTTCTAATAAATTTTGTATTTTTATAAAACTTAAACACTACTGTGTTCTCCCGGTATCATATCTCTGTAAGCAAGTGACCATATTGCCCATACATCTGGTAGTTATGTATATATATGTAATCGAATATCTGCCAGCAAGTTACCAAATGGCCTATACATCTTACATTCTCATGTATATCCACACATCTGGTTTTGCTTCAGCTAGTGTTTCCTGCTCTGCTTGTCTGACTGCATACCCCACTGTCCTTGGTCTCTCTGATCCACATTCCTTCCAACTATTCCCACTTTGCTACATCATCACTTACGGTTCGTGCTACTCACCTTGATCTTCAACTTAGAGAAGTAATAATGTAGATAACTTTAGTCATGTAAGTTGCTTGAGGGTCATTGGGTATGTTTAACTGTAACAGAGCAATGGCTGAGATAGGCAACTGGAATGGTTCCTTATTGTTAAATATTTATAGAAGATTTATTTAAAGGAGTTGTCTAGTCACAATACGTTGATTTCCTACCATTGGATATGTCATCAACATGGGATTGGTGCCTGTCACCCCCACCAATCAGCTGCTGCCAGGTACTGCAGAACAGCTCCTATTCAAAAGTGCTGCAGCTCCATGAAAAATGTTTTCACATGGTGGATGGCTGCGCAAATAATAGCTGATTGGTGGAGGGTACCAGGTGTCGGACTATCACAAATCTCATATTCATGACATATCCTATATAAATCATCAATACGTTGTTACAGGACAACCCCTTTAAGGATTCTTGTTTTCACATATCTTGCAATCATATGAAAATGCTGTATATTATCAATGCAAGCGCAGCTTTGAAATGCCCGCACTCAGCAGTAACTGCAGGCTGCTGGCAAAGTAGATTTCAGATGATCGACATGTCTATATTTGCTCTCTAGTATTAGCCACATGCTGGCACTGTCAATAACGTGAAACGGCACAGCATGGTTTCCAAAGTGCCCGCAGGTGATAGCTAGCATCCTGCCACCTCATTACTCATCTGCAAATGACACATTTTTCTGCTTTGTTTCATTGCCGAACAATGCCAAGCCCAGCACAGCACTACTATCATTGCATGTTATTTATTCTGACAGTGCGCATACAAGGGAAAGAATCCCAGGCATTTTATGTGACGGAGAGAAAACTGAATATCTCCTGCCAGTTATGTCATGTGCTGCATATAGAAGTAGAACAGGGATATGGCTGCCAGACTAGTTAGTTTCCTCGCTAATCACCACTGCCAGTGACAATAGACAATCTGATGTTTGTTTCTGCACAATTCTCAACAGCTCAGTGGTTAAAAGGGATCTCTTCACAAAAAAAGGATCCCTTCACAATTAAATGATCTCTTCACAAAAAAGGATCTCTTCACATACTGAAATTTCTTAATTTTTAGATTCTAAATCCTGACTTTCAGGAAAGTGAAAAAAAGAAATAATAAAAAAAAAGAAATAGGAATTTAAAAAATTAAAAAAAAATCAGGTGACAAAAAGGCAAGAACCATTACAACCAAAAAGTTTATTTTGTAAAATTAGTGACAAACAGCAATATAGTATTAGTAAGGTAGGAGGTTTATTCAATTATTAATCAAATCTCTTTAGCGGTACAGGAAACTAATAAAGTGTGTTCACATGTTTGTGAACTACATTTGCCTTATGCACCTAGAAGCATATTAGCACAATATACCGTATGTAATCGGAATGTTTTCATTGTGACCCATTCATCACACATACACCCAAAGGGATTGCTTCAAGTGTTTGCATTGTTTTTTCTGTATAGAATATGCTAGTCCTTGTATATTATGTTATATATATTATATTATATTATAATATATTATATTATGTTATATTATATTATATCCATTTTTATTTTTACAAACTGTAGCTTATTGGTAAAGTATGCCTCTGCATACCTTCCGTCTTTGAAAGACAGAAAAGAGGTACACATGCAATGAGGCACATAATGCAATACAGCATTTTCTATCTTATGCTAAGCTACTTCACTAACCATGTTCAGTCTTTTATATATTCACCAATCTAGAAATATTTATCTTAGTGAAGTTCATTAGTGTCCCAACACAGTATGGTACCACTTTCAAGGCCCACACATTATGATCATATCACCTAACACACAGTATGTTGTCCCCACAAGCCCACCCCACCCCACAGCATGTTACCCTCCACACAAACTATGATACATTACCCACATATAATACATTCTCCTTAACACAATATGATTACTCCTCATAGTACATTCCCGCAAACGCAGTATGATGCCCCACAGTGCAGTCCTCTACATGGTATGATATCCCCACAGTGACCCCTAAACAGAATGATGCCCACCACAGTGCCACCGCAATATGAGATCCACATAGTAAATTCCCCCAAAGCACAGTATGATGTCCTCCCAGAACAACACATACATTATGATGTCCCCATAGTAGCCCACAAACAGAAAATGCCCTTACAATCCCTCACATCCAGTATGTTATCTTCACACTCCACCACATACCCACAGCCAGATGTCGTTTACACACAATATTTCCTCACAGTATAAATTCCCCCACATAGTACATTCGTCCACACAGTATGCTGACCCTACAGCCCCTCATGCAAAGAACGATGTCTCCACACAAAACACTCACAGTATAATTCTCCCATAGTTCCTCGCACAGTATGATGCTCCTACGCCCATAATACGTTCCCCCACACAGTAAGGTAACACCAATTTGCTCCAAGCACAGTATGATGCCCACACATTGCCACATACAAAGTATCATGCCTCCTTAGTGGCCCTCACAGCTTTACTGCCCAGCAGAGTCTCCGCCAAACGCACAGTATGATGCAACAGTCGCTGTCAAACATTATGATGTCCCCACAAGGACCCCCATAGCTTCTGTAAATTTATGATGCTCAACACAGTCCCCATATATACAGTATGATGCCCTTACAGTCACAGTCCCTCCTCAAACAGTTTGATGTACCTAGTGGCCCTGATCACCCCTACAAAGAATACTGCATATCACACTACCCCTACACACAGTATAATGCACACAGTATGATGCCCCCACAGTCCTATCAACACAGTATCATGCGTTTACAGTTACTCCCACACACAGTATTATGCTCACTACAGTCCCACAAAACAATATCATACCCTCACAGTCGCTCCCACACAGTATGATGCACCCATATAATATGATGACCTCCATGCAATATGATGCTCTGACAGAGACCCCCATAATATGATGTCCCCACAGCCCCCCACACAATATGAACCTTGCCACAGGTCATCATACAGTATGACAGTTCCCCCAGAGAGTATGATAACCCCACAGTCGCCACACACAGTATGATGTCCCTACAGCTTGCCACACAGTATGATGTCCCCACAGTTTCCCACACAGTATGATGTCCCCACAGTTTCCCACACAGTATGATGCCTCTACAGCCCTCTATGCTCACCTACATTGTATGTTGACCTTCACAACTCCACCCACATTATGATGGCCCCAAGAGTCCCCTAAAACATAGTATCACAGGTAAAGCAGCCCCCCATACAATATGATGGCTCTTACATAGTTGATCTTCTAAAGTCACCCAAAATAGTATGATAGCTCCAACAGCTTCACTCCCTCACACACACACAGTATTATGTCTCCACTGTTTCCTCTCAAAAATACTTAGTGATAAAATAAAGATGCACTGCTCCAGTCTGTGCTGTCTTTGGGCGGAGGCTCCATGCAATAAGTGGGTTCTAGTGATGATATTGTACCTGCTATGCTGAGACTGTGATATTTAGTCTGAATGGTGGAACAAGGAACTGATGGCTCTCTGTTCCACCATGATCTTCAACTGTACCTGCATCCTGAGAATGCCAATACCATTGAAACTGAGATGCTGGGAAGCAGGCCCTGTAGCGGCCACATGGTGTACTGTTATTAGCAATATGCCACAGGTGTCAGGAGGAAATCTACTCAAATATGGGAAGGGAATACAAACTTCATGCAGATGTTGCTCTTGGTCAAATTTAAACCCAGGATGCCCAAACTGCAAGGCAACAATGCTAGTCACTGAGCCACCTCAGCAGGGCCGGCGTCAGCATCTGGCACACCCGTGCAAGTGCTGGGGCCTGGCGAGACGGGGGCCCACTCGCGCTGTCTAGGATACAGCACACCAGCAGCGTAGCTACCAGGGGGCAGAGGGAGCGAGCACCCCGGGCCCTGGAGCTCTGAGGGGGCCCACCCGGAGCTACGCTACTGTAACTGCATTTGCGCACGCAGCCGTTACAGCATCTTCCTGCTCTGCCTCTATGGGGCCCCTGAGAAGGCGTGGGCCCCCCACCTGTCATCGCAAGGTCAGCTGTATCGGCATCTAGCTCACCGCATTGATGAGGGAAGGAGCGTTCCGTTCCATCACCCATTATCCCCCTGTCAGCATCTGGCATCGCTGATGCCGACACTGACAGCGGGCGCGATGACATCACTGCCTGGCACCTGCTGTCAGGAGATGAGCGGGAGCGGGAGCTTGGAGCACCGCTGGAATAAGGAGGAAGAGAGGTGAGTATTGCGTTTTTTTATGGGTGCTGCCTTATACTACAGGGTCTGCCTGTGGGGGTACTGTCTTATACTTAAGGGTCTGCCTATGGGGGTGCTGCCTTGTGCTATATTGAGGACTATCTGGCACATTATACTATATGGAGTTTATGTATGGGGCCATCATACATGTGTTAAATATGTGTTAAAATGTGTTAAAGGGGGGCCCACTGAGACTCTTTCGCCCGGGGCCCTCAAAAACCTGGAGCCGGCCCTGCACCTCAGGATCACAGTATCACATGTAGTATCACATTCAAGTTAAAATTGAATGTCTCCCAAAATAGGCATAGTGAAGAAAATAAGTAGAGCTTAATTGGTTGATTGGCACATCTTTTATAAATTAAATTACAGTGTGGTATTTAAGGACTCCCATGGGATTGCAGATACATTTTTACATTCTCTTTCTTAGAAAGAAAACTTGTAGACAGGGTAAGAAAGGATGAAACTGTACAAGACAGACCACAATTTCCGAGACTCTGATAGAATATCTACATTCTTTCTCAGACTTGGTCCAGGTTTGCTAGTTTTGGCAAACAGTATTTCGGTCATAGCTTGTTTATATATTGTATCCAGTGCATAAAGTCTCATATCACAGAGAGAAAATAATATTCTTTACAATAACACAGTGACTGAGGGGGCAAATTTCTCACAAGCAGAGTACTATCACAAACTGCAGTAATAGAGATAAATTTGTGTCTCTAATGACATCTATTACTGCAGAACAGAACGCTCCATTGTCTTTTTACATAAATATTGTTATAGGCTTTTACCCTTATATCTGAGAATTTATACACTGGCTTCGGACCAAGCGCTAGTTGGCTCAGTGTTGTTAATAAACAGCGGAGGTGACACAATTCTGTATTCCCACACTTCTCACTGATGTGGTTTGATCACTGGTAGCCATTATACCTCCTGCAAAAAGAAGTATTCTGGAGATGTCCTAGATGTGTGATAAAATATTGAACTCTGTTTCCAAGTGGAATAATTCAGCGTTTTACATTTTTTGAGATTAGAAGGACTTTCACTGTCACTACTTCAGTTGTAGTACTTCTTGCAACAGGCAGTGTGGGTGACGTTGGTCAACTTGATAAAGATCATTGCTGGGATTGAAACGCGTCTCTTGTTTCCCTTTGTCCATACATGACTCTGGAGCATTTGCCATTTCAAAGTTGGATTGAATAAAGTTTGGATTTCCCAGGAGCTGGAACACTTTATCCTTTCTTGTATTGCTTGTGACGTCTCATCAGGATGGAGTTCTGTGCACCAATGGTGGCTGTCGGTGAGCTGGCTATTTTTCATCCCTCAAGAAAATCATGATTTTTAGGCCGGATAATGCTCCATCACATGCATTCAAGTACTTCACTGATTGGCTAGTCGTAAAGGCCATAAAGATGAAAGAATAATGACATGACCCCTTCTTTACGTGAGCTAAACCCTATTGAGAACGTTTGGGTCATTCTTAAACAGGACATTTTTCAGGTAGGGAAAACAGTCCACCTCTTTGAACAGTGTCTGAGAGGCTGTGGTTGTTGCACCCCCAAAAGTTGATTGTCAGCAGATTAAGAAGTTGACAGACTTCATCGATGGAAGGCTTATAACTGTTATTTAAAAGAAAGGAGTGCTGTAATGATCACTGATATTTTATTTTAAATGTCAAATTGTCTCTTCAGAGAGGAAGAAGAATAGAACTCTAGTGCCACTTATTAGTTGCGGCTTTAATTCTCCTCATCTCGACAAGCTTAACATGTCACTCTCCGCAAGGAGAAACAATACTTCTTGGATCCCGGTCAGACGCCTCTCACTCAGCCAAACCAGATCTCCACTTTGACTCCGAAACACAGTGTCTGCAAATTGAGATTCTGGTTTGGCTTTTATCCTAAGTCATGTGACAAGGCTCGTTAAAGGGTCGACATTGACTGTTAGGATTGCTACTTCCGATAGGTGGCACTAGAGTTCTAGTCCTCTTCCTCTCTGAAGAGACAATTTGCATATTTCCCAGAGGAGCATTGCGGCTTTAAGTCTCCTCATCTCGACATGATTAGCATGTCACTCTCCGCAAGGAGAAGCGATACTTCTTGGATCCCGATTTTAAATGTCAGAAATATATTTTTGTACATTTTTGGCTATTTTCATCTTAACAGATGAAAATAAACAATTGAGATGGGAAAATTTTATATTTTCCATTTAGTTGAATAATAATTCCGCACACGTAGATATTCTCCTAAGAAAAACAAAGCCTCACTTTTACTTTCTTAAATGTTCAGGGTTATTAACTTTCTGGATTGACTGACAGCATTGTAGTTGTTGAATGTCAAAATTATTCAAAAATACAAATTGCTTAATAATTGTGCATACACTACACCTTTTCCAGTTTTACTTGATTTGTGGAAGCAAATGTGGTTGTCTCCAAAAAGATAAATCAGTCATATAGGAGAAAACATCAGTTTATTCCAAGGATAAACTGACATATGCAGTTCATACACGATGACGGGCATCTTGCCAAACCACAGATGTGCTTTTATTAAACTTTAGGAAAAGTCTTTGTGTGCTGCCCGCTGCTCAGCGTTGATTGTAGTACAATATACTGGCAAACAAGTCATGAGAAAGTTTTTTTTAAATTTTGCACTCATGTTATATTTGAGAGTTAAATCATAAATCATGATAGAAAGTGACATTTGGGCTACAGAAATTAATGTTGGCGACTATGTTCATTTTCATTCTTGTGTAGTGAAATGTCAAGTTCTGAATATGTCTCATGATTGATTCCACTTTTTGAAGTGCTGTATCTAGCTATTTATCTTTTATCTATCATCTAACTACCCTAATTATCAATCTATCCATCATCTATCTATCTATCTATCTATCTATCTATCTATTATCTATCTACCTATCTATCTATAGATCTATAGATCTATCTATCTATCTATCTATCTATCTATCTACCTATCTATCGATTCCATATCTGTCTGTCTATCTATCTATCTATCTATCTATCTATCTATCTATCTATCTATCTATCTATCTTTAGAATCTGTTGGGCCCCATAGCAAACTCAGAAGCATTCCTCCACTTCCTCACAATAGGAAAAGAAAAACAGCAACATAAGTAGCAATAATGGTGTCATGGATCTGAGACCCTACATAGTAGTACTAAATAGCAGAAAACCATCATCTTACTACTTCCAAGGTACAAATTCCTGGCACCTGAGTAGTCCCCCTTAATAAGGCTATGCACCCAATGTCAATCAACATTTCTCCAGTCTTATTTTCTTGTGGCTTCATAGATTGATTTCTTAGTACTGGCACATCAGATTACTACAAAACAGGTATAATTTTTACTGTACTAGTACCTATACAGCAATACCACTATATTCAGTATTAAAATTATACTGTCCCTTTAAGTATAAATAGTGCATAACAAAACAGTAGGTGAAGAAAAACAGTTAAAGGGAATCTGTCACAGAGTTTTTGCCACTTCATCTGAGAGCTGCATAATGTAGAGTTGGAGACCCTGATTCCAGCAATGTGTCAGTTACTGGGTTTCTTGTTATATTTTGCTAAAATTACTGTTGTATCAACAGAAGTGTATCACTGGAGGACTAGTAAACCTGCTGCCATGCAGTCCTCTATATTCATGAGCTCTGTATAACCACACCCCTACCACTGATAGGCTGGTTTCTGCCTATGCGCAGTGTCCACAGAAAGCTTCCAATCAGTGGTGTGGGCGGCGTTATACAGAGCTCAGTAGTCAGGAAACTGGTAGATCTGCAGCAGAGAAAACTGTGCATTTAGCAAATCTGTAGCAACTAACCCAGTAAGTGATACGTTAGTGGAATCAGGGTCTCTGCTCCTACATCATGCTGCTTTTAGATGACAGATTCCGGTTAAAGGAAGAAGATGCCTTATTCATTCATCTAGATTATTGTCCCCACAGAATACCATGTATCACAGTACCAAAAGAAAAGCAGAGGTAGTAAAAGAGGGAAAATAGGAATAATAGGAGAAAGATTTAGAAAAGCAAGAGAAAAATGGTGGACATAAAAGAGAGAGAGGAAAGAAATGAAGCAGATGGGACCACTATGGTGGTGCCTGATTGACATATTTTACTAAATTGGGAAAGACTAGGAAAGTCAGACAATACAACTAGAGGAGACTTTATTTATCTTGGATGGAGTTGCAACCGCTGAATTTTTCTTTTTTTTCATCCTCAAAACATTAGGGAAATGATGATGACACTACATTTCAAGTTTAACAATTTCAATAATAGGTTAGAAGAAAAGAAATTAGAGAAACAATACATTGTTCCTTCAAACCATGAAACAATGGGAGTCGTGCTGAGGACCAAAAGAACTTTTATGTTGTTTCCTCCAACTAACAAACGTTTCCACAACTTCATAAAGCTGATTTAGCAAGTGCAGAGAAAAAATCTATTAACACTGATTTTTTTCCAGATCCAAAACCAAGACATTTGTATTTATGGTTACTGTGCTGAGAAAATCAGCTTTTATTAGTGACTCACTGGCGAGACACTGAAACTCAGCTTCCGTCAGTTGGTTGGGGAATGACAAGTATAACTCCTAGTAATGTCAGTGGGAATTGTCATTGAGGGTAAGTACAGACCACAATGACAATTACAGCAGTATCTTAAACTTAATAACCTCTTTATTAGTTGAAGAGAGACACTATTTACCCTCCAGAGACATTTCACATTCTTAGCCACATCAATTTCCGTAGCACATGGAGCCTATTTGGAAGTACGTCAGTCAGTGCCCTAATAACCTTGAAGACTACAGGCAGCTAATAATCATTGGCCAATTATGACCTATAGTTGAGTTATGGAAATATTAAGTTTGCAGTACAGTCTTCCATTTAAAAACATTAAGTGACATGAAAGACTAAGCTTTCAACTGAATTAACTATTTTATGTATAATGTAAAATTAAGTTAAAGTCACAAGGTAGGAGATAAATTGATTAAAATTAGGTTTCTCATTGTCCCTCAACAAGGTTTAGTCTGCATGACTACCTTAAAGGGGTTATCTGATGAAAAGATGTAAAGGTACCGTTACACTAAAAGACTTACCAACGATCACGACCAGCGATACGACCTGGCCGTGATCGTTGGTAAGTCGTTGTGTGGTCGCTGGGGAGCTGTCACACAGACAGCTCTCTCCAGCGACCAACGATCAGGGGAACGACTTCGGCATCGTTTAAACTGTCTTAAACGATGCCAAAGTCCCCCTGCAGCACCCGGGTAACCAGGGTAAACATCGGGTTACTAAGTGCAGGGCCGCGCTTAGTAACCCGATATTTACCCTGGTTACCATTGTAAAAGTAAAAAAAACCACTACATACTCACCTTCTGATGTCTGTCACGTCCCCCGGCGTCCACAGGGTTACGCGCTGCTGCCGAGAACTTCCTGCACTGAATGTGTCAGCGCCGGCTGGCCGTAAAGCAGAGCACAGCGGTGACGTCACCGCTGTGCTCTGCTTTACGGCCAGCCGGCGCTGACACATTCAGTGCAGGGAAGCTGCCGGCGGGGGACGTGACAGACATCAGAAGGTGAGTATGTAGTGTTTTTTTACCCTGGTTACAAGTGAACACATCGCTGGATCGGTGTCACACACACCGATCCAGCGATGACAGCGGGTGATCAGCGACGAAATAAAGCTCTGGACTTCTAGCTCCGACCAGCGATATCACAGCGGGATCCTGATCGCTGCTGCGTGTCAAACACAACGAGATCGCTATCCAGGACGCTGCAACGTCACGGATCCTCGTCGTTCTCGCTGCAAAGTCGCTTAGTGTGAAGGTACCTTTAGGTCCATCAGATAATTGATAGCTAAGTGATATATTACTCATCGGAGAAGTGATAGTTTATTGTTCGGTGGAGGTCCGACCACTTGGTCCTCCACCAATTGCCAGCACCAGGAAGTTTTTATCCCTGTTAGAACAATGTGTCAGTGTGAATGCTAAACCACAGCTCCATTTATTCTCTTTGGGATTGCTCCTTTTCACGAGACTACCATAGAGAATGACTGGAGTGGCAATCTGCATGTTCAGCGTCACGCCATTGTAACGAGGATAAATGTGCCCCATTCTGGTGATTGGTGGAGTTCTGCAGAGTTTATAAGAAATAGACATCTTACATTTCCACGATAGTCCCCACCTATTCCCAACCTGCACAAACTCCCCATCCTGCTTCTTATCCTCCGTTGTGTGCTTGTACCTGCAGTGTAGAGCAGTGATCCAATACGTAAAAAAATTGTCATTACTGTAATTATCCCATAAACTTGCCACACTAACATTGTGCCAGATAGACAGTGGTTCTAAGCATAAAAAACATCCCTTAGAAGTAATAATGTCCCCACTATGCTACCTAGAATGTAATAAGGCCTCTTTTTTTTGCCACCGGACAGGTATAATGCGCCATGTGCACTTTTGGAGATTATAATGTCACAAGTGCCTCCTTCAAATAATATTGACCCCTAAGTGTCCCCTTAAAGTAAAAATAACCACAAAAAAGAATTATGCCCCAAGTACAACCTGAAAAAGTAATAATGACCCAAGTTTCTCCCTTACAGTTAATAGTGCCAGAAGTGTCCTCTTCAAAAGTAATAGTGCACAAGTACCTAATTAAAAACTAAAAGTTCCACATAAGTACCCCAATAAGTTTCCAATAAGAACTAATAATGTCCCTGAGCAGGGGTGTACATAGAAATTATTGGGTCCCATAGAAAAATTCCTAATTGTCCAAAAAAAATATTCTGCAAAGTAAATGGTGTCACAGTGGATAGGTGCAGTTGCAGAACAGCACACCTCTCAAATTTTGAAGATAGAGAGAGACAGAAGTATTTTGTCTCTTATGCGGTAAGTTTTTAACTATTGAAGCCTCTTGGTGTTTTCACCCACTATATTATCTCTTTCATGGTCCCCATAGAGTATGTTGTCCCCCAAAAAATTGCCCTCACCCCCAGAATGATGCCCCACAGTACCCAGACATGCACAGCGTGATGGCCAGACAGTGCCTAAAGCAAAGTATAATGCTCATATAGTGCCAACAAAACAGTTCTCCCTCAGTGTCCCAAAACACAGTACAATGTTCCCACTAATAACTAGTAGGTTTATGCACCACAGCAAGCCTTTGAAGGATCCTACACCTTGAGGTTCGAGGGACTCCAGAGGCACCAGCAGCTTCAAATAACTGTTTGCTGCTTTGTAATGGTATTTTGGCAGCTGCTCTCTTAATCCAATGAATTTGTCTGGCAGAAACCTTCCTCATTATGCCTTTTTGTGCATGAACTCTGTCTGTGCTTTGTTTCAGTCACAAATCTCTTCACAGTATGATGATCACTCTTAAGTTTTCGTGAAATATGTAATGTTTTCATACCTTGTCCAAGGCATTGCACTATTTAATGCTTTTCAGCAGCAGAGAGATCCTTTTTATTTCCCATGTTGCTTGAAACCTGTGACCTGCTTAATAATGTGGAACATCATTTTTAAGTAATTTTCCTTTAATTAGAATCACCTGGAAAACTAATTATCACATGTGTTTAAGATTAATTTCAGTGAACCATTGAGCACTGAGACACAATACCATCTACGAGTTTATTTGAAAAAAAAAAAAAAGAATTAAATCTTTATGACACTTAAATCCAATTTGCATAATAATTTGGAACATGGTGTATAATGCCCCAACATCACTCTATCTCCACAGTATAATGCCCCCACAGACCCCACACAGTATGATATCCCCCACAAACCCCACCATAAAATATAAGGCCCCATGGCCCCCAAAATAATAAATGAAAAAAATGTAAAAAATAAAACTACTCAATCTACTGCTCACCATTTCCCTGATGCATTGTGTCACACTGTGCCATGTATAAATTGAGACTTAGTTGGTAGTGATTTCATTGTGTCTACCGCCCTGAATCTCAGACACGTTGGTTGAACAGTGGAACAGTGAGCCAGTGGCGTAGTAGTGGACATCCCTTTAAATAGCTGATAAATTAAAGCTTCGCTTTAAATCATCAGGATCTAGAATTGAGAAAGATATTTATAAAAAATTGCATTTACTGTGATAAGTGCTTCTGATGTGATAAAGGTTAACTGCTTGTCTCGATGTCTGAAAACTGAACTGGCGATTTCCCTCCACTTCTAGCAATAACTGGCAGAATATGAATACATTAAAACCAGATTCAGACAATAATACCTGGTCTGCCCAGGCTTGAATGTGATACAAATAGCAATCTTTCCAAGTCTCATCTCATCAGTGCAAGTGAAAGAAAAGGTCAATAAGATATTACAAAGCCCTGCAGATTTCCTATTCTTGTTATTTTATTTACTTAGTTGTAGTCAGCTCTCTATTAAACCTTATTGTATCACATTGTGTTCAGGAATAGAAGCTACCAATATAAGACCCATTCCTAATAGTAATGCTAACGATAATAATAATAATAATAATAATAATAATAATAATGATCATTTTGAGTGAATTTGGTGCAAGATCCTAAGAATATGCTTTGAACCGTTTATTTTAATATAGCGACAATTCCCCCGAATATTCATTTAGCTATAGCTACTATGCAGCAGTATTAAGTTAACTTATTAACAATAACACTTTAGGAGAATCGAGTTTACCACCTCTACGGATGAGCAGCAGAATATAGATTTAATCAGTTTACAGCAGCCTATATTCTGTGAATGGATAATGTGCAGTGTCCACTCACTGTACAGAACAGACTGCAGTGAAAGGTACAGCTAGATATTCTATCCAAAGAAAGTACTTGCTGCAGAGTGAAAAATAACTGGATTTCTCTGGAGATCTACAGGTTGTGTAAAATTATGGCCAACCCTAATCCACACTATTCCACAATATAAAACTGAATCCTAAAGTGAGAGGATACCAGTGATAACCTTTTCTTAGGCCTCTTTCACACGTCAGTGTCTCCGGTACGTGTAGTGACAGTTTTCTCACGTACCGGAGACACTGACACACGTAGACCCATTCAAATGAATGGGTCTATGCACATGTGCGTGTTTTCACACGGACCGTATGTCCGTGCTGAAAACACGTCGACATGTCCGTTTTCCACCGGCAGCACGGACCACAATACGGACAGCACACGTGCACACGGAGAACAGTGTGCACTCTCCTCCGTGTGCACGTACCGCCCGCAGGAGAGACAGCGCTACACTAAGCGCTGTCCCCCCGCGTGTGGTGCTGAAGGCGGAATTCATCTCTTCTTCCCCGCCGGAGAGAAGAAATGAAATTTTTTTTTTCTTGTTTTTTTTTTTTTTTTTTGGGGGGGGGGTGAAAAATGAGGGGGGGGGTGAAAAATAAAGTTTGCATGTGCCCCGCGTCCCCCCCCCCCCCCAGTGCGCCGCCTGGCCTCTTGCCGCAGAAATACTCACCCGGCCAGCTCCTGCGATGTCTCCTGTGTCCTCTCCGCGCTGCCAGCTTCTCCTGTGTGAGCGGTCACGTGGGACCGCTCATTACAGTCAGGGATTATTCACTGACTGTAACCACGTGACCGCTCACACAGGAGAAGCTGGCAGCGCGGAGAGGACACAGGAGACATCGCAGGAGCTGGCCGGGTGAGTATTTCTGCGGCAAGAGGCCAGGCGGCGCACTGGGGGGGGGGGGGGGACGCGGGGCACATGCAAACTTTATTTTTCACCCCCCCCCCCCCACAGAAAAAAAAAAAAAAAGATCTTTCATCTCTTCTCTCCGGCGGGGAAGAAGAGATGAATTCTGCCTTCAGCACCACATGCTGGGGGGACAGCGCTTAGTGTAGCGCTGTCTCTCCTGCACGGTCCGTGTGGTCCTCAGGGGGCACACGGGCGGCACACGGATGCCGCACGTATGTGCCACTTGAGCACACGGACATACGGACACGGATATCTCCGGTACCGGTTTTTCCCGGTACCGGAAATATCAGGACGTGTGAAAGAGCCCTTAGGCCAGTATGGAGCACAAGCAGTAAATTAATATATGCCCAGTTTTATTTGTGCCACTAGTATTTGGAAAATCTGAAGGTGAAGATCCAGCCGGCAAGTGCCAGGGCCATCGGTAGAAATGTCTCATGCGGATGTTATGCTTTCTCTTCTACATTTACATAGCACTTTGAAACTGATAGCTTAGTTTCCTGCCGGGTGTCCCTATAAAAATTGTAAAGAAACGATGTCATGCTTAAAAATAAAGCATAACTTTCAGAGCTGACATATGATTTCAGTGTGGTTACTTTAGCAGTGCCATTGTGCCTTCAAGATCTTCCACAATAGAGGATGGATACGATCAGTCAAGTATAGGTCAGACGCAAAACAGTGTGCAAGACGATGCATTTTCTACTGAAGTCTTATTAGGGTGATGTGATGTCCCTAACTGTTCTACAGAGCACATGAAGAACTTCTCCATACAAGTCCTTAAATTGTTGGACTGGGGAATGGACACCTGGTGAAAGCCCAGGAAATTCCACAGTGCATCGTACAGGCTTAATGCCAACTTCTTTGTTCCAGAGAGGACACTTGAGGCCACATTCACACGTTCAGTGTTTGGTCAGTATTTTACCTCAGTATTTGTAAGCCAAAACCAGGAGTGGGTGACAGTACAGAAGAGGTGACGTGTTTCTAATATACTTTTCCTCTGACTGTTCCGCTCCTGATTTTGGCTTACACATACTGAGGTAAAATACTGACCAAATACTGAATGTGTGAATGTGGCCTGAGAGTTCTGGTGGACTGTCTGGTTTCCTGACCTCTACACCAAGCATTTTTGTTGTGAATTCTGCTCTTGGGCTCCCTCCGGTGGTTGTTGGTGGTAGTGCAGTTGTCTTGGGGTTGTAATCCGGGCAGGTGTTTCTGCTGATTGCAGCTCTATTAGGTATTTAGGTGTGCAGGATCCATTAGTCTGTGCCAGTTGTCCATTGTACTTGGAGGGATTGCATCTCTCTCTGGCTCCTCATGCCTTGCTGCCAAATTCAGCTAAGATAAGTGTCTGGTTTTTTGTCTCTGTGCACACATGCAGTGTGCTTTGCAATTCAGTGCAATTTATTTTGTTTTTGTCCAGCTTAGACTTTGTTTGGATTTTTCAGTCATGCTGGATTCTCAGGAGATGCAGATATACTTTCTATGTCTTTAGTTAGATGTGGAATATTTGTATTATCTGCTGTGGATATTTTTAGGATTTTAATACTGACCGCTTAGAATTCTGTCCTATCCTTTTCTATTTAGCTAGAAGTGCCTCTTTTGCTAAATCCTGTTTTTCGGCCTGCGTGTGTCTTTCCTCTTATACTCACAGTCAATATTTGTGGGGGGCTGCCTATCCTTTGGGGTTCTGCTCTGAGGCAAGATAGAATTACCAATTCCATCTATAGGGGTATTTAGTCCTCCGGCTGTGTCGAGATGTCTAGGACGTGTTAGGTACATCCCACGGCTACTTCTAGTTGCGGTGTTAGTTTAGGGTTTGCGGTCAGTACAGGTACCACCTCTCCTGAGAAAGTCTCTCATGTGGCTCCAAGGTTACCAGATCATAACAGTACAACTGGCCAACAATGAGTTAAATGCATCTCAGAAGAAGGGAAGAAAGAGCCTTTTTTTTTTTCTGTAGCCTGCTCTGTCTTTTTTTCCCTCTTTTCCTCTGGGTGACTGAGGAGTCTTGTGCTAGCATGGATGTTCAGGGATTAGTTTCTCGTGTAGACCAGCTTGCTGCTAGGGTACAAGGTATTTCTGATTATATTGCTCAGACTCCGCTTTTAGAGCCTAGGATTCCTACTCCTGATTTGTTTTTTGGGGACAAGTCCAAATTTTTGACTTTTAAAAACAACTGTAAATTGTTTTTTGCTCTGAAGCCTCGTTCCTCTGGTGATCCCATTCAGCCAATTAAAATTGTCATCTCCCTGCTGCGTGGCGACCCTCAGGATTGGGCATTTTCCCTGGAATCTGGGAATCCGGCCTTGCTTAATGTAGATGCATTTTTTCAGGCACTAGGATTATTATATGATGATGATGAACCAAATTCTGTGGATCAAGCGGAGAAGACCTTGTTGGCCCTGTCTCAGGGTCAAGAAGCGGCAGAATTGTATTGTCAGAAATTTAGAAAATGGTCTGTGCTGACTAAATGGAATGAGAATGCTTTGGCGGCAATTTTCAGAAAGGGTCTTTCTGAATCTGTTAAAGATGTTATGGTGGGGTTTCCCACGCCTGTTGGTCTGAGTGATTCTATGTCTCTGGCCATTCAGATCGATCGGAGCTTGCGGGAGCGCAGAACTGTGCGCGCTGTGGCGTTGTCCTCAGAGCAGATGCCTAAGCCTATGCAGTGTGATAGGATTCTGTCTAGAACAGAACAACAAGGATTCAGACGTCAGAATAGGTTGTGTTTTTATTGTGGCGATGCTTCTCATGTCATTTCAGTCTGCCCAAAGCGTACAAAGAGAATCGCTAGTTCGGTTACCATCGGAACTGTACAACCTAAATTTCTGTTATCTGTGACCTTGATCTGCTCATTGTCGTCATTTTCTGTCATGGTGTTTGTGGATTCAGGCGCCGCTTTGAACTTAATGGACTGTGAATTTGCCAGGCGTTGTGGTTTCCCCTTGCAGTCTTTGCAGAACCCTATTGCTTTAAGGGACATTGATGCTACACCTTTGGCTAAAAATAAACCCCAGTTTTGGACACAGGTGACCATGTGCATGGCGCCAGCCCATCAGGAAGATTGTCGTTTTCTGGTGTTGCATAATTTGCATGATGCTACTGTGCTGGGTTTTCCATGGTTGCAGATACATAATTCTGTGCAGGATTGGAAGTCTATGTCTGTGACTAGTTGGGGTTGTCAGGGGGTTCATAATGACGTTCCTGTGATGTCAATCTCCTCTTCCTCCTCTTCTGAAGTTCCAGAGTTTTTGTCTGATTTTCAGGATGTATTCGATGAGCCCAAGTCCAGTTCCTTTCCACCGCATAGGGACTGTGATTGTGCTATTGACTTGATTCCAGGCTGTAAGTTTCCTAAGGGCCGACTTTTCAACCTGTCTGTGCCGGAACATACCGCCATGCGGAGTTATGTTAAGGAGTCTTTGGAGAAAGGCCATATTCGGCCATCTTCTTCACCGTTGGGAGCGGGATTTTTTTTTGTTGCTAAGAAGGATGGCTCCTTGAGACCCTGTATTGATTATCGCCTCTTGAATAAGATCACGGTCAAGTTTCAATACCCTTTACCTTGGCTTTCCGATTTGTTTGCCAGGATTAAGGGGGCTAGTTGGTTTACTAAAATTGACCTTCGGGGGGCATATAATCTTGTTCGTATTAAGCAGGGTGATGAATGGAAAACTGCCTTTAATACGCCCGAAGGCCATTTTGAATACCTTGTGATGCCATTCGGGCTCTCTAATGCTCCATCTGTTTTTCAGTCCTTCATGCATGATATCTTCCGGAATTATCTTGATAAATTCATGATTGTATATTTGGATGACATCTTAATTTTTTCCGATGATTGGGAGTCTCATGTGAAACCGGTCAGGATGGTATTTCAGATCCTTCGTGATAATGCTTTGTTTGTCAAGGGGTCTAAGTGTCTCTTTGGAGTGCAGAAGGTTTCTTTTTTGGGCTTCATTTTTTCTCCTTCATCTATAGAGATGGATCCGGTTAAGGTTCAGGCCATTCATGATTGGATTCAGCCCACATCCGTGAAGAGCCTTCACAAATTTTTGGGCTTTGCTAATTTTTATCGCCGTTTCATTGCTAACTTCTCCAGTGTGGTTAAACCCCTGACCGATTTGACGAAGAAAGGCGCTGATGTAACGAATTGGTCCTCTGTGGCTGTCTCTGCCTTTCAGGAGCTTAAACGCCGATTTACTTCTGCCCCGGTGTTGCGTCAGCCAGATGTTTCTCTTCCGTTTCAGGTTGAGGTTGACGCTTCTGAGATTGGGGCAGGGGCCGTTTTGTCTCAGAGGAATTCTGATGGTTCCTTGATGAAACCGTGTGCTTTCTTTTCCCGTAAGTTTTCGCCTGCTGAATGCAATAATGATGTCGGCAATCGGGAGTTGTTGGCTATGAAGTGGGCGTTTGAGGAATGGCGACATTGGCTTGAGGGAGCCAAGCACCGTATTGTGGTCTTGACTGATCATAAAAATCTGATTTACCTCGAATCTGCCAAACGGCTGAATCCTAGACAGGCTCGATGGTCCCTGTTTTTCTCCCGTTTTGATTTCGTGGTTTCGTATCTTCCGGGTTCTAAGAATATTAAGGCTGATGCCCTCTCTAGGAGTTTTTTGCCTGATTCTCCTGAGGTACTTGAGCCGGTCGGCATTCTGAAGGAAGGGGTGGTCCTTTCTGCCATTTCCCCTGATTTGCGACGGGTTCTGCAGGAATTTCAGGCTGACAAACCTGACCGCTGTCCAGTGGGGAAACTCTTTGTTCCTGATAGATGGACTAGTAGAGTGATTTCTGAGGTTCATTGTTCTGTGTTGGCTGGCCATCCTGGTATTTTTGGTACCAGAGATTTGGTTGGTAGGTCCTTTTGGTGGCCTTCTTTGTCGCGTGATGTGCGTTCTTTTGTGCAGTCCTGTGGGACTTGTGCGCGGGCCAAGCCTTGTTGTTCCCATGCTAGTGAGTTGCTTTTGCCTTTGCCGGTCCCTGAGAGGCCCTGGACGCATATTTCTATGGATTTTATTTCAGATCTTCCAGTTTCCCAGAGGATGTCGGTTATCTGGGTGGTTTGTGACCGGTTTTCTAAGATAGTTCATTTGGTGCCTTTGCCTAAATTGCCTTCTTCTTCTGATTTGGTTCTGTTGTTTTTTCAGCATGTGGTTCGTTTGCATGGTATTCCGGAGAATATTGTGTCTGACAGAGGTTCCCAGTTTGTTTCTAGGTTTTGGCGGGCCTTTTGTGCTAGGCTGGGCATTGATTTGTCTTTTTCTTCCGCATTTCATCCTCAGACAAATGGCCAGACCGAGCAAACTAATCAGACTTTGGAGACTTATTTGAGATGCTTTGTGTCTGCTGATCAGGATGATTGGGTGGCTTTCTTGCCATTGGCCGAGTTTGCCCTTAATAATCGGGCTAGTTCGGCTACCTTGGTTTCGCCCTTCTTTTGTAATTTTGGTTTTCATCCTCGTTTTTCTTCGGGGCAAGTTGAACCTTCTGATTGTCCTGGTGTGGATTCTGTGGTTGACAGGTTGCAGCAGATTTGGGCTCATGTAGTGGACAATTTGGTGTTGTCTCAGGAGGGGGCTCAGCGTTTTGCTTACCGTCGTCGGTGTGTTGGTTCCCGGCTTCGGGTTGGGGATTTGGTCTGGTTGTCTTCTCGTCATGTTCCTATGAAGGTTTCTTCCCGTAAGTTTAAGCCTCGGTTTATTGGTCCTTATAGGATTTCTGAGATTATCAATCCGGTGTCTTTTCGTTTGGCCCTTCTGGCCTCTTTTGCCATCCATAATGTTTTCCATAGATCTTTATTGCGGAAATATGTGGTGCCCGTTGTTCCCTCTGTTGATCCTCCTGCTCCTGTGTTGGTTGATGGGGAGTTGGAGTATGTGGTTGAGAAGATTTTGGATTCTCGCTTTTCGAGGCGGAGGCTTCAGTACCTTGTCAAATGGAAGGGTTATGGCCAGGAGGATAATTCTTGGGTTTTTGCCTCTGATGTCCATGCTGCTGATTTGGTCTGTGCCTTTCATCTGGCTCGTCCTGATCGGCCTGGGGGCTCTGGTGAGGGTTCGGTGACCCCTCTTCAAGGGGGGGGGTACTGTTGTGAATTCTGCTCTTGGGCTCCCTCTGGTGGTTGTTGGTGGTAGTGCAGTTGTCTTGGGGTTGTAATCCAGGGCAGGTGTTTCTGCTTATTGCAGCTCTATTAGGTATTTAGGTGTGCAGGTTCCATTAGTCTGTGCCAGATGTCCATTGTACTTGGAGGGATTGCATCTCTCTCTGGCTCCTCATGCCTTGCTGCCAAATTCAGCTAAGATAAGTGTCTGGTTTTTTGTCTCTGTGCACACATGCAGTGTGCTTTGCAATTCAGTGCTATTTATTGTGTTTTTGTCCAGCTTAGACTTTGTTTGGATTTTTCAGTCATGCTGGATTCTCAGGAGATGCAGATATACTTTCTATGTCTTTAGTTAGATGTGGAATATTTGTATTATCTGCTGTGGATATTTTTAGGATTTTAATACTGACCGCTTAGAATTCTGTCCTATCCTTTTCTATTTAGCTAGAAGTGCCTCTTTTGCTAAATCCTGTTTTTCGGCCTGCGTGTGTCTTTCCTCTTATACTCACAGTCAATATTTGTGGGGGGCTGCCTATCCTTTGGGGTTCTGCTCTGAGGCAAGATAGAATTCCCAATTCCATCTATAGGGGTATTTAGTCCTCCGGCTGTTTCGAGATGTCTAGGACGTGTTAGGTACATCCCACGGCTACTTCTAGTTGCGGTGTTAGTTTAGGGTTTGCGGTCAGTACAGGTACCACCTCTCCTGAGAAAGTCTCTCATGCGGCTCCAAGGTTACCAGATCATAACACATTTTACTAGCGTTTCTCACTGTGTGATGTGGATTTTTGTGAGCAATGGTTTTGAGAGCAGTCGTACGAGTGTTGACTATTGAGCTGTGTATCTTAGAGTCGTAGAAATAGCAACCTACATAGTACTTTACAATTTCAAGTATGTCATTTTGTCCATCCGCCTAGAACTGGATGAATGAAACTTGAGGAAAATACATACAGAGCATCTCTCACATATGTACAACCCACAATATTGCTGACAAGAATATTTTATAGTGCTCCACTCCTGTCCATGTCTACTGAAAGGAACTGTAACTAAAGCCGCTGACCACTGCACTATGAAATGTAGCCCCCTCTTTTGTCGATTACTGAAATCCCCCCAGACACCTGTCATTTTGGCCCTCTTGAAATGATATATTTGTTGTTTTAAAGAGACACATGACAAGACTTTGAAGCAAATACACAAGGCTGAGGAAGGGTCTTAGTGTAAGCAGATAAGCAGCATGTGTTGCAGAGTCAGATTATTGACCCGTCCTGGCGTTCCTCACGTTATATGCCGCTCTTAATCTGGCTGGATAGCATTTCCTTCTTGTTCATTCAATGTCGTCACTAGTGAAATGCAAAACCTAAGCGCTCAGTGACTACTTTCATCTATCATCACAACTATAAAAGCCTGCCAGCGGAGTTAAGTGTGCAGATTAACTCTTAGGGCGGAAGTAATACTTGTACTTTCCAGAATCTTTTCCCCTTCCCTGTTGTTTTCACACACAAAGCTGTCATTGTACTTAACAGCAGGGAAGGTGATATAACTATAGCATGTGCAAAATATAACATTACTATAATAATCAATAGTCCATAGGTACAAATAAATAGTGACTAAATAATAAACAGCAGAAGCAGCCCAATTACAGTAATAGACAATTATCGCAGGTAGAGGTTTAGTACCATGTAATATTTTCAATTCCTCCATGAAGATAACACAATATAAATTCATTCTATTCTGTTTT